>NC_140006.1:28758594-29358594 GCF_964263955.1 Coregonus lavaretus | reverse complement strand
AGTGTTAATCTTGTGTCAGGCCTGACTGGCCTGTGTCTGTCTGTCGTCTCGCCACTGAGCAGATAACACACATCAATGGCGTGTTCAGGCCCTTCCTCTCAAGGTTGTGCCAAACTGGTCAATCTAACATTTGGCAGATACATAGTGAACATAATCCTCAGTTGTTGGTTTTTACTGTTCAATATTACTGCCCACTAAGCAATGGCATCAAAATCATGATTTTCAGGGACAGGAGGCACCCATAATTGATTTGTTAATGATAGGAATGATTGAAAATGGCCATTCTCATGTTGTTATAATGCTTTGTGTTTGGTCATAAAAAGCCTATCTTGTTAACTGTGAGCGGTAGTGACTGTTAGTTCGGTGCCATAGAAATATAATGAGTAGAATGGGTGTCCACATTCAAGTCAGTGATGCCATAATAGGTATACCAGCAGTCATTTAGGGTGTACCCATAGGAGTAAAGCATTCTATTTCTATGGGTGCTGTCACTCTGCAGGCTCTGCTGACATCGGTGACCTCTCAACACATCGAAATCCACGAGGGCACAGTGCTGCAGGCGGTCAGGACTTGCTACAACATATACCTGGCCAGCAAGAACCTCATCAACCAGACCACGGCCAAGGCCACCCTCACACAGATGCTCAATGTCATCTTTGCACGTATGGAGAACCAAGCAGTAAGCTCTCTCGCTCTCTCTCTCTGTCATAATTGGGCCATAGAAATAGAATGACTAGAACAGGTATCACCATTCAAGTCAATGTGCCATGATGGGTGTACCAGCGACCATATTGAGTGTACCCATGAGGGCCTTTTTACCCATTCTAGTAATTATATTTCTATGATTTTGGCATCAATGGAAAAGAAGCTGGAACATAATTATTAGATATTTCAAGTTTATTTTAACTCTCCGATGATATCTAGCATTCAAATCACAGGATACGTTGGTCTGGGTCGTCCAGAAAGCAAGTGCGTCAGGTAAAGTTTGCAGCTGGGAAGTGCGTTGCGTTCCGCTGCTTGGTGTTGAAGTGGCTGATGATATATGAATTCTCCCCTGGGTGTGTGTGCATCTTGGCATGACTCGTTTTCTGCTATCTTTGCCAAGTGGGATTTTCTTTCCAGTAAAGACGCGCAGGCCTGCCTATCTGCTGTCTGCCAACCCGACCAGGGAACCAACCCTGACTAAGCCCCCTGCATTACAGAGATACAGTATAGCATTCCCTAAAGTATGTTGCCATGGTCAGTGTTTGCATTGCTGCACTGAATGCCTTGACCTTTTATGAGCTGTGACATAGCCACTCGGCAGCCAGTTGAGTTCAACAGATGGGTATCATCATTTAAACCTAATCTCACAATGTCAGTCAGAAATCAAGAATGTAACAGTGTTTATCATTTATGAGTTGAAGAAACTGGATTCAGAAAAATGTGCTTAGTACCAACATTGTGATTGGTTTTCCTTATATTGACTTGTATGCAGAATACAGAATACCAGACCCCATGAAAAAAAAAAAAATGATGCCCAGTGCTGTTATTGTTTTTGTGCTTGGTTTGACAGTGCATGGTCTAAAATAGTTTGGCCTATCATTATGTTTTGTACAATCTAAGGCTAGGCATTTCAAGTAGGCATAAAGAGAAAACGTGTGTCTGTGTGTGTTTCCGTCTGTGTCCGTGTCTCTGTGTGTGTGTGTGTTCCCTTGTCTCACCAGCTCCAGGAGGCCAGACAGATGGAGAAGGAGCGTCTGAGACAGCAGCAGTCACCAGTCAGCCAACAGGGGCAGGAGCCTCCTGCATCGCCCCGACAGGACCAGGAGCCTCCTGCATCGCCCCGCCAGAACCAGGAGCCCCCTGCCTTGCCCCAGCAGAAACCTCCTGCCTCTCCTCATCTGGAGCCCCCTGCCTCCCCTAAACAGGAGCAGCACACCGCCTCACCCCCACCTCAGGAGGAGGCCACCAAGGTGCCTGAGCAGAACACTCGTGAGGACCTGGAGCCTGAGAAAGGCTCTGTGTTCTGCAGTGCTGAGAACGAGCAGACTGAGGCGGACCAGGCTACTGCAGCTGCTGCACAGGGTAAGTCTGTCTCTCTGTCTTATTCACTCACTCACTCTCTCTCTCTCTCTCTCTCTCTCTCTCTCTCTCTCTCTCTCTCTCTCTCTCTCTCTCTCTCTCTCTCTCTCTCTCTCAAAGGTCGTCTATTGTATGTCTCTATGGAAATCACTGTTCCATATTTCAGTGTGTGTAACCTTCATCACTGCATTGGATTAGGAGACGTAAAATCCATGCACATGAATTAGTATTCCTATACATTCTCTGCTGAGAGAGAGAGGTCTGCCATGGTAGCCCTTTACTCAGGTTGAAAATGGCAGATTCTGTCACAGATAAGCGCCTAAATTGGAACGCAGTGGCTGTACAGTAACATGCTATTTTTTGTTGTCTGAGTGAGAGTAATGCTGTAAGTTAAGATGACTCGATGTATTTTGAAAGATGAGACGTTGAGGATTATAATAAATACCGCTTTGATGTCATACAAGCAAGCCAAACACCCGTGAGTCCAAATGTGCACTTCACATTTCCATATCATAAAACTCATGTCATATACAGTGTCAACAATGTTTGATGTAGAGTTACAAGATGACATGGCATCATACCCTGGGTTGTTCTGAACGGAATGAGCCTATGTTTGTCTATTGTGAAGAACATTTGCAGCAGAACACACACCTGAGTTTACTCCTTTCTATGCAAACCGAAATTATTATCTATAAGGTCGTATTTTAGAAATTAGCTAGCCATGTTGGCAATAGCACAAGCTTTCAAATTACACTCACTTTACCCAGATTACGATTTATAATGGGCTGTTTTTGGATTGCGTAAACAACAACAGTAATTGTGTGATGGCCGGGATGCAGGGTTGTGTTCCAAACAAAACAACTACAAGTGTGTTTTCTCTAGCTCCTCAATGGCACAGCTAGGAGAACTAAAAATAAGCATCTTATAGCTGAAGACTCTTCTTTGATTCATAAAAGTACATTGAAATGACTTAGGAACTGTGCACACTTTGGAGAGGTGTGGCCACTTGGAGACACCAGTTAGTCCTCTCACTCAAACCCTTGTCATTGTTTTGTATTATGTTGCACCTACCCCACATTTTCCAGGAATATTCTTATCATGTTACTGAATGTATCCAGAGTATTTTCAGATTTCAATATCAACAAATATGGCGAAAAGCAGTGGTAGAAAAAGGACCCAATTGTCATACTTGAGTAAAATTGAAGATACCTTAATAGAAAATGACTAAATTAAAAGTAATCTAGTAAAATACTACTTGAGTAAAAGTCAAAGTATTTTGTTTTAAATATACTTAAGTATCAAAAGTAAATGTAATTGCTAAAATATACTTAAGTATCAAAAGTCAAAGTATAAATCATTTCAAATTCCTTATATTAAGCAAACCAGACGGTACAAGTTTAGTGTTTTTTTAATTTACCGATAGCCAGGGGCACAATCCAACACTCCGACATAATTTACAAATGAAAGCATTTGTGTTTAGTGAGTCCGCCATATCAGAGGCCATAGGGATGACCATAGAGGGATGTTATCTTGATAAGTGTGTGAAATGCACCATTTTCCTGTCCTGCTAAGCATTCAAAATTAGTACTTTTGGGTGTCAGGGAAAATGTATGGAGTAAAAAGTACATTATTTTCTTTAGGAATAGAGTGAAGTTAAAAATATAAATAGTAAAGTACAGATACCCAAAACAACTACTTAAGTAGTACTTTAAAGTATTTTTTAAAGTACAGTAAATGTAAAATGCACATAAAATCAACAGTGTAATGTTTGGATTCAGTCTTGTGTCAGGTGAGCTGTTGTGTTCTCAACTTTAGTCTAATAATTTTCCCATAATCTCCAAACTGTTCCCTTTCAATTTCTACCATGCTTATGCATATTCTTTTCATATTTCTTCTGTAAGAAACATTTCAATTTAGACCTATCCATATAGCCCAATTACCACAAGTGTAAAGGGTTAATAGAGCTCTTAGATGGCGGGAAGGAGGTAATATATGAATCCATCAGAATCCAAGGGCTGTGTTCTAAATGGCATCCTGTTCCCTTTATAGTGCACTACTTTTGAAGTAGTGCACTTAGAAGTAGTGCACTTAATATAGAATAGGCGATCTCTGAATATGGCGTACATTCTAGACTCCTTGGTCTGATCAGAGGCAGTTAAACTCTACAAGGGAGAGGTCCTTTATTGGGATTCATAATGAAATGGGCCTCAGAGACCTCTGCATTTTAATATGTTTTGTACACATATAGTCGTGCCGTGGTAGCAATAGTGGAGTGATGATAAAATAAATGGAATGTCTCACAAAGACTTATGTGCCTTGGTTTATATATATATATATTTTTAATGTTTTACTGTCACATACACAAGATAGATTCAGTGGCGCCCCAGGAGCAAATTTGATTTAAGTGCCTCGCTCAAGGGCACATCGACAGATTTTCACCTTGTCGGCTCGGGTATTCGAACCAGCAACCTTTCGGTTACCGGCCCAATGCTCTTACCGTTAGGCTACCAGCCGCCCTTAAGTCCTACAATTTACATTTAAATCCTCAGAATATTGTCCTCTACTGAAACTTTAAAGTAATTGTAATCTGATTTAAGAAAGTATGGTGAAGTGTATTTACATCGCTCTAGGTTTGTCACAACAAGATGCTGAGGGGATTGTTGAGGAAGGACCAGTCAACTATGAGGAGCAGGCTCAAGAGATGGTCCAGACCATTCTGCAGGAAGTTGTCAATACAGTTGTTGGAGGTAACATGCCATTTTCTTAACTTTATACTCTTATATAGTCTGCCTTGTCTGTAGAAGATTGGACTCACTGTAGTTACAGTGGGGGAAAAAAGTCTTTAGTCAGCCACCAATTGTGCAAGTTCTCCCACTTAAAAAGATGAGAGAGGCCTGTAATTTTCATCATAGGTACACGTCAACCATGACAGACAAAATTAGGAAAACAAATCCAGAAAATCACATTGTAGGATTTTTAATGAATTTATTTGCAAATTATGGTGGAAAATAAGTATTTGGTCAATAACAAAAGTTTCTCAATACTTTGTTATATACCCTTTGTTGGTAATGACACAGGTCAAACGTTTTCTGTAAGTCTTTCACACACTGTTGCTGGTATTTTGGCCCATTCCTCCATGCAGATCTCCTCTAGAGCAGTGATGTTTTGAGGCTGTCGCTGGGCAACACGGACTTTCAACTCCCTCCAAAGATTTTCTATGGGGTTGAGATCTGGAGACTGGCTAGGCCACTCCAGGACCTTGAAATGCTTCTTACGAAGCCACGTTGCCCGGGCGGTGTGTTTGGGATCATTGTCATGCTGAAAGACCCAGCCACGTTTCATCTTCAATGCCCTTGCTGATGGAAGGAGGTTTTCACTCAAAATCTCACGATACATGGCCCCATTCATTCTTTCCTTTACACGGATCAGTCGTCCTGGTCCCTTTGCAGAAAAACAGCCCCAAAGCATGATGTTTCCACCCCCATGCTTCACAGTAGGTATGGTGTTCTTTGGATCCAACTCAGCATTCTTTGTCCTCCAAACACGACGAGTTGAGTTTTTACCAAAAAGTTATATTTTGGTTTCATCTGACCATATGACATTCTCCCAATCCTCTTCTGGATCATCCAAATGCACTCTAGCAAACTTCAGACGGGCCTGGACATGTACTGGCTTAAGCAGGGGGACACGTCTGGCACTGCAGGATTTGAGTCCCTGGCGGCGTAGTGTGTTACTGATGGTAGGCTTTGTTACTTTGGTCCCAGCTCTCTGCAGGTCATTCACTAGGTCCCCCCATGTGGTTCTGGGATTTTTGCTCACCGTTCTTGTGATCATTTTGACCCCACGGGGTGAGATCTTGCGTGGAGCCCCAGATCGAGGGAGATTATCAGTGGTCTTGTATGTCTTCCATTTCCTAATAATTGCTCCTACAGTTGATTTCTTCAAACCAAGCTGCTTACCTATTGCAGATTCAGTCTTCCCAGCCTGGTGCAGGTCTACAATTTTGTTTCTGGTGTCCTTTGACAGCTCTTTGGTCTTGGCCATAGTGGAGTTTGGAGTGTGACTGTTTGAGGTTGTGGACAGGTGTATTTTATACTGATAACAAGTTCAAACAGGTGCCATTAATACAGGTAACGAGTGGAGGACAGAGGAGCCTCTTAAAGAAGAAGTTACAGTTCTGTGAGAGCCAGAAATCTTGCTTGTTTGTAGGTGACCAAATACTTATTTTCCACCATAATTTGCAAATAAATTCATAAAAAATCCTACAATGTGATTTTCTGGAAAAAAAAATCTCAATTTGTCTTTCATAGTTGACGTGTACCTATGATGAAAATTACAGGCCTCTCTCATCTTTTTAAGTGGGAGAACTTGCACAATTGGTGGCTGACTAAATACTTTTTTTCCCAACTGTATCTTTCTTTCTCATTCATTTTTAGCCCCACGGTTATGTTTTCTGAGATGATCCTTAGCTCTATTTTAGCTGACGGCCCTTTGTGTGTGCCTGCGTCCCTGTGTATTTGTATTTATTAAGGATCAGCAGCTACTCTTCCTGGGGTCCAACAAAATTAAGGCAGTTATACAATTTTTAAAACATTACAATACACTGACAACAGATTTCACAACACATTGTGTGTGCACTCAGGCCACTACTCTACTACCACATATCTACAATACAAAATCCATGTGTACATGTGTGTATAGTGCGTATGTTATCATGTGTGTATGCATTTGTCTGTGCCTATGTTTGTGTTGCTTCACAGTCCCCGCTGTTCCATAAGGTGTATTTTTATCTGTTTTTTAAATCTAATTTTACTGCTTGCATCAGTTACTTGATTTGGAATAGAGTTCCATGTAGTCATGGCTCTATGTAGTACTCTGCACCTCCCATAGTCTGTTCTGGACTTGGGGATTGTGAAGAGATCTCCGGTGGCATGTCTTGTGGTGTATGCATGGGTGTCCGAGCTGTGTGCCAGTAGTTCAAACAGACAGCTCGGTGCATTCAACATGTCAGTACCTCTCACAAATACAAGTAGTGATGAAGTCAATCTCTCCTCCACTTTGAGCCAGGAAAGATTGACATGCATATGTGTGTGTGCCTGCGTGTGTGTCTGCAGAATGCAGGGAGAGTGTGTGCAGCGCTACAGAGTGTGCAGACGATACGGCAGTCGCGGTGGAGGAGGAGGGCGGGCTGGGCAGGGACACAGAGAACGTCCATGCCAACGGTATCCCTGGCACGCCCATATCTACCGGCTTCACCCCCTCACTGACGGATGACAGGATCTCTGTCTCCTCTAACGACACTCAGGTGCCCACCCACACTGCTCCCCAACGTAGAACGGCATTGGCTGCATCCTAAATGGCAACCTATTCTCTATATAGTGCACTACTTTTGACCACAGCCCTTTGGGCCCTTTGGGATTCAGACATTGTCTATGGAGTATTAACAGATTCATTGATAAATCTAGGTCATAGTGGCATCAGTTTGGTGTATTAATGTACATTTGTGTATATGAAAATGTATACTTTTTTGTTAATATAAGATTAATCTGTGCGTTTTGTTTTCTAGGAATCTGGAGCTACGAGCAGTTCGTCTCCTGTTGCTAAGTTCTCCCATATCCTCCAGAAGGATGCCTTTCTAGTTCTCCGCTCTCTCTGTAAACTGTCTATGAAGCCACTGTCTGATGGACCTCCTGATCCTAAGTAAGCTCTCCTTCATACCCTGTCACACTTAGTTACTGTACGAATAGACCGGTAGGCTATGGCCACAGGAAATTACTGTGTGATTGAACATCTTGTTAAAACTTTACTTAAAGCCTACAGGTATAATAACTTAGCTTTATAACTTGTTATAAACTTTTTTTTATAATATCTTGTAATAAGGCTTATAATATGTTACGTCCCTCTATGCCAGGGCTGTTCAATTCTGGTCCTGGAGGGCTGAAACACAACTAGTGTTTGTTTCTACCTGGTAGTTAATTGGTTTCCCAGGTCTGAATTAGTCTCTTATTAGAAGGAGAGGATGAAAACTAGAAGTGTTTCAGCCCTCCAGGACCAGGATGGAACAGCCCTGCTCTATGCATAACATTGTCCACTGTCTCACTGTCTGTAAATCCGGATCATTATGAGATGATTGTGTGACATTATAAAGATGACATATATGCTCATGGCAAGTCTTAACATGTATTATATTTGGATGCTTTAAGTAAATGTTCTGTTTGTCTCTGTAGATCTCACGAGCTACGCTCCAAGGTGCTGTCCCTCCAGCTGCTGCTGTCCATCCTGCAGAACGCGGGGCCCATCTTCAAGACCAACGAGATGTTCATCAACGCCATCAAGCAGTACCTGTGTGTGGCGCTGTCGAAGAACGGCGTCTCCTCTGTCCCCGAGGTCTTCGAGCTCTCGCTCTCCATCTTCCTCACCCTCCTCTCCCACTTCAAGACTCACCTCAAGATGCAAATCGAGGTACTGTAACTGGCTCGAATCATTATGAATGCGTCCCAAATGGCCCCCTTTTCCCTTTGTAATGCCTTAATTTTTGCGTAGGGCTCTGGTCGAAAGTAGTGCACTACATAGGGAATAGGGTGCCATTTGGGACACACACAAGAATGAATACACAGTGCATATCAACACAACAAGATTACGTTAAATTATTGATTTGTGTTTGAATGGCTTTGTAATTACTGTGTAGTAAACTCTTTACAAAATGATTGTTAGCAGATATGGTGGAGTTTCATCACTGAGTTTTTTCCCTCAGGTGTTTTTCAAGGAGATCTTCCTCTACATTCTGGAGACGTCCACCAGCTCCTATGATCATAAATGGATGGTGATCCAGAGCCTCACCAAGATCTGTGCAGGTTGGTGTCTGGTCTGTCGACTATACTTCACACTACCAGGCCTTTGTCTATCTGTAAAACCCTGATGATGGGTTGAAGCACGTTGGCTGTTCCAATAAAAAAAACATTTTTTATCAAGTTCCATTGTCCTCCAAAAGTTGCTGAATTCCGTCTTCACTTCAGTTTGCTCCTCTGTTCATGTACCTTGAAGGGAGAGCGAGGTAGCGGCATTATTCCTTTCTCTTTGTTTTTCTGTCTCCCCGGCCCCAGATATGATAAAACCTCACACTACTGAGAATTTGACAGACTGACACTCACCTCTGTCTCTTGCTTCTCCTCACAGACGCCCAGAGTGTGGTGGATATCTATGTCAACTACGACTGTGACCTGAATGCTGCTAATATATTTGAGAGGCTGGTCAATTACCTATCGAAGATAGCACAGGGTAGAGTGGGGCATGAGCTTGGCACCACACCTTCTCAGGTAAGAGATGCTTCCAATGGACACTCACCCTCCATAGATCTCCTTTCCTCTTGTGTGTCCATTTGAATGTGTGTTCTTTTTGTTTGTAGGAGCTGAGCTTGAGGAAAAAGGGTCTGGAGTGTCTGGTGTCCATCCTCAAGTGTATGGTGGAGTGGAGCAATGATCAGTATGTGAACCCTAACTCTCAGACCAGTCTAGGTAAGATACCACTTACTTACTACTGTTGAATAAGAGCTGCTGTGTTTCCCCTGAGACCAAGCCATCCTCATTCACAACCAGAGCTACTGCATTAGCCATTCTTACTGATGCAAACCCTCTGAGGCGCGACCTTTAACTACACATCTGAGATCTCTCTCCAGCTCACACGGAACTACATTTTTGTTTATCGATACATGTTTCACCACCATTACTGATCTGGATCTGTTTTGCCCTCCATCTTTGATCTTGTAAGGAAGAGCAGGTAGAGCAGGTAAATCCTGAAATGTATTCCTAGCCTTAGAAACCCATCGTTCCAGTTAGAGCCTGAGGTTGATCTTGATTATCAGTTTTAGCAGAAATCCCCCTGGCTTAGTGTTAGGTAGTAGCTACCTTTCAGTTTGTTGTGTGGCCTTGTGTTTGTTAACCCGCTGTGAACACTGGTGTTCAGGCTTATAGCAGCAGACCTGGTACAGTAGTGAGCCCCTGAGATGATCCAGGTTGAGACTTCTAACAGTGTTTATAAAGGAAAGGGTTATTCTTAATATTATGGGATGTCCCTATGTGCCGCCCCTCTCCTCTGTAGGCCAGGAAAAGCCTGTGGATCAGGAGCCCAGTGAGAGCACCAAGCCCCCAGAGAATATCAACCACTACAGCAGCCTAAACTCTCTGGACTCCACCGCCTCCTCAGGCATCGGCTCCTACAGCACCCTCATGTCAGGAACGGACAACGCAGAGCAGTTCGAGGTCCTCAAGCAGCAGAAAGAGATCATCGAGCAAGGCATTGACCTGTAAGTGTGTTGGAGACTGGAAGTGTAGCCAGAGCAGCTATCAGTGGCCCAGAATGCTCAGTGTGGCTGTGTTTGAGAGCATCAATTCTGCTCAGTCCGACTGAGCAGACTGACTGATCTACAAATCATAATGATTAGTTATTTAGGATGCAAGGTGATTTGTAGATTAGTCAATCTGCTCAGTCTGTGATAAGTGACTGAGCAGAATTCATGCTCTCAAACATGCCTGTGTCATACAGATGCGTCATTTCCCCCTCTCTCTCTTCCTGTGCAGGTTCAACAAGAAGCCAAAGAGGGGCATCCAGTACCTGCAGGAGCAAGGGATGCTGGGTACCACACCAGAGGACCTAGCCCAGTTCCTGCACCAGGAGGAGAGGCTAGACTCTGTAAGCATCTGCTGAAATTACATGCAATCAATGAGACTAACTTCCTCTTAGCCTGTAAAAAGACCATCTTTATCGGATATAATATATATTTCTATGTACATATCTAGCTTGTGTTCTTCTTACTGATGTCCACAAATATATTGAATATACACTGTATTTGCATTGTGTTTGTGTATATTTAAATGCCTCTGAATGGACTTCCTTCTTCGCTTATCAGACTCAGGTTGGTGAGTTCATCGGGGATAACGAGCGCATTAATAAAGAGGTGATGTACGCCTACGTTGACCAGATGGATTTCCAAGGCAAGGACTTTGTCTCGGCTCTGCGTCTGTTCCTGGAGGGCTTCCGTCTGCCCGGAGAGGCCCAGAAGATAGATCGGCTCATGGAAAAATTTGCGGCCAGATATTTAGAATGTAACCAAGGGTGAGTCTCTATCTGCTTTCCATCTCAGTAGACAGGATGCATGGTCTGTGTCCCAAATGGCACCCTTTTCCCTTTATAGTGCACTACTTTTGACAAAGGAATAGGGTGCCATTTGGGATGCAATCCATGGTGTGACTTAATAGATGTAGGTTGTTCTAATGTTAGGCCAAGGCTGCAGATCCGAAGGTAACCGCCCCGTTCCCCTGGAAGCCTCTTCCCCAGAGCTGAAGATCCGAGTCACGTTCTGTTCATGTGTTTCTTTACCTCTACCTTACACACAAATGTTTGTGGTCACCCTCCCTTCACATTTCTCACTGTCAATCGGGAATGATAATTCTTCAAGTTTTACCCATATATCTGCATGCCAACCATTTGATCTCAATCAGTTTAATGAGAATTTGCATTTCGATCTTCTTGAGATGTAGAGTGTTGTTACTAAGATCTTGTAAGCCTGGTGGCGCACGCTGTTGCGTTTTGGCCGCATGAGAGAGAAATGTGACCATTCGCATAATCATCCTGAAATCTCCATAAGAAATTAGGTGGTATTTGTTGTTTTACAGTAACGTTATACAAGCTATTATATTCGGTTCTGTTATGTAGAATACTATCATTATGATCTTGCAGGCATTGATTCAGGGTTGATCTAACTTTATTAAACGAGCACCTTTCTCCATTCATCACTGAAATTCACCAGAGTAGCCTGTTCTCTGGGCAGCCGAACGAGTAGAGCAGAGACTGCGTAAAGCTTCTGACTTTTAGCTGTCTGGAAGAGGGTTCCAGAGAATTCGTATCCGCAGCCACTCCGATAATGTTATTACACAGTACATGTTATGACATTGGTGTTTTTCTCTGTTCCTTCAGGCAAACTGAGTTCGCCAGTGCAGATACAGCCTACGTCCTGGCTTATTCAATCATTATGCTGACAACAGACCTTCACAGTCCACAAGTAAGTCTCTCAAGCATTTTTAATGAGTGTTTATTGATTAAGAGAGGTCATTTTCTCGTGTTAATACATGAGCTGTGACTAAACATTACATTTTTTTAGGTGAAGAATAAAATGACAAAAGAGCAATACATCAAGATGAACCGAGGAATCAATGACAGCAAAGATTTACCTGAGGAGTACCTGTCAGCCATTTACGATGAAATCGCAGGGAAGAAAATAGCCATGAATGAAACCAAAAAATTAACCCTCAAATCCAGCAAACAAAGTAAGTTGCTGGATGACAAAATGGCAAGGGTCAAGAAGAAACAAGCACACTAAATGGATCCAAAGCTAGTCTGTCCTCAGAGGCACAGTGATGGCATCAACATGGGGTCTTGTGTGGTTAGTTGTTGACAGTGTGTGTACAGTAGGTGTGTTTTGTATGTGAGAGCATGCCCACCAAGTCTCTGTTTCCTCTCCAGGTGTGGCCAGTGAGAAGCAGCGGCGTCTGCTGTATAACGTAGAGATGGAGCAGATGGCTAAGACAGCCAAGGCCTTGATGGAGGCAGTCAGCCACGTCCAGGCTCCCTTCACCAGCGCCACGCACCTAGACCACGTCAGGCCCATGTTCAAGGTAACTCACCTAGACCACGTCAGACCCATGTTAAAGGTAACCCACCTAGACCACGTCAGACCCATGTTCAAGGTCACCCACCTTGACCACATCAGACCCATGTTCAAGGTTACCCACCTTGACCATGTCAGACACATGTTCAAGGTAACCCACCTAGACCACGTCAGACCCATGTTCAAGGTCACCTACCTTGACCATGTCAGACTCATGTTCAAGGTCACCCACCTTGACCACGTCAGACCCATGTTCAAAGTCAACCACCTTGACCACGTCAGACCCATGTTCAAGGTCACCACCTTGACCACATCAGACCCATGTTCAAGGTTACCCACCTTGACCACGTCAGACCCATGTTCAAGGTAACCCACCTAGACCACGTCAGACCCATGTTCAAGGTCACCTACCTTGACCACGTCAGACTCATGTTCAAGGTCACCCACCTTGACCACGTCAGACCCATGTTCAAAGTCAACCATCTTGACCACGTCAGACCCATGTTCAAGGTCAACCATCTTGACCACGTCAGACCCATGTTCAAGGTCACCACCTTGACCACGTCAGACCCATGTTCAAGGTCACCCACCTTGACCACGTCAGACCCATGTTCTAGGTAACCCACCTAGACCACGTCAGATCCATGTTCAAGGTCACCCACCTAGACCACGTCAGACCCATGTTCAAGGTCACCCACCTTGACCACGTCAGACCCATGTTCAAGGTAACCCACCTAGACCACGTCAGACCCATGTTCAAGGTAACCCACCTTGACTACGTCAGACCCATGTTCAAGGTAACCTACCTTGACCACGTCAGACCCATGTTCAAGGTAACCTACCTTGACCACGTCAGACCCATGTTCAAGGTAACCCACCTAGACCACGTCAGACCCATGTTCAAGGTAACCTACTTTGACCACGTCAGACCCATGTTCAAGGTAACCCACCTAGACCACGTCAGACGCATGTTCAAGGTTACCCACCTAGACCACGTCAGACCCATAGAATTTGAATTCTAATTTTTTTAATGAATGAAAACAATTATAACACTCATTCTATTTCTATGGTTAGACCTATGTTCAAGGTAACTCACCTAGACCTTCTCAGACCAATAGAATTCAAATGAATTACCGGTAGGACAAACATTTGAATGAATCTCATTCTGTTTATGTATTCAGACCAATGTTCATATGTCACCATTACTCACAGTACTAATGCATTCCTTTCAGTATAAAATGGGATTGTAGCTGATGCTGTAACCAAATGCAGAATACCATTTTAAGATCGTATTACACATTTTTACACTCAAATGTAGTTATATCTTTTTATATTTGTTGCACCAGCATCCTTGGTCTGGACAACCCTCATAAAATCCTTCTTTGTGTACTGACTTTGTGTGTGTGTTCTTCCCCAGTTGGCATGGACCCCGTTCTTAGCAGCGTTCAGTGTGGGTCTTCAGGACTGTGATGACACTGGGGTAGCCTCTCTGTGTCTGGAGGGGATCCGCTGTGCCATCAGGATAGCCTGCATCTTCACCATCCAACTGGAGCGTGATGCGTACGTCCAGGCCCTGGCGCGGTTCACCCTGCTCACAGCCAGCTCTGGTATCTCTGAGATGAAGCAGAAGAACATTGACACCATCAAGACTCTCATCACCGTTGCCCACACTGATGGAAACTACCTGGGCAACTCCTGGCATGAGGTTAGTCTCATTCTGTCTTCTATAGCAGTGCTTCTTAATCCTGGTCCCGGGGACCCCAAAGTGTGCACATTTAGTTTTTTGCCCTAGCACTACACAGCTGATTCAAATGATCAACTGATCATTCAGCTTTGATGATTTGAATCAGGTGTGTAGTGCTAGGGCAGAACATTCAATGTCCACCCCTTCGGGACCCCGGGACCAGGATTAAGAAACACTGTTCTATAGCATATTGTTACTGCATTTCAGTGGTTCACCTCTTGATCAACCAGGATATTAAGACAACATTTTCATTGACTTCTCTCTCCCAGTATATTGTCACTGTTTTTTAATTGTTGACCGACTTGGTTGTTGTCAGAAAATACATTTGTTTTCAATCACTTACCTGGCTAAATAAAGGTTAAATAGTAGTAACTCTCACTTCTCTCCTGCTAGTTCACAAATGAGAATGAGAATGTTTTTAATGACTTACCTATCTAAATAAAGGTTGAATAGTAACAAACAGTATTAATCCCAACTCTTCTGTCCTCTTTCACAGATCCTGAAGTGTATCAGTCAGTTGGAGCTGGCCCAGCTAATCGGGACAGGGGTGAAGGCTCGCTACCTCTCAGGGACGGTCCCAGCCAAAGGGGGCCTCCTGGCCAGCCTGAGAGAGCAGGCCTCAGACAGCTCAGAGTACCTGGGACTGGGTCAGTCCTCTCGCCTCTCCAAGACAGAGGCCGCGTCCCAAATGGCACCCTATTCCCTTTTCCAACCTAACCCCATAGGGCTCTGGTAAAAAGTAGTGCACTATATGGGAAATACTACGGTGCCATTTGGGATGCACCCAGGCTTTTATATTAGATACTCTCTGGGCTATTGTCACAATGCCTGGTTTGGTTGTACATGTATATCAATGTTTATCTTATAATTAAATGTCCTATCATGGTTGATGTTAATTTTTTTGATATTTTTTACATAATGTGTAATGTATCATTTTCTGACTATTGGGGTTTTCTTAAAACATGTACCTTCAGCTATTTCTCATTACACATTGTTTATCTTGTAGTTGGAGGTAATGTGGACCGTAAACAAATAGCCAGTATTCAGGAGTCCATTGGAGAGGCAAGCTCCCAGAGTGTAGTCGTTGCTGTTGACAGGTAGGCTGATAGAATGGGCCCTATGATGGAATTGATTCAATATTTTGTTTCCTATCTCCAGTTTTATAATGCAAAAACCTCTAAAAGAAGTCACTATTGCAAATGGAGAAAATGTAATCTTATGTTGTTTTTTTTCAGGATATTTACTGGTTCTACCAGACTTGATGGCAATGCAATAGGTTGGTATTGATTGAAATGTCTCTACAAATAAATGCTGTGTAGATTTAACCTAATTTGTGCTGAAAGTAATTGTTTAAAAAATAATGGTTTAAACAACTAAATAAATCAGTTTGAATCGAGGGAGGTAGTTTGTACACTGAAATTATACAGGGTAGATGCATGATATATTCAAACATTGTTTGAATATACATGGATATTAACAGGTTGATATGCATTTGTTGTCTTTTTGCAGTTGATTTTGTCCGGTGGTTGTGTGCTGTATCAATGGACGAGCTTGCCTCACCAACACATCCGCGTATGTTTAGCCTTCAGAAGATTGTGGAGATTTCCTACTACAACATGGGCCGCATCAGGCTTCAATGGTCTAGAATTTGGGAAGTCATCGGGGACCATTTTAACAAGGTACTGGTTTTGTATTTTTTATTACGGTAGCAATTTCTGTTGAAAGAAATGCATCATCTGCATGTATTTATATGGTGCTGTTCAATTGCTGGTTTTGGGGTGAGACAACAGTGGTTGAGATGCATTTGTATCTGTACAGGTTGGATGTAACTCCAACGAGGATGTGGCTATATTTGCTGTTGACTCACTGAGGCAGCTGTCTATGAAATTCTTAGAAAAAGGAGAGCTCGCAAACTTCCGATTCCAGAAGGATTTCTTGAGGCCTTTTGAACATATCATGAAAAAGAACAGGTCAGCTTTGTTTTATTTTGTAACCTGCACTAATTAGTGCATGGAATGAAATTCCAATGCTTGTCAAAATTGCTGCAATTGTATCCTTTGTGGCCTTCTAAAATGATTCAATGATTCAAACCGTGAAAACTATTCAGACCTTGAAACGATTCAGTGATTCAAACCTTGAAATTATTCAATGATTCAAACCTGGAAAATTATTAAAACACTGAAATGATGCAATGATTCAATAATGATTCAAACTGTAATGCCCACAGGTCTCCTACCATTCGAGACATGGTGGTGAGGTGTATAGCTCAGATGGTGAACTCCCAGGCTGGGAACATCCGGTCGGGGTGGAAGAACATCTTCTCAGTGTTCCACCTGGCAGCCTCGGACCAGGACGGGAGCATCGTAGAGCTTGCCTTCCAAACCACTGGCTACATCGTCAGTAAGTCTTGGGTTATCTGACTAACACTAGCTACTCCTTGGTCAATGACATGACTTACCAATGGTAGTGCAAAGAGAAACTCAAAGACACTTATTTATTACCCTTTCCTATTTCTAGATTTTTTTCAAAGTATATTTTGTGCAAGTAATTTCTCTGTTTTATCTTTTTGTTTCTCAGCTAACGTATTTGAGAAGCACTTCCCGGCCACCATTGACTCTTTCCAGGATGCTGTGAAGTGTCTGTCTGAGTTTGCCTGCAACGCCTCCTTCCCTGACACCAGCATGGAGGCCATCCGCCTCATACGCCACTGTGCCAAATATGTGTCTGAGAGGCCTCAGGTGAGCAGTGAGCACTATACTGTGAAGGACTTGAAATACTCCAACAATAAACAGTTTGATGGTGTACATCAGAGATAAAACTAAGATTTTTAGTAGTTGGACAGAAGTTATAAAGTATTAAATACTCAAAACAAACAAACTATTGTAGGGGAAATCAGTGATAATGGAGATCACCTAAACTAAAAGGGAATGTATGGATTCAGGTATAATTTATTCAGGAGAATCCAACTCTCTGAATGGACATGAGATTCCTCTCTTACCCATGGATGTAAACCTCTCCTCCCTCTCTTGCCAGGCCTTCAAAGACTACACCAGCGATGACATGAATGTAGGCCCGGAGGACCGGGTGTGGGTGCGAGGATGGTTCCCCATCCTGTTTGAGCTCTCCTGCATCATCAACAGGTGTAAACTGGACGTCAGGACCAGGTAAGCCCCTTCTCATCCTACCTGGAACAAACTTCTGGGGAGTTTTTCCAGGCCACTGTGCTTCTGCATTGCTTGCTCTTTGGGGTTTATGCCATTTATCTGTAAAACACTTTGTGACAACTTCTGATGTAAAAAGGCCATTATAAAATACATTTGATTGATTTGATTGAATACCAGTGTCCCTAGTCCTTGTCTCATCTCCTGACTGGAGAAAGATGAGTCAAATCAAATATATAAACAATGAACTAGCAGCAGTAGTCTTCTTTTTCCTTTGTCAACCTGACTCGAGGCATGAATAAATGAGTTTCACAAGTGATGTGATCATCCCTGCTTTTGTTGCCTTAATGAATAAAACAGCATAAAATAACTTTTTCTGAGTGTGGACCCTCTACTAATATATCATCCCTGTTTCCTTAACATTGCTCTAGGGGCTTGACTGTGATGTTTGAGGTGATGAAGACCTACGGTCACACCTACAAGAAACACTGGTGGCAGGATCTGTTCAGGATCATCTTTAGGATCTTTGACAACATGAAACTTCCAGAGCAGCAAACTGAGGTCAGATTAAGCTCACGATTTTCAGGAACTATGTGTCACAGCCATAAAATACATAACATAGTGTGTGTCCTAAATGGTTGGGCACTATGGGTCCTGGTCAAAAGTAGTGCACTACAAAGGGAATAAGGTGCCAACTGCTACACACTAATGAACTTCCTTTTCCTCTTCAAACCCAGAAAGCTGAATGGATGACCACCACCTGTAACCATGCACTTTACGCCATCTGTGATGTCTTCACTCAGTACTTTGAGCCTCTCAGCGATATTCTCCTGGATGATATCCTGTCCCAACTGTACTGGTGTGTGCAACAAGGTGAGAGGAGGGAGCTGGTTGGTTCCCTGTCTCATCTCAAACACCTCAGAGTTTAGAACTCTCTCTTTCTTCCCTCTCTCTATCTTTGACCTGCTCTCCCTCCCCTCTCTCTCCCTCCCTCCTCTCTTCCTTTGACCCTCTCTCTCTCCCCCCGCTGTCTCTCCCTCCCTCTGACCTCTTCTGTCTCTCCTCAGACAACGAGCAGCTGGCGCGCTCAGGGACCAACTGTCTGGAAAATGTGGTCATTCTGAACGGGGAGAAGTTCAGCCCAGAGATATGGGACAAAACCTGCAACTGTATGCTGGACATCTTCAAAACAACCATCCCTCATGCGTAAGACACTTTTTATTCACAGGGAGTTATTACTACAGTTGAACCACTGTAAGTGTGCAGAGTTCATAGCAAGAGTAAATTGACTCTGTTCTCTATTGGGCTTGCTCTCCTTAGGTTACTGACGTGGAGACCAGCAAGAGCAGAGGGGGAGCTGATGTCACAGTACGACCTCTCAAACCTGGTAGGTTTACTGCTCATCCATTTTGACCATTTATTTGGTTTATGTTTGAGAATTTACATTGACTTCCCAATACAGTACTTCTTAACGCTCAAATTAATCGAAACAACATGCTGAGTTGTGATCAACGTTCCATCTATTTTTTGGCACTGAGCAAATTTCAGGTCTGCTGAGTGCAAACTTTAACCTTGTGAAATGTCTGTGCAACTTCCAGTGCTCGTTTACTGTGAACACTGAGGCTGTACCCACTTTAATTTACTGTTTTAACAGTGGCCAATCAAGCTGCTGTGGCTAACTGATCATAATGTAGGCCTACCAGAGTGGCCTACCATAAAAACAATGGAGAAAATGCAGCCTATCATTCATCTACAAAAGCAGCTAATGTGTGGTGTTCAATGTAGGCCTACATTACATTAGACCTTTGAAAAAAACATGCAGGGCTTGACATTAACCTGTTTATCCACTTGTCCTTCAGACAAGGAAGTGACTGAACATTTTGTTGTATTGTTTGATGCAAGAAACCACTTTACAAAATGAAATTGATTATTATTCCCATACCATTATGACAGAGAATCAGACAAATTATGCTACCCTCTGCCTATTGGCTACTTAGTTTATTCAAGCCTGTCTCAAAATACAACACTGCCCCTTTAAGACATAAAAATAAGCTCTTTACCTGAATTGCTATAACTGGGCTAATAACTCACTAACTAGCAAATAATATGAACAAATGTGCACAAGTGGCTACATACAGCTCTCACTTTGATCTCAAAACAAGCGCATAATAATCGCGACCGCTCATGCTGTAAAACAATCCAGTTCAAAGTGAATGGCACAAATCCACATATGGCAATGGTTTATTTGCATATAGGCCTATTGCAGCTCTGATTGGTTACGACACACCGTTCTGTATAGAGTACGGGCTGAGTCTTGCCTGTCAATGCAATAGAATCCTACTCCGATGCGCTCTGCCTACAACAAAATCTCTTGCGTAGTTAGTTTTGCATACTAAGTCTTGCATAGTTTTTGTTTTGGTATGTTGCATTGAAAGTGGCTAATATTGCGTTGATTCGATCACAATTCCCACAGTAAAGGGAAGCGTTGATAGTGTTAACTAACGGGGAAAACTATAGAAAGTTGAGTGAAGTTCAATCTCGTGCTTGGGCTGATTTTTCTTCTGAGCGGAAGTCCCTGGGGAGCTGCGCGAAGTTTAGAGGAAACATTGGTTGAGATTATGTATGATGAAGTGTTTAAAATGTAGGCTACATACAGGTCCCTCTCTGGTGTTCTCAGGACTCCATATCCCAGAAGTCAGTGGACATTCAGACTCGTACGGAGGACCAGCAGTCAGTGTGCAGTGTGGACAGGATCTCCCTGGAGAACCAGAGGCAGAGGACGTACAGCGGCTCCTCGGGCACATATGAGGATGGCCCCAGAGCTAGGAACCCAGCCAGTGAGTTTGTATGGAGGTTTATGGGCAAGTCCTAGGCAGCCCTCCCCTGATTAAGTCTCTCCATTGTCAATGACCCATGCCTCTCACCTCTCCCCCGGTCCCTGTCTCTCACCTTCTCTCCCCCGGTCCCTGTCTCTCACCTTCTCTTCCCCTGTCCCTGTCTCTCACCTTCTCTTCCCCTGTCCCTGTCTCTCACCTTCTCTCCCCCGGTCCCTGTCTCTCACCTTCTCTTCCCCTGTCCCTGTCTCTCACTTTCTCTCCCCCTGTCTGTCTCTCACCTTCTCTCCCCCTGTCCATCTCTCACCTTCTCTCCCCCTGTCCGTCTCTCACTTCTCTCCCCCTGTCCGTCTCTCACCTTCTCTCCCCCTGTCCGTCTCTCACCTTCTCTCCCCCTGTCCGTCTCTCACCTTCTCTCCCCCTGTCCGTCTCTCACCTTCTCTCCCCCTGTCCGTCTCTCACCTTCTCTCCCCCTGTCCGTCTCTCTCCCTGCCTCCTATTCATCTCCCCCTGCCCCTCAAACTGGCTGTCCTGTGTCTGTCAATGTGTTGCAGAGGTGCAGGAGCAGAGGTTATTCTCAGCGCTGCTCATTAAGTGTGTTGTGCAGCTGGAGCTGATCCAGACGATAGACAACATGGTCTTCTTCCCCGCCACCAGCAGGAAGGAGGACGCAGAGAACCTGGCTGCTGCACAGGTAACCACAGAGTTTTTACTGAAGTCACACTGTTTCAATAACTGAAGCAAAGCCAGTAAGGGCAAAATGTATTTTATGGCAAATAATATTTTGAGAGGGGCTATAAATGTTATTACAACTGAAAAAAGGTTGTGAATTAGTATGGCTTACTAGCATTTGGTTATAACTGAGCACTGTGTTGCTGTCAACCTCTCCAGAGAGACACAGTAGATGCAGATGTCCAGTTGGAGGCCCAGGACCAGGGAATGTACCACTATCTGACCTCGGATCAGCTCTTCAAACTGCTAGACTGTCTGCTGGAGTCCCACTGCTTCGCCAAGGCCTTTAACTCCAACAACGAGCAGAGGACTGTCCTGTGGAAGGCAGGTGGGTGACTCAGGACCCTCGATACCAGGGGTGTCAAACATGCGGCCCGGATACGGCCCTCGAGGGGGTCCAATGGATGGTTTGAGTAAAACATTTAATTAAACAAACAAATTGTATTAACTAATTCAATATACTTTAAAATGACTAAAACCAAATCAAAACTGTGTAGAAATGATAATGGGCCTTTATTCATACAGTTTCTTGACTGTCCAGTTCGCTAACAATCACTAGACTGTCAGGGATCATCAAAAATTCCAAACATTATGGATAGAGGAATTTAATTTTCTGTTGCCAATTTTGATGGCAAGGAAATCTAACAAATGTTTAGTGCGGCCCTCCAGACCTCGTTGAAGACCGAATGCACCCCCCGGGGCAAAATGAGTTCCACACCCCTGCTCTATACCTTCACACTATCACAGCAAACTCTAATCTAGAGCTGTATGTGTCAAGCGTTGTGTCTGTGTCTTTTAGATCATAATGAATAAGATTACATGGACAGGTAGGACCTGATCCCAGTTCAGCACTCCTACTCTGAGACACTT
This sequence comes from Coregonus lavaretus, assembly GCF_964263955.1. NCBI lineage: Eukaryota > Metazoa > Chordata > Actinopteri > Salmoniformes > Salmonidae > Coregonus > Coregonus lavaretus. Next base: position 29,336,526 of record NC_140006.1, on the reverse strand, counting down.
GATACATACGGCCTCAGACTAACATGCAGTTGTCTCACAGTATGTTGGTGTTTCTAAGGTTTCAAGGGGAAGTCCAAACCCAACCTGTTGAAGCAGGAGACCAACAGTCTGGCCTGTGGCCTCCGCATCCTGTTCCGCATGTACACAGACGACAGCCGCAAGGCAGCCTGGGAGGAGGTGCAGAGACGACTGCTCAAGTAAGAACATAAAGATAATGGTTTTTTTTACTGTTCTTTAACAAGACACTGTTCAAGTAAGAACTTAGCTAGAGGAAATGGTGCTATTGACTTGTGTTAAGAGTTTGTCTGTTCAGCACCTTTTAGTGCCTTATTGTGGACAAGAGTGAATAGTACAGACTTTGAGGCAAGAACCTATATTTTGCTAGCCTGGTCAATCAGACTGACTGTTGCGCTCACATTTTGTTTAAAGTGAAACAGAATGTGAGTTATCCCGAGATCAGGCTGGGTTCCACCAGGCTAATATTCTGCTGCTCGGATCTGGAAATAAGTGCCACACTCACTCACTCTTCCTTAACGTGTCTCTGTCTATTGCAGTGTGTGTGGGGAGGCCCTGGCCTACTTCCTCACTCTGACGTCAGAGAGCCACCGAGAAGCCTGGACCAATCTCCTCCTCCTCTTCCTCACCAAGGTCGTGAAGATCAGCGATGACAGGGTGAGTCAATCAGAAAGTATAGCCACATACACCTCTGATGTGAAGTTTCCCCTAGGTACAGATCTAGGATCAGCTTCCCCTCCCCCAGTCTTAACCTTAACCATAGTGGGGGGAAATGTAAAACTCACCCAAGATCAGCGTCTAGGGGCAATTTCACCCTAAACCCCATATACAACACAGTACCAAAAAAATTAGTTGTGATTTTCCCTTCCCATGTCTTTGATGGAGAATGAGCTAATCGGGTCCCCTCCTGTATCCCTGTACTATCCAGTTCAAGGCCCATGCATCCAGGTACTACCCGCTTCTCTGTGAGATCATGCAGTTTGACCTGATTCCAGAACTCCGGGCCGTGCTACGTAAGTTCTTTCTCCGCATCGGCAACGCCTTCGACATCTCACTGCTGCCTAGTCACCGAGAGGAGCAAGGGCCTGCTGGGAGCCAGTGACATCATCACTAGTGGACCAGCACAGGACACAGGCTGCTCAGTCTCTCTCTGGGGTGGGTGAGGGGAAGGATGCATCCCAAATGGCACCCTTTTCCCTGTGTAATGCACTACTTTTGACCAGGACTCATAGGGCTCTGGTCAAAAGTATTGCACTATATAGGGAATAGGGTGCCATTTGGGACACAGACGAAGAGGTGGAACCCTCTGTTACTGTGAACTCTGCCCCAGTGAGGGCCACAAGGGATTCTTAAAGTGGACTGCAGTTAGCTGGAAGTGGTGGATCCTGCAGAATGGTACTGGAAGCTCCTTCATGGATCCTCCAGGCTGCACACAGTGATGTTCCTGTCTGAGATTAACTATTGACAGTAGTGTGGTGAGTGGGGCCCACAAAAGCACTGAATGAATGGCTTCCTTGTACAGCATAGAAATACTCCACAAGATCATACAGATGGTTATAAAGGTGCAATTATTCTGGTCATTTCTCCCCCTCTGACCAGAGGGCTAACTAACATTATGGAGGGTGTGATGTGTGCTTTTTGGTATCTCTTGGCATTCTTTTATGGAACAGAGGTATGAAATTGTTAGTGAAAAGGATGAGTAACGTTAGCAGTGATTTTCTTTTGCACAGCCATTAGGTACCAAACAGCAGCCCTCAAACTAGACAATTAAAGTAGCTTTGTAGTATTGTAATATACTAAGGCTGTGTTTACAGACCAGACAGCCCAATTCTGATATTTTTTCCACTAATTGGTCTTTTCACCAATCACAATCAGATCAATTAGTGTAAAAAAGATCAGAATCAGGCTGCCGGTGTAAACGCAGCCTAAAACCTGTCATTTGTGTTTTCTTTTGAAATCTAACAGCACTTGTCATTTCATAAGCGCACTGGCATTTTCTCACTACAACTTATCCTTACCATGACACTAATGTATGAAAACGAGTAAATGTTATTCCATTCTGTATATACTGTAGTACTTTATTTAAATGTAAACACATTTGAATTTGCTCAATCTTGTCACCACACGTTTGATGTATTGTCATTTTCAAAAAGAAAACAATGCTGCATTGAATATATGGAGGTTAAATAGATGTCTGCTTGGGTTATGAAAACCAAGATGCACATGGTGTTTGAAGCTGTACTTTGAGGATAGTGTTTATTGGCGAGTCAGTTACATTAGGAAACAAGGTGTACATTAATGTTTTAATGTCAGATCAATACTGTACAACTCTGTACACTGTTGATTACCACCAAGAACATTCTCATTAGTCAGTCTTTGCATTGATGTTTAATAGAAGTTACTGACCGACAATTCACAGTTGCGTCACAATGCTTATTTAGGCTACTTGTCATGGCTTAGGAGCCTGTCGCAAATTAAACAGCTATCAGGTGAACTGAAACAAAGTACAAAACAACTTCCTTATTTAAAATATAATTTATTCAATCAAGTTGAAAAAGAGCTCACATCTAGGCCAAACATTTTCACACAGTACTTATAAAAATATTTTAAAACATGCCATTTGAACAATTTACATTAAATGTAGTGCCATTATTATACAATGAATTAAAACATGAATAAATATTGTAGAAAGATGTCCTGAACTGTTTCAAAGACTAAGGGCTCTATTCAATCCGTATCGTGGAAGTTCAGCGTGACTGAAATTTAAACGCAATGTTCAGAGGCTGCATGTGACTCAATCGGAAATGTCTTGCACAATCAGCGATACAGAATGTATAGAGTCCTAAGGCAACCCTAGCACACTGTCCAATTAGCAGCCTTTTAGAGGATGGCAACTGAGGCTGCAGTGTGTGCAGGCTTATTCCAGCACACTTCTTACACACCTGATTTAACAAATCAACTTCAATAGTACTTGACTGGCGCAAATGCCTGCACACAGTGTCCTTCTAGGAATGGAGTTGCTCTCCCCTGTACCGACTAACCATTCTCAGACAAGAATCTGCATATTTTTCATTACAGGTCCATGAAAGTACAATCTATGCGTTTTTCATAAGAAGCTCATAATTCTGCATTGCAAGAGGCATTTTCAGAGGTAGACCATGATACACAAGTCAAGCACTGCAAAAGTAAAGGGTTAAATTAGTCGACATCGATCTAGAAGCTAAAGCAGATGATCCTTCTGTGTTGAGGAGATACTGTATCTTCATGTACAGATTCTGCCAGCATGACCACTGATGTGGATGCATCAAGCCAAGTGACGGCAGTGTCCAAACGTAGGTCCCCTACACACTCAGGTTGTACAACTGATGTACAATGCATTTGACAGTAAAATACATATTTTACAGAGAGATGAATATGTATATATAGTTATATACTGTATAGAGTTGTGTATATTTTATACAACAGAGTTTTTCCTGCACAGAAATGTTTACACCACCATTATGTGGTTATTTTTGCACAGAAAAACTCAGGTCTAACACAGCTGTTATGTTAAAAGCGTTCAGTTGTACAACCTGAGTGTGTACGGGACCAAAGTGCTTTCAGTGACCCTGTTAAGGGGTAGAGGGGAGAGGTTTAGATTAGCCATGATAGGTAGAGGGGCCTTTCCAGTCCTGCACGGCCGACTCTCTGCTGGCCAGCCTCTCCCTGCGGGGGGTCTGACCAGTCATTAAGCGCTTCAGCGTCTCCGAGGTGTCTGGCCTCATCCACGGCTCCATGGCAACCGTATCCACAGAGCCCCGAGTGTCTTGGGCGCGAGGGGAAACCTGCAGAGACATGTCTTCATCACCAGACAGGTCTGCTGGAAGAGAGAGAAACCGTAAACAGAGACCTCCAACCCATCATCGTCATCAACCTAACAATGATTCATAGACAGATCTCCCAGGTAAGATGGCTGACAAATTGTTCCATTCCGGCATATTGGGGCACTGACAGCCTCTCAACAGTTGAATCTCTATCCAACACCCACCTCTTCTGAGGCCATGGCGGCTCATAGCCAGCAGCCTCTTGGTCCTATGGTGGTTACGCTCTCTGCCATGCTGCTCTGTGTTGAGACTGGCCTCTGACTGGCGGGAGTAGTTCTCTGGCTGGCCAACAGGCTCTCTGGAGCTCCCCCTCTCCTAAACAAGCCAGAGCACAAGGTATAATAATGGTAGAGGAATATATCATTTTCAATGGAGAGCTGCCACTGTCCTCTATTTAAGAAGTGAGGATATATTCACATAATATAGGGATCAGGGGTTGTATGTATCAAGCATCTCAGTGCCAATTTAGGATCAGTTTAGCCTTTTAGATGATGAAAAATATTACAAGGACAAGGGGTGCCTGATCCTAGATCAGCCCTCCTACTCAGATGCTTAGAGAATACTGTCCCAGATATCAGACTGAACTTTGAGCTCTTTGAGGCAGAGGGTTCTTACATTGTGCATGTCTGCCCTCTTGGCCAGCCCCCTCCTCCTCCTCTCCCTGGCTGAGAGCTGGGGCTTCTGCTCAGGTGGGGGGGACACTGGGAAGGCTTCACCCATGGGATCTTGGAGCAAACCACAGATAAATAGTTAGTGGTGTGATTCTCAAGGCGCTCCTTCCCTTACAACAACTGGTGTGCGTCCCAAATGGCACCCTATTCCCTATAGTGTACTACTTTCGACCAGAGCCCATCGGCCCCCCCCAAAAGTAGCGCATTATTTAGGGTATACGGTGACATTTGGGACGCAGCCTTAGTTGTGTGATTCTCAAAGCACTCCTTCCCATACTACACATGGATAGTAGTGAACCACAAGAGGCTTTACCAATGAAGGCACTGTCAGACTCCAACAGGGAACCTCTCATAGGATCCCCTACTGCATTCCTCTGGGGAGAATAGAGTGTACAGGCGTAGTGTCACACACAGACAAGCATGTACTGTACAGCAAAGATACTACTCTGTGGTTCAGGGCACTAGCTAAACAAACTGGCCAGTAGAAACTCACCAAATAATGGTTTTGTTGCTGGGGTGGTGACAGGTCAAAATAATCTGTAAAACAGAAAGACAAATGATTTAAGCCCTTAAAACGCAAGTGCTCCACCCGTAAATATCCTCACGTTAGTTAGTGATGAAGCAGTGAACAGAGATGTGAACAACAGGTATTTAATAGTGAGTGTTTAAGCAGTTGGGTTGATAGTCTATAGGCAGTGAGTAGAGGTTGATATTGAGTGTGCTACTGACCGTCGGCAGGTTTCCTCCTCAGGCTGTTGTTGATCCTGCGTTGCTCCTCCCTGTAGTCTGCCTGTCTCTGGATGTCCACACACTGTCCATCCCTGTCCCTGTCCCTGTCCCTAGGGGGCTCACAGTAACCATGGCCTTCCTCCCCTCTGGAGTCAACGTCTGCAGTACAAACAAAGACTTCTCCACTCAATACACACATGACAATACTCATCACCCTGGTCAAAAGTAGTGCACTGAAAAGGGAACAGGAAAAAGGGTGCAGACACAGCCCCAGTTGCTGCATTTGTTTGAACACTGTGCTGTTAAAGGGCAAATCCACCACTTTTCAACCTCATTTTCCTTATCTCCAGCACTATGAAAACGTATGCACTCACTAACTGTAAGTCGCTCTGATAAGAGCGTCTGCTAAAATGACAAATGTTTACAAAAATACCAGTGGAAACATGTTTAAATGGCGCATTTCTACGTTTTGTAGAAAAAAACATTTTAAAAACGGTGATGTGAAGAGCAATAAAATACCATCCCGGGATGGAAACTCATTGCAGGTTTAGAAAATCACTTTTAATCCTACCCTGTGATGTGACCAAACTTTTTTTTGTAGGACTTTTCTTCTTAACAACAGATCATAGAAACACGTAGACACTGGTTTCGTGCTGGGAATTATGAATAGAAGGTTGAAAAGTGTCAGAATTGCCCTTTAAGACTTAACAATCAATGGCCTGGGTTACGTTCCACATACCCCATTCCACATAGTGCATTACTTTTGACCTGACCCGATGGGCCCTGGTCAGAAATAGAGCACTACATAGGGCACGGGTTCTCAAATGTTTCAGGCCGGGGACCCCTTTTGTGATAAATTCATCAGGGACCCCCTCACAACTCAAGTGAGATTACGATAGCAAAACAAATAATTTGACTATGACTTCGGCAACGCATGGCCGGACTAACCAAGTCTCGGGCCCTTGGAAGAAACCTTTTAAAGGCCCACCTCTTGGCATCGGAAAGAAAATGTTGCAGTTTTCAAGCTAATTCCCTGCAATTCTACACGCCTCTTTTGGTAAAAAGCTGCGGGATGGGCCTGGAGAAATGTAAGCACTCAAATTCATAGACAGAGCTATGGATGCAAGGACTGACCATCCATGATATCAACATTATAGTGTAACCATGTTTTGAGGCTATACAGTGTTTGTTTACATTTACATTGTTTACAAACATTGGAGTAATAATAATAATAATAATAATAATAATAATAATAATAATAATAATAATATGCCATTTAGCAGACGCTTTTATCCAAAGCGACTTACAGTCATGAGTAAAACAAGCTTATATTTTGGGTTCTGATTAGATACGACAAGAACCAAACTCATTTATAAGTTATAGTCTTCAAGAATCAATGGGTATATATCATGGTATTCCATACCAAAAATGGATGTAGCAACTAAGGATTCTAGCTTTAAATTACCAACCCCAGAAAATGGGATGTTAAGTTGAAAAATGTATAATTGGTGGTGCACTGTGGATACCAACATATTTTTTTAAATATATTTTGAGATCTGTCCGCAGACCCCACTTTGACAACCCCTGACATAGGGAATAGGGTGCCATTTGGGACCGGCCCATTATTCATCAAACAGTCACTTTATTCCTTTACCTCTGTATCGGAGCTGTAGCGAGTCGTGGATTCTATGCAGGTTGTTAGGCTCCGTGTTCCTGGAGGAGGGTCTCCTGACGGGGGCCTGCAGCCGCAGTCTGGCAATGTCAAACACATCCACCTGGGGCCGCTCCCTGTCTCTGTGCCTGGACACCAGCACACAGCCACATCGATCAGCCTGGACACACAGCACTGGGGCTAACATACAGCCTAGACCAGGGGTTGGCAAAATGCTGCTTTTTTGGGGGGGATTTTTTAAATTTTTACATTTTCTTTGGCCCCCAAAGTTTTTGGTCAGAAAAAGACTAAAACCACCAGGAATTCAGCTAAAAATTAGTTTAATTTCGGGAAAACTCTTACAAAGTATTCCCAGGAAGAAAATAAAAAAAGAGAGATGTGATCGTGTCTCAATGTAATCAAGATATGATTGTTATTTTCAAATACAATTTATTTTAGGGCTTAGTTGTGGTCAATTTGCAGTGTATAAATTATTATAATTATGTTCCGGCCCCCCGACCATCCACTCTGACAAAAATCGTCCCACGGCTGAATCTAGTTGCCTACTCCTGGCCTGCACTACAGCCAACATGCAGCCTAGACAACGGCACACAGCTCCGGTCAGCATAGACACACAGCACTACAGCCAACATGCAGCCTAGACAACGGCACACAGCTCCGGTCAGCATAGACACACAGCACTACAGCCAACATGCAGCCTAGACAACGGCACACAGCTCCGGTCAGCATAGACACACAGCACTACAGCCAACATGCAGCCTAGACAACGGCACACAGCTCCGGTCAGCATAGACACACAGCACTACAGCCAACATGCAGCCTAGACAACAGCACACAGCTCCGGTCAGCCTGGACACACAGCACTATAACAACACACAGCCTATAGACAGGACACTGCAGCTATCACCTAACTTAAAGTCAACAAAGAGCACTACAGTTAAACGCACAGTAGTGGTGCGCGGGTCCGCTGTTTGTTCACCCGCACCTGCCCACAATTGCTAATAACCAGTCCACAACCGCCTGACTATATGTGATAAAGTGAAAATCGGAGTTCCACCTGACCCTAACCGCTAATATAGAAATTGCGCTGTAAGCTACAGTCAAAGACAGCAGAATTATTTTGACAGGGGGTGCAGGATTTTTTTTGCCTGATTTAGATATGTTTCTGCTTATAATTTCCAGTATTTTGGTAGGCTATTTGTTAGTCACCTTGTCTATAATTAGATACATGCAGCTTCTCTTCTGTCATTATATATTGCCCTAGAACACTAAATAAACCCTTGCTCACCAGAATGTCATACATCAATAGAATGAATGCTTAAATCTACACTGAACAAAAATATAATACATGTAAAGCGTTGGTCACGTTTCATGAGCTTAAATAAAAGATCCCAATCCATCTACCTGACAGCTGTGGAATATCAAGAAGCTGATTAAACAGCATGATCATTACACAGGTGTACCTTGTGCTGGGGTCAATAAAAGGCCACTCTAAAATGTGCAGTTTTGTCACACAACACAATGCCACAGATGTCTCAGGTTTTGAGGGAGCGTGCAATTGGCATGCTGACTGCAGGAATGTCCACCAGAGCTGTTGCCAGAGAATTGACTTCATGTCTCTAACATAAGCCACCTCCAACGTCGTTTTAGAGAATTTGGCAGTATGTCCAACTGGCCTTACAACCGCAGACCACATGTATGGTGTCATGTGGGCGAGCGGTTTGCTGATGTCAACGTTGAGAACAGAGTGCCCCATGGTGGCGGTGAGGTTATGGTTTGGGCAGGCATAAGCTATGGACAACAAACACAATTGCATTTTATTGATGGCAATTTGAATGCACAGAGATACCGTGACGAGATCCTGAGGCCCATTTTGAGGCCCATTTTTATTAAGGTATCTCCGACCAACAGATCCATACTGTATCTGTATTCCCAGTCATGTGAAATCCATAAATTAGGGCCTAATTTATTTATTTCAATTGACATAGATTTCCATATATGAACTGTAACTCAGTAAAATCTTTGAGATTGTTGCATGTTGCGTTTATATTTTTGTTCAGTATAGTTGACAAGTTCTCTGTAATCTTCTTTCGTGGAGGACAGACGTTTAGGGAACGGGGAGAAAGTGCAATAACTCAACAACAAAAAACTTGAAAGATTTTCAGAGCAAAATGTCCAAATTACATCAGTTTGCCCGGTTGTAAGGAAATAGACATCTGGGGAAAAGTCCCAAACATGTTTCTGATACAATTTCAGTTCGGCTTGGATGCATATTTTATGTGGTTGAAATACTATTAGCTTTTATGATGCTGATAAAGATAGATATCGTCTCCGGCCTTGACCAGGAGTCCCATAGAGCGGCGCACAATTGGCCCAGCGTCGTCTGGGTTAGGGGAGGGTTTGGCCGGGGGGGTTTTACTTGGCTCATCGCGCTCTAGTGACTCCTTGTGGTGGGCCGGGCGCCCGCAGTCTGTCTTTGATCGTCAGTTGAACGGTGTTTCCTCCAACACATTGGTGCAGCTGGCTTCCGGGTTAAGCGAGTGGGTGTAAAGAAGCGCGGTTTGGCGGGTAATGTTTCGGAAGACGCATGACTCGACCTTTGCCTCTCCCGAGCCCGTTGGGGAGTTGCAGCGATGAGACAAGATCTTAAATCACGAAATTGGGGCGAAAAAGGCGGCAAAAAAATGTATACCGTCTGTAGAGGTGCTAACTGAGCATTCGCATTCTCTCAAGATGCTGAAAGAAAAATAATATTTCTCCACTGCTGTTCCAGAGTCAAAATGTTGCCTACATTTGGTGTATAACTTTACTGCAAGACATGCTTAATTCTGCAGAAGTTAATATTAAGGCTATGCGAGCGGTTATAGACCTACAGTCAGTGTCCAGATTTCACTTTCCATTTAACCCATCTGAACAGTAGGCTACAGTTCCCTTGACATGCCATAGGCCTATTTGAAGTCCCAGTCTTGTGACAATCAAATTTGTATAGCGCCTCACAATCACCACACATAACACTGCTATCATCCTCTTTTACCACTTCACCAAATCTTTCCCAAACATTACTTTTCTGCCCCTCCCTTCTATATAATTTCCAACGGGATTGATGTTAACTTTTTCTGCCCATTCCCAAAAGCATTTGGCGATTGGTGTGTAGGCTATTTGGCACGCGTACAGTTAGGCCCTAAAGCTCACTAGATATAAATTGTACAAGAATTATACATTTATTGATTTAAGGTATTGTTTTCTCTTTTTTCAACCCACCCGCCACCCACTCTTCATCCACACAATATTTAATTACCCTAAACCTGTCCGCCCCACGGATATAACTGTGGGGACTGGGGGTTATGAGTCAAACACCGCATCACTAACGCACAGCACTACAAATAACACACAGCCTGAACCTTTGGATTGCTGAAGCCACGCGACCAACAGTGGAGGGTATCACCTCACCAGCCTTACCTGTCACTCATAGAGGAGTCCAGCTCCTCCCACTCTGACTGCAGTAGCTGGCCCTCCAGTCGTTTCTGCTCGCTACGCAGCTGTCTGCGCAGCTCCGACAGCTCGCTGATCACACCCCGCTGGTCCTCTGGCACACACATACACACACGTCAGCATCACAGACGTTGAGAGATAATGGAGTTTCTACCTGCTGTGTACTGTACAATAGTGGGAGGCAGTGTTACCGGCAGCTCTCAGCTGGTTCCTGCGAGCTGGGACTGGGGGGGACTGGAGGCCTGACAGAGAACGCTCCTACAGGGGGAAGAGAGGGTGGAAGACAAGATCCAGTCATTATGCTCCACTGACATCTCCTCACAGTCAAACGATTTCCCTCCATGGTGGTGTGGAAGAGGATACTGTGTGCTCTGGAAGTCACTCACAGACAGGGGGACGGTAGTAGCGCGAGGGCTGTCCATGGACGGAGGTCTGGGGGTGTACTGGGGAGCTTGACGCCTCTTTTGGAGGGTGGGAATGGGGGGAGACGGCTCCCTTGGTACCTTCAGACAGACAACCACATGAATGTCATCACTTATCTCATATGAATCTCTCAGGGCCTGCTTCCTGACTAAAAAGCCCTTTCAATAGAGATTCTTCATTTAGCATGCTTTTTAGTCCAGGACTAGGCTTATTTGGGCCAGTAACCGAAAGGTTGCTGGATCGAATCCCCAAGCTGAGATGGTAAAAATGTGTCATTCTGCCCCTGAGCAAGGCAGTTAACCCACTGTTCCCCGGGCGCCGATGACGTGGATGTCGATTAAGGCAGCCCCCTTCTCCTCTCTGATACAGAGGGGTTGGGTTAAATGTGGAAGACACATTTCAATTGATGCATTCAGTTGACTAGGTATCCCCCTTTCCCTTAATGTTCAGAGGGTCAAACAGTCTTCCAGTGAGCTCACCTCTAGGCGTGCCCGTCTCTCCTCCTCATACTGCTTCCTCAGGGCAGAGTTCTCCATCTCCTCTACCTCTTTCTTCTTCTTCTTCCTCTCCACCTCTTTCTTTCGCTCCTCAGCCAGACGGATCAGCGCCTCATTCTTGGCTTTTTGCTGGAGGGAGAAAAATTTTGCTCAGTCCCCTGAGTGAGTGAGTGTGTTGCAATAAAGTTTACTGAACTGAATGACTCATGTCAAACGATAGCATTCAGCTGATAGCAATGTTACTCGTAGTAGTAGATATGAGTATTGCAGTGTAATCTAATGCTAAAGCCCCCTTAGTGAATCCAAGCCCTGGTCGAGTTAATACTGACGTCCATCTCCTTGCGTTTCTTCCTATCCTGTTCTTCTTCATACTCTCTCTGGATGCGTTCCCTCTGCTCAGCCAGCCTCTTCTCCTCCTTCTCCTCCTCCAACCTCTGGCGCTCTCGCTCCTCCGCATCCTTCCTCCGCTTCTCCTCAATCTTAGGCAGCAGGACAGACAACCAGGGTCATCAGTGAGACAGTCTGTATGTGTGTATCCAATCACATATCAAAGCTGAGTGTAAGGTTAACCAAACCATCAATGCGCTTTAGTACAACATTGTGAGTTTAAGCTCTGTAATAAGCTTTTTTTAATGTGATTTCTGATCATGCTTAGGGTAAGGTTTATTTCAGCTGATAATATGAAAACGCTACTCTAGCCATCTTTCACACAGTAATAATAATAATAATAATAATAATAATAATAATAATAAGCCATTTAGCAGACGCTTTTATCCAAAGCGACTTACAGTCATGTGTGCATACATTTTTACGTATGGGTGGTCCCGGGGATCGAACCCATTACCCTGGCGTTACAAGCGCCATGCTCTACCAGCTGAGCTACAGAGGACCAGCACTGATGTATAACATCCAGTACCTGTTGTTTGAGGTAAGCCTTGTACTTTTCCTGTTCATGGACCTGCAGTGGAGTGGGCAGGTTCCCAAAAATATTGCCTCTGGCAAACGAAGGGGCCTGAACAAAACCTGTTGAGAGAGAAACCCACCAGACAAAACAACATATTAGCTGAACCTGACAGTGAGTTGGACAGGTTGAGGCTGTAATCTCTCGTAGACAGACTACGTAAACATAAATAGTACCGTAGGTCTGTCATGATACAACGGGATGCGTGAGATAACGACAAGCATTAGTTCCGGTGCTTGGGTTTTACGTCACTGATTATTTGGACAAATCATGATTTCGCAGGAGTTAGCATCTTTCGAATTTCCGAAGGGGAGGGGACATTTGGCCCATAGACTTGCAAAGAGAGAGAGGGTGGAGCTCTTCATTCCAGTTCCGATCCTCATTCTCGCTCGCTCTCTTCTCTTAACACGTACGGACCCAGACCTTAATCGTGCATCTGACCAATTACACAAGACTTTAGATCTGGGTTAACAGAGATTACTGAGGGTGCCACTACCACTTTGGGTTGTGTCCCAAATGGCAGCCTAGACCAGGACCCATAGGGCTTTGGTCAAAAGTAGTGCACTATGAAGGGAATAGGGTACCTTGTGGGACAGCTTTCCTCTCTGTCCTTAGACTCCTGATAGAGAATCACATCAATGTGAAAACTACTGTATCTACCTGAGACTCTGTGGGTGGAGGGAGGTCTAGTGTCCTCCTCTCGGAGTACTGCCATGGTGGCTGTTGCGCTCTTCTGCCATGACTTGGGGTTGATGTAGGCCTCTTCATTATGCTTGTGCATCTGGTGCAGATCGGCTGGTGACACAATTCACACGATTATGATTAGCAATAATCTTAACAAAGATTAAAAAACATTACACATTGGCTTTTCTCTGCTATCAGTCTCCAAAACGTATGTACTGAAACAAAGTTTAGAGAATATGTGGACCATAGTGTGGAGGGAGGGAAATAGCAGAGGGAACACACTGATGAGGTTGCCCCTGCTGTCTCTGAGAGGGGCTCCTCCTCCTCCTCTCCCCCAGGGGTTGTGGTTCTTCATGTCAGCCTCCAGCTTGGCCTCATAGCGATCTGCCTCCTCCCTGTCCAGCCTCCGCCGCTCCCGTCTCTCCTGGATCTGGAGTCAGGTTAGGATGGAACACTTTGATCAGAATACCATAAACACAAATAACGGGTCATCACCGGTCACACAAAGAAGGCAATGGAAGAGGCTGGAATGCAATAGTATATTGTTGTTGGAATGTCTATACATATTCAGTTAAACACTTTTTATAACACTTGTAATATTCTATATCAATCTACAACTCATCTATGTTACCTGGCAAAAAATCTGACTCCTCCCTTTCCTGGTGTCTCCCTGCCGAAATAGCACACTCTGTGACAAAATGTATGTAGGCGAAAGACACTGCTGACTTCCACAATCACATTCAAAATGTACCTGTTGTCTTAGTGCCTCCTTGTAACTTATCGCACTCTCTTTAGATGGCTTGACCTGCTCTGCAGGGAATAATCCAATCCCTGAACCCATGGTAGCAGCATCACTGGCAGGTCTGCTGAACAAGAGTCTAAATGTTAATTCACTCATGTATTCCTTCTGTTCATTACTATAAAAAGCTGATCAATTTGAAATGATCAATACTATGCAAAAAGGTATGGGAAACGGGAGACACAATTGGTGGTTTGTCACTTTTCATGCCTTATGTAATGAATGTCAATGTATCACTGTGAAAGATGTTTATGCAGCCACTAGGAGGCGAGAGAGCGAGAGAGAGACAGCTCAGAGCAGTCCAGACCAGTGCAGCAGTGACTAGGCAGGGAGGGAACAACACTCCCATCTGTCCAGACCAGACCAGTGCAGGCTGCAGCAGTGACTAGGCAGGGAGGGAACAACACTCCCATCTGTCCAGACCAGACCAGTGCAGGCTGCAGCAGTGACTAGGCAGGGAGGGAACACTCCCATCTGTCCAGACCAGACCAGTGCAGGCTGCAGCAGTGACTAGGCAGGGAGGGAACAACACTCCCATCTGTCCAGACCAGACCAGTGCAGGCTGCAGCAGTGACTAGGCAGGGAGGGAACAACACTCCCATCTGTCCAGACCAGACCAGTGCAGGCTGCAGCAGTGACTAGGCAGGGAGGGAACAACACTGCCATCTGTCCAGACCAGACCAGTGCAGGCTGCAGCAGTGACTAGGCAGGGAGGGAACAACACTCCCGTCTGTCCAGACCAGACCAGTGCAGGCTGCAGCAGTGACTAGGCAGGGAGGGAACAACACTCCCATCTGTCCAGACCAGACCAGTGCAGGCTGCAGCAGTGACTAGGCAGGGAGGGAACAACACTCCCATCTGTCCAGACCAGACCAGTGCAGGCTGCAGCAGTGACTAGGCAGGGAGGGAACAACACTCCAGTCTGTCCAGACCAGACCAGTGCAGGCTGCAGCAGTGACTAAGCAGGGAGGGAACAACACTCCCATCTGTCCAGACCAGACCAGTGCAGGCTGCAGCAGTGACTAGGCAGGGAGGGAACAACACTCCCGTCTGTCCAGATGGCCAGTGGGCATGACCTTCTCATAATAGAACACTGGCCACCGATAGGGGGAAAAGCTCTCTGTTTGTAGCTTTAGAGGAGCCCCCTACTGGTGAATAGGGGATATACTCATTTGTAGGTGTTGAAAAGAAACAGTCCAAATTCTCTACCCTTCTCCAGAAGTGGGCACTCGTTCACTCCCCCATATTCCTCACAGCAGTCCATTCCTTTTCAATCAATGAGGGGGAGTGTACAAGTACATACTTCAGGAGAACGGTAGATAATCGGAATGTAGCCTAGGTGTTGAAGGGAAGAGAAAGAATGTAATAGGTACGGCACATACTGTGGAGGGGTCTCTGGATGGCTGCTCCCCCTGTGCTGGCTGTGAGGGCTGTGTTGACCCATCTGGCTGGGATGAGGCCCTGCAGGAGGCAGGCTTAGGTAGGACATGGGCTGCACCCCTCCTGTCAGCGGGATCTGACCATCTAACAATGAAACACAGAACACTCATTAGGCTGGATCAGAGAACACATGTATTGTATCCCAATGTCTAAATGTGTACACTACTTAGTATGAAGTGATGCATTTCCTATGCATACTAAATAGTATGCTAGTATGGACATTGGGACAGTAAATTGCTTTCACTCCAATATCCATTTCCTTTTTTCTAAGTGTATTGTAACATGGAATCCTTTTCCTGTGTTAATATAGACTATATAATAGACTGGTATGTAGGTGGTGCTTACAGTAGGCCAGGTTAGGGTCCAGTGGGTTCCTTGCACCATAGTAGAGATGGGCCTCGTCATAGGGACTTCTATAGGCATCTGCCAATGTGGATGGTGGATGAGGACGGAAACCTGGAATCCTGAAACAAATTCAAAATCATACAGCAATGTTTCATTATGTCAGACAAAACAATAATGTAGTGAATTTATCAGATTGTCTATTCAAAATGGCGCCCTTTTTCCTATATAACGCACCACTTTTGACCAGAGCCCGGGTGCCATTTGGGACGCAAGCCAGGATTACTGTCATAGCTACCTAGGTGACAGGTAGCCTAGTGACTCGAGCGTTGGAACAGTAAGCGAAAGGTTTGTCGATTTGCCTTTGAGCAAGGCACTTAACCCTACTTTGCTCCAGGGGCGCCGTACTACTATGGCTGACCCTGTAAAACAACACATTTCACTGAACCTATCCAGTCTATGTGACAATACAACATATTTTCTTTTTTTACCTGGGGGTATCCATGCTCCTGTGAATGGTCTGGCTGTAAGAGGAGATGCCTCCACTGCTGAGCCCCAGGGTGTGGCTGTAGTCCAGCAGGGGGGACTGGAAGGCCACGCGGGGCTGCTCAGGGGGAAGCCTCTCTCTGTTTTCCTCACTGGGTCTCCCATTCAACTCATCCCCTGGTAGGTCCACAGCTTGTCCTGGTGGGTACCAGCTGTCTTTTCTCTTTCTGGCATGGTCGCCAACATTCACTGCTCCAAACGGTTTGATCCGATCTGCCTGTTTCTCCGGGTCAGTCGCCCCTGTCACAGCAACTCTGAGCTCCAAATCCTTCTCCCTAATACGACAAAGGATATAACAGACAGCTCACATGAGGTGTCCATATCGGTTTGAAACCCTTAAATTGTCTATCTTAGTGAGATGGGCTACATGATCTACATAGACACATTTTAGCATCATTGTGGTCAGAGGTAGATTTGTTTATAAGCTGCGTTTACACGGGCAGCCCAAATCTGATATTCTTTAAAATTATTTTCATTTTATTATTATTTATTTATTTATTTATTTATTTATTTTACTCCATATACAAACGTATACATATGAACAACAAACTTACAGATGCACACAACCAATGACTACATCTCATCTGCCCAGACCCGCATGCTCACACCCCCATCCCTAGTACCTGCATTATTGTTTGCCACTTGGCCTTCAAATGTTTTTCTCGTCACCCCATGCTATTTCAATAATTATTGGCAAAAGATCTGATCTGATTGGTCATAATATCAGAATTGGGCTGCCTGTGTAAAGGCAGCCTTATAAACAAATCTACCTCAGACTACAAAGCTGCTAAAATGTAGCCCATCTGACTAAGATGGAAAATGTAAGGGTTTGTTCTTTATCAGACAGCAGAATCAAACACAGATATTGACACCCACCTCTTCTTATTCCTCTGCTGTTCAGCTATCTGCTCCTGCAGCTCCTGCCTGTACCTCTCCTTCCTTCCCTGCAAGGCAGCATCTGCATCTGCAGCCCCTGTCAGATCATGCCATGTCACCGCATTTTAGAAGAATATCATCAAATGTTCAATTAGTCCAGAAAAAAACAATGTCGTTTTAATCTTAGTATTGAACTTCAGAACAGAGTTGGTCTTACCAATCATCAGCCCGGTAGCGAATTCAAGCTCTTCCTTCTTGGTAGAGGATCTGGATCTTCCACTTGGTCTCATCCCTGCTGGTACCTGCAGCCTGGCAGATAGGACGTCAATCAGCACTCACAGTACACTCATCATACCTCACAGACAATTATCTCTCTGTATTCTTCAATGTTCGTTTAGTGAGCGAGGGGTTGAATTGTGTGAGTGAAGTTCTATAAGGGTAAAACACGCTTACAGTCCACTATCGGTTTGTCTGATTTTAGGCTGGCTATGGGTTTTAATATGATCTTATTGTAGGAGCGGAATCTAAATCTCTACGAATAGCTGGCACAAGAAGCTTCAACAAGCCATGATCCGGGTACAGTGTGACATCAGACCTTTCATCTGTACTTTTCCATCCAATGTCCCTTAAAATTGAAAAAATAAAATGTTTTATCCAGATTAGATTAGAGTAGATACTTTGTCTACTGTTTACATACATTTACTTTACATAGAGATGCTTTATAAAATCCATAACAAAAAGAGACATGGCAATCAAATCGTGTTCACTTGTCCAAATTGGTTTTAGCAGAATCCTTTGGAAGTTTGAGTTATCAAAATTATAGGTATAGTTATTCAATACTACTTGACGTACTTGGGTTTGGGGGTTACAGATGATGTCCCCCGGCGTGCCTCCGAATAATCCTCATCAGGAGCAACAGACCCGTTAGTCTCCTTCCTGTCTGCATATTGACTACTCTCTGTGTAGTCATCAGGCAGTTCAGCACCCCTGTTCCGGAGCCTTGATATGTCCCTGGGCAAAAAATAGGAAGAAGATGAACAATACTTTTTCAAACAGACATAAAAACATATAGCAAATACCATGTCAGTAGAAATAGTTAACCAATTACATAGCTAAAAACGGAATCCATTAAAGGTAAGTGTAACATCATTAACAACTTGGGCCAACAGGGAATGGGTGGAGGGAGGGGATATAATGTGAATTGTTTTAATATTATTTTAATATTGTATGTTTTTGTGCCTTTTGCTTTGTTTGTTACTCAGTTAAGAAAAAAAATATGATATATTTGTACTTACTCATGTCAAGAATTGCATGACCATGGCAACGTGACTAGGAACATGGTCGTGTACAAACAGACCGCCTTTGACCTCCGTAAATCAAGAGGCTAAACCACAGTACAGGGACAAAGTGGAGTAACAATTCAACGGCTCAGACACGAGACATGTGTGGCAGGGACTGCAGACAATCACAGATTATAAATGGAAAGCTAACCATGTGGAAGACACCGACGCCTCGCTCCCGGAAAAGCTAAACACCTTCTTCGCCCGCTTGGAGGAAAACATTGAGCTGCTGACACGGGCCCCCGCCGCTCACGAGGACTGTGTGCTCTCGTTCGCCGTGGAAGCGTGTTAACCCTCACAGGGCTGCCAGCCCAGCCGCGTCCTCAGCATGTGCAGACCAGCTAGCTGGAGTGTTTATGGACATATTCAATCTCTCCATATACAGTGCTATGAAAAAGTATTTGCCCCCTTTCTAATTTTCTCTACTTTTGCATATTTGTGATACTGAATGTTATCAGATCTTCAACCAAAACCTAATATTAGATAAAGGGAACATAAGTGAACAAATAACACAACAATTACATATTTATTTCATAAACAAAGTTATGCAACACCCAATTCCCCTGTGTGAAAAGGTAATTTCCCTCTTACACTCAATAACTGGTGTGCCACCTTTAGCTGCAATGACTCCAACCAAATGCTTCCTGTAGTTGTTGATCAGTCTCTCACGTCACTGTGGAGGAATTTTGGCCCACTCTTCCATGAAGAACTGCTTTAACTCAGTGACGTGTGGCTTTTCAAGCATGAACTGCTCGTTTCAAGTCCTTCCACAACATCTCAATTGAGATTAGGTCTGGACTTTGACTAGGCCATTCCAAAACCAAACTCTGCATTCCACAGTAAGAACATCATACCAAAGGTCAAGCATGGTGGTGGTGGTGTGATGGTTTGGGGATGCTTTGCTGCCTCAAGACCTGGACGACTTGCCTTAATAGAAGGAACCATGAATTCTGCTCTGTATCAGAGAATTCTACAGGAGAATGTCAGACCATCCGTCTGTGAGCTGAAGCTGAAGCGCAGCTGGGTCATGCAGCAAGACAATGAACCAAAACACACAATCAAGTCTACATGAAAATTGCTAAAAAGCAACAAATTTGAGGTTTTGGAATGGCCTAGTCAAAGTCCAGACCTAATCCCAATTGAGATGTTGTGGCAGAACTTGAAACGAGCAGTTCATGCTTGAAAACCAACACGTCAGTTAAAGCAGTTCTGCATGGAAGAGTGGGCCAAAATTCCTCCACAGTGACGTGAGAGACTGATCAACAACTACAGGAAGCATTTGGTTGGAGTCATTGTAGCTAAAGGTGGCACAACCAGTTATTGAGTGTAAGGGGGCAATTACTTTTTCACACAGGGGAATTGGGTGTTGCATAACTTTGTTTATGTAATAAGTGAAATAAATATGTAATTGTTGTGTTATTTGTTCACTTATGTTCCCTTTATCTAATATTAGGTTTTGGTTGAAGATCTGATAACATGCAGTATCACAAATATGCAAAAGTAGAGAAAATTAGAAAGGGGGCAAATACTTTTTCATAGCACTGTACCAGTCTGTTGTCCCCACTTGCTTCAAGATGTCCACCATTGTTCCTGTACCCAAGAAAGCTAAGTTAACTGAACTAAATGACTATCACGTCGTAGCACTCACATCTGTCATCATGAATTGCTTTGAGAGTTATGGACCATATCAACTCCACCTTAACCGACACCCTAGACCCACTACAATTTGCATACCGCCCCAACAGATCCACGGACGACGCAATCACCATTGCACTGCACACTGCCCTATCCCACCTGAACAAGACAAATACCTATGTAAGAATGCTGTTCATCGACTACAGCTCAGCCTTCAACACCATAGTGCCCTCCAAGCTCATCACTAAGCTCAGGACCCTGGGTCTGAACCCCTCCCTATGCAACTGGGTCCTGGACTTCCTGATGGGCCGACCCCAAGTGGTGAAAGTAGGCAACAACACCTCCACCATGCTGATCCTCAACACAGGGGCCCCACAGGGGTGCGTGCTCAGCCCTTTCCTGTACTCCCTGTTAACCCATGACTGCGTGGCTACGCACATCTCCAAATCAATCATCAAGTTTGCTGACAACACAATAGTGGTAGGCCTGATTACCAACAACGACGAGACAGCCTTCAGGGAGGAGATGAGAGCCCTGGTTGAGTGGTGCCAGGAAAATAACCTCTCCCTCAACGTCAACAAAAAGAAGGAGCTGATCATGGACTACAGGAGACAGCAGAGAGCATATCCCCATCCACATCGACGAGGCCGCAGTGGAGAGGGTCAAAAGCTTCAAATTCCTTGGCGTGCACATCACTGACGACCTGAAATGTTGCCTTCACACAGTGTGGTGAAGGCGGCACCACATCACCTCTTCAACTTCAGGAGAATGAAGAGGTTCGGCTTGGCCCCCCAAGACCCTCACAAACTTCTACATATGCACCATTGAGAGCATCTTGTCGGGCTGTATCACTGCCTGGTACAGCAATTGCAACGTCCGCAACCGCAGGGCTCTCCAGAGGGCGGTGGTGCGGTCAGCCCAACGCATCATCGGGGGCACACTTCCTGCCCACCAGGACATCTACAGCACCCGGTGTCACAGGAAGGCCAAGAAGATCATCAAGGACCCCAGCCACCCAAGCCACGGCCTGTTCACCCCGCTACCATCTAGGAGGCAGAGACAGTACAGGTGCATCAAAGATGGGACCGAGAGACTGAAAAACAGCTTCTAGCTCAAGGCCATCAGACTGTTAAACAGTCATCACTAGCCTGCCTCCACCTAGTACCCTGCCCTGAACCTCAGTCACTGTTACTAGCCGGCTACCACCCGGTACTCTACCCTGCACCGTAGAGACTGCTGCCCTATGTACATAGTCATTGAACACTGGTCACTTTAATAATGTTTATATACAGTTTTACCCACTTTATATGTATATACTGTATTCTAGTCATGTCTCATCCTATACAACTACTGCTGTACACACCTTTTCTATTAATATATTGTCTAAAAGTCACCATTGGTGACTTATCAATATATTGATAAAAGTCACCTTGTCCGAGAGAGATTTACATGGTTATCAAAACGTCACGGCAGGGTAAGCCTACACGAAACACAGCCCTTATTTTAAGTGTTTCAAAAATTCTCCATGGGAAAAATGAATGGAGGAAAAATGATTGGAACCAATTCCCTGTTTGACCGCTATGTTTTATGGGTATTATGACACCTCCACTGTCGGGTTCTTTACTCCATAATGTCAAAGTGGAATTATATTTTTAGACATTTTTATAAATTAATAAAAAATGAAAAGCTGAAATGTCTTGAGTCAATAAGTATTCAACCCCTTTGTTATGGCAAGCCTGTGAATTTCAAGCACAGATTTAACCACAACGACCCGGGAGGTTTTCCAATGCCTCGCAAAGAAGGGCACCTATTGGTAGATTTAAAATAAAAGAACACATTGAAAATCCCTTTGACCATAGTGAAGTTCTTAATTACACCAAGTCCCTACAAAGATACGTGCGTTCTTCCTAACTCAGTTGACGGAGAGGAAGGAAACCACTCAGGGATTTCACCATGAGGCCAATGGTGATTTTAAAACAGTTACAGAGTTTGATAGGAGAAAACTGAGGATGGATCAACAACATTGTAGTTATTCCGTAATACTAACCTAAATGACAGAATGAAAAGAAGGAAGCCTATACAGAATAAAAATATTCCAAAACATGCATCCTGTTCGCAATAAGGCACTAAAGTAAAACTGCAAAAAATGTGGCAAAGAATTTACTTTTTTGTCCTGAATACAAAGCATTATGTTTGGGGCACATCCAACACAACACATCACTGAGTACCACTCTTCATATTTTCAAACATGGTGGTGGCTGCATCATGTTCTGGGTATGCTCATCATCGGCAAGGCCTAGGGAGCTTCTTTTTTTTTTATAAAAAGAAAAGGAATAGAGCTAAGCACAGGCAAAGTCCTAGAGGAAAACCTGGTTCAGTCTGCTTTCCAACAGACACTGGGAGACTAATCCACTTTCAGCAGGACAATAAACTAAAACTCAAGGCCAATTATACAATGGAGTTACTTACCAAGATGACATTGAATGTTCCTGAGTGGCCTAGTTTTGACTTAAATCGCTTGAAAATATATGGCAAGACTTGAAAATGGCTGTATAGCAATGTTCAACAACCAACTTGACAGAGCTTGAAGAATTTTAAAAAGAATAATGGGGATATATTGTGCAATCCAGGTTTGCAAAGCTCTTAAGAGACTTACCCAGAAAGACTCACAGCTGTAATCGCTGCCAAAGTTGATTCTAACATGTATGGACTCAGGGGGTTGAATACTTATCTAATAAAATATATTTGTGTTTTATTTCCATTAAATTTAAAAAAGCTAGCATTTTTCTTCCACTTTGACATTAAAGTATTTTGTGTAGATCGTTGACAAAAAACGAAAATTAAATCAATTTTAATCCCATTTTGTAACAACAAAATTAGGAAAAAGTCAAGTGTGAATACTTTCTATTTATATTCTGGACTCTGACATTGCTCGTTCTGATATTTATTTATACTTTATTTGAATCACATAGGAAGTGTAAAAAAATACCTTAAGTCTGTTTTGTAGTGTCTTCTTTGCCACGTCCGCTCTTCTACTCTCTCTAGCCCCATCTGTTTTGGTCTCCTTCTCACCATCAGGTCCAGCTCTTCCTCTGTGAGGTCCTCCTCAGAGTCAAAGTTCACTCTCACCAGCCTGGCCCTCTCTCTGGGAAGCAGCAGCTCATCCTCAGGCCACATGCCCTCCATCTTCCTGCCATCCACTAGGCAGCGTCCTCCCTTATGCAGCCCCCTCCTTCCCTCTGTCAGCGTGTCTGCGTCTCTCCTGGAGGGGGCCCGCTTGGGGTGCACCGGGGGTCTGGGGCTGCAGTGGACAACAGGGAGGTCTGGAGGAGCTCTGAGAGAAGCAAGCTGCTCCTGTATGTATGAGGGGGAAAGGACAGTTTAAAGATGATCGACTTTTGGTTCCAAGCACCCTTTTTACTTGCAGAAGAAGATAGAGTTGAACATGTTCTCTTCATTTACTGAGACATGTTTAAGATGACCTGAGGTCTAAAGTTTACCAGCTCTCTCTCTCTCTCTCTCTCATAAGCACTTGGCTGTCTGATTTGACTGGTTGGAATGAACTCTAAGCGGCCTCAGTTGACTGAGCATGGTATAATATAGGCTATATGCAGAACTGTCTAGGTTACCTTAGCAGCTCTGCTCTCACCAAGGGGAAGGGATGGGTCTGGTTCAGCAGCATTGAGATGTTTTTTCTATAATTAAGGGACAAAATTGGCCAAATCAGCCCAAAGCAGAGATTATTGTTAAATACGTTTATTGGTTGAAAAATATTTGGAAGAAAACTGCACTGACTCCTTGCACCCGTACCATTCCAGTGATCTTGTTTATTGCACTCTCAAGTAAATCTTGTGGCCCATGCATGGATGCTGACAGATTACAAAGTAGTAAAAACAACATAACTTTTGGCATTGGTAATATTATTACCTGAGCCATGTAGCATCTGTAGTCCAGACGGAGCTCTTGCTGTAACTTCTGTTTCTTCCTCTCATAGTCTTCACCCAAAGGTAAACTTACACAACAATTCTCCTCTGAAAAACAGGATGGCATACATGAAATAAAAAGACCTCCCAACAGTCAGGATTTAGATCTACCACAAAGTGCTAACAAATTGGGTTCATAACTTCAAATTTATACTGTACCCTTCCCTTGTGCTGTGGACGACTTAAATGTCGGGATATTTGTGAGTGTGGGGTCATGGGCCTTGTGGTCTTCTGTCTGTTGATCAGTAAAATCCAGTCACAGGTCAGAAAATTGCAATAATTTGCTCAGCTGTCACCAAACACAAAGTAGCATGCATTGCACCCATGTCCAAGTCCAACATTTTCAGTATTCTAGCACCACAGTAAAAAAGGAGTATTGAAACACACCCTTATTTCAAGGTAAGGTGGATCCCGTTCCAAGCTGGCTTTATCCTCTGCCACTCTGGCCTTCTGTTGCTGGATGAATTTCTCAAGTTCATCATCCATCTCCATTTATAATACAGGCTCACTGAAAGACATTAAGTGACAAAATTAAATAATTTCTAAATACAGCTAAAATGTACTAGCAACGTACCCACATTATAACGTTATCTAGCTAGTAAACAGCCACTTCAATGGTTCTGTAAAATGGTTAAAATAATAGTGATGTTGTTGACGTTAGCAAGAAAGGTCTTGAATTGTAAACATGTAGGCGCTACTAGTAGCTAACTGGCTACATTAGCTACAGCGTAGTAGCAGCTAGCTACCCCAATGCTAGTTACCGGTACCGTTACCGAAACAGCACGTCTTTGGACTCAACAAGTCTAACGTTAGCTATGTAGCTAACGTTACTGTAACTAAACCATCTAACTTATGCTGTTGTAATATCATCTGATCATCTCATTGACATTGGCAAACTTGAACTATCTAGCCAGAAATGGGCACCATGTAGCTCAGTTGGTAGAGCATGGCGCTTGCAACGCCAGGGTTGTGGGTTCGATTCCCACGGGGGGCCAGTATGAAAAAATAAAAAATAAACAAAATATATACACTCTTAACTGTAAGTCGCTCTGGATAAGAGCGTCTGCTAGATGAATAAAATGTAAATGGCCCACTGTCTCTTTAATTTCCGTTGTCAAGCAACCACTGAACACAAAAACCAGGTTTTAGCGAGAGCCATGTGATCGTACTTCGTAACTCTTGCTTTGTGTAAAAAAATAAAGAAAGAATGCCCAGTCAGCGGTCCCCGTTAATTGGTGTTTATTCTGACGATAGACACAAGGAAGCGCATTAGAGTCAGACACTCTGGTTTACCTAGCTAACTATCATTTAGGCCATGCCTAGCTAGCAAGCAAACTGTAACGTTATGTAATGACATTACACGCAAACATTAATACTTTTACACGAGTTAGATAGCATGCCAGAATCTCATTATAAGCTCAATTAGTTAGCTAACGTTAGTAGCTGGCTAGCTAACTAAGTTACCTGCTGTCTCTAGTTAACCTGTTGGCTAGCTAGCTAACGCTACAACGACAAATAAATGCAAGTCAGGCGTAGACTAGAA
Organism: Coregonus lavaretus; assembly: GCF_964263955.1. Taxonomy (NCBI): domain Eukaryota; kingdom Metazoa; phylum Chordata; class Actinopteri; order Salmoniformes; family Salmonidae; genus Coregonus; species Coregonus lavaretus. The sequence goes on along the minus strand of NC_140006.1, from coordinate 29,311,015 downwards.
AACTGTTGCTGGGCTGGTTTTCTAACACGCCAAGCGAAATATTAAAATGCCATAAACAATACTCACCATTTGAGCAACGAAGTTAGTTAGCGAGCTTGCTAACCTTTGCTACTCAGGTAGCTAAAGCTACAAGGCAACAGCAAAGATGATGGATATACTGACAAGATACACGTCTCTCCGCCCTAACAATAGAGTACCACGGTATGAGTCATAATCAAATGTTCCCTCTAATATTTAAATGTCAGGTCTGCTGAGCGCAAACTTGAACCTTGTGAAATTTCTGTGCAACTTCCGGTGCGCGTTTACTGTACCCGCTTTAATTTACTGTTTTAACAGTGGCCAATCAGGCTACCTGATCATAATGTAGGCCTACAGGGGCCTACCATAAAAAACAATTAAGAAAACGCATCACATAACATTTTAACATGGAAATAGCGGTTCTATCATTCAGCCTACAGTAGCAGCCAATGTGTGGTGTTCAATGTAGGTCTACATTCGATGTGGCTTCCCTTCCAACATCTCTGACCCTATCAAACAACCTCTCCCTTTCTACATCATAGATTTCACAAAATAATAATACATGTTCAACTGTTTCCTCTACCATACATCCATCACACATTCCAGTACCATGTTTCCCTATCAATTTCAAAGATGAATTCAATACCTTATGCCTTAATCTCATCCTACACAACATAATCTCCTCCCTTCTGTTCCCATTATATGACACTATCTCCCGTACAGATTTCCTTGTACTATAAAACATGTCTGCCCTTACTACTTTCATCCCATTGTCTCTGCCAGCAATCTAACCCATTTTCCCCTCTACCCAACTGCACCTGTATATCAACAATATTATTTTTCACTGCTCTTTTTGCTATTATATCATTTCCATAAACACCTGTATGAGCCGGAATCCAACATTACTGAATTTCAATAGCATTTCTTTGTAACCTCAAATGAAACGCTAATTAGCTGCTAATGTGGCTATCATAAAGAACTACAAATGCCATGATGATCTAGACGAGACTGCCGAATTGAGGCAAAGGTAAGACTCTCTGGATAACTATCTAATGTTTGTTAAATGTAGTAATGAATAAATTGGCTACATTTCTTTAAATTGACAATTATGTGAACTGTCTTGTGCAAGTTTTAAATTGACACAATACCTGTTAGCAAAGGTGTCAGCTAGAGATGACGTGCAGGAATTTGCAGGGATTTGTATGATGTCTACTTTGATGCTAGTTAGCATTTTCAAATCTGAGCGTAAATAGAGCCAAATATATTGATAAAAGTCACCTTGTCCGAGAGAGATTTAGGTGGTTATCAAAACGTCACGCCAGGGTAAACCTACACGAAACACAGCCCTTATTTTAAGAGTTTCTAAAATCCCCTATGGGAAAAATTAATGGTGGAAAAACGATTGAAACCATTTCCCTGTTTGACCGCTAGGTTTTATGGGTATTATGACACTTCCACTATGGGGCTCTATTGGGAGTCGTTGTCCACAAAGCGACATATTCAATGGAGAGAGATGCTGTAATAGAAATAAGAATGAATAGAACGGGCTTGGAAGCTCTAACCCTGGCAATTGACTGGTAAACTCATGGGTACACTCGCAATGGCTGCCTGGTATTGCGATGCAATGATCAACTGATGCGATGCAATGATCAACTGATGCTGGATTGCCATGGTAATGTAGAATGTTCATTAAAATGATGCTAACTGAACAAACCACTGGACAGATTGAAGGGTACACTTCCTGCTTTTACTTCTTGGCATGGGTACACTCAAAATGTCTGCCAGTCCATCCATTATGCCATAATTTACTTGAATGGAGACGCCCTTTCTATTAATTATTATTTATATGATGATACTAGCCTCATGACATGAATATGCATAGCCATCTCGAGACAACTCCGATATTGTGTTTTTGTCAAAGTTGCCGGGATGTCACGTGTCCTACTTATGTCAGTACACTCTTAACAACTTAAGCATTACGAAACTTCTATTCGATCAATTAAACCTCATGTAGCAAATAAGCCATTCAATTTTTTGTTGACCAAATTCGACATTGTCATTGACCTCCTTACAAAAACTTGCTTGGTGGGCGAAACAACGAAAAAAACGTCACCTGCTGGAAGGAGACAAGATTTTCCGCCGAGTTGGGCCTCTTCCTATTCCTCTCTGAACAAAAACCCAACAAAACCAAAATACATCATGGTACTTGTAGTCAATTTGAAGCTAAATACACAATTAATTTATCAAATGTTATTGTAACAAGCATAGTTACGCAATAAGATTGACGCAATACGATAATAAGTATTGCTTAGTATTTGTTAAATTATGGTATGTGCCTGGTTTGGACTATTATCAAAAGATAAACTCTAGCGCACCAACGCGCAGTTTAGAAAACTACATGCACCACAATCCATTGCAAACTAGGTTTCGCAACAGAAAAAACCAACCACTTCCGTGTTGTTATTCTGTTATTCTGGCAAATAGCTAGCTAGCTAAATACGTGAGTCAAAGTGCAATTGCTAGCCAGTTAATTGGTGATTTAACCATAATGGTTTTATAAGATCAATACCTAGTGTAGTTTTATTCGCCAGAATGTCGTTGCTACAAGGCTCCAAGAAAAAGGACAAGCGTATTTTGTCCGGTACCTGCCCAGACCCGAAATGCCAGGCGAGGCTATTCTTCCCTGCTTACGGCTCGATCAGCATTGAATGCACTGAGTGTGGCCAACGCCACGAACAGAATAATCTTTTAAATGTGGAAGAAGTAACTGATCCAGACGTTGTACTGCACAATTTATTAAGAAATGCCCTACTCGGTGTCACTGGGGCCCCAAAGAAGGGAACCGAGCTGGTGAAAGTGATGGGGCTTTCCAACTACCATTGCAAGCTCCTCTCTCCTATTCTCACAAGGTATGGAATGGATAAGCAGACGGGAAAAGCGAAACTTCTGAGGGAAATGAATCAAGGAGAGATGTTCGACTGCTCACTTCTAGGTGATCGGGCGTTTCTAATCGAACATGAGCATGTATCTACAGTTGGCTATGGCAAGGACAGATCCGGGAGCCTGATATACCTTCACGACACTTTGGAGGAGATTAAGAAAGCTAACAGCAACAAAGAATGCCTAATTCCTGTTCATGTGGATGGAGATGGACATTGCCTTGTTCATGCTGTGTCCAGGGCCCTGGTAGGCAGAGAACTGTTCTGGCATGCCTTGAGAGAGAATTTGAAACAGAATTTCAAGCAAAATCTGGATCGCTACAAGGCACTCTTTCAGGATTTTATTGATGCAGCCGAATGGGAGGACATCATCAACGAATGTGACCCCCTTTTTATCCCACCGGAGGGTGTGCCACTGGGACTTCGAAACATTCACATATTTGGCTTGGCCAATGTGCTGCACCGCCCCATAATCTTGTTAGATTCACTGAGTGGAATGAGGAGCTCTGGGGATTACTCTGCAACTTTTCTCCCAGGGCTTGTACCGGAAGAGCAGTGCAAGGGGAAAGATGGGAAGTTCAACAAGCCTATATGCATCGCCTGGAGTAGCTCAGGGCGTAACCACTACATCCCTCTAGTCGGAATAAAAAACACCGTCCTCCCCAAGCTGCCGCCGAAGCTTCTCCCCAAAGCATGGGGGGTCCCACAGGAGCTCATCAAGAAGTACATTAAGCTGGAGCAAGATGGGAGCTGTGTCATCGCGGGAGACAGGCGCTTACAAGACAAGTATGTGATGAGACTGGTCAATGCCATGGAGGAGATCTTCATGGAGAAGCATGGCATCCACCCCTCCCTGGTGGCAGACGTGCATCAGTACGTTTACAGACGGACCGGTATGATCGGCGTCCAACCCGAAGAGGTGACGGAGGCTGCCAAGAAATCAGTCATGGAAAACCGGCTACATCGCTGTCTGATCTGCAATGCACTCTCTGAGCTTCATGTGCTACCTGAGTGGCTGGCTCCAGGTGGTAAGCTCTACAACCTGGCTAAATCCACCCATGGGCAGCTCAGACCCGACAAGAACTACAGCTTTCCATTAAACAATGTGGTCTGCTCTTACGACCCTGAGAAGGACATCCTCATTCCTGACTACAAACTGAGCACATTGAACACCTGCAACTGGTGCCACGGCACCTCAGTGCGTCACATCCATGGCAATGGCTCTGTGGTGTACCTGGATGGAGACAGAACCAACACCCGCTCCCAGGGGGGGAAGTGCGGCTGCGGCTTCAAGCACTACTGGGAGGGAAAGGAGTACGACAATCTGCCAGAGGCTTTCCCCATCACTCTGGAGTGGGGTGGGCGTGTCGTGAGGGAGACAGTGTACTGGTTCCAGTATGAGGTTGAGGTGACCCTGAACAGCAACGTCTATGATGTTGCCATGAAACTGGTTACCAAGCATTTCCCTGGGGAGTTTGGGAGTGAGCTCCTCGTGCAGAAAGTGGTGAACACCATTTTACATCACACTGCCAAGAAGAACCCAGACGAGTATAACCCAGTCTCTATTGACGGGGCGCATGCTCAGAGGCTCACAGACGTGGTGGAAACCCAACAGGCTGTTGACACACAGCCACCGACTAAGATCATACTAACTGGGCAGAAATCAAAGACCATTCACAAAGAGGAGCTGACCATGAGTAAAGCAGAGCGGAGCCTTCAGCAGAGCATTAGCGAACAGGCCCTAGTGACCCAGAAAAGGAGGACAGATCGACTGAAGCAGGAGCAGAAGGGAGTCCAGGGACACGGGCGGCCATCCTCTCCAAGTGCTGCTCAGGAACCTTCCTCCTCCGCCCCAGCCACGCCCACCAAATCCTCCTTCACCCCCACTGCCAGTAAGGAGAAGAAGATCCGTGTCACCACTAGCGACGGGCGGCAGGCCATGCTCACTCTACAGGCTCAGACCACCTTCTCTGAGCTCCAGAGGAGCATTGCTAACGAGTTCATCGTGCCTCCAGCCCAGCAATGTATTCGACATGGGTTCCCTCCCAAAGAACTTTTGCCTCCCAAGGATGGAGAGGAGAATGAGCCTGTGGCCCTCCAACATGGGGACAGGGTGACTGTGGAGATCCTGAGAGGTCCAGAGGACCACAAGGTCTCCGCCCCAAGTGCTTCCAGTTCCCATTCATCCCTGCATTCCCTCCACTCTGTGAAGAGTGATGATCCAGTGACTTCCAGCAGAATGAATACTAGCAGAGAGCTGCAGGACAACATTGACCTTGAGATGTCCTCCCTCTGTCTCCTAGCAACCTTAATGGGTAAGAAAGGGGAAGGGTGGGAAAATATTTTCTTACTCAAATCAGTAGTAATCTTTACTTTACGTCATTATTTACTGTAAAAAAAAAAGAGACAATCTAGCAACATGTAAGTGGCATACCTGTTTGAGTTATGCAGAACACTGCTGTGATGTCATTACAAAAAGTAAAACATGACTTGCTGTACAGGGGAACCTGTTTGTTGATTCACCTTTAAGACTATAGTTACAGGCATGCCACCTTAGATCATCCCCTCAGTAAATATAAGGCTAGCAACAGAATGTGATGGGTGTGATTGTGAGAGTGAGAGGCTAGTAACTGATAGGCCTATAGGCTTTACAGACGGTAGCGTTACACAGCATAAGGGCATGCTGTTCTTGGATTGGTTACAAGAAGCAGGATGAATGACAAAGTACTACAGGTATTGAGTGACTGGTGGGCTTACCAGGGATGGATCAAGGCCTAATCTTTGGGGATAATGACTTTTTTCCATTTGAAATAATTATAATATATCCAAGTGCTTTCTCTGTACCTCAGCGACGTGGCATTTGGATTTCATTGAAACGCATGCAGCAGCAGTCTCGAGGAGAGAGGAGAGGGTAGACTGTATGAAAGTGCTGATGCTGTCATCTCCACTCCTTCACCTACCAACAGAGTCTGAGTTCCAGTCTCTGGACACTCTTCCGCCTTCACCGTCTTACTAGCATATTGCAATGCAATCTTATCTGGCCCGTAATATTAGGGCCAGTAATGTAAGTTGGAATAGAAGCAAATTGCAAAGGGTGGCAAGGCAACCTATTTTTACTGCAGAATTAGAATTTTGATCTGAGGAAAACCACATGATGGCTTGTATTCTATTAATTTATTTTCATGTTTCACATGCTAATTGCAGTAATTTTTTTTCCTACGCAGGAGAAGATGTCTGGTCATATGCAAAAAAACTGCCCCACTTATTCCAGCAAGGTGGCGTTTTCTACAACATAGTGAAGAAAGATATGGGTATGTAGACATGTTTTCTGTTATTGTGCCCTTTTCATTTTGCATAACTTAAATGACAACTACAGTATATTTTTTACATTCAACTTTTGCATGTGATATGTACTGATCTGTGTTAACCCTACCTATAATGGCTCTTGTCTCGTCTGCAGGCCTGATGGATGGCAAACACTGCACCCTCCCACACCTGACTGGAAAGACGTTTGTGTACAACGCAGCAGAGGAGTGTCTGGAGCTGTGTGTGGATGCAGCGGGACACTTCCCCGTGGGCCCTGATGTGGAGGACCTCGTCAAGGAGGCCCTGGTGCAGCTCCGCTCTGAGGCTGCCTCCAGGAGCCGGGAGGGAAGCCCCTCTCACAGCCTGCTGAGGCTCGGGAGTGGAGGCGTGGTGCGCAAGAAGGAGCAGCTCCAGAGTGTCAACGCCTTCCAAGGTAAGGGCCACTCCCTGGGCACCGCCCCAGGTGGCTCTCCCCCTGAACACAAGCCCATCACCCGCCAGCACAGCAGCGGGGTGGACCTGAGCGCCAGCGTCTCAAAGGGACCCGACCTCTCTGACATCTCAGAAGATGCAACCAAGGAGCTGGTGCGCATGGCTCCCGGTTTCGTCACCATGAAAGACAGCCGACACCTGGACCCTAGTATGATCGAAGAGCAGAGGAAAAAACTACAGGAGATGGTCTCATCCATCCAAGCCTCCATGGACAGGCACCTGAGGGAGCAGAGCAATGCAGGGGCAGGCACTGGGGGCCCTGCAGAGAGGACAAGTGGGGCTAAGATGAATGCTTCCCAATCTGCCCCAGGGGTAGGTGACCAGGAGGCCTCTTCTATGGACGTATCTACTGCTGGTGCTCATGGCACACCACATGGCACACCAGTGAAGGCAGGGAACAAGCCTGATGGAAAGGATGCAGCGTCAGAGGAGCTGGAGGAAATGGATAGCCAGGATGCAGAGCATAGCAACGCCCTGGAGCCAATGGATCATTCCTGATGGGAAAAGGGCCCGGTCCTATAGTTTTCTCAGTCATGATCAGTCACCCCTCTATCTGGTTGGCATTTGTATGTGAATGCTTCAGGTTGTATCAAAGCTTTGATATTCATTGTGTTTTGTTGTCTTTACTGCATGATTGACAGAGGTTGACCATTTCTGCCTTTGGTGACAGACTAATGTTATTATACAGAAACATGCACCAAGCTCCAAGGAGCGAAGCTGGTTCTCATGTGTGAAATGCATTCCTGTAGATATCCTCCATGTCTTAAGACAAGAGGTACAGCTTGAGTTGATGAGATCCCACGCCAGTATTGTAATGTCTGCAAACATCCACTTCAGCAAAGTGCACACTGTAAATGTAATATGAATACCATCATCACATTTTCTGGTTTACCATCATATTTGCTATAAACAACAACAGTGAAATATTCCAAATTAGTTTTTTTTTCTTGAACTTTGCTCTCCATGTGAACGTTTGCTGTCTTAATTCCTAAAGGAAGGCGTCACATGCCCTTATAAGCATATGCATCAATTGACATTTGTTGTCGGAAAACCAAGTGATCTTTTTTAGTTTGCATTTGGGCCATTTTATAAGAATTTAAAGATTCTGTTTAAAATGATAATTTAAATGTGAGTGCCATTTGAAAGAAAAAGTGTAGCACTGTTCTGAAAATAACCAAATTGATTGTTGGAATTTAGAGATTGACAGTGAAGTGTGTGCACTGATTGGGGAAAATGCCTGTTGATTCTTTTGGGTTCAAGGTTCATGCTACTTACTGATGTTTGAAGAGTTATTTATGTTACTTTTGATATTTCTCATTAAACCCAAACGAGTGGCCCAAGTTAAGTGTGCTGTGCAAGTGCTGAACTACTTGATGTGATGCTGTATTCTGTTGGAAGGACCTGCATAACATACCATACACACCTGGGAGTATATTCCATTACTCAAATGCAATTTCCTCAATCACTTTTTTGGCTTTAGTGAAAGATGGAATGCAGCGCAGGATTATAATTTTTTGAAACACACAATTCTAAAGTAAGACTTGATTTTTGAATTTTCCTTTACCATATCATTTTTTTTTTTACATAGTTCAGGTTTATAGATTATCTTTTTAGGAATGATAAATCCAAGAATAGCGGATAATTATTTTTCCATGAACTGCCTGCAGTTTTTGTTGTTTTGTAAACATGCAATGCTGGCATTTTATTGTTCAATCTAAAAAATACATTTATGTTTGTACTTGAATTCCAGAGATAGAAATCAACAATAAGGCATGTTGTTGTGCAGGGGTGTGTTGAGCACTGTAGGCTCCCTTTAGTGTTCTTACCATTCATTCAGATATAAACTTGGGATGAACAACCATAGAAATATAATGATTCATTCTAATTTAATGGAAACCACAATCAGCTGGTAATACTAAGAATTGTACTGTATGTCTAGTTACTTTATGGCTATTCAGCTCTAGAATTTCAACACAACATCCACAATTTGAATTACTCAAAAGACAACTTGAACAATGGGATATTTTAAAGTGCTGTGAACATTTATGTTGCCGAATGTGACATGAGATGTCGTATCTTTTGGTTCCCTTGAGAAATCCTTGAAAGAGATGTCATGGAGGTTGTACATTTGATATCTCATAAACAAAGTACTACATCTTTCAGTGGTGTGAAGTATATTTCCAATTGGTTGTTCATCCAATCCAGTTGATTGTAAAGTTATAAACAAACCGTGTAGTACCATGTTGCATTCAGATCAGTTTTTGTGGCATTCAATTCCTCTCCAGACATTATAAAACGTAACTCTTGGTTTGTTTGTTGGAATTTCAACAAAAAAGTGGGTTGGGGTGTTTATAGACCCTCACATTGGAAGGCAGAGGCCTCACTGTTAACTCATTTAAGTGGCCATCAAGATATAGGCTTAATGGGCCACATAGAGTTTACACTTTTGTTGCCAACCCAGATTTTGGAGTATTCCAAATCACCTTGTTGTTCTAGAATGACATGGTATCTTTGGATGCTGCCATTATCAGCTTATGGCCTTAAATCCTTGAGTCTTACTGATTCTTGTCCTGACTTCTGGACAGGGTTTCTTATTATGGCAAAAAGCAGTTCTATTTGTACCTGCTTTGAAAAAAGAAAGAAATTGCAGGTAATTAAAAAAAAAGCTCCACAGCTTTTCTTTCTAGTGAACAAAATGTAAAACTTAGCACTTTCAGAAAAATAGGAAATATTAGAATAGAACATATACTAGATATACTCAAATTATAGATATTGTCAGTCCAAGGAAACATTTAAAGGAAATATTACACTCAGACAACACTGTTTTGACAAACTTGAAGTTTGTTTCTTTGTGACTGCTGTACTAATTACATGTATTGTAAGCCAGTTGTATTATAATAGTATATATTGTAGTATACTTTGATCTGTACAGAAGTTGTTCAGTTCTTTCATTTTTTGTTAACTTTTTTTCTTGTTTGCTAATAAAAGATTGAAGATATCATGGCTACAACATTGCTGTTTGCATGTGTGATGACCTTTCAACCCAACAATAAAGTAAATGCTTCACAATGTTGTATTGTGGTCACTAATACTGTCTTAACTACTTGCCTTTGAATTCACTTACACTTTTTTCTTTTAAAGAATCAATCATGTAGACCCACTTGATCAATAGCATACGTTTGATCCCATCATCTTGAAGTTGGTTTCTTATCAAAAGTTTGCCGCCCTATCAAATCACATTTTATTTGTCACGTACACAGGATACAACAAGTGTAAACAGTACAGTGAAATGCTTACTTACAAGCTCTTCCTCAACAATGCAGTGTTCAATATCAAAGGTAAAGAAATATAAAATTCTGAATAGGATCTTAAAAAGAGCACGGAATCAATACAAGGTCAGATAAAATTAAAACACAAAACAATGTATGCTATATACATGGCCAGTACCATATCAATGTGCAGGGATACGGTGGTAGTTGAGGTAGATATGTACATGTAGGCAGGGGTAAAGGAGACTGGGCAGCAGGATAAATAACAATAAATAGTAGCAGCAGCGTATGGTGAATGTGTGTGTGTGTGCATAGATAGAGTCAGTGCAGATAGTCCGTGGGTGAGGGTGGGCAGCATTGATTCAACCATTGATTGCCCTACACATCGGATGTGTGTCTGTTATCTACTTGACGGGTCTATCTTCATTTCACCAGGGATGGGTAACTGCATTGTGGCGCACAGCCATGAACGTGACAGAATATCAATTAGACTCATGACAGGCAATAATGAATTCAAGGTTCTCTGTTATCTGTCGTCCACCAGGTGGTAGCATTGCGTCAACTTTAAAATATCAGAAACGTTCCACGTTCCATCTTTCCCCTGTCATAATGTAATTGTAAGATTTTCATGAATGACTTGTTGACCAACAGCTCAGTTAAAGATACAGGTGTTGTCGTGGGCTTTGTAAAATACCTGGCTGCTTGAAAATTATTTTGATATCTTTGACAGGGCTGATTTGCTTTGAGATTCTGAACAATGGGAAGAGAGAGCGCGTGGGGCTGCTGATCCAAGCACCTCTCTCGAAGGTGTTGGGCGCGAGAATCGGCGGTATACACATTTCTGAATAAGTGTCCCCGAAAGAGACAGTACTAGCTAACGTTACCAGTATCTTTGGTACCACGGAGCTGTCAACAATGAGTGGCTTGGAAGGAATCAGTGACTAACTTGCAAAGCAATCACTAGCCTGCTATCCAATGGAGTGGGTGTGTGGTCCAAGTCTGAGTTTAAGGGTCTCTATTTCCAAGCTTAAAAGGATAAACATTCAACATTGGCTATGCTGTCAATCCAGCATGACTTTTGACGTGCTCAAGACAACTGGGAACTCGGAACAAAAAAGACTGGGAAAATAAGTTTTGAACGGTCATCCAACTCGGAATTGCAAGTCAGGAACTCGGGCCTCTTTCTAGAGCTCTGACCTGAAGATCACTGACGTCATCATGATTCGACCTTGTTTTTTTCAGAGTTCCCAGTTGTCTTGAAAGCACCATAAATCCAGAGAATGCCAGACTTTGATGACAAAGTTTGATGTCAAAATTTGCCAACGAAGGACCGCCGCGACACCTTCCTGTTCAAGTGAGCAGAGCACAACAAGGTGAGTCAAAAAGTGTCTTGTATGCTGCTGCATAAATGATGTAATATGCGAGGGAGATATGTGTACTGTAGCTAAGAAAGTAATACTAAGTGTATGTTGTGTAGTAAACTGTTAGTAGCCCATGTGCCTCACCCTAGTAATTTGGTCAATTTTCCCTTCATAATTTAGCCTACTGTTCTGACTTGGTGGTGCACATGTAGCCTATAGCCTGTTTTTAGAGAAATGTAATCATTGAATATTGTAAGAGCTTTCATTGTCTGCTTATATGCCCCCTTTATTTATCCTACGGTTCTGACTTGGTGTACAGGGAGAATACTGTAAGAACGGCCCATGTTCTGAATTCTGTCGCTGAGTTTGCCCCACCAAGATTTACATGCTAAAATTACCACTGAAGAGGCTTGTGGATGAACATGGAGCAGATGATTGGAATGTGATCGCAGATAATTTCAAGGTGTGTTTAGATAGTTGGCATGCACTGCCTTGCCTTTTCCTCAGTAGAGAATCACCCACACAAAATATGACCAACTCTGACATCTTTGTCCCTTGTGTACCAGTACATTGGACTGATGTCTTCCTCCTTTCTTTGCATTTCTCCACTCTTGACAGAAAGGTTGGCTTCTCAGTGTCAGTACCGATGGCAAAAGGTGCTCAACCCAGTTTCTATTCTGTGTGTTCTGTCTACCAAATAGGTTTATCACATGCTAAATTCTTAAACTCACTGTGTGTAAACGTATCTGTGCACAGGTCATCGAGTTGGTGCACAGGTATGGCCCCAAGCACTGGTCCATCATTGCCAAGCATCTGCATGGGCGTATCGGCAAGCAGTGCCGGGAGCGCTGGCACAACCACCTTAACCCTGAGGTGAAGAAGTGGTGCTGGACTCAGGAGGACCGGATCATATACGCTGCTCACAAACGTATCGGGAACCGCTGAGCTGAGATATCTAAGCTGCTGCCTGGCAGGTAATAACACTCTTATAATAAGTTATAGCACTGTTATAACAAGCTATAACACCGCTTGTGTCCCAAATGGCATCCTATTCTCTATATAGTGTACTACTTCTGACCAGGGGCCATAGGGATCTGCTCAAAAGTAGTGCAGAATGTAGGGAATAGGTTGCTATTTTGGACGTAGTCTGATATGCAGTTGATACGACTGATATGCAGTCAATCTCATGATTGGTAGGCTGTCATTTTAAATAATAATTTGTTCTTAACTGACTTGCCTAGTTAAAAAAGCTATAAAAAAAGAAAAAAAAGATTGATCAAATATTTTATTTGTCCGAATCGCAGAGATATATAACAAATAACAATCAATATACTGTTGACAATATAGAACATAATATTGTTCTAATTAAATTTATTTGGTCTGACTCCCCATAGGACAGACAACTCTATAAAGAATCACTGGTAGGGCGGCAGGTAGCTTAGTGGGTAAGAGCGTTGTGCCAGTAACCGAAAGGTCGCTGGTTCTAATCCCCGAGCCGACTAGGTGAAAGATCTGTCGATAGCCCTAATTGCTCCTGTAAGTCGCTCTGGATAAGAGCGTCTGCTAAATGACAAAAAAAAAGAAAACATACAAAATAAAATAAAAACTCCACCATGTGTAGGAAGGTGGAGCATAAGGGCTACCTGCAGGACGTCCCGACGCAGGTCTACAAGATCCAGGCTCCCATCAAGAAGGAACAAGTCCTCCTGCTCCTCTAAGGGACTGCTGCGGAGCCAGAATCATTATGTCATGACTATCCCCACAAAGGTGATCACTGAGCACACATCTATGATTTTTACCGGTCACCACTGAAATCTATGATTTTTACAAATCACCACTGAAATCAGGATGAAATCAATCCCAAACTGTTTGTTCATTTTATGACACAAATGTTGTTTGTCTTGTGAATGTATGTTTTGGTAGATTTTAGGATATTCCCTTGGCTTGTTGGAAGTGCCAGTACATGGACAGTGTTCCTGAAACCTCTTACTTTGACCCAGTGAGTGTCCCCTCTCTGCACTCACTCAGCTTAGCTTAACCATGTTGCAAGTGAACCCCTTCCCTACCACCATCGTACAGTAGCTCCTCTGTAATTCAGCATCTGTTGTAAGATAAGAGAGGAATAAGACTTGTAAATGAGTAAATTAGCTGTTTTTCCTTTTCCTGACCTCCAATCTCTCCCGGGCTGCGTGTACCCCAGGAGTTGTTCACTGATGGCTCTCCCAACAAAGAGTAGAGAATTAAGGAACTCGAGCTGCTCCTTATGGCAGCCAAGAGTGAAGTCAGGAGACGGGCAGCTTCATGTGTAAGACAGAACCCTTGTATGCGTAGTCAATAGTGTAGTACGCTCTAGAACACAGCCCCACCACCCTCCCCATCCTCCATCTCACTCACCTCCGGTTAGCTGCCCCTCCTAGCTGCTACCATCCCTCCCTGCTTCATACTGCAGCATCTAGCAGTGAGTCATCATTAACAGCTTATCATAGTAGCAGTGGCTGTTCATCTGTTTCTGCTCTTGCCAACTCCATTGCTGTCATTATCAAACCAAACATAATCTTGGTTAACCTAGAGGTAAAATCATGTGTAATTTGGTCAGCTGCGTGATCAACTTCTGTGTTAGAAATTGACCGTTCCGGCAAAAACTAAGTCACCACCCGCACAAAATGAAACTCTCAGCCAAAGCCCCCCCCCCCCTTCCCATCCATGTGGGCACACGCACTAAGCACTCGAGGCGAAGCAGTTCAAGCACCGCCTTCGCCCAATCCTGATAATCCCATTCAGTCCTGGCAGATTCTTTCGGTCTACACGCAGAATCTACCCACGGGAGATTAAGCCAAACATGACAATTGGCATGACAGTTGCATGAGGAGTTGGCAGGGCAGAATCAGACTGGCACCCTGGCTAGCTGTTCAAAACACCTGTGAGGCCTCTTTGGATAGAAGTGGACCTCTAATGAAAATCATGTAGATTTTCACTGCTGTGCAAAAATGCACAGTTCATGTTAAAGTTTTGGAATGAAACGGAGGCTCCTGCTCATGTCCACCCTTAGTCTCATTACATTTATATTGGTAAATGTACGTCTCGTGGTTAGGGCCAAGAGTTTTTCCCTGGCAGATTATTTAATCTGGGAAACTCCTGGCCCTCACATCCCTACTCATCTCTGGTTCTGACCTTCCCCTAGCTCTGGTCCAGGGCATTACGTATGGCTTGCTTACGCTGAGCCTTCAGCATCAGCAAGCTGCATGTAACACCCTGGACCAGAGCTAACCTTTCCCAGACCTCTCGCTTCCTCCCGCTTCATAGCACTCAGTGTCACTACTCCAGCTGCTCCAGCAGTCTGACAGACGACTGCCTGACCAACACGACCCTGAGCAGCTTGGGACACCAAAGTATGGAGGGCCATGGCTCGGCTGTCTACATCCCAGCAGGATCCTGACCGTGGAGACCAGCGCTGTCCTCCACTCCCTACAAACCATCCCCGAGTTTGCAGAGATCCTGAAGCTCATAGACTCAGTCAGTGTTCCTCTAGTCTTCCTGTTCGTGACATTTCTGCTCTTTGTCCTCCTGTCTCTTTGTCGTGTTGATTGTAAAACTGTAAAACTATGGGCCCTGGTAAAAGTAGTACACTGTATATGGAATAGGGTGCCATTTGGGACTCAGACAGACCACTGGCTCAGTTTCTTCCTCCAAGGAACTGTGTCATGATTGAGTTTATTGAACATACACTGTTAGGTTGTATAATTCTGGTTAACAATCAAATACAGTTAGTGATAGTCATTGTGTTATAATCACGTTTATGTCATTAATATCCCATTGTGTCTGGTCTGACCCTGTAGGACCCAGTGGCTTGGAGCGAGTTTACCAGTTTCAGCCTGAAGGAAATGACCTCACCCCTGAAACAGGAAGTGATGGTGTCTGTGTCCCAGGTGGCGATGCCAGAAGGAGCTAGCTACCATTTTGATGACTCAGCCATAATTGACCTGAGTAAGAGCTACACTGAGCTGATGCCTGCCTCTTCACCCACCTTGACCATGCTGAGCACACCTCCCTTCATCCTGAAGAGGAGGAGGAGGAGGGAGAGGGGGGAGCAGTCCCCTGCCAGTGAGTGTCACAGCACCTCCTTTTTGGACAACAGCGCCTCCTCACCTAGGCTCACTCCTGTCAAAGCACTGCCATTCTCTCCCTCCCAGGTAGGATTTCCTGTTCAAATCATGTCTAATCTAATACCATCAAGTCATTATGCAAACCACTGATCTATGATATTAAAGTGTGTTTGTGAAATACAGCAGAGTACATTTGTGATATATGATATAATAATAATATAATAATAATAATAATATTATATTATTATTATTATATTATTTATTATATAAGTACATGGTGCAAAAACTATAAATCCCTATTTACTTGATGGTTATGTCTGTTTCTCTCTGTAGTTTTTCAACGTGTCTGAAGTTGAGGATTTGACTCTAGACAACCCGGCTCTGACGTCCACCCCAGCGCGTGGTCACAAACGTGCCAACACCACCCCCCTCCACAAGGACTTAACACACAAGCATCGGAAAGAGAATGCTGGGTAAGTATGTTTTCTAGGGCAGTTCTGTGTTGATATTTCATTACATCCAGAAGTTCTCATATACACCATACATGTACTGTCGGTGTTACAAATGTTCAGGACCCCCAAGGCTGGTAAAGCCTTCATGCTTCCCATGCCACTAACTCCAACGCCCTTCAAGATTGCCACGGCCACACAAGAAAAGATGCAGGGCCAGTTGAAAATGATGGTATGTTTATTATAACACATTAATGACACCTTTTAATGTCTTCAGTCTGTTTGGTGTATTGTATTGTGTTCAGTGTGTGAGGGGATGCTGTACTCTGCAACCGTACCTGAGTGTCTGTGTGGGCCCTTGCCCATGCTTCTGTGTGTGTGTGTGTGTGTTCTGTTAGATGCAGCAGCCCCAGTCCCTGGCCTACCTGGAGGAAGAGGTGCTGAGAGGAGAATAAGGTGGATATATTAATTCATGGAGAGACACAGGCTAGCTTCTGCTCCTCCTGGAAACATGAGGTATCCCAACCCCATAATCATCCATAGAGATTTGTACCCAGTAATTATGAAGTAATTCAATTCAAATAACTTTATTTGTCCCCTTAGGGCAATTATGTCAGGGTTATAGCTGTGCTTCAGACACATTCAACAAACAAAAAACAAGCACTAGAGACTAAATAGAACATGAGAGGTAATGACTTCAAAGTGCTGTCCAATAAATATGAGTATAAAACATGGATGGAATTAAATCAATGTTACAGTCCTATCCATTCCATGTTTTATAACCCAGGTTGACGCATCGTCCAGGAGAGTTAGGAAATCCCTGGCTGTGGAACCCTGGAGTAAGGACTGCCAGAGTGCTCAACTCTACTCCCAAGAACACCTCAATGTGAGAGGAGAGGATCAGTGAGAAGATCATTCAGTATTCAGGTTAACATCAGAAACACTGAAAATGAGACTCATACAGACTGTTGTAGATGAGGGTGGCAAACTAGTGTGAGAGGTGAAGTACATGGAAACACAGGAGAGGATTGAAGAATGAAACAGTACTGTAAAACAGGTCTCTCTCTCAGATCCATGGGGAGAGCCTGATGACCAATGCCCCCCTGAGGTCATCAATGCTGGGCTGTGAGGAGCTGGTAACACTCCCTATCCCCCATAGCAGGACCAGGGAGAGAGGAGCCATGATGTTACCTGCCCCACAACACCGTCGCCATCAGGAGAGATGGCAACCCCGATCTGATCCGGATCCCTCCTCTACACCCAGACGCTGCATACAGCCAATCAGAGGTGAGTCAAGAGAGACGTCTGAGAATATCAGGAAATCCCCAAGTCATTGAACTCCCTAGTATTTTTAAGAAGGAAACATCACAGTTGAATTAAATGAAATGTCAGAGATTTGTACGATGAGCATAATATCACAGGTGCAACAGTTGCTTTTTTTCCTCACTCACAGTAGCAACCAGCTCATAGAAATTGAATTTATCCAGCATTGTTTGCTTTCTGAAAGACACTGAACTTTATTCTAAGTTCCTGTGTTTCTCATGAGTGTTTGACTGCTTGTTGACTGGGTTGTATTTATTAGTGCACATCGTAGCAAAACATTTAGCAACGGAAAACAAAAACAAGTGTTTCTTATTGGACAAATGTGTTGTCGTTTCAGGTGAGCTGTGAGTGGGAGGCTGTGGCATTTGGGAAGACTGATGACCAGATGATCGTAGCTGAGCAGGCCAGACAGTTCCTTAGCTCCCAGACACCTGGCTGTGCCTCCAGAACCTTGGTGCTCTGACAGGACCTAGCTCCCAGACACCTGGCTGTGCCTCCAGAACCTTGGTGCTCTGACAGGACCTAGCTCCCAGACACCTGGCTGTGCCTCCAGAACCGTGGTGCTCTGACAGGACCTAGCTCCCAGACACCTGGCTGTGCCTCCAGAACCGTGGTGCTCTGACAGGACCTAGCTCCCAGACACCTGGCTGTGCCTCCAGAACCGTGGTGCTCTGACAGGACCTAGCTCCCAGACACCTGGCTGTGCCTCCAGAACCGTGGTGCTCTGACAGGACCTAGCTCCCAGACACCTGGCTGTGCCTCCAGAACCGTGGTGCTCTGACAGGACCTAGCTCCCAGACACCTGGCTGTGCCTCCAGAACCTTGGTGCTCTGACAGGACCTAGCTCCCAGACACCTGGCTGTGCCTCCAGAACCTTGGTGCTCTGACAGGACCTCAACACTACTTAGTAGCTAACAGTTAGCCTGGTCCTACTTTTTGTGCTGTCTGGCTTGACACGGAGTTGGCAAGAGAGCACAAACAGATCTGGGACCAAGCTAGCGAACAGTCACTCAGATAATTTTTACCCAGATGTATAATACTACTAGACAATCTTACTGTAGGTAGAACACATCAGATTTCCTAAAAAAAAATGTGTCCATGGATTCACACAAAACAACCAGCTGTATTATTTATTTGTCTGTTTTCGCTTAGAGGTTGATATGAAAATTACATGACCACATGTAGCCAATGGTACTTACATACTGGTACTTACCATACTTAAATATTTCTATGTAAAAACCTTATTCTGAATGTGGTCCATTTGCACTTATTATTTAAAATGTAAATATGAAGAGAAATTCATAAATTTAAATCTTGAAGACCATAATTGTCACGTTGTATAAGGATTTGAAGACAGGTGCAGGAATACGCAATAGGGGTTTTATTTTCTCCACCCAACACAAGGTACGTCATGAACAACGACGGGGACGAAGCCCAAAACAAACACGTGTGTGTGTATATATATATACAGTGAGGGAAAAAAGTATTTGATCCCCTGCTGATTTTGTACATTTGCCCACTGACAAAGAAATGATCAGTCTATAATTTTAATGGTAGGTTTATTTGAACAGTGAGAGACAGAATAACAACAACAAAAAATCCAGAAAAACGCATGTCAAAAATGTTATAAATTGAGTTGCATTTTAATGAGGGAAATAAGTATTTGACCCCCTCTCAATCAGAAAGATTTATGGCTCCCAGGTGTCTTTTATACAGGTAACGAGCTGAGATTAGGAGCACACTCTTAAAGGGAGTGCTCTAATCTCAGTTTGTTACCTGCATAAAAGACACCTGTCCACAGAAGCAATCAATCAATCAGATTCCAAACTCTCCACCATGGCCAAGACCAAAGAGCTCTGCAAGGATGTCAGGGACAAGATTGTAGACCTACACAAGGCTGGAATGGGCTACAAGACCATCGCCAAGCAGCTTGGTGCGATTATTCGCAAATGGAAGAAACACAAAATAACTGTCAATCTCCCTCGGCCTGGGGCTCCATGGAAGACCTCACCTCGTGGAGTTGCAATGATCGTGAGAACGGTGAGGAATCAGCCCAGAACTACACAGGAGGATCTTGTCAATGATCTCAAGGCAGCTGGGACCATAGTCACCAAGAAAACAATTGGTAACACACTACGCCGTGAAGGACTGAAATCCTGCAGCGCCCGCAAGGTCCCCCTGCTCAAGAAAGCACATATACAGGCCCGTCTGAAGTTTGCCAATGAACATCTGAATGATTCAGAGGAGAACTGGGTGAAAGTGTTGTGGTCAGATGAGACCAAAATGGAGCTCTTTGGCATCAACTCAACTCGCCGTGTTTGGAGGAGGAGGAATGCTGTCTATGACCCCAAGAACACCATCCCCACCGTCAAACATGGAGGTGGAAGCGTTATGCTTTGGGGGTGCTTTGCGTTTTTCTAGATTTTTTTGTTATTCTGTCTCTCACTGTTCAAATAAACCTACCATTAAAATTATAGACTGTCAGTGGGCAAACGTACAAAATCAGCAGGGGATCAAATACTTTTTCCCTCACTGTATATATATATATATAGATATATATATCACAGGGATTTAAACCAAACAAAAGACTGAAGTGTAAACCTCTAAACAATACACGGGACGAGACCCGTAATAACAAGAGCACAATGCACGGTACTCACAAGACCAACGGACATGGGACAATAATCCACCAGGACAATGGGTAACAGAGGGCACATATATTCACATACTAATCAGGGGAAATGGGAACCAGGTGTGCGTAATGAGACAAGACAGTCCGGGGTTGGTGGTAATGAACCAGATCTGTGACGCCTAGAAGGCCGGTGAGGTAGACCTCCGGAGCTGGTGAACGGAATGAGCAGCAGTACCGGGGGGATCCGTGACAATAATTCTGTTGAGATTGCACTATATGAGATTCATCTGTATATGATGGATACTGTAGCAAGAGAAAGGTGTAGGCATTTAATGAAAGTTTTCTGCATTAAAGGTGCAGAGAAATTGGAATTGGTACCTCTTTAATGTGTTGCGCAGAAGCTTTTGAAGATTTTCTCATCCAAAATAATATTTATATTGGACATCTGAAGGTGTTAATGCTGTTTTACTGCTGAACAAAACCCCACCTGATCTTAATTTGTAACACTTAATCAGTGAATCATGTTGAATACTGAATGTATAGTTGCAAACAACGATGTATCTTTAAAATGTATTTTATAAAAATAGAATATATACAATATAATTAAAGTGAAGCAACAGTGCAAATAACAATTGATTAACAATTAGGGGATCAAATAGGGGATCACGTATGGCTATTAACTGTAGAAAAGAAGACTGACAGAAAAAGTGCCTTTGCTTTAGTCTGATGGCTCACACTTAATTATTCTGCTGCTCTGTCATTCGCTACATACTTTAGTCTGAGACTGCCATCATTGAAGTCGTTTGTGGTGACGAGGGGCACAAGGGCGTTGTACAAAAATAGTTTGTCATTGGATCGTCTCTAACCAATCATAATCAAAGCCAATGACACATTTTCAAACCGCCACTCTACCCACGTGTGTTCTGGCTCTGGCTCAACCCATCGGTTTCTGGACCAATCAGACGGCCCCGAATGTGTTCGCATTCGGTGAAGGGTCGTGGAAGTAAAACAATCAGTCGGGTTTGAATGCTACATTGATGGAGCCATTGATGAAGCAATTGATATCTCCCAGTCCCTAGGTGTCACTCCTCATCCGGTGACCCTTGGACAGCACAGGGTGCAGCAGGCTGGGGGAGCTGTGGGCTGAGCCTGACCCTGAGGAGGCCTCGTGTCCCAGAGCCAGGAATAGGCCCTCTTTCCCAAGCCTGGGGAAATGTTGAGTACTACAACCCCTACATACATAAAGAGGGAGACACAAACACAGAGGCCCTCTTGTTGATTCTCTGTAACCCAATTTCTATAAGTTTTTTTCATATTTAAAACTGTTAAACAAATGACTATACTGAGGAAAACTACAATCAACTGAAGTAAATTAAATTGAATCCTCTATTCATACCACTTCAAGGACATTATAGGAGGTACAAAGAAAATACACTATTTCCCCTCTATGGGATTTTGGCTCAGGTTTGTTGAATAGGAAGGAGCTGGGGTGGGATAGGATAAGATGTTCTCACCTTACAAGCTTGGATTAGCTTTTACTGGCTCATGATCATCACTCTGAAAACACAAACAGAACAATGTCAGACATGCCAAAATTAGACCACCTGGTCTACTTCCATGACTACATCATCAAGGTTTTGTCCAACAATTAGTTGGGAGGGTTTATTTATGTTGTGTTATTTGGCAGTAGACTATATTCTATCTACATGGTAAGTTTTAGACTGTAAAAACATGGTTGAAATCTCTTTTTAGTGCAAAGTCTGGATGAGGAACCTTAAAATGAAGGGTGGTTTGCACCAAGAAATAGACATGATCAAAGTTGGGAGGGACTATCAAATACTTGTTCTCCCCACTGTATGTGCACCTGTGTGCGTTTGAATGAGAGTGTGTGTATATGTATGTGTACACGTGTACAAACACCTGCACGGCATCAGCCTCAGGCAAACAGGCATTAGATGTAACAATGCTACATGCTGTGATGTTTAACATACAATTTTAATCTATCTAATCGAGTAGAATCCACAGATTGCGAGTTGAAGATAAATAATTTTACTAAGTAATCTTTTTGTATATTAGTAATTGACTGACCAGGTCTCTCCAGATCTCCCAACAATGCTATTTCTAGAGTCAATTTTAGATTCATATTATGCTTTTTCAGCCATTCCTGAACCTGAGACCAGAAACATGCTACCTGAGGGCAATACCAAAACAAATGGTCTATCGACTCTGTATCCTCACAACAAAATCTGCAGAGCTGCGATGATTGTATGCCCCAAATATTCAACATTTTGTTGGTGGCAAGAATTCTGTACAATCATTTTAGCTGAAAAGCACGAAGTCTTGAATCTTGCGTCATTTTATATATCAACTCATACACCCTGTACCATGGAATCGGTACATCAGAAATCTCTTCCCAACTATTTTGCTATCTGTATGGCACAGCTGTCAACATCCTGGTCCTCAAAGGAAACTGGTACACTTTCCTATTTATACTATTTTTATTCCTTTGCCAGTTTTGATCCTTTATATTGGGCAGACAGACCAGTTCCCTAACTCTTCCCGCTGCCACCTGCCTCCTCCATTTTTGGGGTAATGCTGTAATCAATTGGTTGTAATCTTGGATTGAGCAACCTTCCCATACAATTCTGAATACTCCATGAAAGACATAACTATACCATTCCAATTTACAATATAATTTAAAAATGAAATACCCTTTTCCCATAAATACAGGTATTTTATCAACCAGCACATTTGAGTTCAGCCATAATATTTGTTGTAATATTTGTTCTATCTTTTCAGGGGGATGAAATTGAAATTGTAATCAGCTCTGCAATGCTTGTTTGAAAAAGAGAGATACTTTGAAAAAGGTTTCATTTTCAATTAATCGAAAATGAGACATGGCAATCTGCACAAAGGCAAAAAGGCCATGTTTAAACAATGGATGAGCTTTTCTTAGTAATCTACTTGAGAACCATTTAGGGTTCAAGTAAAACTTTTGTATAAGTAAAGCTTTTAGAGAGAGGTTTAGTGCTTTTATATTTAATAATCTCAACCCACCCAGTTCATATTCATTATATAGATAGGCACGCTTGATCTTGTCTGGTTTAGCATCCCAGATAAAGCGAAATATTTTTTGCTCATATGATTTGAAAAACTAATCATCAGGAGTAGGCAGCGCCATAAGTAAGTGAATAAACTGAGTTATGACTAAGGAGTTAATCAGTGCAATTTTTCCATAAATAGACAGGTATTTACCTCTCCATGGTTGCTGGATCTTGTCTATTTTTAGCAGTTTTCTATTGAACTTGATTGTGGAGAGCTCATTTATATATTTTGTGATATGAATACCAAGTATGTCTACTTCACCATCAGCCCATTTTATAGGTAAACTGCAGGGTAATGTAAAAGTTGTATTTATTAAAGATCCAATATGTAATATTGTACACTTATCATAATTAGGTTTTAGTCCATCGCACTCTAGCGACTTCTTGTGACAGGCTGGGCACCTGCAGGCTGATTTCTCATCAGTTGAATGGTGTTTCCTCTGACACAATGGTGTGGTTGGCTTCCGGGTTAAGCTGGCTGGTGTTAAGGAGCGTGGTTTGGTGGGTCATGTTTCAGAGGACGCATGACTCTACCTTTGCCTCTCCCGAGCCCGTTGGGGTGTTGCAGCAATGAGACTGGATTGCAATTGGATATCATGAAATTGGGGAGATTTTTTGTTGTTGTTGTTCTTCCTCTGTAATTTGGCCTTCGCACTGATCTTTTTGTAAAAAATGTTTGGGGGGGAAATAATTCCTTACAGTAATCGTCATTCAGAGGGTGAGGATGAGATGGAAAAGAAAACATCTGCTTAAAATATTTGGCTTCCTCTTTTAAAATATAATTCGGAGAATCATAGATGACTCCGTCTTTATTCAGGAAGAATTTGGTACATTTTTCTCCATATTCCATCCAGTTTGCTTTATTTAATAATTACAGTTAACTTATTTTGTATCTCTATAGGATAGTTTTTATTGCTATCTACCTAACTATTAGTTCATGTATTTCCCTTGTTAGTCTTGTCTCTTTAGACAGAAACGGCTTTTTTAATATTGATGAATATTGAATTGAATGACCTCTGAAGGTACATTTAAAAGGTATCACAAACAACAAGGGGATTTGCTGAACCTATATTGTACTGGAAAAATTCAGTTATAAATTATTTTGTCTTAGTAAAAAATAAATTGTCCTCCAGTAGACTTTGATTAAATGTCCATTATCCCCGTCCACGTGGAAATTCTGTAAGAGTTATGTGAAGGCCAATTAGATGATCCGATCGCATTCTGTCTCCTATCAATACTTTTTTAACCTTTGATGCAAGAGAGAAAGAGACAAGAAAGTAGTCAAGACGACTAGCTTGATTAAGTCTCCTCCATGTATATCTCACTAGGACAG
The DNA here is from genome assembly GCF_964263955.1 of Coregonus lavaretus. Classification (NCBI taxonomy): domain Eukaryota; kingdom Metazoa; phylum Chordata; class Actinopteri; order Salmoniformes; family Salmonidae; genus Coregonus; species Coregonus lavaretus. The sequence continues at coordinate 29,286,686 of NC_140006.1, read as the reverse complement.
GGTTTTTTAGGCTACAAATATCCACTATTTCTAATGTGTCCATAATATTTATGATTTCCTTAAGGGCACGGTGACGATAGTTTGTAGAGTGATTTCCTTTACAGTCCATTGAGGTACTTAACACTGTATTATAGTCTCCCACCATAATTATTTGATAATTATTAATTCAATAAATTGGTATAAACATTTTCGAAGAAGAATGGATCATCCTGATTTGGACCATATAGATGAATGAGCCAAATCTGTTTTTCATCCACTTAAAAATAATTAATATCATCACACCTTTTGAGTTCCTTTGTCCATGACTTCATCTAAGGATGTAGAGTGAGTTTCCTGTAAACAGTATATGTTACATTCCTTTTATTTTAGCCACGTAAAGACTGATCTTCTTTTTCTATAATCTGCTAAACTTTTACAATTATAACCGGCTATACTTATTTCACCCCTTACCATAACTAGATACTATTCTCAGTCTAAACTGACCATAATTAGTGCTTGTAAAGTTACTGCCATAAGAGGTATTATGACTGTCAAAATTAGAGATTTCAAATGTCTGATGTTTAGAATTCAAGAAACCGATTCTAGCAATATTTTTTTATTCCCTTGCCTGTTTTCCTGTGAGCCAATGCCACAGATGTTATAAAATTGAGTCAAGATATGTGTGTGTAGTAGATCTGAGTAGGTTGATGCGTGTGATATTGGATGTGATTTAGTGAGAGTATGTATGATGTCTGGGTAAGAGTAAGACTATAATGTGTGATGTCTAAATAAATAATAACCCATCCAATTTGCATGGTTGAGTGTGTCGTATCGAGTGAGTGGTGGCAATTATTGCTGATAAACAAAGGAGTCCGCTCATACTGAATCCTTGATCATAAGTTTATTCAGATCCCAAGCTTCAGCATAAGTGACAGGTGACATGACACCCGGAGAGCGACGCCTCAGAATGGCCGCTCTGCCCTTTCTGTAGTCTAGCCCCTATTTATAAACAATGCAAAAAGATGCTCCCTCTTCTGGCCAATCACCAGTCTCCCCTGTCTACAACACACTTCCTGTCTGTTGTATGTGGCGTTACACTAAAACATTCCCTCTTGATACTAAAATCAACATTCTTTCAGTTCCACTTAAAAAACATTTAACACCATGATAATCTCAATACACTACAAGTGTCTATGTGTGTAACATGAAGTAAGTATGTTAACAACTGAGCTTATACGTTAACAACTGGGTCAGTACTAAACACATTCAGGATTTTCATTGCCATTCAATATGTAGTAGTAGACTACATGTAAATAAGACTCTCCAACAGAATATGCTCTACAAACAGTAGTTAGTGACAGTACAGTTTATGAGCACAGAAGTTAGATAAGAATGGTTACTGAAGACTAGCCAAAGAGAAGGATACGGAGTCTCTCGGTCTCCTGTTCCTCATGTCTGTCAACAGTCCAAGGTTCTCTGGAGTTGATCTCCTTTAATTAACCCGTTGAGAGCTATATACACTCTTAGAAAAAAAGGTGCTACAGTGCCTTGCAAAAGTATTCATCCATCTTGGCGTTTTTTCTATTTTGTTGCATTACAACCTGTAATTTAAATGGATTTTTATTTGGATTTCATGTAATGGACATACACAAAATAGTCCAAATTGGTGAAGTGAAATGAAAAAAATAACTTGTTTCAAAAAATTCAAAAAATATATAACCGAAAAGTGGTGCGTGCATATGTATTCACCCCCTTTGCTATGAAGCCCCTAAATAAGATCTGGTGCAACCAATTACCTTCAGAAGTCACATAATTAGTTAAACAAAGTCCACCTGTGTGCAATCTAAGTGTCACATGATCTCAGTATATATACACACCTGTTCTGAAAGGCCCCAGAGTCTGCAACACCACTAAGCAAGGGGCACCACCAAGCAAGCGGCACCATGAAGACCAAGGAGCTCTCCAAACAGGTCAGGGACAAAGTTGTGGAGAAGTACAGATCAGGGTTGGGTTATAAAAAAATATCAGAAACTTTGAACATCCCACGGAGCACCATTAAATCCATTATAAAAAAATTGAAAGAATATGGCACCACAACAAACCTGCCAAGAGAGGGCCGCCCACCAAAACTCACGGACTAGGCAAGGAGGGCATTAATCAGAGAGGCAACAACGACACCAAAGATAACCCTGAAGGAGCTGCAAAGCTCCACAGCGGAGATTGGAGTATCTGTCCATAGGACCACTTTAAGCCGTACACTCCACAGAGCTGGGCTTTACGGAAGAGTGGCCAGAAAAAAGCCATTGCTTAAAGAAAAAAATAAGCAAACACGTTTGGTGTTCACCAACAGGCACATGGGAGACTCCCCAAACATATGGAAGAAGGTACTCTGGTCAGATGAGACTAAAATTGAGCTTTTTGGCCATCAAGGAAAACGCTATGTCTGGCGCAAACCCAACACCTCTCATCACCCTGAGAACACCATCCCCACAGTGAAGCATGGTGGTGGCAGCATCATGCTGTGGGGATGTTTTTCATCGGCAGGGACTGGGAAAATGGTCAGAATTAAAGGAATGATGGATGGCGCTAAGTACAGGGAAATTCTTGAGGGAAACCTGTTTCAGTCTTCCAGAGATTTGAGACTGGGACAGAGGTTCACCTTCCAGCAGGACAATGACCCTAAGCATACTGCTAAAGCAACACTCGAGTGGTTTAAGGGGAAACATTTAAATGTATTGGAATGGCCTAGTCAAAGCCCAGACCTCAATCCAATTGAGAATCTGTGGTATGACTTAAAGATTGCTGTACACCAGCGGAACCCAACCAACTTGAAGGAGTTTTGCCTTGAAGAATGGGCAAAAATCCCAGTTGCCAGATGTGCCAAGCTTATAGAGACATACCCCAAGATACTTGCAGCTGTAATTGCTGCAAAAGGTGGCTCTACAAAGTATTGACTTTGGGGGGGTGAATAGTTATGCACACTCAAGTTTTGTTTTTTTGTCTTGTTTCTTGTTTATCTCACAAAAAAAAGTATTTTGCATCTTCAAAGTGGCAGGCATGTTGTGTAAATCAAATGACACAAACCCCCAAAAAATCTATTTTATTTCCAGGTTGTAAGGCAACAAAATAGGAAAAATGCCAAGGGGGTTGAATACTTTCGCAAGCCACTGTATCTAGAACCTAAAATGGTTATTCGGCTGTGTCCATTGGAGAACCATTTGAAGAACCATTTATGGTTCCAGGTAGAACCCTTTTGGGTTCCATGAAGATCCCTTTCCAGAGGGTTCTACATGGAACCCAAAAGGGTTCTATCTGGAACCAAAAAGAGGGTTCTCCTATGGGGACAGCCGAAGAGCCCTTTCGTAACCCTTTTTTCTAAGAGTGTATAGATAGATTCTAAGAGTGTATAGATAGACATTAACTGTGGAAAAGGGAGAGGGGGTCAAATCCTGCCTGGAGGAATATAAGCTAAACCACACAATAGGGAGCAACACTGCTTCCCTCAGTCATTCCCTTATGTCACTTTCTGCTGACAGTCCACCCTCACCTGTTTTATCAACCAATCACATCTTCTCCTGACTAATCTTGCAAAAGCAATTATTTTCTCTTCTCTGACTTTTACTTCTTGTAGATCTACTATACTCCACTATATACTGTTTTCACTTTTCACTGTGTTCATCTTATCATCCATAAATGTTTTTGCTCTCTTCCTCTAGTTTAAATGACAACACATCTTGGTCCTATGCAGAACATCACCCTGACACTCTGGATCGGTCACATCTGTAATTGTGATAAATTGGATGTTCTGGTTGCGACTTGCTATACATGACGCTCTATCAATGAGAAATCATTAACATACCTTCTCTGCCTCCCTAAGCCTGTATCTTGTTCTTGCTCTGCAAGCTGATAAAAAATTTAGACATTTAGATATGAAGTCATATAGAGCTGTTAGTCAAAATGAAAGCAAAACTATGATAGTCTACCGTAAAACAGTTAATGACAATATCCTTAAAAAGCAAGTCAATTAATCTCTATGCACAAGAATAACCGCAATAAAGACCCGGAAAGTATGACAACATGAGACTAGCACATACAGTACCAGTCAAAAGTTTGGACACATCTACTCATTCAAGGGTTTTTCTTAATTTTGATGACAGCTTTGCATACTCTTGGCATTCTCTCAACCTGCTTCACCTGGAATGATTTTCCAACAGTCTTGAAGGAGTTCCCACATATGCTGAGCACTTGTTGGCTGCTTTTCCTTCACTCTGCGGTCCGACTCATCCCAAACCATCTCAATTGGGTTGAGGTCTGGGGATTGTGGAGGCTAGATCATCTGATGCAGCACTCCATCACTCTACTTCTTGGTAAAATAGTCCTTACACCGCCTGGAGGTTGGGTCATTGTCCTGTTGAAAAACAAATGATAGTCCCAAACCAGATGGGATAGCGTATTACTGCAGAATGCTGTGGTAGCCATGCTGGTTAAGTGTGCCTTGAATTCTAAATCAATCACAGACAGTGTCACCAGCAAAGCACCCCCACACCATAACACCTCCTCCTCCATGCTTTACGGTGGAAACTACACATGCGGAAATCACCCATTCACCCAAATCGCGTCACACAAAGACACGGCGGTTGGAACCAAAAATGTCCAATTTGGACTCCAGACCAAAGGACAAATTTCCACCGGTCTAATGTCCATTGCTCGTGTTTCTTGGCCCAAGCAGTTCTCTTCTTCTTATTGGTGGCCTTTAGTAGTGGTTTCTTTACAGCAATTCAGGCCTGATTCACACAGTCCCCTCTGAACAGTTGATGTTGAGATGTGTCTGTGACTTGAACTCTGACGCATTTATTTGGGCTGCAATTTCTGAGGCTGATTGATAACTCTAATGAACTTATCCTCTGCAGCAGAGGTATCTCTGGGTCTTCCATTCCTGTGGCGGTCCTCATGAGAGCCAGTTTCATCATAGCGCTTGATGGTTTTTGTGACTGCACTTGAAGAAACTTTCAAAGTTCTTGAAATGTTCCGTATTGACTGACCTTCATGTCTTAAAGTAATGATGGACTGTCATTTCCCTTTGCTTATTTGAGCTGTTCTTGCCATAATATGGACTTGGTCTTTTACCAAATAGGGCTATCTTCTGTATACCCCCCTACCTTGTCACAACACAACTGATTGGCTCAAACGCATTAAGAAGGAAATAAATTCCACAAATTAAATTTTTGAAAATTCATTCCAGGTGACTACCTCATGAAGCTGGTTGAGAGAATACCAAGAGTGTGCAAAGCTGTCATCAAGGCAAAGGGTGGCTATTTGAAGAATCTCAAATATAAAATATATTTTGATTTGTTTAACACTTTTTTGTTACTATATGATTCCATATGTGTTATTTCTTAGTTTTGATGTCTTCACTATTATTCTACAATGTAGAAAATAATAAAAAATAAAGAAAAACCCTTGAATGAGTAGGTGTGTCCAAACTTTTGACTGGTAGTGTAAGAGAACTGGGGCCTTAATGGATCAACCGTCTCAGAGTACTTTAAGATCAGGTACTTCCTGTTCTTGCATTCTTATTTATTGTGATGATCTACAAGGCAAAACTGATTCTTATGTAGCTCTCCTACACTTGAGAAACGTGATACATTCTGCGCCAGAGAGGATTGCAGGTGGCACTCACCTTATGAGGAGAAGACAGTGGTGAACACCTTACAACTCTGCATGTACATCTGCTGCATCCTCCACTGTCTGGCGTCTCCACACTACCAGCGCTCCGTTTTAAATAACCATTGTCAGGGCCACCCTAGTGGCGCAGCGGTGTAAGGCACTGCTTCGCAGTGCTAGAGGCATCACTACAGGCCTGGGTTCCTGGGCCGTGTCGCAGCCGACCGTGACTGGGAGACCCATGAGGCGGCGCACAATTGGCCCATTGTTGTCCGGGTTAGGGGAGGGTTTGGCAGGCCGGGATGTTGTTGTCCCCTCGCGCTCTAGCGACTCCTTGTGGCGGGCCGGGCACATGCACGCTGACTCGTGTCGCCAGTTGTATGGTGTTTCCTCCAACACGTTGGTGCGGCTGGCTTCCGAGTTAAGCGAGCAGTGTGTCGAGAAGCAGTGCGGCTTGGTAGGGTCGTGTTTCGGAGGACGCATGGCTCTCGACCTTCGCAGCGATAATAACCTGTTTCACTAATCCCACTGCACAGAAACACACATCCTTTCTCTTCAACATACAAACACACCTCGCAAGTCGCACACAAGTGTTAATTTGAACTCGCTGACTATTTTTATCTGTGATCGGTTATTTTGATTCAAACAAATACAATGACGCAAAACAAAACTGAGCTCAACAAAAAAGGTAAATTGGTCCACCATTAACATTTGAAATAATTACCATGTAAAAACAAGGACAATGTACTGCAGCTTTATTTTATAACATTTGTGTCCATTCATCATTCATTTGTAGCCCACATACAAAACGTGGTTTCAATGAAAGGTTACAGTAAAAACATTCCACCCATTGAAATTACTATTCATTAATTCATTAAAATACTTAATCTATTGAAATTCTTATTTTCTTATTCAGAAAAAAGAAAATGTAAAGGCCCTGATATACTCATATCTGAACAGGAGTGAAAAAACATTGCCCAGGCATTCTCAGAGGCAGCAAAGAAAACAGAAGCTAAAATGATTTTGTGATTTTAAGGGATCGGAGTCATGTACAGTTGAAGTCGGAAGTTTACATACACTTAGGTTGGAGTCATTAAAACTCGTTTTTCAACCACTCCACAAATTTCTTGTTAACAAACTATAGTTTTGACAAGTCCGTTAGGACATCTACTTTGTGCATGACACAAGTAATTTTTCCAACAATTGTTTACAGACAGATTATTTCACTTATAATTCACTGTATCACAATTCCAGTGGGTCAGAAGTTTACATACACTAAGTTGACTGAGCCTTTAAAAAATGATGTCATGCCTTTAGAAGCTTCTGATAGGCTAATTGACATCATTTGAGTCAATTGGAGGTGTACCTGTGGATGTATTTCAAGGCCTACCTTCAAACTCAGTGCCTTGACATCATGGGAAAATCAAAAGAAATCAGCCAAGACCTCAGAAAGTCTGGTTCATCCTTGGGAGCAATTTTCAAACGCCTGAAGGTACTACGTTCATCTGTACAAACAATAGTATGCAAGTATAAACACCATGGGACCACGCAGCCGTCATACTGCTCAGGAAGGAGACGCGTTCTGTCTCCTAGAGATGAACGTACTTTGGTGCGAAAAGTGCAAACCAATCCCAGAATAACAGCAAAGGACCTTGTGAACATGCTGGAGGAAACAGGTACAAAAGTATCTATATCCACAGTAAAACAAGTCCTATATCGACATAACCTGAAAGGCCGCTCAGCAAGGAAGAAGCCACTGCTCCAAAACCGCCATAAAAAAGCCAGACTACGGTTTGCAACTGCACATGGGGACAAAGATCGTACTTTCTGGAGAAATGTCCTCTGGTCTGATGAAACAAAAATAGAACTGTTTGGCCATAATGTCCATCGTTATGTTTGGAGGAAAAAGGGGGCTGCTTGCAAGCCGAAGAACACCATCCCAACCGTGAAGCACGGGGTGGCAGCATCATGCTGTGGGGGTGCTTTGCTGCAGGAGGGACTGGTGCACTTCACAAAACAGATGGCATCATGAGGAAGGAAAATGATGTGGATATATTGAAGCAACATCTCAAGACATCAGTCAGGAAGTTAAAGCTTGGTCGCAAATGGGTCTTCCAAATGGACAATGACCCCAAGCATACTTCCAAAATTGTGGCAAAATGGCTTAAGGACAACAAAGTCAAAGTATTGGAGTGGCCATCACAAAGCCCTGACCTCAATCCTATAGAAAATGTGTAGGCAGAACTGAAAAAGTGTGTGCGAGCAAGGAAGCCTACAAACCTGAATCAGTTACACCAGCTCTGTCAGGAAGAATGGGCCAAAATTCAAACAACTTATTGTGGGAAGCTTGTGGAAGGCTACCCGAAATGCTTGACCCAAGTTAAACAATTTAAAGGCAATGCTACCAAATACTAATTGAGTGTATGTAAACTTCTGACCCACTGGGAATGTGATGAAAGAAAGAAAAGCTGAAATAAATCATTCTCTCTACTATTATTCTGACATTTCACATTCTTAAAATAAAGTGGTGATCCTAACTGACCTAAGACATTTTTACTAGGATAGAATGTCAGGAATTGTGAAAAACTGAGTTTAAATGTATTTGGCTAAGGTGTATGTAAACTTCCGACTTCAACTGTATGTGTAGAATTCAAATGATTCTGTCTATACTTGTTGTAACCTAAAAGGTATTGATTTTGACACCCAGTTATGTCCTGATTTACATCAGGACGTAACAGTAATGAGTGTAAATCTATTACCATGTTATTAAACTGTCTCTATAATAAATAATGAGAACCTATTCATATTCTGTCTCATATTGATACCTTCACTTGGCTCTATTGCTCTCAATGGACCTTAAATGCCATCCCAGTGTGCTCTCCTGGTTTAACCCACTTAAAAGCAGCAAGATCAGAGACTTTCTTAGCATTTGGGCAAACTTTACACAACAGTTAACCTGAGTCATCTGGAAACTAGATTAAATGTAGTACTCTTCTAAGAATGACTCAGCACTACCATAACAGTTTACATTTACATCATTCTTATCCAGAGTGACTTACAGTAGTGCACAAATCTTTCAGTACTTTGTTTTCATACTGGGAATCGAACCCGCAACCCTAGCATCGAACCCACAACCCCTGAGCCACACAGGACCAGTATAGTCCAGACCAGTACAGTACTTTCTATTCTCAAATGAATGGGGAGAGGAACGTGTAGTAGATACCATATTGTAGAAGATACGAATCAAAACTTACATTTGAAATATTAGCAATGGGTAATATATAACCAAGTTCAAATATGGCACCTTATCATGTAATGGTATCAATAAAAGGAGGATGGGATGGCAAACCAGTGAGAGGCTTTGTCTCAAATGGCACCCTATTCCCTATATATATATATATATTTTTTGTTCACCTTTATTTAACCAGGTAAGCCAGTTGAGAACAAGTTCTCATTTACAACTGCGACCTGGCCAAGATAAAGCAAAGCAGTGCGATAAAAACAACAACACAGAGTTACATATGGGGTAAAAAAACATAAAGTCAAAAAATACAACAGAAAATATATATACAGTGGGGAAAAAAAGTATTTAGTCAGCCACCAATTGTGCAAGTTCTCCCACTTAAAAAGATGAGAGAGGCCTGTAATTTTCATCATAGGTACACGTCAACTATGACAGACAAAATGAGAAAAAAAATCCAGAAAACACATTGTAGGATTTTTTATGAATTTATTTGCAAATTATGGTGGAAAATAAGTATTTGGTCAATAACAAAAGTTTCTCAATACTTTGTTATATACTCTTTGTTGGCAATGACACAGGTCAAACGTTTTCTGTAAGTCTTCACAAGGTTTTCACACACTGTTGCTGGTATTTTGGCCCATTCCTCCATGCAGATCTCCTCTAGAACAGTGATGTTTTGGGGCTGTCGCTGGGCAACACAGACTTTCAACTCCCTCCAAAGATTTTCTATGGGGTTGAGATCTGTAGACTGGCTAGGCCACTCCAGGACCTTGAAATGCTTCTTACGAAGCCACTCCTTCGTTGCCCGGGCGGTGTGTTTGGGATCATTGTCATGCTGAAAGACCCAGCCACGTTTCATCTTCAATGCCCTTGCTGATAGAAGGAGGTTTTCACTCAAAATCTCACGATACATGGCCCCATTCATTCTTTCCTTTACACGGATCAGTCGTCCTGGTCCCTTTGCAGAAAAACAGCCCCAAAGCATGATGTTTCCACCCCCATGCTTCACAGTAGGTATGGTGTTCTTTGGATGCAACTCAGCATTCTTTGTCCTCCAAACACGACGAGTTGAGTTTTTACCAAAAAGTTATATTTTGGTTTCATCTGACCATATGACATTCTCCCAATCCTCTTCTGGATCATCCAAATGCACTCTAGCAAACTTCAGACGGGCCTGGACATGTACTGGCTTAAGCAGGGGGACACGTCTGGCACTGCAGGATTTGAGTCCCTGGCGGCGTAGTGTGTTACTGATGGTAGGCTTTGTTACTTTGGTCCCAGCTCTCTGCAGGTCATTCACTAGGTCCCCCCGTGTGGTTCTGGGATTTTTGCTCACCGTTCTTGTGATCATTTTGACCCCACGGGGTGAGATCTTGCGTGGAGCCCCAGATCGAGGGAGATTATCAGTGGTCTTGTATGTCTTCCATTTCCTAATAATTGCTCCCACAGTTGATTTCTTCAAACCAAGCTGCTTACCTATTGCAGATTCAGTCTTCCCAGCCTGGTGCAGGTCTACAATTTTGTTTCTGGTGTCCTTTGACAGCTCTTTGGTCTTGGCCATAGTGGAGTTTGGAGTGTGACTGTTTGAGGTTGTGGACAGGTGTCTTTTATACTGATAACAAGTTCAAACAGGTGCCATTAATACAGGTAACGAGTGGAGGACAGAGGAGCCTCTTAAAGAAGAAGTTACAGGTCTGTGAGAGCCAGAAATCTTGCTTGTTTGTAGGTGACCAAATACTTATTTTCCACCATAATTTACAAATAAATTCATTACAAATCCTAAATTCATTACAAATGCTCATTTTGTCTGTCATAGTTGACGTGTACCTATGATGAAAATTACAGGCCTCTCTCATCTTTTTAAGTGGGAGAACTTGCACAATTGGTGGCTGACTAAATACTTTTTTTCTCCACTGTAATTCTGAAACTTACCCAGTGTATGTGACAAAAACTAATATATATATATAAATATACACTACCAGTCAAAAGTTTGGACACACCTACTCATTCAAGGGTTTTTCTTTATTTTTACATTGTAGAATAATAGTGAAGACATCAAAACTATGACATAACACATATGGAATCATGTAGTAACCAAAAAAAGTGTTAAACAAATCTAAATATATTTTATATTTGAGATACTTCAAATAGCCACCCTTTGCCTTGATGACAGCTTTGCACACTCTTGGCATTCTCTCAACCAGCTTCACCTGGAATGCTTTTCCAACAGCCTTGAAGGCAAATGGTGGCTATTTGAAGAATCTCAAATATAAAATATATTTGGATTTGTTTAACACTTTTTTTGGTTACTACATGATTCCATATGTGTTGTTTCTTAGTTTTGATATCTTCACTATTATTCTACAATGTAGAAAATAGTAAAAATAAAGAAAAACCCTTGAATGAGTAGGTGTTCTAAAACTTTTAACCGGTAGTGTAAGTTAGATATTAAACTATCATAAATTTAAGTGCATTTAACAATCTTGTATTTGTTTATTTCCGCAATTAGGAATCAATTACGCTGCTTTTTTCAAGTTTCCTGAGCAAATGCACAATCCTGTCGCGTCCTGCCATGTCCAAGTGTTTCACCTTCGGCTTTTGGTTTTACTTATGGGTTCAACTCAAAGGGGGTCGAAGTCTGGAGTTTGAACTGGTACATGAGCATCCCTTACTACACCGAATGTAATATAGATATATGAGATATAGCACAGGGGTCATATAAAGGCCTTTGAGGTCCACTCAAGTCTCTACCACTCACGTTTTGAATAGCCTAATCATGATGAGGAAAACAACATTACAGGCAGTAGGGTACAGTTCACAAATTGTAAGAGAAAGATGGCCTACAATTGAAAATAGAAATGAGGGTAGGCAATATATGAACGTTTAATATCAAGTTCAACTCATAATAAGAAAAGGAGGATGACTGGCAGCTGAAATCATAACCTGTCTCCTGGGGGTTTAGATTGATTCACTGCAAATCTTAAACTATAACTGAATCCTAGTTTTCATACTTGGATGAATAACAATTAATAAAAGCATCTCTGTCCCATATTCCCTAGGAGTGACATTCAGGCATGTCACTCACTATGTACATCAAGTGATGTGAGGAAGACCATTTTAGACGGCTTGCCTCATGCAAAACACGCAGAGTACGGACTGTCAACCCCAAAACATCTCAAAGTTGCCCTACCAGATAGGCTACCAGTGCTACTGTTGTGGTTGTCACTAGAATCTTTGCTTCTGATGTCCCCATAATAATCCTGTGAGTGCCTACCTTACATTTATATTCCTTCTAAATTCATTCTACATTATTCCATTGAGCTTTTATTTTATTTGTATTCGTTTTAACTGACATACTTTATTCTTATTAATGTCACACTGTTGAGAGGTGAACCTGCAAGTAAGCATTTCATTGTACTGTTTACACCATGTGTATTCTGTGCATATGACAAATAAACTTGACTAGATTTGACTTAACTCGACTTGATTGTGCATCTAGCTGCCTCTTGCTACAGAAACAGGCTCCTGCCCAATGGGATGTTCTGGCTTGGACAAGACTTGCAGTACTTACTTACTGTAACTAAATTAGTGATAAGAGGAAAGTCAGTTCAAATTGATAAATTACTAAAAGAGTTTAAGACATCCTAATACCTGTTTATGTGTCGTAACGGTGCTATTTGGGATCCTTGGATCCTACCCTAAACCTAACCCTCTAAATATCAAAGGGGTGGCATCAGAGTTGGGACATCCCAAGGATCCCTTTAGACTTTTCTGTGTAGTAACTGTCTTGTAAAGGACCTCAATCTATTTTCCATACTTTTATATTTTAGTTATTTAGCAGACACTCTTATTCAGAGTGACTTATAGGAGCAGTTAGGGTTAAGTGCTTTGCTCAAGGGCACATCAACAGATTTTTGGGGGGGCCAGCGACCTTTCGGTTAGTGGCCCAACGCTCTTAACCACTAGGCTACCTGCCTACCTCTAACTCTGATAGTTTCATTCAGCTGGATGGGTTTTTTCACCAAAATGACACACATTGATTTAGTACCTGTGCTGTGTGCACTTGCACCACTACACTACATGTCAGCTATGACCTGTGTTAACCAGGGCATGGGGAGATCTGTGTTGAGCTGTGATGATGGCTATCAAAGGGGACAGCCTAGCCAGGCAGTGAAAGAAACTCCATGTCCTCAGCCAGCTCTAAAAAGAGCAATTCCTCTGTGCCCTTTCAGGATCAGCGTGGGGCAGCCAACACCAATTCTCTAAGACTGTGATACCGGTGGGCATCCCAAATGGCCCCCTGTTCCCTATGTAGCGTACCTCTTTTGACCAGGGCCAATAGGGAATAGGGTGCCATTTAGGATGCGTACACAGTGTTAATGCTACAGTATGACGGTCCCAACATGCTGCTGCTGGAAGGGGCTCCCCTATTTAGTGGCACCTAGCAGATCAGCAAATGAGTGCCTTAGAATAAAAAAATATTATATATATATATATATATATATATATATATATATATATATATATATATAATTATATATATATATTCATTGGAGTAGTATTCTGTGGTGTGGCTTTCTTGAGCAGCGTTTGGCCAATAATTTTATTTGAATTATGAAATAGCTGTTTTCATACATATTTAGCAGTTGAGCATACTTCAGTGCTATGGTTCCCCTCATTGAAATACATGATTAACTAACTCCTTCCTTTTCAGATACATGTTTATATCAGGCTGAATAGTGTGTGATGCCCTTTAATTAATCATTACAGCATTTCATTTTATAACACAGATAATGAAAATGATATAACGTACATGATATCCATACTGTATGAAGATCATCACTATGGGATACACACGTCTTGTTCCCTCCATCACACTATCATGGATCTAATTACAGCGGTGCGTTATGGGTCAGTGGAGTGCTTTTGACATGAGACTGATCACCAGAAACAATGTTAATTGGATAGACATGCCACATGATGCATTTGCAATATTAATATCACACAATAGTGAGAATATGGAAGGGAGTCTCCATGCAAGTGCTCAGCTCCATGCAATTTATTTTGGAGTAAATAAATAACAGAAATATTCAGTTGATTTGAATTGACGCAAGTAAGTGTCTTAAAGTGAATTCATGCAGTTAATGAATGAGTAGTAATAACATGCATTTGAATGCATGGCTTGAGAGTTTCTCCCAAGCATGAGTTCCTTCTCTGGATGAGCAACGAGAGGAAGGAGAGAGTCGATAGCGCCGCGAAAGGTCAAGCTGTCACATGCAGCTCCTGGGTGAAAATGTCTTCCGCCACAAATGATGGCATTGTAACACCTTGTGACTGGTGGCACCTTGGATGAGAGCAGAACGTCGTGAGTAATGAATCACTGAGGGTGCGACCCAAATTACACCCTATTGCTTGTGTAGTGCATTACTTTTAACCAGGGCTTAAATAGGCCCTGGTCAAAAGTAGTGCACCATACACTGAATGAAAAGCAGAGTTTCTGGGTAAATCGGATCTGCTATATTCCCGTGAAATTTGAGGTGCACGGTCGTGGGTGGGAATTTCCCAATGCGAGTGTACGGACTCCTATAGATTTCCACACATCCCTTAACACTTGCATGATACGGGAATTTCTTGGATAATAAATTCAAATTATGCATTAATACGTTTCTGGAAATTTCTGGACCGTTCACCTCACGTAAATTCTCAACTGCCACAGGCGTGCCTCTCTCTCTCATGTGTTGGAAGAGAAGCCCAGTGAAAAGAAGCCAACTCTCTCTGTCTCCTTATCTATCCTGTTTTCAGGTTTGTAACATTTATGAGCATGCTTTCGTCTTCAAAATCAAGAGATAACTTCCTTTCCTCCTTAACCACTCCCTGCGGGGTGATCCGGTATCGCAAGAAGGAGGCAGCGGCCTGATGGAACTGGCACTTCTCCGCTTTGACATACAGATCGTTCTCCAGGAGGCGTCCCAGGACTACCCTTGAGGAAGATCTAGATGTTGAAGAACGCGGAGGACATCATCCATAGCCGTCCCCAGTTGCGCCAGCTGGTCGTGGTGTTGGCAAAGTAGGTCCTCCTGTTCGTCGACCATCTGGGAGATGTCTCAGTTGGCTGCTGCTTCCATTTTGCGAGGCAGTATTCTGTGACGAAGACGCAGGGAGTCAGGAAGAAGGTAAGATGCAGGGAGTCATGAAGCAGGTGCAGTCGGTGAGTTTAATCGGAACGAACATAGAGTGAATACAAAAACAGGTGTTGCTTCTGAACATGAAAACAGAAACAATACTGCCTGAATGGTGATACAACAGAGTGCTAGATAAAGGGGAAGTAATCAGGGTAGTAATGAAGTCCAGGTGAGGTTAATGATGGGGCGCAGGTGTGCGTAATGATGGTTGCCAGGTGTGCATAATGATGGGTTGCCAGGACCGGTGGTTAGTAGACCGGCGACGTCGAGTGCCGGAGCGGGAGTAGACGTGACAATTATCTGTAAGGTCCGTCAGTCGAGCAGTGAATTTCAAACTCAGATTCAACCACAAAGACCAGGGAGGTATTACAACGCCTCACAAAGAAGGGCACCTATTGGTAGAGGGGTAAAAAAAAAGGCAGACACTGAATATCCCTTTGAGCATGGTTAAGTTATTAATTACACTTTGGATGGTGTATCAATACACCCAGTCACTACAAAGATACAGGCATCCTTCATAACTCAGTTGCCGGAGAGGAAGGAAACCGCTCAGAGATTTCACCATGAGGCCAATGGTGACTTTAAAACAGTTACAGAGTTTAATGGCCGTGAAAGGAGAAAATTGAGGATGGATCAGCAACATTGTAGTTACTCCACAATACTAACCTAATTGACAGAGGGAAAATAATTAAGCCTGTACAGAATAAAAACATTCCAAAACATGCATCCTGTTTGCAACAAGGCACTAAAGTAATACTGCAAAACATGTGGCAAAGCAATTCACTTTTTGTCTGAATACAAAGTGTTATGTTTGGGGCAAATCCAATACAGCACATGACTGAGTACTGCTCTCCATATTTTCAAGCATATTGGGGGCTGCATCATGTTATGGGTATGCTTGTAATCGGTAAGAACTGGGGAGTTTTTCAGGATAAAAAAGAAACGGAATCGAGCTAAGCACAGGAAAACCTGGTTCAGTCTGCTTTCCATCAGACACTGGGAGATGAATTCACCTTTCAGCAGGACAATAACCTAAAACACAAGGCCAAATCTACACTGGAGTTGCTTACCAAGAAGACAGTGAATGTTCCTGAGTGGTCGAGTTACAGTTTTGACTTAAATATACTTGAAAATCTATGGCAAGACCTGAAAATGGTTGTCTAGCAATGATCAAAAACCAATTTCACAGGGCTTAAAGAATTTTGAAAAGAATAATGGGCAACTGTTGCACAATCCAGGTGTGGCAAGCTCTTAGAGACTTACCTAGACATACTCACAGCTGTAATCGCTGCCAAAGGTGCTTCTACAAAGTATTGACTCAGGGGTGTGAATACTTACGTAAATTAGATATTTCTGTTTTTAATTTTCAATAAATATGCAAACATTTCTAAAAACATGTTTTCACTTTGACATTATGGGATATTGTGTGTAGATGGGTGACAGAAAAAAAATTATTGAATCCATTTTGAATTCAGGCTGTAACACAAAATGTGGAATAAGTCAAGGGGTATGAATACTTTCTGAAGGCACTGTAGTATCACATGTAAAATGTGTAGCTTTGTATGATTATGAAGACCTTTGGGTAGGTGTTTGTGGGTGATACATCGAGTGCATGGAGCCAAAGACATGTGGAACCCCTTTCAACCAGGTGGATGGAATTCAACTATTGTTTTCACAATAGTCCTATAATAAGTAATTTCACAAGATATCAAAACCTGTTTGGCGGAACTACAATCAAGGTAAGTGATAAATGTTGGAATTCCCCTATATCATCTGTCAATCTGGAGTTGTTGGGGTTGGTGGGGTAAAGTTAAGCTTTTATATGAACTATATGAATATGTATGACTTGAAACTGATGCATTTGTTTACTGTGTTCTATAGGTTCTAAATGCACAGTCGAGAGTTCTTTCAGAGGATGAGAGAGACATTTGGACAGGAGTTAATGTGGACCTGATGAGCGATGAGGAGGATGGCCTGCAAAACGGCAAACCAGTGTGGTTCGTCAAGCCACCCTACTTCCGGAGTGAGGTGCTCACTGCCATTAGTCAAGAACTACAGAGCCGCTTGGAGAGGGACCAGAGCTACTTGGCGAGCCACACCACACGGATCATGTCTGGGGAGTTTTCATGAAGGCAACCTATATCCCTCGGACCCCTCAACCCGCAACACTTTTGCACCCCCAATGGAGGCTCGCCCTGGGCCAAGCTGGATGACTCCTGTCAGTACTGTGCTTGATTCTTTAGAAAACAATTTTGTTGATCTTTGAATTTTGAATAGGCTCGTACATATTCCTCCATATCAGGTATAACCCCCACCCCTTTTTAACCCATGTAAGCAGGTAAGCACCACATTTGAAATGTTAAGATTAATTAAAGCGCTTTCAAAAGAAGCCATGTACTGGCAGGAGTCATCCAGCGTGGCCCAGGGAACGCCTCCATGGGGGTTACATTAGTTTAAGGCCCTGCTTAGCCTAAATGTCCGCTTTCTCCTGCTCTAATGAAATGAATTGTCATCCTTCAAGAAGTGTATTTGTGTGTTTTATTCAAGGAACAAAGAAAGGTTTTAGTATAGCGATGTCGTGAAGTGCTGGAAAAACCTTGATAGTGGTGCTTGAATTTATTTTCTGAAGGTGTGATATTAATAATAATAATGCAAATAGTTTAAAATCATTTATTTATTAATTAATTCCTAATTCACTGTAATTTATTCATTAATTGTGTTTTTAATATACCAGTGACAGCCACTAAGGCAAGCTATCATTAGCATTTAGTGGGGGGAATAAGCATGTGCAACCTTGTGCACAGCCATTTACTGACATTCATGGGAGAGATGTGGGCAGACATGGACTAAAATGTATTGCAACTGTAATCAAAGGCGTGCACTGGGATTTCAAGATGTGTCCTGGTAAGTGGGTGGACGTGTGTGGCCATTTCTGGGGATTTACTGAACTGTTTCCGGACATATACACATCTGTGCACGTCCGCGCACAAAATTGGTCTATTGTGCAGGGCCGAACATTGCTGGACGTGCCCGCAAATTTCCAGAAATTGTGCGTTTTTGTACCTTTTCATTAAGTGATATAGGGAATAGGGTGCCATTTGGGACGCACAGGCTGAAACACGGATGTCACATAAGTGGAGGCTTAGTATTGGGAAATGGGCTGTCAGATCTGTCACGTCTTGCTGACACATTGTTTCTGACCCATTGTAACCTGGAGAAAGGAGCAAGGATGGAGAGCGGGATGGAGTGAGGGATATTGAGAGAGGGTAGAAGACAAGGGACCTTGTGGAAACACTCATGTCAACACGCTGTGATAAAAAAATCCAAGTGACTTGATGTGGTCAAAATGATTTCTTTATTGTTGTCCTTGCATTATAAAAATAGTCAGATCACTGACCTATTTAGAAGAAATGTGTTGGTTGCTTCAGGGGCATGACCACCAGCATACACAGTTTATTTTGGTCCGCTGTCTTCATGTGCTTAGACTCAAGAGTTAGTGGCATTGTGTGACCCAAGTACCACCCTAGTGCACAACTTTTGCTGTTAGAGAATAGGGTGCCATTTGGGAATAGGGTGCCTTTTGGGATGCACCCATAGCTTTGTCCTCTGTATTAAGCTTAGCTACTACTTCTCTTAGTGATCCTGTCACTGTGTCTCCCTCCCCAGTTGACTCTACGAGTAATCAATTACAGGTGTAGGATCTTAATTTGATCAACCTGTTCCGGGAGAACTTTACTGCAATGCAGGACATGTAAAACTTGTAGTGTATTTGAGGTTTAAAAAGGCTTCTGAAGTTTGTAATTTCCACCTTGAAATTTTAGACTTGATTTTCCCTTACGAAAAATGTATCAACCACATGAATTATAATCCACATAATAATTCACATTTTTCTGTTGCTGCAGGATTATTTTTCTGCTGTAGCAAACTGTCTCAAATAAAAATCCTACATCAGTAGTGTGACAACGCAAAAGCATTACATTAGGATCACACTCAGTCACTGTCTAAAGTGGTCTGTCAATGAGCAATAGAAAGAGGGAAGCACCTCTATGCTGCTGACAGAGAAGGGATTGTTGCACCCAATAGTTTTTAGTAAGAAGGGCGGAAAATTGCTGAGGGTTGTTTTTAGTTCGCTTTTACGAACTCAGATATGCCCAATTTGATGGCAGCATTCTTTTCAAAGAATGTCAGCGATGATTTAAACATTTGTTAACTTTTACGGTTCATTTAAAATATCATCATTGAAAGACATCTTAATTATCACTTAATCGTTTCTGGGCCATAGATATAATTATCACTTTGTCATATGAACAATTTTGGGTTAAGCTTGATAATAGATTCATTCTATTGTGTGTCATTGGCCAACGAGGTATGAGCAATTTTGAGAAAAGTAAAATCTTAGTAGCATCAAGCAAGCCAATAAATAAGTTTGGACTTTAAATCTGCCATCTGAATCTTGGCTCGATGACAGTAGTAGATGTTTTAGATCTGGATTGGGTTTTCCTATTGATAACAGCACCTTTCCTTAGAAATCCCCCACGCCTATCTTTTCATTTGACATTTGATTATTTTGTGACTTTATATTACTATAACAGAACTTTGTCATGCTTGTCACTTGTATCAGGATATATAAATATTGTTGGTTAGCAATTCTTCACAAACAGTCATGGGGGTTTGGCAACAATTCAGCAATTATTCTGTCCAAGGTAGCCATATACGCATTCTAGCCTAGAATAAAGGTTTTCAGCTAGTTGGACCCCATCAAGGCTGGATGACCGTTGCCTCTGGGGGATTCTAGACTGCGCCCAAATGGCACCCTATTCCCTATATAGTGCACTACTAGGGCTCTGGTTAAAAGTAGTGCGCTATGTAGGGAATAGGGTGCCATTTGGGACGCAGACCTAGAGTGAACACCTCCCTCTTTCTGGCTTTGTGCTGCACTGGTTAATTGTCAGGACCACTCTCTGTAATGTCATTATGCACAAATGTAGCAATTGCCTCGTGAAAATGTATGCACTCACTAACTGTAAGTCGCTCTGGATAAGAGCGTCTGCTAAATGACTAAAATGTCAAATATGAGGAGAAGTACAGATGTAGGATCTTAATTTGACCTACATAGTCACAGCAAAATAATCCTGCAGCAACAGGATTTTAACGTTTAGTCCAACCACAATGTTGCTTGATTGGTGGTTAGGCTATAAGCTGGCCAAAAGTAGGCTACATTAAAGTGCAATACTGTTAATATAACCGTGTGTTGGTGTGGGTTTTCAGTAGAGGGACCTCACGATAGCCTACAATATTATCAAGATGCTTAGGTGCCAATACGATATGTATTGTGATTCTCACCATTCTATATGCATTGCGATCTAATACTGTGATTTCATTGTGATTCGATGTTCCGAACATATTGCTCACATTTTACATTTTAGTAATTTAGCAGACGCTCTTATCCAGAGCGACTTACAGTTAGTGCATACATTTTCATACTGGCCCCCCCTGGGAAACGAAACCACAACCCTGGCGTTGCAAGTGCCATGCTCTACCAACTGAGCTACACGGGGCTCACCATATGCTGCAGAGGGACAAGAGAGAGCATGAGAAAACGAGTTTTGATCAGTCATGGAAATAAAAGGGCTGAAAACAAATTGGCTCCCTATTTAAAAAGAAGATGGAGAACAGCTATGAAGGAAAATACTGGGGTTTTGGTAAAGGTACAGCCAACTAGCACAAACATAAAATTGCGATATTGTCAAAACGATATGATATATCATTACAAATAATAGCCTGATATGTAACTGCATCGATCACTAGTTTTTAGTGAATTTATATAAATCACGAAGCTCATCTGCATTTCCTGCAGTGCAGGAAAATTCTCAGCAACAAAAGAGTGATCAAAGTACACTGAACAAAAATATAAAAGCAACAAGGAAATCAGTCAATTGAAATAAATTCATTAGGCCCTAATCTATGGATTTCACATGACTGGGTATACAGATATGCATCTGTTGGTCACAGATACCTTAAAAAAAAGGTAAGGGCATTGATCAGAAAACCAGTCAGTATCTGGTGTGATCACCATTTGCCTCATGCAGCGTGACACATCTTCTTTGCATAGAGTTGATCAGGATGCTGATTGTGGCCTGTGGAATGTCCCACTCTTCAATGGCTGTGCGAAGTTGCTGGATATTGGCGGGAACTAGAACATGCTGTCGTACAAGTCGACCCAGAGCATCCCAAACATGCTCAATGGGTGACATGTCTGGTGAGTATGCAGGCCATGGAAGAACTGGGACAATTTCAGCTTCCAGGAATTGTGTACAGATCCTTGCGACATGGTGTAGTGCATTATCATGCTGAAACATGAGGTGATGGTGGTGGATGAATGGGACGACTATGGGCCTCAGGATCTCGTCACGGTATCTCTGTGCATTCAAATTGCCATCGATAAAATGTAATTGTGTTTGTTGTCTGTAGCTTATGCCTGCCCATACCATAACACTACCGCCACCATGGGGCACTCTGTCACACAACGCCATACATGCCATCTGCCCGGTACAGTTGAAACCGGGATTCATCTGTGAAGAGCACACTTCTCCAGCATGCCAGTGGCCATCGAAGTTGAGCATTTGCCCACTGAAGTCGCTTACGACGCCGAACTGCAGTCAGGTCAAGACCCAGGTGAGGACTACGAGCACGCAGACAAGCTTCCCTGATAAATTCTTTGGTTGTGCAAACCCACAGTTTCATCAGCTGTCCGAGTGGCTGGTCTCAGACGATCCCGGAGGTGAAGAAGTCAGATGTGGAGGTCCTGGGCTAGCGTGGTTACACATGGTGTGCGATTGTGAGGCTGGTTGGACGTACTGCCAAATTCTCTAAAACGACGTTGGAGGGGGTTTATGGTAGAGAAATTAACATTAAATTCTCTGGCAACAGCTCTGGTGGACATTCCTGCAGTCAGCATGCCAATTGCACGCTCTCGCTCAAAACTTCAAACATTTGTGGCATTGTGTTGTGTGACAAAACTGAACATTTTAGAGTGGCCCCAGTACAAGGTGCACCTGTGTAATGATCATACTGTTTAATCAGCTTCTTGATATGCCACACCTGTCACGTCGATGGATTATATTGGCAAAGGAGAAATGCTCACTAAGAGGGATGTAAACAAATTTGTGCACAACATTCGCGATAAGCTTTTTGTGTGTATGGAACATTTCTGGGATCTCTTATTTCAGCTCATTAAACATGGGACCAACACTTTACGTGTTTTGTTTATATTTTTGTTCAGTGTGTTATGTAGGCCTACCTATTTGAGCTCCTGTTAGACAGATTCAATTTAATTTCTCAAGGGGAGGCTGTACAGTCTTTCCCTCTACCTGTGTCCGTTCAGATAGGACAGGTTAAGCCTGATACAGAGGATATTTGTTTTGGACTATTGCTTGTGTATATTTGTTCAATCTACTTGTATATTTTGTATGATAAGGCGCTTTCACCATTGGATCACCAAGATCTGTAAATAAATCTACACTCTGAGCACATCAACCTGCCTTGCCTTCTGCTGATTTCATGGCCTTACGACAGCTACAAGGTCCCTATTTTACAATTACATAGGCTAATCAAAATGTGTTGTAGACAAAATAAGGAAAAGGGCTGTCTAATAGCCTCAATAAATAGACAAAGATTTGAATTTGAACAAGTCATTGCATGTATAGATTTTGTTTTTTACTTGACTTGAGACTTGACTTGAAAACTTGTGACTCGACTCGCCTCGACTTGACTTTTTCTTAGAATGCATGACTTGGACTTGACTCCAATCTTGACCCGTTCTACTTGGGACTCAACTTGAGACTCAGACCTTGTGACTTGAGACTTGCTCAAATAATAGTGACTTGGTCCCACCTCTGTCTGATGGACAAATGGACACAAGAAGAGTATTCTACCAGTTCTTCACCCACCAGGTAATTAAATCTTGTATTTAAATGGAATATTCCATGGGATGTACATAATAATAAAAATAACTGAGGTTCATCCCAAATGGCACCCTATTCCCTATTTAGTGCACTACTCTTGACCATGTCCCATAGGGTGGCTCTGGTCAAAAGTAGTAGTGCACTATATAGGGAATAGGGTGCCATTTGGGACGCATCCTGAGTCTCTTGGATATGACCCCACAGACAGAGTAATAATGTCAGTGAGGTAGTCAACATCAGCATTCCCATTGGTCAATAGAGTGATACAACAAATGTGACCTTCCGTGTCACTCAGTGTGTGTGTGTGTGTGTGTGTGTGTGTGTGTGTGTGTGTGTGTGTGTGTGTGTGTGTGTGTGTTTGTGTGTGTGTATACCAGAGCATCATCAGGAAGGCAGTGACAGAGAAATGAGCAGTCTTCTCTCACCACTAACCTTAACTGTCAGGGTGCCTCCTGACTACATCATTAGCTGGTTCCACACTTAGGATTTGGCCCAGAGGGCACCAACCCCTGGTGATGACGTATATGCACGTCTGTGGATGTGTCCCAAATGGCACCCTATTCCCTATATGGTGCACTACTTATGGGCCTTGGTAAAAAGTAGTGCACTAGGGTGCCATTTGGGACACAACCTATGTTTTCCCTTGACATTGCCACCGCCACCCTTCGAACTGCAATTATTAGCCACAAATAAATAAATAGCCGTAATCATCGGTGTCTTATGAGTGGAACTTGTTCAATGGGTTTTTCGGGTGAGGAACCTTATAGGAAACCAGTGCATCAATTTACCAACATCAGGAACCTGTGATTGTGTGCATGTGAATCAGACTCCCGACTTAAAGGTCAAAGTAGGTTTACACACCTTCCTGAGACATCCGAATTTACCCTTTGAAAAACAATCCCCTTGTGGGGGAATGTCTTAGATTGTTAAAACATTGAGGATGCTCAGTAAATTGGGTAAGGTTTAGCATTGTTTTACATATTGCTGTATGTTCTATGTATTCCATAGGGGAACAAGTAGATGAATGCCTGTATTGCATCTTAATCAAGTGATGTCTTTGATCACCATATCATGGAGCTATTTAAGCTTGTCAGGTCCATTACAATTGGATGTATCAAACCAATGAGAGCGAGCTTGGGACGTTTTGTCATCAGCAGTCACTCGTTGGCCGCTAAAATTCAAAGAGTGGTGGCGATCAGGCAGCACACCACACAAAGAATCAACAGACAAAGGAGAGGAAAAGGCCAGAAAGCATGGATTTGTTTACCATCATTGAAATCAGATCATGAAACAAAAATTCTCATTATTCATAGAAGAATCGCAATCACTATACCTTGTTTACCCTAAGTAGCAACATTTATCATATTCAAGTGGTTAAACATAATGCAATGTGAATTTTTTTAAGCCTGTTTGCAGCCAGGTGGAGTGATTAAATTTAGATAGTACATTTTACTGGTTGAGTGACCTCATGCACACATAGGCTATGTGTGTCCCAAATGGCACCCTACTCCCTATATAGTACACTACTTTTGACCAGAGCCCTTTGGGAACCTTTGGGCCCTTGTCAAAAGTAGTGCACTATATAAACGGAATAGGGTGCCATTTGGGACGCACACCAAATTGAACTTCACCATATAGATGAGGTCCACCAATGACCCCCTAAGCACAGTTTCAAGTTTCTAAAGGGTTTCTATAGGGACATCCGTAAGGGGTAATCCATTTTGCCACCAGCAGCTGTTGATGTATATGTACGTTTCATCATTAACACCTAATTATGATTCGTACCGCATGTTAATTATTCATATTAATTCCATCAGATGACAAAAATAAAGTATTTAATAATACATTATGTATACTGCCTATGGATAAATCGAGCAACTGCAAAATGGATGAGGCACATACAAAAGACTAATTGATTTTAACCTGAACATTTTCTATATTCTGACCATAGCCTTAAATTTAGCATAACATTTATATTTAATCCCACATTTCAGCACAAAACAAAAGAAGAACACATTTCCTTATATTGTTCAATCTCACACTATCAAGCAGGTGTTTGAAACGCTTTTTGTGAATGTAGTACGAGGATAAGAGATACCAAAAATACATGTCGTATCTATCTTGTTATCATCACTAGAGACACATAAATATTGGACCAGGGGCGATGTGTTCAATAGGGCGATATGGGCGACGCACTGCCAAACGGGAAAAGGAAGGGATTTTTTTTCTAATCAATTATATCACGGCAACAGTAGTTATCAGTGTTCTAATCTGATCTGACTGCCACTAAATGTCCAATCAGGCTAAAGTCGTGCTTCAAATGGCCCCCCCCCCCTTTTGGGGCGATTTCAGTCAGGTTGAAAATCGCCCAGAAGTCTGTCATAGACTCCCATGTAAAATCTATTTTTTTCAAATTTCAGAGCTTTCAATACAATCTCTATGGGTTTCTGAGGGCTTGCACTTACGCGCTTTCGTCATACGTAACGTAACCATGAACGTAACTAAGAAAATAGCGGGTAGCAGCGTCTCTGTTGCGACCTGCAGTGTGGCGTTATCTTATGTTTTTAATTTGTACACTTAGTGGCGTTATTTTATGTTTTTAATTTGTACACTTAGTTTACAAACATTCTGCCAACCATGGATTTCCAGTGGTGGGTTTTGGACTGATCTTGTTGATCGTGTACATACCCGCTACGAACGGACTAAATAATGAAAACGCTGCTGGCAGCGGAATCCAATACAGCAGAACAAACTTCCCTTACCCACCACCTTGCTGATTAATGCCCAGTCACTGAGGGGGAAAGCGGATGAGTTGTCAGCGAATCTGCGCTTCCAACACGAATATCGGGAGGCCTGTTTGCTGGCATTTACTGAGACTTGGCTGGATGACAGAGTCCCGGACAGAGAAGTGGAGCCGGCCGGCTTCACCCTGGTCAGAGCGGACCGCGATCTGACAGTCACAGGGAAAATCAATCCTGGTAAGAGAGCGACTCTGTACCCCCGACATTGAACTGCTTTCTGTGTCACTGCGACCTTACTATCTGCCCCGTGAGTTCCCCCAATTGTTTGTTACCGTTGTGTACATTCAACCAAAAGCTAATATAACAAAGGCATCAGAGATTATTTATAATCTGTCACAGAAACTGGAATCCATCTCCCCAGATCAGTCAATAAATGCTTCTGGTATTGACTTATATGCTGCCCCTGTCTTCATGTTGTTGCTGGACATATCTTTTTTAAAATGTGTGTAGGTCACCTAAATCATCAGAAAAATTGCCCCCCCTGAGAATTTTTTCAGGAGCCGCCACTGTATTGGACAGCATACAAATCCATTCTCCCATCTGTGCCCAGTGGCGGTCCAGCAACTGAGGAGCTGATTACGATTCTGATAGGGAGGTGGAAAGTTGTAGGGAGGGAAGTATTGTGTCTTGAAAAGCTGAGTGAAGAAAGCAGAGATGATGAATTGGAAACACTCATATTCATGTATTGCCTTAATGGTATTCCTGTCTATTTATTTTCCTGTATCTAGTGGAACGTTTTGTTTGAAAAGCTGTTTGAATGTCTTGGTCTTTGTTCCCAATGGAGTCAATTATGACTGTAATTGCTGAATCAATAGTCTGATACAACATGAATATTGCATTTCATTCCAAATGGCACTCTATTTCCTATTAAAGTGCACTACATTTGACCAGAGCGCTAAGGGCCCTGGTCGAAAGTAGCGCACTAACCTGGACTTACAGTATGTGTTGTGGGAAGAGAATCATTCAACAGCTCTAATTAGTGCTAAGAACATTTGAGGAAACTTGGCTCTTGAAGGGATGCATGAAAGGTCTTACAGACCAGTGTGACTGTTCATTCAAATGTCACCCTCACAAACCTACACTTTGTGCATGGGTGGCATAATGCTAGGGTTTTCAGGCTGATTTATACTCACACCTTTATAATGCTGTGGATGTTGCTCATCTCTTCTCTGTGCAGTCAGGTAAACATACATGCTTGCAGTGTATTTTCAATTGAGACATGAACAGATTTAGACATCTTACATTTATTGTCATTTAGCAGACGCTCTTATCCAGAGCGACTTACATGAGCAATTAGGGTTAAGTGCCTTGCTCAAGGGCACATCGACAGATTTTTCACCTAGTCGGCTCGGGGATTAGAACCAGCCACCTTTCGGTTACTGGCACAACGCTCTTAACCACTAAGCTACCTGCCGCCCCATTCATATCTTTCATTATATAGTATATGAATTACAGTGAGGGAAAAAAGTATTTGATCCCCTGCTGATTTTGTACGTTTGCCCACTGACAAAGAAATGATCAGTCTATAATTTTAATGGTAGGTTTTTTGAACAGTGAGAGACAGAATAACAACAAAAAAATCCAGAAAAACGCATGTCAAAAAGTTATAAATTGATTTGCATTTTAATGAGGGAAATAACTATTTGACCCCCTCTCAATCAGAAAGATTTCTGGCTCCCAGGTGTCTTTTATACAGGTAACGAGCTGAGATTAGGAGCACACTCTTAAAGGGAGTGCTCCTAATCTCAGCTTGTTACCTGTATAAAAGACACCTGTCCACAGAAGCAATCAATCAATCAGATTCCAAACTCTCCACCATGGCCAAGACCAAAGAGCTCTCCAAGGATGTCAGGGACAAGATTGTAGACCTACACAAGGCTGGAATGGGCTACAAGACCATCGCCAAGCAGCTTGGTGAGAAGGTGACAACAGTTGGTGCGATTATTCGCAAATGGAAGAAACACAAAAGAACTGTCAATCTCCCTCGGCCTGGGGCTCCATGCAAGATCTCACCTCGTGGAGTTGCAATGATCATGAGAATGGTGAGGAATCAGCCCAGAACTACACGGGAGGATCTTGTCAACGATCTCAAGGCAGCTGGGACAATAGTCACCAAGAAAACAATTGGTAACACACTATGCCGTGAAGGACTGAAATCCTGCAGTGCCCGCAAGGTCCCCCTGCTCAAGAAAGCACATATACAGGGCATTCTGAAGTTTGCCAATGAACATCTGAATGATTCAGAGGAGAACTGGGTGAAAGTGTTGTGGTCAGATGAGACCAAAATCGAGCTCTTTGGTATCAACTCAACTCGCTGTGTTTGGAGGAGGAGGAATGCTGCCTATGACCCCAAGAACACCATCCCCACCGTCAAACATGGAGGTGGAAACATTATGCTTTGGGGGTGTTTTTCTGCTAAGGGGACAGGACAACTTCACCGCATCAAAGGGACGATGGACGGGGCCATGTACCGTCAAATCTTGGGTGAGAACCTCCTTCCCTCAGCCAGGACTTTGAAAATGGGTCGTGGATGGGTATTCCAGCATGACAATGACCCAAAACACACCGCCAAGGCAACAAAGGAGTGGCTCAAGAAGAAGCACATTAAGGTCCTGGAGTGGCCTAGCCAGTCTCCAGACCTTAATCCCATAAAAAATCAGTGGAGGGAGCTGAAGGTTTGAGTTGCCAAACGTCAGCCTCGAAACCTTAATGACTTGGAGAAGATCTGCAAAGAGGAGTGGAACAAAATCCCTCCTGAGATGTGTGCAAACCTGGTGGCCAACTACAAGAAACGTCTGACCTCTGTGATTGCCAACAAGGGTTTTGCCACCAAGTACTAAGTCATGTTTTGCAGAGGGGTCAAATACTTATTTCCCTCATTAAAATGCAAATCAATTTATAACATTTTTGACATGCGTTTTTCTGGATTTTTTTGTAGTTCTTCTGTCTCTCACTGTTCAAATTACATTTTACATTTTAGTCATTTAGCAGACGCTCTTATCCAGAGCGACTTACAGGAGCAATTAGGGTTAAGTGCCTTGCTCAAGGGCACATTTACGTCATTTAGCAGACGCTCTTATCCAGAGCGACTCACAAATTGGTGCATTCACCCTATAGCCAGTGGGATAACCACTTTACAATTTTGGGGGGGTTGAAGGATTACTTTATCCTATAATAAACCTACCATTAAAATTATAGACTGATCATGTCTTTGTCAGTGGGCAAAAGTACAAAATCAGCAGGGGATCAAATACTTTTGTCCCTCACTGTAACTATATTCATAACCTACTCTGGGCAATAATATGATTCTGTGAAATACTGGGGAAATTGCTTTATTTTCTCCCTCAAATGCTACTTCTCCCTCGTAATCTGTTCTGAAATTTCTGGTTGTCCTGTGTGAAATGTTAGTGATTCAATCCAAATCATTTCTGTTGGAAAAGGTCACAGGTGTCTTTCCTGTGTTCCGTAAGTGCAGGCCACCCACCTCTTGCCAGTTTGGCAGGCAGGTAGGTGTAGCTGGACCTTTGCCGTTGCGTTGACCCTTTACAAACTACATGTTGTTTAGATATAATAGTCACATCTACTTGGCACCCATTTTGAAACAAACAATATTTGGCAAAGGCCATATTTCTGATCGATCTCTGCAGCCAATTAAAAATACATTCCTTACTTTATTGTGGGGGAAAATCTGCATTCATGACATCCAACTGATGATGTTCGGTTGACTCTTACTAGAGTGTTGTAGTGGTGAAGATGATGAAGATTGTATTTTACTATTGACCCTGTACCACTGTCCATAACATTAATCAATTAATTTATTAATTAATGCAGGAACAAGGCCACATCCATAGTTAGTTGAACAATGGCACTCTAGATTCTGGAAAACGACACATCCCAATTAGACATACTGTATGACTCATTTGATATTAACCCCACTGTGGACTGAGGGATGCTCCCCATTTATATTCAGGTATTGCCTTTACGTTAGCACTTGCGCACAGGGGCATCATGCACCCCAAAAATCTAAGGTGGCACAAAGTACGTGAGGATGGCTGGGGGGTGGTCCAGAGGGGGGCTAGGCCTCCGACCATAAGTTGGAGCATTTTTCCTGACACCTGAAACAGCTTTTTCCTGCAATCTAGAGCCATAACCATTATGCTTAATTCTATGTTAAAAAATATATGTATATTTTTCTGCATATCTAAGCAAACCTCTTGAGTTGTCTATTCTCCTGACTACCAACCTTGCCAGCAGGCATGCCAGCTTAGATATTTAGACAAGCTAGCTACTCTAACTTGATTGATAGCCTAGAAATGGCTTCTTGGTAGTTGTGAGGTTGGGAGATTGGGAACCTATCTGGGCTAGCTAAAGCCAACTTCATAAAATTGCTAGGTGGCTAGTAGTATTACAGAGAAACAACAACAAAAATAAAAAATACATTTTTAAAAATCAAATCAAATCAAATGTTATTTGCCACATGCGGCGAATACAACAGGTGTAGACATTACAGTGAAATGCTTACTTACAGGCCCTTAACCAACAATGCAGTTTTTTAAAGAAAAAGTAAAATACAAAAAGTTTTACGTAAAAAAAATAAAAGCAAATAACTAAAGAGCAGCAGTAAAATAAAATAACAGTAGGGAGGCTATATGCAGGGGGGTACCGGTACAGAGTCAATGTGCGGGGGCACCGGCTAGTCGAGGTAATTTAGGTAATATGTACATGTGGGTAGAGTTAAAGTGACTACGCATAAATAATAAACAGAGTAGCAGCAGCGTAAAAGAGGGGGATGGGGTGGGGTGGGGGGCAGTACAAATAGTCTGGGTAGCCATGATTAGCTGTTCAGGAGTCTTATGGCTTGGGGGTAGAAGCTGTTGAGAAGCCTTTTGGACCTAGACTTGGCGCTCCGGTACCGCTTGCCGTGCGGTAGCAAGAGAACAGTCTATGACTAGGGTGGCTGGAGTCTTTGACAATTGTTAGGGCCTTCCTCTGACACCGCCTGGAATAGAGGTCCTGGATGGCAGGAAGCTTGGCCCCAGTGATGTACTGGGACGTACGCACTACCCTCTGTAGTACCTTGCGGTCGGAGGCCGAGCAGTAGCCATACCAGGCAGTGAAGCAACCAGTAAGGATGCTCTCAATGGTGCAGCTGTAGAACTTTGTGAGGATCTGAGGACCCATGCCAAATCTTTTCAGTCTCCTGAGGGGGAATAGGCTTTGTCGTGCCCTCTTCACGACTGTCTTGGTGTGTTTGGACCATGATAGTTTGTTGGTGATGTGGACACCAAGGAACTTGAAGCACTCAACCTGTTCCACTACAGCCCCGTCGATGAGAATGGGGGCGTGCTCAGTCCTCTTTTTTTTTCCTGTAGTCCACAATCATCTCCTTTGTCTTGATCACATTGAGGGAGAGGTTGTTATCCTGGCACCACACGGCCAGGTCTCTGACCTCCTCCCTATAGGCTGTCTCATCGTTGTCGGTGATCAGGCCTACCACTGTTGTTTCGTCGGCAAACTTAATGATGTTGTTGGAGTCGTGCCTGGCCATGCAGTCATGGGTGAACAGGGAGTACAGGAGGGGACTGAGCACGCACCCCTGAGGGAACCCAATGTTGAGGATCAGCGTGGCAGATGTGTTGTTACCTACCCTTACCACCTGGGGGCGGCCCGTCAAGAAGTCCAGGATCCAGTTGCAGAGGGAGGTGTTTAGTCCCAGGGTCCTTAGCTTAGTGATGAGCTTTGAGGGCACTATGGTGTTGAACGCTGAGCTGTAGTCAATTAACAGCATTCTCACGTAGGTGTTCCTCTTGTCCAGATGGGAAAGGGCAGTGTGGAGTGCAATAGAGAGTGCATCATCTGTGGATCTGTTGGGGCGGTATGCAAATTGGAGTGGGTCTATGGTTTCTGGGATAATGGTGTTGATGTGAGCCATGACCAGCCTTTCAAAGCACTTCATGGCTACAGACTTGAGTGCTACGGGTCGGTAGTCATTTAGGCAGGTTATCTTAGTGTCCTTGGGCACAGGGACTATGGTGGTCTGCTTGAAACATGTTGGAATTACAGACTCAGTCAGGGACATGTTGAAAATGTCAGTAAAGTCACTTGCCAGTTGGTCAGCGCATGCTCAAAGTACACGTCCTGGTAATCCGTCTGTCCCTGTGGCCTTGTGAATGTTGACCTGCTTAAAAGTCTTACTCACATCGGCTACGGAGAGCGTGATCACATAGTCATCCGGAACAGCTGATGGTCTCATACATGCTTCAGTGTTGCTTGCCTCAAAGCGAGCATAGAAGTGATTTAGCTCGTCTGGTAGGCTTGTGTCACTGGGCAGCTTGCGGCTGTGCTTCCCTTTGTAGTCTGTAATAGTTTTCAAGCCCTGCTACATCCGACGAGCATCAGAGCCGGTGTAGTACGATTCAATCTTAGTAATGTATTCACTCTTTGCCTGTTTGATGGTTCATCGGTGGGCATAGCGGGATTTCTTATAAGCGTCCGGGTTAGAGTCCCGCTCCTTGAAAGCGGCAGCTCTACCCTTTAGCTCAGTGCGGATGTTGCCTGTAATCCAGGGCTTCTGGTTGGGGTATGTACGTACGGTCACTGTGGGGACGACGTCATCAATGCACTTATTGATGAAGCCAGTGACTGATGTGATGTACTCCTCAATGCTATCGGAAGAATCCCGGAACATATTCCAGTCTGTGCTAGCAAAACAGTCCTGTAGCTTAGCATCTGCGTCATCTGACCACTTTTTTATTAACTGAGTCACTGGTGCTTCCTGCTTTAGTTTTTGCTTATAAGCAGGAATCAGGAGGATAGAGTTATGGTCAGATTTGCCAAATGGAGGGTGAGGGAGAGCTTTGTATGCGTAGTAAAGGTGGTCTCAAGTTTTTTTTCCTCTGGTTGCACATTTAACATGCTGGTAGAAATTAGGTAGAACGGATTTAAGTTTCCCTGCATTACAGGACAAATCTGAGGGGGCACGTGCCCCTATGGGCATGACGCCTCTGCTTGCGCAGACTATCATGTCAGAGCATGATGACATGGCCTCAGGTCTATGATATATAAGTGTTGTTTCGATGCTTTTTTGAAAACGCACTGTTGCAGGTTCATTGGAAGGAAAAAGAACTGTAGAAGAGGATATCCTTTTCATTGCAACTTCAGGGGAACATCTTCTGTCACAGTTAAACTCAGGTATTTGACAACAACTTGAATTGTTTGTTTCTTTTATGGAAGTAGTTGTGGTGTTGTGTGCAGATAATTATTGATAGAAATGTAGCCTATTTACCATAAATTGTAGTACTTAACTGTTGACTCATACAGTATTAACTATTATTCGATGGGGTGGTAATAGTTCACATAAAAGTTAATAATACAATATTGTAATTAAATAAGACATTACAACATAAGCAACTGCTTTTATTTAGTTTTTCCATTTCAATTGGTAATCAATGCAAATACAAAACAGATAAATTAAAACGTTTTGTCAAAGTGACACCTACATCCTAGGCTACTCAACATGTATCTTCGCTTTAATTAATTTAATTGTGATTATGAACATGATAAAATGAGCCTATATTTCATTCTCAGATTCATCCTGATCTCCTGAGATGAAGTTCAATGTCTTCGTTTCCGCTGTGGCTCTACTTGGTGCCTTCCAACCCCGCTATGAATGTAGAGCACTTGATCCATCCCACAATCTTCCCGCAGAGCTGCAACAGCAACTCCCTATTCTTCTGAGACTAGGAGAGGAGTACTTCAGTCGGCTTGACAACTCCAATCAAAATTCGCCCCAGTCCTCCTTGTCGAATACATCTCCTGGAGCTGCTGCGCCGTCAACAACGGTCAACAGAGCTTTACAACTTCAGCTTACGCAGCGTCTTCTGCAAGGTAAAGTCGGTAACATCAGTCGGTTTCTGAACAGCTACGCTAACCAGATGGATGATTCCATGGAGAGAGGAAAGAGGACCTGGCCAGGCGAAGAGCCACCGATCTCATTGGACCTGACGTTCCATCTGCTGAGGGAAGTTCTAGAAATGGCTCGAGACGAG
The DNA here is from genome assembly GCF_964263955.1 of Coregonus lavaretus. NCBI lineage: Eukaryota > Metazoa > Chordata > Actinopteri > Salmoniformes > Salmonidae > Coregonus > Coregonus lavaretus. Next base: position 29,252,804 of record NC_140006.1, on the reverse strand, counting down.
CAATTAGTGCAGCAGGCATATAGTAACCGAAGAATGATGGACATATTCGGGAAATGAGTGTTAGAAATACATTTGCCATAAAATGTACGTTACTATTCCATTTTTGTATTACTCTTGAATTGGTTAACATTCGTTCTTTAATTTATTATTTTTATTGATATAAGCAAGAGTTGTAAAATCGAGTTGTAAATCGCTTTGTAGTAATTACATTGTGTGATGAGAAGCAGACATAGCCAGTTGAAATGCTGAACACAAATATCATTTAATTTTCTTAATTTATATTCAAGAATAACATATTTTGTATATATTGTTCAAACATTCATCCACTCTGAAATGCCCTCTCATTGTACAACTGGTTAAAGTTTGATAATAAAATAGGCCTACAATATGACTATCAGCAGCCAATCATATTTATTGTGCAAGAGAATGTCTGATATTTATATTTGTAATAAAAAAAGTTTCAAAGTTACATTCATTGCTTGCGGTGTAGCCTAAATTGAGTGTCTCGATACATTGAGGCGTATTTCTGACTCACGCGTAAATCTATTCCCCAAAGGTGTGCCAAATTATACACGGCTTTCTCAATACAGAAATCTGCCCAAAGACATTTGTTTTTACAGTAGTATAGAAGTGCTAGAGAGGATTTTCAGAGAAATTACAGTTATATAACGGTAACAGAGTAATTATTTAAACCGTGCCTGCAGCGGGAGGCTGACTCAACCAAAACAATACCTAGTATTACAACAATTTAAAAGTATTGAGGTAAGATGATCATCTACTTCTGGTTGTTCAGCCAAGAAAAGGAGAAGACGTGTTTGGGTCCATCTTTGTCATCTGTGTTTTGCTGACTTGATGCCGTATCAGAAGTAATCTGTGAAAAACAAAGAACAAAACCATTAGAGGTCCCTTATGTCACTTAACTATTGCAAAGGTACTCGTTGTATAAATCGTCCATTGTTCAGAATTGGGTTTGTAAAGGGGATCAAATTAAAACTCGCAATGCATACTTTACCCCTACCCCTACCTACACGTACAAATTACCTCGACTAACCTGTACCCCCGCACATTGACTCGGTACCAGTACCCCATGTGTATAGCCTCATTATAGTTATTTTATTGTGTTATTATTTTATTTTTTACTTTAGTTTATTTAGTAAATATTTTCTTAACTCTATTTTCTTCAAATTAAGCGCTTGTAGGTAAGCATTTCACGGTAAGGTCTACACCTGTTGTATTCGGCGCATGTGACAAATAACATTTGATTTTGATTTGATTTGAACAAGTAAAGTATAATTTAGAGAGAACATAAAAAAATATTTATGTTATCTATAACATGTCTGTAGGTCCATGCAAAATTAGAACTAAAATGAAGGAAAAATTCTGACATGCCTCAAAAGAGGATATTAGACATTCAGAGTGGAAAATATTGTTACTTACATATTACAAAGCACCAATTTAACACAATTTTCATTAAGGAAATCAAATATATTGTAGAGTCTAAAGAACTTATTTGAGATACCAAATACAAAATAACTCTAACATAAAAATACATGTATACCATATTTATCTCACCACACTCACCACACCACCCATACAACATGATGTCCTGAATTACCATATCCACATCCATACAATAAGCTCAGAGTATACAATATCAGGCAGCAATTTGACCTGATAAAAGAAAATTGCACTGAATTGAAACTTCTCATGTTTTCAACTTAAAGGGGGTAACCTTTTAAGTGTTATAGACTGAGTGCTTAAGTATTAGTCAGTGGACAAATGTAAGCAACATGAAGTGATGATTTTAGGTTATGCGCACGCCACGCACACACACACTCACACAAACACACACACAAAGACCCTTTCTGATAAACGCCTCTATGAATCTGTAGGCCATTCTTTTTTTTTCCCTTCTGGAATGAATACAAACTGTTCCAGGTGGCTTTTCACTTTTCAATTGAATCCACATTATTATGTTGGTGTAAATTCAATGCTCATTCAAATCAGCACTCCACATGCAAATGAAACTCAATGGTGATGACATGTAACAGAGTGGTTGATAATTATCCCAATGAAAACAGCAGCGTCCCCCTCCCTGCTTCACCCCTAACACACGCAGGGCTACGGCAACCAGAGAGCAGGCAGGTGTCTCATCATTAAAGCCTCCTGCTGAGGTGAAAGCCACCGCCGTAACCCAGGCCAGGTCCCATGCAGGCCCACTCCGAGCTGAGCAGAGCACAGCTGCTTTAAATAGTGACTGGAATATTCCGATACAGATTGGATATTGACTGGTTTCAATAGCCACATTTTCCTTATACAGAGGGCAGGAGATAAAAGCCAAGTAATATTAATATTAGTTTTATATTTTAAAATATACATATGTTTAGTGAACTGAAATTTGACCTTGACCTAGGGGTTTCCTTGAGAAATACACACTCTCTTTAAAGGCCCTTACAAGACAGCTGCTGGGATGGAGTTAGCCAGGGCTCATGAGTTATTATAATATCATATATTATTGCTGAGAAATTTTCAGTAAATTTCCCGGCTAGGCTGTAGTGTGTCACAGACGCTCCTCTCACCTGTGTCGGTGGCTCCGCTGATGGGAAGTTAACCAGGTTTGTGTTTGGGAACTGAACAGGGTTTGTGGTTGGGGTTGAGAAGTAGACTGGGGTTGTAGCGCGGGCCTGTGCGGTGGCAGTTGGAGTTGGCGTTAGTGATGGGAATTGTACTGGGGTTGTAGCACGGGCGGGGCCCTGTGGGGTGGCCAGGGTAGCCATGACACCTAGGGTCTCAATAGGTCTCTGAGGGAGGGGTGGGGCTACTGTCTGCTGCTGGGGCTGTGGAGGGTTGGCCTTAACGATAGAGGGCCCTGCAGCAGAGGGGGAGACATCTTCACGGGTCGCCCCTGTCATCAGCCTCAATTCTACTTCCTCTTCTCCATCTTCAAATTCCTCATCGTCTTCATCATCTGAACAATAACCAAGAGTTCAAAATATGAAAAGAGTAAATTGTTTAATTTTACTTTAGTTTTACATTGATCTTGCTGTTGTTATAGTCTCTTTTGTGGCACTGAAAGAAGTGATTTTGGACATTGTGAAAGAACATTGAAATGCCGACGTCACACTCATTATACTCAATACTTCCTACCTTTCACAAAATCTATAGTGAGCAATGCCCTCCTCTCCCGCTCAAAGTTGGCTGTGTAGTGATCCATGTTGTCATAGCCACGCTCCACTTTGTCCAGATGGGAGATGTTAGTGCCTGCAATGAGCCTGGTGGACCGAGAGAGAGATCACTGTTACACTGTCGTTTCTGAGGACCAGCACTATAGTCTGAAACTGGCAAAAGGGTATGTGTACTCACTTTTGTAGAAGAGGCTTTGCAGTCTGTGGGAGCAAAGATGAGAAAGGAATTACTTCTCAGAAAGCTCTGATGTAGACATTGCACAACATGTCTTCTGAGAAAACATCTCGGAAGACATTGCACAGCATGTTTGTAATAACATGTTACACTTTTTATTTAAACATAGTACATAACCAATTATGATATTGATTTATCACTGATACAGAATTTCAGATGGCTATGTGCCTATTTTATTTGTTATTTGAATAGATAAAGGCCATTCTTGTCCTTTCTGGACAAAAACTACATTTTTCATCACCTGCAGGAAGGTAGCCATTTCTGACTCCTCCATTGTCTGTATGCCTGTCTCCACAATCTTTGCCATGTTCTCCAGGTGCTCTCTATACTTCCTCATGAGGCCGTTTATATAGTCCAGTTTCTCCTGTTGCTCTGCGTTGATCTTCAGGGCCATGTCTCCTTTCCGCTCCTCCAGGATGGCGTAAAGGTGATCGAAACTTTCACACACTTTGGATTTCTGCCTCCTGCCATTCTCCTGTAAGACAGCCATGATTGTACTGTAAGGTTAAACTGACAAATAACTAGGTCATATAGATATTGTCAGTAGCGAAAATGATGGCGCATAAAAATTAAGAATACAATTTTTACCATCAATATTGTTTAAGTTTTATACAATGTGAAAATGCTGTTATAAATTAAACAAAAGGTTGAAGGCTTCACCTCAACGGCCTTACAGGTCTCATCCAGTTGACTCATGATGCCTTGAATCCTGTCGTTGTTCCCCACTAGCATGGCTATACAGTCAGTCAACTCAGTCTGGAACACACAGAGGAGCTCCAGCATTATTTAAAAAAATGACATTTTATGTATCAACTCTGATACTCTGTTCATTAGAAAAAATAGTACGTTTGATTTCAATTTGATATACCTGTAAAGCATCATTATGCAAAAAGGAAATAGACAGATATAAACGTAAAATAAATAAGTTAACCTTTTGCTTATTGAATACAGTGTTGAGTGGGGCCACATCACAGTCTTTGTGGGCTCCAAACACCTTGCAGAGAGAGCAGGTGGGCACGCCACACGTCACACAGTAGATGTTGATCTTCTCACCCTCATGCTCCTCACACATGGGCTGGTCACACTTGGCAGGCTCAGGCTCAGGCTTGCTGCTACAGTACAGGTGACAGTTATACTTTGGGGATCCCGTTTATTAACACTACACATTGGACAAAGACTTCATGGTGACCTTTTTAAAAACTCAGCAGCCCTGGTGTAATCGAGATACCAGTGAGAGTTTGTGAGCGAGGAAGCTATACTGTTAATCGAGCAGAGTAATGTCCGTCACACTGGCAAGTCACAAAAAACTGTTTGTGTCCACAGTGCCTAAAATGTGACTGTTCAAGCCATAATAATTTAACATCAAAGTAAGTGAAAGAATGTAGTACAGACAAACAGACTTTCTCCTCATGGAATGTTGGCATTTCAGAATAGCCATAATATATGTTTATTTGGCAACCAAGAGTATGCTAACATTTTGAATAACTGTTTTTAATAGTCCACTTGTGTTACGTAGGCCTAAACCACGGTTGCTTGATGAGCTTATCACACCACTGTGGCCAAAACGCTTGCTGCACTTGGCTCCCAGATTCAAGCAACGGTCCATGTGAAAATTGTATTTGTCTTGTCCCGGCAATCTACTCAATAACTTTAAATTGATTGTGCTAAAATTATACGCTAAAATGGCAGGAGCAGATGACATCTTTTCAGAGATTTACTGTTTTGGCTTTTTAGGATAACAAAAAGTAACTACCATGAATGTAGTTAAGTGAATTCATGTAGCTATTGCAGATACATATTCTGTAGGGAATCTATGACGTATAGTTAGTGACAGAAGTTATGTTTTTCTACATTTTACATTTTAGTCATTTAGCAGATGCTCTTATCCAGAGCGACTTACAGTTAGTGAGTGCATAATTTTTTTTTTTTCATACTGGCCCCCCGTGGGAATCGAACCCACAACCCTGGCGTTGCAAACACCATGCTCTACCAACTGAGCTACACGGGGCCCGTCTATCCCTCCTAAAAGCAGACTATATACTATATTGATGTCTAGAGAATGTAGTACGGCTCAATGTGGATTAAAAATAGGCCTCTCTTAACTGACTGCTGACTAACAGGCAACGTGTCGAGCCACCCATGAGTCAACACCTGATTTCACAATGGTGCTCTACAAAAACAAATATATTCTCCTTCAATTTTCAATTTCTCATCAGTAGTTTTCCGATTCATTCTATATGTTGTTCTGGATAGTATGTAGTCTTCTTGATGTCCAGATTTGTTGGTGTGAGGGTTTGCTGTATGTCTAGTGGGCCAGACATACACGGGACTGCTGCTGAGTGCCTCCGACTAAATTGTTTGCCAATCTTTTTAAATAGGCCTGTAGTGTCTCACCTTGAGGACTCCTGTTTGTACATATCAACGATATTCTGTCTGTCTTAGACCAATTGTCTTAGGCCTGCTTTCTTCTCTTTGGCATTTATTGTCTCACCTTGATGACTCCTGTTCTTGTTTGTACATGTCAATTATATTCTCCACAAGCAGGTTCCTCTGCAGGCCATAGACGCCATGTCTGTCCAGGACCACCTCATGTCTGCAGGACGGGCAGCGGAAACGCCCCCCTGAAGATACCGTGGTTCCTCTGGTCGATAGATAAGGGTTTGAGGCCTACACAGGACAGCAGTGTATCAATGGCATTAGATAAAGCCGGTGGACATTTTTTAATATAGGCCTACCATTGTCTAAAATTGGTTAGTAGTATTTGCATTGTTTACTGGTTAAAACGTGTGTTAGTTTAATCTGTAATGGCATGGGTCAAGAGGAAACACTTGTTGTTTCTTTTCAGCATCACCCTGAAGAAGGAACAGTGATGCCGAAACGTTGGTGGTTTTTTACCCAATAAATTACTGGGAGGTTATACATGTGCGACTGTCTTTGTTTTTATAGCTTTTCTTTTCAGCATTACAAAATAAGTGGTAATTGAATAGTGACAATTGAAGGATGAGCAATACCTTCACTACAATTTCAGAATGCTGTACATGTAATGTATATGAATGGATAAACCTTTAAGAGACAGCAGTAAAGGTTAAAGGTTAAAAGTTCAGCTGTAAAATAACCAACCTACCTGGAAAATATCTTGGGCACATTTTCGACAAAGGTTGTGTTGACAAGGGAGAATGACCACCGGTTTGGTAAACATCTCCAAACAGATAGGGCAAATGAGCTGTTTCTCCAAGCTGTCCATGGTGCTGTCTTGCTTTGTGGAATGTGAATACCCCAGAGAGATGCTCATTGCACAATGGAAAAACAAAACCACTACTGCTGTCTTTAGGGATACCAACAAATGGTCCCCCAATGGTCCCTCAATCCCTAAAGAACTGACTTGGCAAAGATCAAAGATGTCTACTCCTTTAGAACAATGCAGAGTCACTGGGCCTGCTCAGGCGGTTGTTGCTGTCCTCAAAGTTCCTTCTAACGGATCACATTGCTCCCTAGCTGGCAATCCATTGAGTGTCACAGGCTGTTTTTAGAAACCCCACGTCAAGGGTTGCCATGCTTACTTGCCCATATATGAAAATGTCACGAGAAGGGTTAGGGTGTTCAGCTGTTACCACCTCTGAAACAGGAAGGGGTAGGCCCATACCTCTACCAAACAGAGTAGGCTTAAGTTGCCCCTAGACACTGATCTTGGGTCAGTTTTGCATTTCCCCCACTAATAGTTAAGGTTAGGATTGGGGGAGGGGAAGCTGATCCTAGATCTGTACCTAGACTTCACCCCGGATGGAGCCTTTCAAACAAATTCATGATGGCAAGTCACTGCTCTGACTCTTGAACAATAGTGGGCTTTAACTCTGTTTAGAGTTGTCAATCAGTAAACAATCATTGCTTTTGTAGAAAACATTAAAGTTAGCCTATATCTGTGAAATGATTAAGATCAATGTTAAAAGACTCCAGTCCACATCCCAATGACAAACATAATCTATTGCAAAACAGTGGTCACCTAATTTTTCAAACAAATACCAGTACATAACCTTGAATAAATTACGCTATGCTGATACTGTAAGCAATGCCCCAGTCATACATTGATTGTGAACCTGTCATCAGCCTACAGCATTAAAACAAATACACCCTATATATACACTCATACCAATAAATCAGATACCATTTCATGTTGACTGTATAGGCAGATAAAACAATACATTTATTTTCAACAAAATACTTTTGTTGTATTTTTTATACATACACATACTGTAATATTTACACACTGAGCTATTTGTACTGTGTCACAAGTGAAGCCAAGGCACCCCAGAGTGTTTAGGTATTTAGGTAAGTGGACAGAGATGATGGATTTAGTTTGCAGGGGAACAATGACATCAACTACCTCCAATGAAAACAAAAAAACTGAAATCAAGAAAATGTTTTGAATAAAAACAACCAAAAGCACTTATTTACAGAGAATGTAATGGGGTTAGAGTGTGGGAACAGCCATTGACATAGAAATGAACTGTGTAGTGTTTATGTAGTCTAGTGCCTCTCTACGGTTTGTAGACGTCCAAGTTCAGGTGTAGCTTCGGTGCCCATCCCCAATCAACTGTGTCTTTTCACTGGCATTAGTTGGCTGGTGCACAACCGGAGTGTCCACATCTGGATTACACAACAACATTGTGAATAATGACACTAACATTCCCTACAATATCAAATGATCAGCATAGACACCTTTGTCAATCTTATTGTTGTATTTTCTCTCACTCCGTTCATTGATGTTACACTTTGTTTTCACTATTTAACGGTATAGTTAGTTTGTTTGTTGTTTGCAGGACATAAAGGTATGTTTAGAAATTATTTGTTCCTCTATTATTTTACCAAGATGTTATAGGAAATGTTTCTGAATGGCACAAAGATGATGTATCACATCAACACAAAGCCATCACAACTACTTGTTGTTGAATCTCCAGAGACATTAACTCATTGTACATAATTGCTCCTCAACTTCTCATAATTGATGCATTGGCAGAAACAATCAGCTATTTATCTGGCTACACTGATTCCCATACATTTGTAAACATGTAATAAACCTCTAAGTACCATTCACAGTAACAAAGTCAATTTGTAAGCCGGGATCTTTTTTCGAACATGGATGTTATATAAATATTGTGCTGTTGAACTCGTAGGAAAAATAGCAGCCTATGTGTTTCTTAAAGGGATACTTCGGATTTTGGCAATGAGGCCCTTTATCTACTCCCCCCCGCAGTGGAGGCTGGTGGGAGGAGCTATAGGAGGACAGGCTCATTGTAATGGCTGGAATGAAATGAATGGAACAGTATCAAACACATCAAACATATGGAAACCACGTTTGACTCCGTTCCATTTATTTCATTCCAACCATTAAAATGAGCCCGTCCTCCTATAACTCCTCTCACAAGCCTCCACTGGTGAAAAGTAGTCATGAGCTTTCACCTCCCTCCATGTTCACCTTTCCATGTGGACATTGGTCATCAGTTCCTTCTTGTGAAGGCTGTTAGTGGTATGACATGAACATCTTTCTGCTGGTGCTTGCGAGCATTCAACTTTGGCTATGTCAGTTGTTGTTCCCTTTCCCTCTTGCCCTTCTCAAGTGTGAAATGCTTGTGTGAGCTTGTGTGTGTGTGTTTGTGTGTGTGTGTGTGTGTGTGTGTGTGTGTGCATGTGTGAGTGCATGCGTGCTTGCATGTGTATGTGTGTGTGTGTGTGTGTGTGTGTGTGTGTGTGTGTGTGTGTGTGTGTGTGTGTGTGTGTGTGTGTGTGTGTGTGTATGTGTATGTGTGTGTGTGTGTGTGTGTGTGTGTGTATGTGTATGTGTGTGTGTGTATGTGTGTGTCTGTATACTGTATGTGTCTGCCCTCACTAACTGTGTCCCCTCACCAGTCTCCTTGTCGTGGCGGATCTCCTCCTCCAGGTCTTCAGGGGAGACATAGCTATCTGTTCCCTCTCCAGGGTGCATGGGCTTCAGCTTCCCACAGCAGCAGTTACAGCAGCAGCACAGGCAGCAGCAGCAGTAGCACCCTGTTGTCACGCCACACAGGGCAAAGAGACCCTGACAGGAGAGAGATATACAATGCCTTCGGAAAGTATTCAGACCCATTGACTTTTTCCACATTCTGTCACGTTACGGCCTTATTCTAAAATTGATGAAATTGTTTTTTGTGCTAATTTATAACAAATAAAAAACTGAAATCTACATTTGCATAAGTGTTCAAACCCTTTACTCAGTACTTTGCTGAAGCACCTTTGGCAGCGATTACAGCATCGAGTCTTCTTGGGTATGATGCTACAAGCTAGGAACACCTGTATTTGGGGAGCTTCTCCCATTCTTCTCTGCAGATCCTCTCAAGCTCTGTCAGGTTGGATGGGGAGCATTGCTAAACAGCTATTTTCAGGTCTCTCCAGAGATGTTCGATCGGGTTCAAGTCCGGGCTCTGGCTGTGCCACTCAAGGACATTCAGAGACTTGTCCCGAAGCCACTCCTGCGTTGTCTTGGCTGTGGGCTTAGGGTCAATGTCCTGTTGGTCCTGAGGTCCTGAGCACTCTTGAGCAGGTTTTCATCAAGGATCTCTCTGTACTTTGCTCTGTTCATCTTTGCCTCGATCCTGACTAGTCTCCCAGGTCCTGCCACTGAAAAATATCCCCACAGCATGGTGCTGCCACCACCATGCTTCACCGTAGGGATGGTGCAAGGTTTCCTCCAGACGTGACGCTTGGCATTCAGGCCAAAGAGTTCAATCTTGGTTTCATCAGACCAGAGAATCTTGTTTATCATGGTCTGAGAGTCCTTTAGGTGCCTTTTGGCAAACTCCAAGCCGGCTGTCGTGCATTTTCTTGAGGAACGGCTTCCACTGGCCACTCTACCATAAAGGCCTGATTGATGGAGTGCTGCAGAGATGGTTGTCCTTCTGGAAGGTTCTCCCATCTCCACAGAGGAACTCTAGAGCTCTGTCAGAGTGACCATCGGGTTCTTGGTCACCTCCCTGACCAAGGCCCTTCTCCCCTGATTGCTCAGTTTGGCCGGGCGGCCAGCTCTAGGATGGAGGCCACTGTGTTCTTGGAGATCTTCAATGCTGCAGAAAGTTTTTGCTACCCTTCCCCAGATCTGTGCCTCAACACAATCCTGACTCGGAGCTCTACGGACAATTCTTTCGACCTCATGGCATGGTTTTTGCTCTGACATGCATTGTCAACTGTGGGACCTTATATAGACAGGTGTGTGCCTTGCCAAATCATGTCCAATCAATTGTATTTACCACAGGTGGACTCCAATCAAGTTGTAGAAACATCTCAAGGATGATCAATGGAAACAGGATGCACCTGAGCTCAGTTTCGAGTCTCATAGCAAAGGGTCTGAATACTTATGTAAATAAGGTATTTCTGTTTTTCAATTTTGATACATTTGCAAAAAAATCTGAAAACCTGTTTTTGCTTTGTCATTATGGGGTATTGTGTGTAGATTGCTGAGGATTTTATTTATTTAATCAATTTTAGAATAAGGCTGTAACGTAACAAAATGTGGAAAAAGTCAAGGGGTCTGAATACTTTCCCAAGGCAGATATAAACATATAAACATGCACACAGACACACTCAAACACAAACTCAGTAGCTCGCACCAATCTTTCACCTCCATTCATAATAAAATCATCCAGGGATTCCGGATAATTGTGAAAGCTCACCTTAGCCCACCAGGTAGAGAGCATGAAGTAGGTGTTGACATTCTCCTCTCCAAACTGCTGGGCCACATAAAGGCCAAGGGAGCCGTAGCTGTCATAGATGTTTCTCTTGGTGATGTCTGACAGAATGGAATTAGCGCTGTTGAGCTCCTTGAATTTCTCTGCTGTCTCTGGGTTGTCAGGGTTCTTGTCCGGGTGGTACCTCAGAGCTAATTTTCTGAAAGGTATTCAAAAGTAAATCAATGAACACACAATAACAATAACAGAAACAGGGTGAGATGGAGTGTAAAGATAGATGCTGTATTGTCTGTTTAGTGTTTACCCTACAGCTCTATGCTCTATGGGATTTCATTAAGGTATTCTCTTTGACTTATCTAGACACACACTTGTTTGTCTGGATCTATCCCTGCTGGAGCTAAGCCCACTGCCCTATCTGGAAGACGACAACACAACGGAGATGTGGCATCTGCTGTGGTGCGTGAACATGCTCTGCAAATGTCTTTTTTAGTATTAGAAACCACTTAGGAGTATAGCTGTGGGATGATGTTTAGGTGGTGGGGTGCTGAGAGGTTATTATTATTTATTTATTTATTTTATTCTGATTTATCAGGGGGTGCTGCAGCCCACTCAGCACCCCTACTTCCCGCAGCTATGCTTCAGAGTTATCGATGTTCTTGAAAATTGCTAACACATATTTAAGATATTGAATTAATAAAGTTCAGAGAATATGAAACATGAACATAATTAGGGGTTATTCATGTCTGCAGTTAATAATAACATTGCAACTACCATCTTACCTCAAAATAGATAACCGGGCATAAGGCATAAATCTATAAATGTATTACATTCTTTGTTTAAACAACATTAGGGCATTGATAAACATGATTTGCTTCTTTACATAAGTTGAACACAACAACACTGTTACTACATGTCCTATCAGTTCTCATCAATTTTCTGCCATGCTGTGGAAAATAAGTTACATTGATTTTTGCCTAGTTTCCATAACAAACCAAAAATAGAGTGAGATGAATTAACATTACATTAGTAGAAAACAAACGTTCCAATCATACATATAGATTCAGTGATAAATGTTAAAAGAGGGGCATATCTAGAGTTGAGCGTGTGTAGAACACATGAGTGTGCATAGATTTAGTATGGATTAGACTGCATTGGAAAATGTGAGTCATCATGGTACGAGTGTCTGTAAGTGATGATCACACAATTTCTTCCCAACATCTCATGTGATACAGTATATGAGAGATATACAATGAGTATACAAAACATCAAGGACACCTGCTCTTTCTATCACATAGACTGACCAGGTGAATCCAGGTGCAAGCTATGATCCCTTATTGATGTGACTTGTTAAATCCACTTCAATCAGTGTAGATTTGTATTTGTAATGGTATTTATTATGAATCCGACAAACAGACAGCTCGGTGCATTCAACATGTCAATACCTCTCATAAATACAAGTAGTGATGAAGTCGATCTCTGCTCTACTTTGAGCCAGGAGAGATTGATATGCATATTATTAATGTTAGCTATCTGTGTACATCCAAGGACCAGCCGTGCTGCCCTGTTCTGAGCAATTTTCCTAAGTCCCTTTTTGTGGATCCTGACCACACGACAGAACAGTAGTCCGGGTGCAACAAAACTAGGGCCTGTAGGACCTGCCTTGTTGATAATGGTGTTAAGAAGGTAGAGCGGCGCTTTATTATGGACAGACTTCTCCCCATCTTAGCTACTGTTGTATCAATATGTTTTGACCATGACAGTTTACAATTCAGGGTTACTCCAAGCAGTTTAGTCAACTCAACTTGCTAAATTTCCACATTATTTATTACAAGATTTAGTTGAGGTTTAGGGTTTAGTGAATAATTTGTCCCAAATACAACGCTTTTAGTTTTAGAAATATTTAGGACTAACTTATTCCTTGCCACCCACTCTGAAACTAACTGCAGCTTTTGTTAAGTGTTGCAGTCATTTCAGTCGCTGTAGTAGCTGACGTGTATAGTATTGAGTCGTCAGCATACATAGACACACTGGCTTTACTCAAAGCCAGTGGCATGTCGTTAGTAAAGATTGAAAAAAGTAAGGGGCCTAGATAGCTGCCCTGGCTTTGAGTAAAGATGAAGGGGAGGAGACAGGTTAAAGAAGGATTTTTAAGCCTTGAGACAATTGAGACATGGATTGTGTATGTGTGCCATTCAGAGAGTGAATGGCCAAGACAAAAGATTAAAGTGCCTTTGAACGGGGTTTGCTAGTAGGTGCTAGACGCTCCGGTTTGTGTCAAGAACTGCAACGCTGCTAGGTTTTTCATGCTCAACGGTTTGTGTCAAGAACTGCAACGCTGCTGGGTTTTTCATGCTCAACGGTTTGTGTCAAGAACTGCAACGCTGCTGGGTTTTTCACCCTCAACAGTTACCCGTGTGTTTCAAGAATGGTCCACCACCCAAAGGACATCCAGCGAACTTGATACAATTGTGGGAAGCATTGGAGTCAACATGGGCCAGCATCCTTGTGGAACGCTTTCGACACCTTATAGAGTCCATGCCCCGACGAATTGAGGCTGTTCTGAGGGCAAACGGGGGGGGATGAAACTCAATATTAGGAAGAAGTTGCTAATGTTTGGTATATTTCCCACCTGTAGGACTTCTTGATGTCATCATGGGTACAGCCTTTTTCTAGCCCAAGCACTTGATACAGAGACTCTCCCGAGGTGGACAGAGAGCGCTGCCTTGGTTCAGACATCCTACCACCATTACCTGCTGGAGGTAAGAGGGAGGACAATGGTGAATTAGATTCATACCAATACAACCATTAAAAAACACACTCAGTCAAACCATGAAACTCTCTTTTGACAGAAAATAAATGTACAATCAAGAAATTATCATAGAACGGGACAAAATAGGTACCTGGCTTCCCTAATATTATGCAGCAGTTATCCTTCTTATTCCTTTATGTTATCAAAGTTCTCAGTTAAAGTCCTCTCTCTACCTGGTGAGGTGTATGGTGACGATTGAGTTGCAGTGGACTGCTAGCTACTGTTTCTCAGACCTGAGGTGCGGTGAAATGAAACATTCATAAACTAGAGGGCTTGAGTTTCACAGGCCACCAATGGGTCTGCTATACACGCCTGTGTAGGCTTGATCAGGTTTCAGCTGAGACGGTCTGTTGCTTGTATTGTGTGCGACTGAAGGTAGGCATGACGACTCCTTGGTAAGGGTCTGGGAGAATGATTAGTATAAACATATCAGTTTCACTTAAAGTCAAAAGGTTTGACAGCAATGCCGCATACAATTCAAGTCAGTTGGGAACAGGTCTTTGATGTCCCAAACCTTGGCATCAGGTTTATCAACTGATACAGTATATAAAACAACAATTGACACATCAATCCGTTCGTTTCAATTTAAGCTATTATATAAAATACTTCCTACAAAAAGAATGCTCAATATATGGGGCAATGAACTGTCAGCCCTGTGCAGACTCTGCCACGAGGAAACAGAATCAATAGAGCATATTTTCTGGTACTGTCCATCGGTGGCTCGTTTTTTGGAGTCAGGCCCAGGAATGGTTTTCATGTCATAATATCAGGGTTCAGATGGACCTGCTAACTGTATTTTTAGGGGATCTGAAAAACCCAGAACAGTCAATTTAAAATAGCATTATACTCTTGGGTAAAGTATTAATTTTTAAGGCAATATCAGTAGAAATGTTACTTATAGGGAGGTTCAAGACCCTCATAAGACATCACAGTAAAAGGGAGGGATGTATTGCTAAAGGAAATAGCTCAACTGTATTATACTGGGAAAGATGGGTTATCTGTGGACATCGGGGGGTTTGAGTTAAGAACAGAATGAATGGTGGATTGACTGCTGTGGGTGAAAGTCCATCAATTGCAGAAAGAGGAAATTAGGAATATATGTATAATTATTTAACTTCCAAATTAAAATGTTTTAAGGTAAGGCTTACATTCACCATTTCAAAGGAAATAGTGCCACCTAGCACATGGACATGGGTAGTGGAGGATAGTTGTGAATACTATTTTTCCCAGTGTGCAAAGGTTTGTTGTAGCTCACTGTCACTGTTTGTAATAGCACTGTATGTAATAGCATATTTTCATCGCAGGGTGGTGACAAACACACAGGAATGTTTTGGTGCGCTGTCACTGTACTGTAGTAGAACACAATGTGTCAGGAGACAATGAAGAACATGAAGAAAATAGAAATTGTAATGCCAATATAACGTTGTACATATAATGTAATGGCAGTTACATATACATTATCACATTTTAAATGAGATTATAAACTGGGTAGTTTGGGTCCTGAATGCTGATTGGCTGAAAGCTGTAGTATATCAGACAATATACCACGGGTATGACAAAAAAAATACTTGTTACTGTTCTAATTACGTTGGTAACCAGTTTATAATAGCAATAAGGCACCTCTGGAGTTTGTGGTATATGGCCGTGTTGTGTCGTGCCTAAGAACAGTCATGGTATATTGGCCATATAGCACACTTCCTCAGGCCTTATTGCTTGAATATAGTATTACATTTTAAATTAGAATAGTATTACATTTTAAATGAAAATATATAGGGCATATGGCTGATAAAGTGAACATATGGCAGGAGGAGTGAATAGTTAGTTTCTCCTGTTTTACGAACTATGTCCTCAGACATAAATGCAAATGTTCCTTTGGGAAAAAAACAACAACATTGATTCTGTTTTCAGTGCATGTCTGCTAATCTCTGAGCCATAATTGTTATTTGGACTCCTCCCTGTGGGATGACATGGTGGCGGTGGTGACTGAGCATACAGTGCACACACACACACACACACACCACAGCCATAGCCATGGGTCTCCTAGGAAACTGTAAGTCGCTCTGGATAAGAGTGTCTGCTAAATGACTAAAATGTTAAATGAAACACCCAGGTGGAAAGGCTCACCTGTGCTGTATTAGTGGCTTCCTGGCTGGCTCCTCAGGGGTCCCGCCAACGATAAGAATGTCTACCCTGGGACTAGTCTGTGGTTTCCCAGGGTAGACATTGTTGTGGAAATCATTAATTGAAATGGATGCCCTTTGACTTGCCTCATCACAGTGGTAGGCCTTAATAACAGGTGTAGTAAAGCTTCAGTTACAATCACAGGGAAACTGAATGTGTAAACACACCTTGCATCCATTAAAAAAATCATTACAACTATTTAAAATCATAACATTTTGCTTGTGAAATGGAGTACCTCTATTAATCCTACAAGACCTGTGCTATTTTTCTTGTCTCTGAATATTTACTTATTCTATCTAGATATGACTGCCATAGGGCTGTACAATATGTAGTGAGTTCATGTTGCAGCATCCGTACTGTATCAGCACTGTAACGGTGTTTAGTGTAGCTGCAGATGTAAATCCTTGCCCCATATCCTGCTTTTGCTGGCCTGGAGCTCCCATACATGGCCTACTTTTGGACTGGAGCACTCTCTCTCACACACACACACACATACACACACACACACACACACACACACACACACACACACACACACCAGACCTCATGGTTGGATGAGGGGCTTTTTTTCTCTCTCTCTCAAAGTCAAAGTCCACATCCTAAATGATACCCTGAATTGTGCACTACTTTTGACCAGGGAGGATAAGGTCCAGGGCCCATAAAGGTCCCATAAAGGGGATATAGGGTGCCATTTGGGATGGAGGCAAAGTTTTAATGCTCAGTCAGGCGTATTTCCTGTTTAGTGCTTTAGTCAAATTACTTTGTGTATCATCCAAATTACATATTTGTTTAGGAAGGTTTGCCTAGGCCTACTCCCTTCAGGCCATACACCTTGATGCATTTAGAATCTGAACAATGTAGAACAACAGTGCAATGAAGATAAGCATCAAGTGAAAACAATAATTTTCAACTAAAATGTGTCCAGAATAACACATATCTGATCTGGATTAGTTCCAAAGTATGCCTATTACTATCATGACAAAGTAAGCCACAATGACATGATTCTGTTCTCCATTGATGCAGGGATTATCTCAGCAATAATCCATCAATCATGTTACCTGTAGTTTACACTCTACAATTGGTATTTTACCAACCTATGTAGCATACAAATACATGATATCTGTGACAGGGTCATCTATGACAGGGTAATCTAAACCTTACTGGTAAGCTATGTAAACAATCAAGATCTACTCAATCAGATATGGCCTTGGGGAATAAATAGACCAAAATGTTTGAGTCAACATTATTTCTAAGCAATTTCACCACATTGATGTAATCACTAATTTGCATCATCATGGCTTTTTGATTGAATCGTCAAAACGTCCACATGACATAGCTTTCTTTCTTTTGTCCAGCTTTAACCCCAATAGGCTATACAAGGTTCAATCAAGGTTTAGTTCAAATAGCCTATATTTAAATGTGTTTACTACTCAATCAAATATCAACCAACTTTGGGCGTCGATCTGACGTCTTTGCCCAGTACAGAGACAAAAGGGTTTATAGTCGGTCAATGCCAAAAGATTGTATAAAATACAGATGTGCAATGAACTATAGCCCTATGCTGCAACGAGAGTGCGCTGTGCTTTCCATGCAGCCAATGGACTTCTATGTATTATACAAGCAGTTAATCTTCATCCAATCCCAAAGAGGGTAACATCACGTAGGTAAATACAATTGGATGCTTCAGACAGGGCTCATCAGATAGTCGACAGCTCCATCTCTGGTGGGAACTTATGTTTGGGAAGAGGGTAGAACAGCGAAATATACGGACTACGGTGGCGTTGTAGCCTTTGTTGTCGTTTGCTTCTTTAATTTAAATTTTTGGACCCATGGTTACTTATTTGTTTCGAGGTGAAGAACCCATATTTCCCCCGTGATGCTATATGAACAGTGATTGCCGTCTGTGCGCTACGGTAATTTATGCCAGCGATGAGGGGGAAATGGACTGAACGCAAACTGAGTACTTTCTCTACCACCACGGCACCGCTCCATGCGGGGACAGAATAAACACACATTTAGTTGTAAATGCAAGTTTTATATAACATTGTAGATGACAGCTCTTATTTTCTGAATATATATATATTTTCCGTCTCCGAATCGTTTTCATCATCTGATTTTGGTTGCTTGGATGTTGCACTGTCTCCGGGAAATAATGATTTTTTTTTTTATATGAGGAAGCAATTTATTACAGAGATACCAAAAAGAAAGAGGCCTTTCCGTTTTCAAGGCCGGATTTGAGTTCAATAGGGGAAAATGGTAAACAACCCAAATGGATAAAATATGGATATCATGTGATTTATTGGAACACAATATTAGAGGAGTGGAATTGCTTTCGATAACGTTTCGTGCAAGTTTGATGCATCAAAAAAGAGAACTATCCATTGTTGTCACAATCACTAAATCTATTTGAGTCAAATAAAGGGAAGGTGGACTGTTGTTGTAATTGGCAGATTTGCAGTTGTGCAAACAGCATATATGCTATTTTTTATATGATTTTTATGTTGCTTTTTTTATTGCAATTTGAGCTGGACCGAGCTTTGACTGTTCAATGGAAGTATGTTATCAGTTACCAGTTTTGCCTCTAGACAGGCCGGTTCCTAAACATGTTCTCAGCCGTAGGGGAGCCATTAGCTTCAGCTCCAGTTCGTCTCTTTTTGGTGGACCTGCCCCAAGACAGCTGTCCAAGGTAAGCGCAAGGGAAAGAGCTATCTGGGGAAAAAACGATTTTATTCTTTCATTTTCAGCTATCAAATCAATGTTGGGGTTGTGCTTGATGCCGGCAAATTATTACAATAATTTGTTTAATAATAATATATTTTGATGGAAACAAAGTAGCTATTCCTTCATTCGTTTACATTTTTTGTGGCCCACCAAATTAATTGTGTTATAGCAACTAGGCAACTTTTGCCTCATATTGACCTACAGTTGAAGTCAGAAGTTTACATACACCTTAGCCAAATACATTTAAACTCAGTTTTTCACAATTCCTGACATTTAATCCTAGTAAAAATTCCCTGGTTTAGGTCAGTTAGAATCACCACTTTATTTTAAGAATGTGAAATGTCAGAATAATAGTAGAGAGATTGATTTCAGCTTTTATTTATTTAATCACATTCCCAGTGGGTCAGAAGTTTACATACACTCAATTAGTATTTGGTAGCATTGCCTTTAAATTGTTCAAACTTGGGTCAAACGTTTCGGGTAGCCTTCCACAATAAGTTGGGTGAATTTTGGCCCATTCGTCCTGACAGAGCTGGTGTAACTGAGTCAGGTTTGTAGGCCTCCTTGCTCGCACACACTTTTTCAGTTCTGCCTACACTCTATAGGATTGAGGTCAGGGCTTTGTGATGGCCACTCCAATACCTTGACTTTGTTGTCCATAAGCCATTTTGCCACAACTTTGGAAGTATGCTTGGGGTCATTGTCCATTTGGAAGACCCATTTGCGACCAAGCTTTAACTTCCTGACTGATGTCTTGAGATGTTGCTTCAATATATCCACATAATTGTCATTCCTCATGATGCCATCTATTTTGTGAAGTGCACCAGTCCCTCCTGCAGCAAAGCACCCCCACAGCATGATGCTGCCACTCCCGTGCTTCACGGTTGGGATGGTGTACTTTGGCTTGCAAGCAACCCCCTTTTTCCTCCAAACATAACGATGGTCATTATGGCCAAACAGTTCTATTTTTGTTTCATCAGACCAGAGGACATTTCTCCAAAAAGTACGATCTTTGTCCCCATGTGCAGTTGTAAACTGTAGTCTGGCTTTTTTATGGCGGTTTTGGAGCAGGGGCTTCTTCCTTGCTGAGCGGCCTTTCAGATTATGTCAATATAGAACTCGTTTTACTGTGGATATAGATACTTTTGGACCTGTTTCCTCTAGCATCCTCACAAGGTCCTTTGCTGTTGTTCTGGGATTGATATGCACTTTCACACCAAAGTACGTTCATCTCTAGGAGACAGAACGCGTCTCCTTCCTGAGCGGTATGACGGCTGCGTGGTCCCATGGTGTTTATACTTGCGTACTATTGTTTGTACAGATGAACGTGGTACCTTCAGGCGTTTGGAAATTGCTCCCAAGGATGAACCAGACTTGTGGAGGTCTACCATTTTTTTTCTGAGTTCTTGGCTGATTTCTTTTGATTTTCCCATGATGTCAAGCAAAGAGGCACTGAGTTTGAAGGTAGGCCTTGAAATACATCCACAGGTACACCTCCAATTGACTCAAATGATGTCAATTAGCCTATCAGAAGCTTCTAAAGCCATGACATCATTTTCTGGAATTTTCCAAGCTGTTTAAAGGCACAGTCAATTTAGTGTATGTAAACTTCTGACCCACTGGAATTGTGATACAGTGAATTATAAGTGAAATAATCTGTCTGTAAACAATTGTTGGAAAAATGACTTGTGTCATGCACAAAGTAGATGTCCTTACCGACTTGCCAAAACTATAGTTTGTTAACAAGACATTTGTGGAGTGGTTGAAAAACAAGTTTTAATGACTCCAACCTAAGTGTATGTAAACTTCCGACTTCAACTGTATATGACCCCTCAACAGGAATGCTCACAATGGACTGATTTATTATTCTTTAACATTCTTTATCAATCTTTGTTATAAAGTCTCTTAGATCAGTGAGATGGCTGACTTGACCTGTGTGACAAAACCCTCATCCATAATAATATGACCAATGAAAAACATTAGTGATATTATTGTACTAATGTTTTAAGCCCCCCTAATATGTAATGCATAGAGATTTTTAGGCATTAAAGCTGATTGAAGTGAACCAAAACAGCTTATCTATCTCAAAAAAGCCCACAATATTTAATGTACTGTCTGGTTTGGGCTGTTGACAACATTTTAGGCCTTGTTTTTCATGCCTTCAAGACCGTTTTTGAGAACAAAGCTTCTTTATAGCTCAAACATCTCTAGATAACTTGTAAAGATGACATAGTAAACTGCTGAACTAGTCCATCATCAGTCATTGTCACCCCTTGGTACGTCTTGGGTAGGCCTACTGGGATGGCCTGGTGTACGCTGGAGGTTTCTATGCCCCATATGACCTCTGTCTCTGGATGCTTTGCAGGCGTATGGCAGATATACTGTAGTAGAAGCCTGCTGACACTTTAACAAACAAACCTAGAGAAAAAGGAAAAACACATACAGTGGGGAAAAAAAGTATTTAGTCAGCCACCAATTGTGCAAGTTCTCCCACTTAAAAAGATGAGAGAGGCCTGTAATTTTCATCATAGGCACACGTCAACTATGACCGACAAATTGAGAAAAAAAATTCTCCAGAAAATCACATTGTAGGATTTTTAATGAATTTATTTGCAAATTATGGTGGAAAATAAGTATTTGGTCACCTACAAACAAGCAAGATTTCTGGCTCTCACAGACCTGTAACTTCTTCTTTAAGATCTCCTCTGTCCTCCACTCGTTACCTGTATTAACGGCACCTGTTTGAACTTGTTATCAGTATAAAAGACACCTGTCCACAACCTCAAACAGTCACACTCCAAACTCCACTATGGCCAAGACCAAAGAGCTGTCAAAGGACACCAGAAACAAAATTGTAGACCTGCACCAGGCTGGGAATACTGAATCTGCAATAGGTAAGTAGCTTGGTTTGAAGAAATCAACTGTGGGAGCAATTATTAGGAAATGGAAGACATACAAGACCACTGATAATCTCCCTCGATCTGGGGCTCCACGCAAGATCTCACCCCGTGTGGTCAAAATGATCACAAGAACGGTGAGCAAAAATCCCAGAACCACACGGGGGGACCTAGTGAATGACCTGACGAGAGCGGGGACCAATGTAACAAAGCCTACCATCAGTAACACACTACGCCGCCAGGGACTCAAATCCTGCAGTGCCAGACGTGTCCCCCTGCTTAAGCCAGTACATGTCCAGGCCCGTCTGAAGTTTGCTAGAGTGCATTTGGATGATCCAGAAGAGGATTGGGAGAATGTCATATGGTCAGATGAAACCAAAATAGAACTTTTTGGTAAAAACTCAACTCGTCGTGTTTGGAGGACAAAGAATGCTGAGTTGCATCCAAAGAACACCATACCTACTGTGAAGCATGGGGGTGGAAACATCATGCTTTGGGGCTGTTTTTTTGCAAAGGGACCAAGACGACTGATCCGTGTAAAGGAAAGAATGAATGGGGCCATGTATCGTGAGATTTTGAGTGAAAACCACCTTCCATCAGCAAGGGCATTGAAAATGAAACGTGGCTGAGTCTTTCAGCATGACAATGATCCCAAACACACCGCCCGGGCAACGAAGGAGTGGCTTCGTAAGAAGCATTTCAAGGTCCTGGAGTGGCCTAGCCAGTCTCCAGATCTCAACCCCATAGAAAATCTTTGGAGGGAGTTGAAAGTCTGTGTTGCCCAGCGACAGCCCCAAAACATCACTGCTCTAGAGGAGATCTGCATGGAGGAATGGGCCAAAATACCAGCAACAGTGTGTGAAAACCTTGTGAAGACTTACAGAAAACGTTTGACCTGTGTCATTGCCAACAAAGGGTATATAACAAAGTATTGAGAAACTTTTGTTATTGACCAAATACTTATTTTCCACCATAATTTGCAAATAAATTCATAAAAAATCCTACAATGTGATTTTCTGGAAAAAAAATGCTCATTTTGTCTGTCATAGTTGACGTGTACCTATGATGAAAATTACAGGCCTCTCTCATCTTTTTAAGTGGGAGAACTTGCACAATTGGTGGCTGACTAAATACTTTTTTCCCCCACTGTAATAACCACAGCATAACCCCACAGTATACACAAAGCTATTATTTAAATCAAAGGTGCTTGATCTAAGTAGCCATGATAAAGGATATTGGGTAACACTTTACCTTAAGGTACCCTTTAAGGGGGTTGTAAAGGCTCTGTAAGTAGTTAAAGGGATACTTCGGGATTTGGCAATGAAGCCCTTTATCTTCTTCCCCAGAGTCAGATGAACTTGTGGATACCATTTTTATGTCTCTGCATGTGGTTTGAAGGAAGATGCTAACTAGGATTAGTGCAATCGCTAATTAGCGTTAGCGCAATGACTGGACGTCTATATTCCAGTCATTGTGCTATGCTAACTGTTACCATAGACTTCCAGTCATTGTGCTAACGCTAGTTAGCATTGGCTCGCAAAACTACCTCTAACTTCCTTCATACTGGACACAGACAAAATAAATATGGTATCCATAAGTTAATCTGACTCTGGGGAAGTAGATAAAGGGCTTCATTGCCAAAATCCCGAAGGATCCCTTTAATAGGCACTTCATTTTAAGGTAATATGCAGTTGATAAATCATTTTAACAAGCAGTTGTTTTACTACTTTTGAAAGAAAACCGTAGACTCTAGTTGGATTATCTTTCCTTAGTTTAGATAAGGTTGTGATAGTTACAGTCAGTCTGTCATCAATGTGCAATGTGGTAAGAATGCTGGAGGTGCAGTTTTGTGACTTGTGTTTCACAACTTACTTGTGTAGCCTAACCCCTTTCATTTCTGGTCAGAGGAGGTAATGACTGAGCCTTAGGGGCCAAGCTGAGTGACTCAATCTTGTTATGTGATTTGGGTTGTTTTGACGCCATCGGGCAATCTATCTTGGAAACTTTTAAACACAGTAATTCATACAACATAGGCCTACTGTATTATACTGTATGGTGCCTGGTCTTGAGTTTCTTAGGGATTTATATATTTCAGTTGAACACATCATTGTATAGGGTTGTTTTCTGTTATTAATGAGATATTCTCTTGTAATGCTTCCGCTATGGTCATTGACATCTATCTGTTTCAGCTTATGAAATTCAGAGCTGCTGAAATGCATTGGATATTGGCAATACCTGATATATTCTTTAACACTTAAGATAACTTTGTAATGTTCAAGACTGTGCAAATGGAAGCTATTCATGAGGCCGACATGACGGTCCTTACCTCACTCTTTACCTTCAACTATACTGCAGACTTCACAGGCCTGCATCCCTCTGGGATCTGTGAGAGGCCAGTAAGGGTGTGTGATTAGTTTATGAACCCCTTAGAATGCTACCATCCAGACTGTTTGCCTTTCCCCCATATCTCTGATTGTCTTTTATGGCCCTCCCTGAGCCAGACCCGTGGTCTGTTCCATTAAGAGAAGGACCCATCCAGTCCACACACGCCATCTGAAGTGGGATTTACTACAGGCAACACACTGGGAGGAATATGGAGATGCTCACGCTGCTTTCCACACTAAAGTGCCACAATTCATGGGGAAGCTATGAATTTGTGAAGCACCTTAGAACAGTTTTAGCTCTTGTCCCTCCTACCGTTTAGAGACAGCATGTGTTTTGGGGACAGGTCACACAGAGGCTAGGGGAGAGTTCATCCATTCTGTCCTTCTCCTCACTCAGCTTTATTAGTTACATCTCTAAAGTCGGCCAGCCCAGTAGAATTGATATGGGATAAACCTGAGCAATGCATTCACATTTATAAGAATAATTATACTTATATTTGGCCTGTTACACACAAGTATGAAAATGTATGAACTCACTAACTGTAAGTCGCTCTGGATAAGAGCGTCTGCTAAATGACAAAAATGTTAAATGTAAAAGTGTGAGACACCCGGAGGGAGTGGGGTCACAGCCTGAGTCACCATTGTACAGTGCACCTGGAGCAATTAGGGTTAAGTGCCTTGCTCAAGGGCACAGCGGCCGATAGGTCTGTGATTAAGCTAAGTGTATACTAAACCTTGCTCAGGTGTTAAGACCTTTGAATAGTAAAGGATGATGCAGATGGAGAAAAGGAGACTGCTGTTGAACGGGCAGGGATGGGCCAGTGATGTCAAGATGCTGTCAGAGTGGCGTGCGTAGGACTGGGGGAGCCTGTTGAGCCGTTAGAGCCAAAGCCCCTGTGACTGTGTGATGTGTCCATAGTTGAACCATGTCAAAGGCATCTGATCTGACTAAAAACAGTCATCTGAACACGTGCATTGCATTGTCTGTTCTCTGCAGCAATTTTTTTATTTATTGGACTAGAGGTACTGTCTCTAGTTAAGTTATTGGTCATTTCAGCTTTCTGCGCAATGGTCATTTCAGTTGTTGGCCTACACCCTGGGGTTCTATGCAAAATAGGGGGGAGATGACAGTACCCTACATGGTGTCTGTTACAAATATACAATACATATGTATTCCACAGGCCTGTAGCTGATAGGATAGCCTTGTTCGAGCTTCAGGTAAATTTACCTGTCACACTGTTCTTGGACCAGTATCCTGTCAGATTTGAATATATGGTCAACTTTGGTTTGCATGAAGTCTGAATTTGCATTATATTTGACAGCTCTTAGGCCTAAGGGGGGACTGATACTAAACGCAAGCCCAAGTTGCGACCCAATAATCTGTCCTTTGACTGACTAAGTCCAGCGCCATAAAGAAAAGTTTGTCTTATTACTTTATTTTTTACCCAGTTACATTTGCATGTTTGTGTCCTGCCAAACCGGAATTAAAGTTAAAACAAGTCTTCTTTCAAACAAGCTCACATGTGCTTTCAAACAAGCCTTCTCTTCAAAGCTCACGCGTGCTTTCAGAATGAAATGCCTTGTAAATCCTTGAATGGAAAGGCCTAGCTCGTGCCTTAAAATCTTGTTATTGTAGCTTTCCCCAACCTCCCAATCATATAGACAGAAACATGATGAGCGGGAAAAACAAACATACCCGTGTTATGCTGTTTCCAGCACTTGGATGGCTTTATCATCATCATACGTGACTATGGGACAGATCCTACATCCCAAATGACACCCTATTCCCTATATAGTGCACTACTTTTGACCAAAGCGCTATGGGCCCTGTTTAAAAGTAGTGCACTATATAGGAAATAGGGTGCCATTTGGGACGCAGCCAGAAACCTGTCCAGTATAAGATTGTTTGTTGTCGTCACATTATTACCCTGGAAAGTGTTATGTGGAATATTATCTCTTAAATGGATTTCCATTTTATCTTTGAAAGAGCTTGCACACTTATGAAAAAGTAGTTTTTGTATTCCTATTCCCACCATATGAAAAAGAGGAAGTTGACGCTACAACTGACATTTCGTTAATATTTAGGCCTGCTTTCAAATGCCTGCAATCTTTTCTGTTTCTAACAACTGACCTTTTGATATTTTCAACATTGAGGTCTGGTGTTTGTCATATTAATCATTTTGAGGAATAAGCATTTATCGTCGGGAAATCGTAACTATCCTTGTGTATTAGTGGACCCTCCATGACGCTGAAGTGGAGGGAATAATCAGGAAATGTCCCAAGTGTCCCGTTAGCGCGATTTTTAGAGTGGAATGTTTGCATAGCTGTCCTTGCAGGAACTCTGCTGCTGCATGAAGGACCACAGTTTCCCAAGCCATGAGCGTGTGGGACTTCCTGTTCCTGTGCAGTGCTGTGGGTATGAGCCCTGGCCTGATGCTCTTTATGCAGTCATGTAAGAGGCCTTGTGATGGTGCTCTATTTCTGGTCCCCGTTCACCACACTTATCAGCTGTGATGTCAACGTAGGTTGGGAGTCTAATTCGGGCTGTGCACTGCCTGGGTATGAGGGCATACCTAACTCCTGTTTTGGGACTGAATTTATTCAAGGCTACAGCTCCAGAGCGTCTCAGAGAAACTTTCCCCTCTTTTTGTCTCTCTCCCTTCAACAGCCTGCCATACTTACTTGTATTGTGTAAGATTAGGGGCGGCAGGTAGCTTAGTGGGTAAGAGCGTTGTGCCAGTAACCGAAAGGTCGCTGGTTCTAATCCCCGAGCCGACTAGGTGAAAAATCTGCCGATGTGCCCTTAAGCAAGGCAATTAACCCTAATTGCTCATGTAAGTCGCTCTGGATAAGAGCGTCTGCTAAATGACTAAAATGTAAATGTAAAAATTGTAACATGTTAACGGTACAACTGAATCTTTCTTTATGTAGCTAAAGGAGCCACATTGTTCTAATGACGTTAAGTGCATAGTAGAACAGAGACTTGGGAACGCCAGTGATCTCATTCCCCTCATGTTAAAAAGTCATAGTATAAAGCTTTTGTCTTAACCTTGGCAGCAGATCCTGTAGGACTCATGTTGCTGTGGCAAGATGTACAGTATGGGCTGGGAACACTCATGATGTTCTGCCGGATGGTCCAATGGGAATTGTACTGATCTGGGCCCTGTGTAGCTCAGTTGGTAGAGCATGGCGCTTGCAACGCCAGGGTTGTGGGTTCGATTCCCACGGGGGGCCAGTATGAAGAACAAAAAAAAATTATGCACTCACTAACTGTAAGTCGCTCTGGATAAGAGCGTCTGCTAAATGACTAAAATGTAATGTAAATGTTGTGATTCTAACAAGGTGGATTTTCCACAAGGTGGATTTTTGGACTACTAGGTAAA
Source organism: Coregonus lavaretus (assembly GCF_964263955.1). Classification (NCBI taxonomy): domain Eukaryota; kingdom Metazoa; phylum Chordata; class Actinopteri; order Salmoniformes; family Salmonidae; genus Coregonus; species Coregonus lavaretus. The sequence continues at coordinate 29,225,294 of NC_140006.1, read as the reverse complement.
CTCTGTCTCTTTATCAACACTGGATTGATTTGACTAAAAGGATATCTCTCTCATTGTGTGCCCCATATTTCATATTGACTATTCATATGACGGTATGCCAATTCCCCAAACCGCCATGCTTACAGAAAGGCCCACATACTGTAGAAGCCAGGCTAGGCAGTCATCTCTTTCTGTCACCTTTTTTAGTTTCTCAAACCCCTACGTCATGAATAATGTGACATTGAGGTGTATGAGTGATGTACACCGTGCCCCTCTACCCCACCTCTCCCCCCTTGTCTGTGTCAGAGTGTTTATGATGTTGTTTGGCCAAAACCACGACACAGAAACACACGCATGTACAGCCAGGGAGAGGGACTATGATCCTCGGCCGCGAGGACAATGGGAATTGTACTGATCTGGTCCTTGATTGAGATTCTAACAAGGTGGATTTCCCACAAGGTACGGTAGGTCCTCTGACACCAGCAGACAGTCAGTTTGGATTACTAGGTAAACTATGGCTGCCTCTTTATCAACACTGAGTTGATTTGACTTTGAAAAGGATATTGCTAGCGCAGACAGATGGACTGTGTGTCTGTTTACTTCCTTACTGGGAAAAGTGGTGGGGTGTGAGTCACTATGAGCTCACACTGTGATAGTCTGCTATTCTCAGGGACTGACATTTTGAGGGACTGATATTTTGTTTTGATTTTGACTGGTTTCATCAGGAACAGTTCATACTTTCAAATGGTACAGTATAAGCAGAATACCACACTGGATTTTAGTGAAATATTTTAAGTAGTAGTATGGTCAAATGTTGTTTTGCTTGTTATTTATCTTTTAGTTACACCAGTGGGGACCTGTTAGGGTTCCATCATGATTTAAGTATTTAAAGGGACAGTGCTGTCAAAAATGATATTTCCTATTTTTTAAATGATATTTCCACACTATGAGGTCGAATTTACACTCTGAAATTGTGAAAATTATGATAATGCCCTTTTAGTGTAAGGAATTTTGTCTGGAATTTTTGGGCCAGAGCATGATGTCACAATCTGATCTGATTATTCTGACCAATGACAAGTCATATTTTATTTGCATATGTGTCCTCCTACTTTGAAGGGGTAAGGGGGGTAGGCTCTCTAGAGTCTAGACGATCCTATCTGCCAATCAGGGCAGTATATGTAAATAGATTTAAATGTGTATCAACTCGCCAACACGATCAGACTGAGCATTTCGATGGCAAAAGGAGGCTCAGGGAAATAAATGTCAAAAATATATTTGGAGTTATTTTTGTGAAATAAACACATACAGTGATTTATTAGACACACAGCGATGATTCAAAAATAAAATTAAAAAGACTGCATGGGGGCTTTAATGACAAAAGCTCTATGTCCAAAATCATTGCGGCGTCATTGACTGTCTTTGGGTGGTGGGAAAGTAGGTGAGTGATGACATTTGAGAGGTTCTCTTTGCTCCATGTGGTTTGTGTGATTTTCCCAGTGGCCAATCCTGAAACCCAATCCTGTTGCTGCTAATTAGACAGCTTTCTCTCTGCAAGCAATTTCCCACAGGCCAGCAGTGTTTTATTTCATTAGCTGGGTTTGGCCAACAGTACTGGAATCTTTCACAGATCCCTTTAAATCCCATTAGCTACTTAAAGTAACAATTCACCCATTTTGAATGTTATATTGTTTTTGTGCATCTCTGAGTGATGTTCTATCGCTTCCCTGGGTTATTTCAGGTTTTCATGTGTATCTGAGCTATTGCTGTTCAAGCAGGCAGAAATTTGGCCGTTATGACGTAGCATTGCGATAAAGCCGCTTTCACTACACTGGAAGTTAATAGGAATATGACTTTTACATTGAGGAAACTTATATCATACATGTCAGATTTCTATACTGGCCGATGTCATAACGTGGGAGATTGTCTTCTCTCGAATGAGCCATTGATCATATTTTTTGCGATATTCCTACCTCTAGAAATGTGAAATTTAACAGAGGGTCTAACACATTTCTCCTATTTGTCTGCCTCTTCAGTCCAGGGTGCATTGCATGCAGTGGAAGCTGCTGAGGAGAGGACGGCTCATAAGAATGGCTGGAATGGAGCGAATGGAATGGCATCAAACTGTGTTTGATGTATTTTATACTATTCTACTCGTTCCACTACAGCCATTACTACGAGCCCGTCCTCCCCAATTAAGGTGCCACCAACCTCCTGTGATTGCATGGTGCCGTTGTGAATGTCAGACTCCACTCTGTGAGGCACATCGATCTGCAGCTTGAACATGATGAGATTGTAGACTCCTAAATTGATAGTGCAGGTTGTTTAGGGGATTTTACAGCTAACTAGCTACTTCACATGCTGATATTGACTTTGGTATTATTGTGTGTAGCTACGTTTGCTAGCTAGCCAGCGCATAGAGAGAGCATTGCATTGTGCGTTTTGTAGTCGACTTGAACTGCAACAGATTTCCACAACGATTTTCACATGTTGCTACCAATCTTATTATAACAACAAAATCAAACATTTGTTCACCAAAGATATTGTTCTCACATATTTGTTCTCACATATACACTACCGGTCAAAAGTTTTAGAACACTTTATTTTTACTATTTTCTACATTGTAGAATAATAGTGAAGACATAAACTATGAAATAACACATATGGAATCATGTAGTAACCAAATACAGTGAGGGGGAAAAAAGTATTTGATCCCCTGCTGATTTTGTACGTATGCCCACTGACAAAGAAATGATCAGTCTATAATTTTAATGGTAAGTGTATTTGAACAGTGAGAGACAGAATAACAACAAAACAATCCAGAAAAACGCATGTCACAAATGTTATAAATTGATTTGCATTTTAATGAGGGAAATAAGTATTTGACCCCTTCTCAATCAGAAAGATTTCTGGCTCCCAGGTGTCTTTTATACAGGTAACGAGCTGAGATTAGGAGCACACTCTTAAAGGGAGTGCTCCTAATCTCAGTTTGTTACCTGTATAAAAGACACCTGTCCACAGAAGCAATCAATCAATCAGATTCCAAACTCTCCACCATGGCCAAGACCAAAGAGCTCTCCAAGGATGTCAGGGACAAGATTGTAGACCTACACAAGGCTGCAATGGGCTACAAGACCATCACCAAGCAGCTTGGTGAGAAGGTGACAACAGTTGGTGCGATTATTCGCAAATGGAAGAAACACAAAATAACTGTCAATCTCCCTCGGCCTGGGGCTCCATGCAAGATCTCACCTCGTGGAGTTGCAATGATCATGAAAACGGTGAAGAATCAGCCCAGAACTACACGGGATGATCTTGTCAATGATCTCAAGGCAGCTGGGACCATAGTCACCAAGAAAACAATTGGTAACACACTATGCCGTGAAGGACTGAAATCCTGCAGCGCCCGCAAGGTCCCCCACATATACATGCCCGTCTGAAGTTTGCCAATGAACATCTGAATGATTCAGAGGAGAACTGGGTCAAAGTGTTGTGGTCAGATGAGACCAAAATGGAGCTCTTTGGCATCAACTCAACTCGCCGTGTTTGGAGGAGGAGGAATGCTGCCTATGACCCCAAGAACACCATCCCCACCGTCAAACATGGAGGTGGAAACATTATGCTTTGGGGGTGTTATTCTGCTAAGGGGACAGGACAACTTCACCGCATCAAAGGGACGATGGACGGGGCCATGTACCGTCAAATCTTGGGTGAGAACCTCCTTCCCTCAGCCAGGGCATTGAAAATGGGTCGTGGATGGGTATTCCAGCATGACAATGACCCAAAACACACGGCCTAGGCAACAAATGAGTGGCTCAAGAAGAAGCACATTAAGGTCCTGGAGTGGCCTAGCCAGTCTCCCATAGAAAATCTGTGGAGGGAGCTGAAGGTTCGAGTTGCCAAACGTCAGCCTCGAAACCTTAATGACTTGGAGAAGATCTGCAAAGAGGAGTGGGACAAAATCCCTCCTGAGATGTGTGCAAACCTGGTGGCCAACTACAAGAAACGTCTGACCTCTGTGATTGCCAACAAGGGTTTTGCTACCAAGTACTAAGTCATGTTTTGCAGAGGGGTCAAATACTTATTTCCCTAATTAAAATGCAAATCAATTTATAACATTTTTGACATGAGTTTTTCTGGATTTTTTTGTTGTTATTCTGTCTCTCACTGTTCAAATAAACCTACCATTAAAATTATAGACTGATCATTTCTTTGTCAGTGGTCAAACGTACAAAATCAAATACTTTTTTCCCTCACTGTAAGTGTTAAACAAATCAAAATATATTTTATATTAGACATTCTTCAAATAGCCACCCTTTGCCTTGATGACAGCTTTGCACACTCTTGGCATTCTCTCAACCAGCTTCACCTGGAATGATTTTCCAACAGTCTTGAAGGAGTTCCCACATATGGTGAGCACTTGTTGGCTGCTTTTCCTTCACTCTGCGGTCCAACTCATCCCAAACCATCTCAATTTGCTTGAGGTCGGGGATTGTGGAGGCCAGGTCATCTGATGCAGCACTCCATCGCTCTCCTTCTTGGTAAAATAGCCCTTACACAACCTGGAGGTGTGTTGGGTCATTGTCCTGTTGAAAAACAAATGATAGTCCCACTAAGCCCAAACCAGATGGGATGGCGTATCGCTGCAGAATGCTGTGGTAGCCATGCTGGTTAAGTGTGAATTCTGGGCCTCCCGAGTGGCGCAGTGGTCTAAGGCAGCTGTGCCATTAGAGATCCCGGTTCGACCGGGAGAACCATGGGGCGCCGCACAATTGGCCCAGCGTCGTCCAGGGTAGGGGAGGGTTTGGCCGGCAGGGATGTTCTTGTCCCATCGCGCACTAGCGACTCCTGTGGCAGGCCGGGTGCAGTGCACGCTGACTCGGTCGCCAGGTGTACGGTGTTTCCTCCGACACATTGGTGCGGCTGGCTTCCGGGTTAAGCGGGCACTGTGTCAAGAAGCATTTTCTTGACACAGTGCTTCGGAGGACGCACGACTCTCGACCTTCACTTCTCCCGTGTCCGTACGGGAGTTGCAGCGATGGGACAAGACTGTAACTACCAATTGGATACCACGAAATTGGGAGAAAAAGGGGGTAAAATACAACAACAAAAAAGTGTGAATTCTAAATAAATCACAGACAGTGTCACCAGCAAAGCACCCCCACACCATAACACCTCCTCCTCCATGCTTTACGGTGGGAAATACACATGCGTAAATCATCCGTTCACCCACACCGCGGCTGGAACCAAAAATCTCAAATTTGGACTCCAGACCAAAGGACAAATTTCCGCCGGTCTAATGTCCATTGCTCGTGTTTCTTGGCCCAAACAAGTCTCTTCTTCTTATTGGTGTCCTTTAGTAGTGGTTTCTTTGCAGCAATTCGACCATGAAGACCTGATTCACACGGTATCCTCTGAACAGTTGATTTTGAGATGTGTCGTTTCTCTTTGCTTATTTGAGCTGTTCTTGCCATAATATGGACTTGGTCTTTTACGAAATAGGCCTATTTTCTGTATACCCCCTTAACTTGTCACAACACAACTGATTGGCTCAAACTCATTAAGAAGGAAAGAAATTCCACAAATTAATTTTTAAGAAGGCACACCTGTTAATTGAAATGCATTCCAGGTGACTACCTCATGAAGCTGGTTGAGAGAATGCCAAGAGTGTGCAAAGCTGTCATCAACGCAAAGGGTGGCTATTTGAAGAATCTCAAATATAAAATACATTTAGATTTGTTTAACACTTTTTGGTTACTACATGATTCCATATGTGTTGTTTAATAATTGTGATGTCTTCACTATTATTCTACAATGTAGAAAATAGTAAAAATAAAGAAAAACCCTTGAATGAGTAGGTGTTCTAAAACTTTTGACCGGTAGTGTAAGTTAGATATTAAACTACCATAAGTTTAAGTGAGTGCTATTTATACTTTATAAATGTTTTGAGTGACCAGTGTAACTTCTCACATGAAGATGGGCATGCCATTGGTAGGCATTTCTGCAGTACCTGGTAAAAAGATAAGCACACAACACAGGATGTTTAAGGAAATATATACATGTGTGAATAACTAGCTGACTAACATTTACAAATGTGGGAGTATTGATTAATAAATGGTGAGCAAACGGTTTGTTAATGCCTTTATAAATGGTTTATTATAGACCCTTAAAATAAAGCGTTACCATAATTGTTTTAATGATTAGGCAGGTTCGTGAGTGTGGTGGTGAGTGTGGTGGTTCCATTACTGCAGAGAGAACCGCTTGTTTCTAGCCCAAACCATTCAAAAGTTGTGACCCATATTACCGGCACTAGGTGTAATTTTTTTTACAACTTCTATTGCGCATTGGCGCTGCAGCTATATGCATCTCCATTGGCGGGCTGCATTTTACATTCATAAACCATGTCGTGAGCTGTTCTAAAACTACTCGCAGGCCGTTAACACTTTGTTCCGTCATGTTACCTCATTAGCTAGCTAGCTAACAACCTGGAAAACTTACCAGTATATCCAAACATTTTGGGACATAGAAAGAATGGAAAAGGGATAGCTTCTTCAGGAGATCAATGATCACTCACAAACGTGACATTCTTAAATTGACAGTGTACAATTTTCAATGTAATGCATCTCAGTAGGAAACAGTGCTTTTTACACGATGTAGAAACCTAATATTCCACAAATTACTTTGTAATTTCAATAACAGGTATTTTAGCAGGGAGTCACAATTGAGACCAGTGTCTCTTTTTCAAGGGAGCCCTGCATATACAATTTTATAGAACAAAAAAATGGAATACAATATAAAACAAGTAAAATACAACACGACACAAATTGCACAGACAAACATAAATATACAGAAAACACAATGAACTAAACACACATTCTTCATTATAAAATTCCTCTGTCCACTCTCTAAACTGTCCTAGGGACACTAAGGCCTCTATGTGTACTGTTTTTGGGAGATTATTCCAGAAAAACTAAAAGCGGATTTACCAAAGGCGTCTCCAAAGTTAACCAACCGTGTGAACTGGTTTGATAACTTGTAATTATGGACACTTAATAATAAACAAATACCTTTACAGGGTTACATATTAGTTTCTAGGGCACAACATGTGCTTCAAAAGTAGCTAGAATTCATATAGGCCCAATAAAGGCTGTATCTCAATCAATTTTAAAAAATCTTATTTTCTGGTGCTCCTAAATTTTATGTGGTGCTCCTACATTTTTATAGTTGGGAGCACCAGTGTTACCAACTAAAAATGTTAATATAGAGCCCTGGTAGTAGTAGTAGTGCAGTGGTAGTATTTGTAGTAGCATAAATAGTAGTAGTATCATAGAAACATCATCCATTTCACATAACATACAGTATACTGCTTATTTTATTGGTGGGCTTATAATATGAGGTCTTGATAAGACAGGCCATTTGTAGCAAGTCTTAGCAGTTTTGTGATGGATAACTGAATTGGGACTAAAAAATCTGAATGTGATGTTGAGTTGGAAGAAATTGTGGGTAGCAAGAAATAACAGTGTGTTTCTGTTAATTCACCAAACTTGCTGGTTTTTGGAAGAAACTGTACCACTGTGTTTGAAAGGATGTTGTGTGCGTCTGATTTGATTCCATCGTTGTCAAAAGTAATCACAATGACATACTGAGATTTATTGAATGATGCAGCCAGTCCACTTGCATTGAGATTGCACTGAGAGCAGAGTCGTGAGCAGCAGTTGTGTGTTGACTTGTGAACATAGCATCTAAGGTCAAGCATTTTAACAGGAGCGAGTGGCATGAGGAATGGAGGCATATGTCCGTCCCAGCCTGACAGACGCCACAGTGCTTGGAGTGCAGCGAGGCAAACCGGCACAGCCAACATAGCGCCATGTGAAGGGAGATGCCAGTTGCTTGTCTGGATAGCTTGTCTGAAGCACATATGGGCACAGCAAGTTTGGATGTCTTACAGCCCTTGTCCCTGTGAGGGCCTCATATACCCCGGCTCTGGCTACCATAAACAACTGATTTGTGTTAACAATGGTGTTGTTGGTACTACAAATACTGCCTTCAAACCACGGTTTCATATACTTCTTTGTCTGTTTAGTTCATATTAGATTAGCTTTTTTAAACTGTAGCCTAGGCTATATGTAATGTTGTAGTATTGTCTGCCCATAAACTAAGACCTTGTGCAATTGCCAGTATATCGTTTGAATTGAGGATGATAAACTAGAGATAGGATGAGTCAGACAATAGAATAGAGAAGTAGTCCAATCCATATCAGTATATACTGTGTCATTAGCTGCTCCATAAACACAATAGGAAAACAACTCCGCAAACAGACAGGGGTCACAGCCAGTATTCGGGCCTTTCCACCAATTCGATGCCTTTTGAGAAGTGTGACTTAGACAAATTACTTTTAATTTCAACTAATTTTAACATTCTGTCATAAAGAGTTCAACTTCATTAAAACATTTTTTTTCCCCATTTCGAGTTTAAACGACTATAGTAATTGCTGCCAAATAAAGTAATAGGGTTGACCGTAACAGGGTTGACCGTAACAGGGTTGACGATTTCATCTTAAATTATCCTTAAGTCCCCTTGTGCCAGGGGGAATGGAAGCAACAGGGAGGGGCAATTGAATGAAAGCTTCACAAAAACAAAGGAAATTGTTAAAACATTTCTAGCCTGTCTATCTATGGGTAACAGGGTTGATGTGTTATGCTCGACCCACTCAGTTTTCCACCACAAAACACCAGAAAATGGCCAAAAAGAGTAGAACCAGCTCACCTGCTTTTAAACTGATTTGGCTATTAGATGTTCATTGTTTCTTCAAAAAAGATGTAGAAAGAAATATTTTCACCATATTAAAATGAGAGTTCAGTTCACGTAACAGGGCTGACCTTGAAATGAGGGACAGACGTAAATGAATCACTCATCACATGAAATAAATAATCTTCAGAAATGACTTTTTCAAAGCAACAAAATAACTAGGGCTTTACTATGATGGTGAAAACTTGGGAAAATGTTGGGTGCATGGAGGAACATGTAAAAATGCTGCATTTTGGCACTTTAGCAAGTCTTTATTCATATTGTAAATCTGATTTAATGAATTTTCCATGTATTCTATATTAAAGGGCACTTCATTTAATATAACAGGCTTTTAAAATTCAATATTGGTGCACAATTTCTACTTAAAATATCAAAGGGACGCACGCAAAAGGCACTCATTTTGTGGAACGACCCATTAACAGTATTGTAACACTGTCAAACCTTGGCAAGGGTTCTCTTCTCACAGATAATCCAGCGGAAGAGACATGCTTTGATTTGTCAACAAAATCTTTGGCACGTTTTCGTTACTCAGTTCATACAACTGACTGTTTAAAGTAACAAGTTACTTGATGACCTAGGCTTGTCCATACATGCACTAACAGGGTTGATTCTAGTTCATTGCTGTGCGGGTTGCCTGCTACTCAATTGGTTGCATTTAGCGTAGAAGCGCGCGATGACCCACCAACCACCATTTTGGGTCGTCTGTCAGCTGGGCCATTCCATACGAGATTGGCCCAAAGATATTTATGATGTATCATAACTTAAAAAGTATCAGAGAGCCCATGCTGGAAATGTGATGTACTTGTAGAGTATTCTTGTTTCAAACAGTATGTCCAAAATGAACAAAAGCAAAATGGGCACTTTTGAGATATTTACATACACTGTGTATATGTATTTTGAATTATCCATAAATGTATGTACAGAAATTATATTCTTGATCTAAACACTAATCATATTTCAGAGCACAAGGTAAGTTTCAAATGACACCAAGGCTGTCTTTTAAAGCATCTACAGAATCATTGTTGTAGTCATCTCCCAACTTGAATTAGTTATTTCTCAATAATTATTTTGGATACAGATTTCAAAGTTATGCCAAACATCCTTCCCCAAAGGGTCTTTCTATGGATTTCATTTCAGGAAGATCCTAAACATCATAATTAGCCTTGGGCCAACCTCGTGCGGAATTGCCCAGCTCCTATATTGTAGGTCAGCCTTCCTCTGCCTCCCTCCATGGTCACCCCCTGGATCATATTACTCTGTAATCACCCCCTTTCGCTGTCAGTCCTCTCTGATCTGTTTTGACTTGGCTTACAGTTGTATACTGGTATGGTATAGCCCAGCAGTTAATTTGATATCAGGTATTGTAATCTAACTTCAATGCAAGGTCACATGCAAGACTGTATAAATACAGCCACTGGCTAAAGAAGTCCGTATGGCATTTATGTTTTATGCCTTCGCATTCAACAACGCTTATGCGGCTAGGGATGGGCAGATGGAGGAATATCATTTATACAAATAGGTTGAGCAGATTGACGTCATAGTTAGAATTTGATGCCAGCTGGGGACACCCAGATGTGGCGCTGAGCCAGCATTTGCTGCAGAGGGAGAAGAGAGGAGAGGAGAGCAGAGAGGAGAGGAGAGTAACTGACTGGGCTGTGTGCTGGTTTCCACTACATAACACATCCACAAAGTCAGATTCCACAGCCACAAAGTCCAAATTGGCAAAGAAATAAAAAGGCTAGGGTTAGGCATAAGGTTAGCAGTGTGGTTAAGGTTAGGGTTAAGGTTTAAAATCAGATTGTGACTTTGTGGCTGTGCCAGCTAGTGACCACTCTGCAGAGCTGCCTCCAGAACAAGATTCATGACGAAAAACGCTAACCTGCTTATTTTATCATCCCCCCTCTGTTTGAAATGTTTAAAGTTATGTCAATTTAATTTGGAGAGCTTTTGAAATACAGCTCACAACCTAGGGGAATTTGCAAAGTTTGCATCATCCTTTTCTTAGAGGGGAACAAAACACACCAACAATTGTGTTTCATTCTAGGAGTTTTGTCTAAATGATCCTTTTCTTGTGTCCTTGCAGAGACGTGGGGCGATCTCCTATGACAGTGAGGATCAAACGGCTCTCTATATTCGCATGCTCGGTACGTATGGTATGATATTCACTGGATTTTTGTATCACTCCATAAATATTGAAACATATCGAATGACCTTCAACTACATTTTCACCATCCATAAGGATATTGATTATTTAAGTAATGGTTTGATGCGTGTTTGTTATTCAGTAGATAAGCAATATATCTCTACTGCTGCAATATCTAGCATGTCTAATCTTGTGTGTACATCTGTGGGTACTGTTACCTAGTCATACTGACTAAGAAAGTGTATGTGTTTCTGTTTAAGATCCTGTATTCATTGTCTCTTATGAATACAGGATCTTAAACACTTCCTCTTTCTTAGTCCGTATGGATAACAGTACTTAAGATATTTTATATCACAGGTGAGGAATGTAAGATGTAAGATGTCTCCTAACAAGATAACAGATTGTATTACCTATTAACTACCTTATCTAGTATAACTGCAGAGTCTGTTTTGATCTAGTCTGAATAGAGAGGCCTGCCTCTTCTCCAGCTCTACACTGACACCAGTGTGAATACTAATAGTCACTTTGGCACTGTGTCACAGCCAGGCTTCCTGTTTAGCTGTGTCTGTGTCGTTTCAGTTTCCTAAATGGCACCCTATACCCTATAAAGTGCACTACTTTTGACCAGGGTTCTGGTCAAAAGTAGTGCACTACATAGGGAATAGGGTGCCATTTGGGACGAAGCCTCAGTCTTAGCAGGCCCAATGCTTTACTAAATGAAACCCCTCATTATTGCAAGTACCTTGAGGACGATGTTTTCCCATTCCTTCTAGGAGATGTGAGAGTCAGAAGCCAGGTGGAGTTTGAACCAGAGCGAAGAGGGTCTCATCCCTACTTGTATGTCGATTTCCGAACTTTGCACTGTAAGTAAGAACCAAAAACTCCCATTCAATGTGCCACCACCCCTTGAAATCTCTTCTATCAATAAAGAAGCTGGACCTTTTTGCAACCCATGATTTGTTGCTTGTTGCTCTTTGATCGAAGTAACCCTTTGTCTGATACATAGACGTATGAACGAAATGGCAGATACTGTATGAAGTGAACACTAAACAATCCCAAATGTAGGTAGTGCATCTAATGGATATGAGACTTGAGTGCTATTCTTGCTACATTTAAACAGTCATGTGCTTGAATTAATAAAATGAAAGCATTTATGATATTAGTCACTTGTCAAATTGAATTGTCTGAAAAGGTCTATAAAAAGACCATTGTACAAAGTGTTTCTAGCAAACTGATAAATGGAAGCCATCCAGCTGACTGTCCTATTGATGTGATCTTATATGTTGTGTTTGCTGACTGTGCAAAATTTTCCAGCAATCAATATTGCATTTTAGAATTGTTGGGGACCATCGCCTGTTAGACATTAGACATTAATTTGTCCTGGCTCTGTCTGTAGGTGCCTTGATCTTTTGAATACATTTCTAGAATGCTAGTTTGCTGCAAGAGGCTATTTGAGGCTTGCTAGTCTGCCATGGTGTGTGTTGACAATGCAGGACTGAGATTGGTGGGCTGCCAGCTGGCTGGAGAATGGACTGCTGTGTCAGCAGCATGTCTGCACACTCACACCCCTTTGCACCAGTCACAGTAGTTGGGGTGACCACGGCATGGCAGGCTCAAATCCTCTCTGTTTGTCCTCTGTCCGTGCAGATGGAATTTTAGGGCTACTCACTGTTTGAATTGGCTTGGGACTCTTCCTTCGTCTTTTCAAAAAGTTTCACAGTAAACAGGTTATTCACACTCTGTGAAATGCATCTGTTGTATATTGATTTTAGTACAGCAAACCAACTAACGGTATCAGCCCGATTTGTTATTGACTTATTGTATTGGTGTGTATTTTACGTTGTCCTGAATGATATGCGGTGCTATGCTTTTAGTACAGAGAGTGTCGATTCCTTTGTTTTACAAGCAGATGAAGAGTATGGAATTCTGTGCCAACAGACCATTTCTGGTGTTTGTTTTAACAACAACATGTGACCTAGCTAGCTAACTTCAACTTGAAAGATTACTTTATGGAAAAGATCTCCTGAAAGCTACTTGATAATGCAACAAAGCATGATGTTACTCTTACTTTAAATGGATTCAGTTGTTAGCTATATAAACTTGGCTTAGCTTTAAAAGAAAGTGAGTGCATTTCAACCATAGCTAACGTTAATGGTTCTGTACTTACAGTTGAAGTCGGAAGTTTACATACACTTAGGTTGGAGTCATTAAAACTCGTTTTTCAACCACTCCACAAATTTCTTGTTAACAAACTATAGTTTTGGCAAGTCGGTTAGGACATCTACTTTGTGCATGACACAAGTCATTTTTCCAACAATTGTTTACTTAAAATTCACTGTATCACAATTCCAGTGGGTCAGAAGTTTACATACACTAAGTTGACTGTGCCTTTAAACAGCTTGGGAAATTCCAGAAAATGATGTCATGGCTTTAGAAGCTTCTGATAGGCTAATTGACATCATTTGAGTCAATTGGAGGTGTACCTGTGGATGTATTTCAAGGCCTACCTTCAAACTCAGTGCCTCTTTGCTTGACGTCATGGGAAAATCTAAAGAAATCAGCCAAGACCTCCGAAAAAAATGTGTAGAGCTCCACAAGTCTGGTTCATCCTTGGGAGCAATTTCCAAACGCCTGAAGGTACCACGTTTATCTAAACAAGCCAGACTACGGTTTGCAACTGCACATGGGGACAAAGATCGTACTTTTTGGAGAAATGTCCTCTGGCCTGATGAAACAAAAATAGAACTGTTTGGCCATAATGACCATTGTTATGTTTGGAGGAAAAAGGGTGCCCGAAATGTTTAACCCAAGTTAAACAATTTAAAGGAAATGCTACCAAATACTAATTGAGTGTTTGTAAACTTCTGACCCACTGGGAATGTGATGAAAGAAACAAAAGCTGAAATAAATCATTCTCTCTACTATTATTCTGACATTTCACATTTTAAAAATAAAGTGGTGATCCTAACTGACCTAAGACAGGGAATTTTTACTAGGATTAAATGTCAGGAATTGTGAAAAACGGAGTTTAAATGTATTTGGCTAAGGTGTATGTAAACTTCTGACTTCAACTGTATGTTTCCATAGCCCGACCTGAGGCTGCGCGGCCTGTGTCTGCCAGGAATGTCCGCAGGCTGCTGAGCTTTCAGAGATACCTCCACTCGTCACGGTTCTTCCACGGCATCCCAGCATCCAACCCTCTAGGCTACATCCTTGACGATGACTACACAGGTCAAGCCAAGGTCAGTGCCACTGCGATTCTATCTAGCAACAGTATTTTGTCATCTGTTTTGTAGATGTTAGTGTTGTAGTATCACTGAGTAGGCCTAACTGTATAATATTTCATATGTTTCAGTTAATGCTGCAGAAGGTTGGAAACTGGAACTTTGATATTTTCCTGTTTGACAGACTTACAAACGGTACGGTGTTTTCCTAGGTGATTGTTGCCCTCTGCTGTTTGAGAATTGCAGATGCAATGCATGCTGGTTTTATGGCTCACCTTGACACAAATATTGCTCTCCATTTCTATTTGGAGAATGTTCAATCATGAAACATAATAGTTTGTATAAATGTGGAGGACGTGATTTTGTTGTGGATGGCGTTTTGCTAGTCAGACTAATTATATGTGGTTGGAGTTCAACTTTAGATTAAAGAGTAAGACAATTAAATCATGTGTCCCTTGTCTGTTATTACAAACTGTAGTGTTATTATGCATTTGTTAATTAATTGTTTCTGTTCTGCTTTCTGACAGGGAACAGCCTCGTCAACCTGACCTTTCACTTATTCAACAGTTATGGGTTAATAGAGCTCTTCCAGTTGGACATGGTTAAACTTAGAAGATTTTTTGGTATGGAAATGCATACATTTCAAATGATTAAATACACCATATTGCATTGGGACATGGATATATTTAAACCCAATATTGTCTACTTGAATGAAGTGGTGATGCATAGTTGAAACCTACTACAAATTAACTGAATAACCAATGTGTTTGTGTTATTATTAGTCATGATTCAAGAGGACTACCGCTGCCAGAACCCCTACCACAATGCAGTCCACGCTGCGGACGTGACTCAGGCCATGTATTGTTACCTGCAGGAGCCCAATGTGAGAGAAAATTACATGGTTTATCACTAAGAAATTACTAATCTACACCTGAATGATATGCTCTGTAAAAATAAGGTCATAAAATATATCGATACTGGAAACCATGTATGTATTTTTGTGTTTGTTTGTTTAGTGTTTTATTTTGTAGAAGGATGTGTAGATTTTTGTAAGACATTTGAGCTTGTATCCTTCAAAATGTATGGACTTTCAATAAAATAATACGAATCTACAAGTACACCTGGAGAGGTTTGTTCCAACTGTGACTTCATGAGGAGTCTGATGATGAAGGTTCTGTGTGTTTGCAGCTTGCTGAGACGCTGACTTCCTGTGATCTCCTGCTGGGTCTGCTGGCTGCTGCCACCCATGATCTGGACCATCCGGGCGTCAACCAGCCTTTCCTCATCAAAACGGACCATTACCTAGCAGCACTGTACAAGGTAAGGCCCTATACTGGAAATAGCGCATGGACTCAATGCTGATGCTTGTGGTGATTAAACAATTTCCCAAACTGGGATGAATGAAGTACTACTCTACTCGTCATTATTTGAGTCTCTTTGATGGATAAAATGCTGATGTAGTTTTCCATCAAATGTTGAATGACTTTGAAATACATGTTAATAGCTGGCATCAGACATCAACTAGCCCATGTACAATATATTGAGCTCTTTAATAAGTAATACAAGTATTTTTTGGTTGTGTTTGCCATTGTAGAATAGCTCAGTTTTGGAGAATCACCACTGGAAGTCTGCCGTGGGCCTGCTCCGCGAGTCAGACCTGCTGTCCCACCTCCCCGCTGAGGACAGGTCAGTTCACCTGTTTATTCGATTCAGTTCAAACAACTTTATTTGTCCCCTTAGGGCAATTATATATGCATAGCACCTGTAGGAGAGACACATTTATATTTTGTTACTGGACACAGAGAATGACAGGACATCCTCTGAATTTAGTTTCCTCTAATCTGGTGTTTTGTTGTGTGCCATGAAAAAGGTTTGATTGGATTAGGATCGCTATGTAAAGTGCTTGATTTGGTTTTATCAGATGCAAGTGATTACTGCTAGTGATCAGATCTAGTCTATTTAACTACATCCACTAAGACATTTAGTTTATGTAATACTAACTATGGGGTCCCCAGATGTAGCTAATTTAAATGTATCTTCAGACTTCATTGCCATTGAAACATTGCAGTAAAAAAGGACTTTGCGATTATGTTTATGAAAATGACTGTTTCATTAGTGTATATACTAATAAATATTGATTGGATGTTGTTGTCATTTAGATTGAACATGGAGGAGCGGCTTGGATCCCTGATTCTGGCTACGGACATCAGCAGGCAGAATGACTATCTGTCAGAGTTCAGGACACACTTGGACAAGGGAGACCTCTGCCTCACGAACGGTGGACATCGAAACTTTATCCTTCAGGTGAGCAAGGTGTTTCCCACCTAACAAAAGGAGCATAAATGATTGTACTATCCATTGCCCTTTTGAACTGTTGTGGAATGATTTGTGGCTTTAAGAGATCATGTGAATCTCTGAGGCACTGAAGTGTTGCAAAATGTCCGGCTTGAAACAGTCAAAGTGAATCATCCATGTGGTTGAGGCTGATGGAGAGGAAAGAGAGAGAGTGAGACAAACTGAGCGATAAATTGTCATTTTCTGAGTCTCCGCTCTGTTTTCCTGATTGACCCTGTAAAGATGGCTCTGAAGTGTGCGGACATCTGCAACCCCTGCCGACCGTGGAAACTCAGCAAACAGTGGAGCGAGAAAGTGACAGAGGAGTTCTTCCACCAAGGTACTGCACCACGAAACTCGGGACTGGGCTAGTCTTCTCTAATCTTAATCCAGGTGTTTATTAAGAGTGCAACCAAGCGTGACAGTACAGTTTCTATAATGAGTATTAACCAATCCTTCTTTTCATCAGGTGACATTGAGAGGAAACATAATCTTGAAGTAACCCCACTCTGTGACAGGCAATCCAACTCGGTTGCCAATATACAGATTGGTAAAGTTACCCCTCTTAATCTAAGTCTGCAGTATATGATGAATTTATATTTTATTACGATTTAGTGACCTGTCCAGGGGTGAACTTGTACATCAGGCTGCCTCATGCTACAGAAATAGGAGCTCCTCCTGGCCTCTGGGCGATTCTGGCTCGGACAAGGCTACTGACAATTATTTAAAATGTACTCCTACTTAATATTTGTACATTTGCTTGTGGTTGGGTTTTTCTGCTTCTGACCTTAGCAGCATTGTGTGATTTATTTGTCAGAACTTGCTCTGAATGAGAGATGTCTTCTCCTGCAGGCTTCATGGCGTACGTGGTAGAGCCTCTGTTTGTGGAATGGTCACGCTTCTCCGACACACGGCTGTCCCAGACCATGATGAGCCACCTGAGCCTGAACAAGCAAGGCTGGAAGGAGGGAAGGGACAAGCAGGAGGCTAGCGCTAGTAGGGCCTCAGAGGAACAGAGGACTCCTACCACCAAAGACTCAAACTCCAAAGTATTACCTCAGGGAAGCAAAGGGTCATGACACACCAAGCGTGACTGGCGCCCACGGTGAGGTGAGAGAGAGTGGAAGTGAAACGAATATCCGCATCGGACAGAAACTACATTACCCAGCACTCCCTGCAACACGCTCCCCATCTAGGTTAACCACTGTTTTTGTTTTTCCATGTAATTTAACTTAATTTATTGAATTTGGACCCTTTACTTCAACATAGAGCAATACATATATACCTCATGTTGCTTCTGCTGTATGTATTTGTATTTTATACTGTAGTTCTGCTCTGACATCACTAATTTGACACGTCACCCTTTTAACAGAGACCTGAAGGGAATGTTTTCAACAAGGCCCTTCTGATTAAAGTGCCATTTGCAAACATTTTGTTAATGCTTTTAAAGTGAGAAAAGTGAGGAAACCTTGAATTCAAAGAGAGGTTCATGTTTAGTGAATGAGACAAGCTTCTGTGTGTTGCTGCATTTCAGACTAATAGTAATACTTCCTCATACAAGAAATAATGTGAAGAGCCCACTTCACTGCTGGCTCTGAAGACTGTTTACAAGTGTCTTTTGTGCTGCATTTCACAAACTAAACATTGGTTCTGTAAAAAAAAGCACATACTGTATGTGAATAACCACTCACATGAAGTACTTGTCCTGTTGACAAAATACTGAACAAACATCTGATTGCAGAACAACACAAATGCCCTGAAAGGACTGTTTTGGGCCGTTCGTTGCTCCTTGCACTGTGAACTATAACAGGTTTTATGATCCAAGAGTCAGTCAGCTCCGAGACTACTTGTGTGAAAAAAGTCAATTGGATGTGGTATGAAATCAATTTATTTCTTTACCGATAAGGTGTACAGTGTTGGGGATTTAACTGTAGCCTAACAACAATGTTTTGTAAGGGGGAAACAGGGCACGCATGTGGCCTTAACCATAGAAATAGAATCTAGATTACATTTCTATGGCCTTAACATTCTTTCAACACTTGAATAACCACTCTTCCATACTAGTACCGGATGACCTGAGTTAAGAGTGAGTTGAGGGTATAAACAGCATGACTACTTATTAAGGTCGAAATTAGGTGGTCTGTCTCTGGTAGGGCTGTGCCATGATCTACAATGTTATTTTAGAGAGTTGAAGCCCTTTCTAGAATGCAAACAGGCAACAGATGCCTTTAAACTATGCACAAAACTAAGTGACCAAACCGGTTATTTTTTTATAAGGTCGATCGTCTTCTCTCAATGCATTGTCCGACTGTTTGCCTCTGGTGTGAAAAGGAAATGACTTGGCATTAGTAGATTGGACAGTGATCCAGTCATAACATAAAACATTCCATATTTAATTTATTTTTGGTATTTTTTGATTCTGTACACAAGACACGATGGTGTCTCTGGTTGGACTTTCAGTATAGTGAATGAAAACCAGTGCTTTTCATATTATGGCAAAAATGTGTATTTTCTGGTAACTATTGCAAGACTGTTTGATATAACTGTTTACCATTTTGATGTAAGTCATTTTTGGGTAGGAACTTGCACGGCAAACTATTTTGTGAAAAGCTTTGCCAAATTGATATTTTGATACATGCCAGTTGCAGTTGCATTTTCATTAATAAAACAACTTGTCACATTTATGCGTTTGCTTTATTTTCCTCTGTCCAGTCTAAAGCCCCAGCCATTCTTCTATACGGTTCTACAAAGAAAGTTATATTCTCTGTGGGGTTTTGCATAGAGGAGGTATAAATAAGAGTGCAAAAGCATGATTTGGTTTTGATAAAGTGTCTATGATTTTTATTTTTTATTAAAGATACTGATAACTAAGGTTTCCCCTTTGATCTGTGGTTTTATTGTATCAACATATCGCTTTGTAGAAGTCTTCCATTAATACAGATCTAGTAGGCTAGAGATCAATCCTCAAAAAGGACTTTAGTTTTTGAGATACCCCTACCCTATGAATAACAAGGAAAACCATCTAAGGTCTCCCATATAAAATGGATGGTTTTATACTGTGGCGTACAGCAGGTTAGCCACCAGGGGGAGACTCGTCGAGGCCTGGTGACAGACGGAGTTTACATCAAGAGGCGATGGCTCCCTCTGCTGGACGTGCCAGGTCTCGACGGGCTCTCCGGCCAGGACTAATTAGGGCTGATTGTGGTTGGTGAGTAATCAAGGGGCTGATTGCTCACCAGCTGGACGAGTCCCATAAAGCTGCCAGAAGGGCAGCACACAGGAGTGGGGACTGGGGAAGAGAGGTTACTTCCGTACAGTCGTGCTCAGTACCAGAGATAACGGAGGGAGTTCGGTTCTGTTCCCCACAGGATACAGCAAGGCCCAGGGGACGGTATCCTGGAGGAGGTCTCCTGGAGGAGTTCTATTATTTTCTCTTTGTTTATTTTTTTAATAAACACCCTTGAAACTGAGCTAATACAATTCTGTCCGGGTCTGACCTGTGTAAACGTCTTGACCAAACTCCCTGGTCTGCCACAAGTGGTGGAGAATGCGGGCATTCTGATAACGTGGTCAGATCAGGGTTGACGTTTGCGCAGCATTAGCATGGACGAGTTGATAGCTCAGTTCGTCCGGGCCCAACGGGAGATACTCAGTCGCTATGGGTACAGCCTTGGAGGACCTCCTGGAAGCAGTGGAGACGCATCAGAACACCGAGGCCCTGCTGAAGGGGAGCCAGGCAGAGGGGACGGAAGGACACCCCCACCACCGTATACCCCGAAACGACAGTCAATGGGTCCAAGGGGCTGCAGACCCGCAGAGAGACTGCTGGGGGAGAGCCGAACCGCCGCCGACAACCCCAGGTAGATGGAGACCAAAGAAGGTGTTTTGAGTGTGGCGCCCGGGGGCACCTTGCATGGAATTGCCCGGCTCGAGAGGAGTTGATGCCATCAGTGAGCCCCGGAGGCGAGGTGGGCCACGCGGTGGATGGCCAGCTACTTCCGGGGGTGAGTGACTGGCGATAACCCCATTTCCAAATCAAGAATAACCTTTTGTATCAGGTGTCTCGCCAACAGGGGGAACTTCGAGAGGTACTATTGCTGCCCCGACATTATGCGGGAACCGTTCTTCAGCTGGCCCACACCCATCTGTTGTTGGCGCACCTGGGAATGGAGAAGACCCGGGAACGGATCGCCGCCGGGGATGAGGAGGGCCGTGGAAGACTGTCGCAGCTGCCCAGAGTGTCAAATCACTGCCCCAAAAGCACACTTCGGAAACCCGCTGGCCATGGACATAGTGGGAACCCTGGTAAAAACGACATGAGGACACCGGTACATTCTGGTAATAGTAGATTATGCCACCCGGTATCCCGAGGCCATTCCCCTATAGGCGGCGGTCTCCAAGGGAATCGCCCGGGAGCTGTTCCACCTCTTTAGCCGGGTGGGCATCCAGAACAAGATCCTGACCAACCAAGGTACCGAGTTCATGTCCCGCCTAATGAAAGATTTGTGTGCTCTCCTGCAGATCAAACAGATCCGGACCTCCGTCTTTCACCCGCAGACGGATGGGCTTGTCGAGCGGTTCAATAAAACGCTCAAACAAATGATGCGGAAGGTCATCGAGCAGGACGGGAAGAACTGGGACCAGCTACTACCCCACCTAATGTTCTCGGTCCGAGAAGTGCCCCAGTCATCCACCGGGTTTTCCCCTTTCGGGGAAACAGTACAAAAGAGGCCATACCGGATCCCCGAGGCCCGAAGGAAGGCCGTGAAGCAGGAAGTGGAGGCTATGCTGAGGATGGGGGTCATCAAAGAGTCCCACAGCGCATGGTGCAGCCCCATCATGTTGGTGTCCAAACCAGATGGTAGCCTGCGCTTCTGTAATGACTTCCAGGGTGTGAAAGACATCAGCTTGTTCGACGCCTACCCCATGCCAAGGGTGGATGAGCTCATCGACCGATTGGGAAAGGCCCGGTACATCAGCACCCTCGACCTGACCAAAAGATATTGGCAGGTACCATTGGCAGCCTCCTCCCGGGAGAAGACAGCGTTTTCGACACCGGACGGCTTATATCAGTACCGGGTACTCCAATTCTGTCTACATGGATCCCCACCCACGTTCCAGCGCCTGATGGACCGAGTCCTCCGACCCCACCAACAGTACGCAGCGGCCTATTTGGATGATATCATCATCCACAGCCAAGGTTGGCAAGAGCATCTGACGTGCCTCCAGTCGGTGCTGGACGCGCTCAGGCAAGCCGGGTTGACAGCGAACCCCAAGAAATGCAAGCTAGTGTTCGAGGAGGTGGAGTACCTGGGATATTTCATCGGACGGGGGAACATCAAGCCCCAGGAGAGGAAGGTCCACGTGGTACTTGACTGGCCCGTTCCACGCACCAAGACACAGGTCAAGTCCTTCCTGGGACTGGCAGGATACTACAGACGGTTTATCCCCAACTTTGTGGCTATAGCCTCCCCCCTTACCGATCTAACCAGGGCCCGCCTCCCGAAAACAGTGAAATGGACGGGCGAGACCGAAGAGGTGTTCAGGCGCCTGAAGGAAGTGCTGTGCACCCGTCCGATTCTCGTAAAGCCAGGTACCGATGTTGGTACAGATGGACGCATGCAACACGGGACTAGGGGCAGTCCTGTCCCAGGTACACGATGGGGAGGAGCACCCCATCATGTACATAAGTCGAAAGCTGATACCCAAAGAAAAAAGTACTCAATTGTCGAAAGAGTGCCTTGCGGTGAAGTGGGCACTAGACACTGAAGTATTATCCTGTTGGGCACCCATTTCACCCTGGTCACAGACCATGCTCCCTTGGTCTGAATGGCCAGGGGAAGGGACACAAACGATCGGGTCACCAGGTGGTTTTGATCCCCACAGGATACAGCAAGACCCCGGAGCCCCAGGAGACGGTATCCCCGAGGAGGTCTCCTGGAGGAGTCCAATTATTTTCTCTTTGTTTATTATTTAAATAAACACCCTTGAAACCGAGCCACTACAATTCTGTTATTGTCTGATCTGTGTAAACGTCTTGACCAAACCCCCTGGTCTGCCACAATACAAATATTTTACTACAAAAGTGGTTCAATTGATAGATACACACACACACACACACACACACAGCATTAGGATATCTTAAGCATTTTGGGAATATAGACCTGTAAGCACACAGATACAATAGGCGGAAATATAAACTATTAATATTTATGATAAACTTCACTTTTTGGTAGCTGGTCAATAGACAACTTTGTGCTTTGTGTCAAATGTGCTTTTATTCAGTGCTGTATGGCCCTACCTGACAAAGAATGCATAAAGTTACACATGTGCAGTGGTGGAAAAAGTACCCAACTGCCATAATTGAGTAAAAGTAAAGATACCTTAATAGAAAATGACTCAAGTAAATGTGAAAGTCACCCAGTAAAATACTACTTGAGTAAAAGTATTTGATTTTAAATATACTTAAGTATCAAAATTAAATGTAATTTCAAAAATATACTTAAGTATCAAAAGTAAAAGTATAAATCATTTCAAATTCCTTATATTAGGCAAACCAGACAGCACAATTGTCTTGTTTTTTTATTTTACAGCTAGTCAGGGGCACACTCCAAGACTCAGACATAATTTACAAATGAAGCATTGGTGTTTAATTAATCCGCCAGATCAGAGGCAGTACGGATGACCAGGGATTACCAATTTTCCTGTCCTGTTAAGCATTCAAAATGTAACGAGTACTTTTGAGTGTCAGGGAAAACGTATGAAGTAAAAAGTACGTTATTTTCTTTAGGAATGTAGTGAAGTAAAAGTTGTCAAAAATATAAATAGTAAAGTAAAGAAACTGCAAAAAACTACTTAGGTAGTACTTTAAAGTATTTTTACTAAAGTACTTTAGACCACAGAACATGTGTTGATGTTGTGGCTATTTTAATCGGCTCTAAGGCAAGTGGGCTCAGACACTGAAAACTGTAAAAAAATGTCAGTCAAAGGGTCCTCTGTGGAGTTGATATGTTCAGCCCCTACTATTGCAAATATGTTAGGGGGCCCCCCTAGATTTGACTCGAAATCCAATATGGCTGCTACAATACCGTTAAATGGTTGTTTAATCACCTGTAAATGTATATGTTTTAAATTAGATTTTATTTTAGATGTGTGCACCTGTACTCAATACTATTTGTGTACTTCAACTATGTTAGGAATCCAAAATACCCACCATATACACTCAAACATCTTTGAATGGATATATAAAAAGGCTGATTGGCATGGCAACACCAAGCATTTCATGTCACAAGCTTTTTTGAGGATCAATGAGGCAACTAGGAGGCTCCAACTAAAGGAAAAATAATCCAACCCTGGACTCTGACACTCTCCCTAGCTCTACAACATGCACCTCCAGGATTGGGCTCTTAAGTCACCTCCAATACGTCTGCCTGAATCCAACATAAACTACCACTGGCTCAATGCATTTGTGATGCACATTGGGAGGTTCCGGTGCACTCTTATCCTGCTCCGGTTAAGCTGGCACATTTCTTCTTCCAGACAATCCTGTCCACCATCCTGGCTGTCTGCCCTGGAGTTGCCGTATATGTTGACTTGGTGACATCAACATTTATTGGTCACATACACGTGTTTAGCAGATGTTATTGCGGGTGCAGCGAAATGCTTGTGGTCTCATTATGGTGTATGGGGAGGATGCAACCACACATGGCAAGCGTATAAGGCTACAATGAACCGATACAACCTGACACTCATTGACAAGTAAAGGAATTGCACCACTGCAATATCAATGCCATCCTGAATCTCCCAGAACGTTCCTCGATAGGCCCACTTCACCATCAGTCCTCCCTTCAGGCAGTTACTAGAGACAGAGACACCATCGAACTGGACTGCTACATGTCAGGAGGCCATTCAACAGCCAAAATGCAATCTGGACATTTCTGCCGTGCATTGGTCTCATATGTATCTATTTTGCTACCAACCATGGCTGGCCAGCCCATCATGTGACACCTGAACTGGAGTCACGTGAAGAATGAGCTCTCATGCTGGGGTGACTCATCCATTGGTCTGGGAAACTGTGCAGTAATCCCAACATCGCTATAAGGACATATGCCATTTATGGCAAACAAGAGGCACCTTAGGATTGTAAAACTTGCTGTATGTAATAGTTTATGGTGGCTGGGGATTGACTGTGTCATAGTGGTCTTTGTATTCCATGCTTGATCAGCTCCACCTCCTCTGCAACCTTTTAATGTCCATCAAAGCCCAGGGATCATCTTTACATTTACATTTTCGTCATTTAGCAGACGCTCTTATCCAGAGCGACTTACAAATTGTATATGTGTGTGGAGCTGTGCTATGTCCCTCACAACCAACGCTTCTTAGTCATAGTATATGACCTTGCTGCACTAACTAACCTCTAAGTAACCTGAGGTCACCCTTTCACAGACTTTCCTTCACAAACAGACAACCAACCATTCCACTACTGGAGTATCCACAGCATCATTCAGGCTGGGATAACATTCCAGTTGGTCAATGGGTCTCATTGGCATGCAAGCTGCATCTACTGACTGCCTATACCGAACTATAGAAATGGAAACTGATCACCCCACAGCCCCAATACCCACCCAGTCATACAGGAAGGATACTTTTCTTGTTGCTGCAGCTTGCCCAGAATGACCAGTTAGCTGTGTAAACTGGTCAAGCCCCAGAACTACAACCACCACTGGCTACTTTGTCTCCTCACCCTGTGAGGACACACTCCCCACTGGGCACAGACGTCAGTTCAACGTCTAGTTTTGATTTACATTTGGTTAAATTGTCAACTAACGTGAATTCAATGTGAAATCAACAAAATATGTCACCATGTCATTGGATGTAGGTTAAAAGTTGAGTTTAAAAATTCCCTTACGATGATTACTTTTTTTGAAATCCAATCAGTTTTCCACGTTGATTCAACGTCATCACATTTAATTTTGGGGGTTGAAATGATGTGGAAACAACATTGATTCGACCAGTTTTTGCCCAGTGGGTCATGTCCTGGTCACCTCAAAGTCTTTGAATCAACCTTGCACACTTAGTTTTAGTGGATAAAAGAGGGCTGTACATATACACTACTTGAGTAGCTGACTGTTGTATTACGGTTGCTTTCCTGTAACTTGGTTACGCTACTGTGTGCTTGTGTCATGAAAGGCTTGTTATTATATTTTGTGGAATTGCCCATTGTTGATATGCTGTAAGTGTGTGAATGAGATTAAAATATGAACACACATTGAAAAACCAGTTGGCTTTGGCTAGTCAAACAAGGGAGGCATGGCAGTGCCATTCATAGTCCTAGATATACCAAGAGCGTTATGAAACCCTTTTAAAGACAGAATAACACAATACAAAATGAACAAGGGCTACTTATATGCAGGCGAAGATGTTTGAGTGTAATCATATTGGATTCAGAATAAAATTGATGTTCACTAATGTCAAGTTGCGTCAATTCAAATCTGGTATAGGAACAAAAAGAGATCAATACACGTCTTCTAAAATAGACTAGTATTTTAATTAATGCAAACACTTGAATGGTAAATATGATGTTCGTATATACGGGCCCACTGAAACACCACGCAGGGCAGTCAGAGAACTAACTGTCCCAACCCAAAATTATTATTTTAATACTCTGACAGAGATAGTTCCTGCTCCAAGCAGGCCTATCAGAGTAGAGGCTGAGCGTGGTTTAGACTTACTCAGCCTATCGTTGGCGCACAGGCTGGTCCCAGCCCCTTGGCGCTTCACTGTTGCCAGGCATTAGTTGTTATCTTCACAACTTGTCTCGAGTCAGCAACCCCAGACACAGTTTTCTTTTTCATGTTGCAGTACTTTGTCCTTGAGCGGTTTAACAAAGAGGCAGTGTGTGTGTATGTGAGAATCACAAGTCTGTCTCAGTCTACCCCCTAACGGTTCCTCACATTAATCACAGCTTGTTATGTTAAACAATCTATATCAGTACAGCACAAACCTATTATGTTTAATCATCAATGTATTCTTTCTAAGCTAGGCATCACATCTAGTTATAAGAAAATAGGCTCCCCACAATCCCCCTTTTCACTCCCGCTGGGTGTGAACCCAAAATAAGAAATTTCAGGGAAATTGAGGATTCCCCCTTTTGACACCCACTAGGGTGTCACTCATTAAAATACAATACAAACAAAAAGAATCACACTTTTATTAATAGGCAATAATGATAATAAAAAGGCCTTCAGTCCTTCCATCTACACCTAACTTGTACTAGGTTGGCTACCAGCCACCCAGGAACTTCAAACCTTCACCTAAGGAAAGACAAACATTCACAATAGTTAAAATGGATTTATAAAACATAAAAACACAAACAGGGAATTTTGATTCCCCCTTTAGACACCCACTAGGGTGTCACTCCACCACCTCACCAATAGCAAACCAAGGGTCATCCTTTGTCAACCCCAGTTTCTTCCGAAAGCTAGACTCAGTGTCTGCATCCCCTTCTTGAGCCCCTAGGAGGGGCATCATACCAGCCGTATGCACGACATCTGTAACAGACTTTCTCAAACAAGGAATTAAACAGGCAGCACAGCACATTAATATTAGAAACACAACTACTAGGGTCAGAAATCCAGTAACCACCAGTGCAGCATACTTACCAAACCACTCCCCCAACCAGGAGAACAGTCCGTTTCCCTCCATTCCAGCCATGCTCTTCATTTCAGCTGATAGTTTATCTAAACCAACTAGGGCTTTAGAGATACTCCCGTCAGGACTGGTATTGTTAGGGATAAACGTACAACAATGGCTTACCATTCTATAGACACCACCCCTTTCTGCCTGATCTAGAGCCAACCTCTTTTTACTAAGTCATAAGAGTGAGATGGCGGATAATTGTTCAAAGATCCCTTTTGTTGCACCCCTAGTCTAGCCAATAAATCGTTGTTGGTCGTAACAGATATAATTAATCCAATCCACAATTTTGCTTGTCACCCATCAAAAGAACGTGGTAGTAAACCGTTCCCCTAATTGTTTCATAGCTCGGTATCCATCCGATACCCCCCTTGGTATCCCAATCGCATCCATCTAAATAGGGCTATTCTCCTTCTTGTTAAAACTCCTCCTACATCTGTTTAATCCTTGGTTCCTGGTGACTAATTCTAACTAGCTGAACCAGTAGAACCAGGGCGCACGTATCTAGCCACCCTTTTTGGAATTCTCTGCCGTATACTGCCTTTACTGGCACAAGCCCACCACACATCGGTTACAGGGGCTGTAAGGTTTAGAATTCTCTCCTGTGCTTCTGAACTTAAGTCTGTCACATTACTACTATCTCCAATTGATAATTGGTGATGTCTTTGTTTCTCTTTACCCCCCATCTGGATGTTCAGTGCCCCTCGGTCTCATATCCCCGTCCCCAAGTGTGTTTAAACACTTGAGTCTAGGAACAATCCGCCGTGGGGGCCGAACACGAATATAATAGGATTTTATAATCCCAATTTGTTTATTGACATGTACCCCACCCGTTGGCTACGTCCCTAACCCTTATTTTGAATCTGAAAGTCTGCCCTTCTCTGACTCCCATTTTGTAGGCCACTCGTCCTTGACGGTCAGTATGTCGGGTCGCTTCTCTTCTCTTTTACTTCTTAACAATGGTAAGGGCATAGCACAATTGGTGGTGGATCTTGACATATCAAGACCATTGCCGAGACTATGATGCAACTCAAGTTATCCATATTCCCAAAAACCGCCAACCCTCTCCTGTCCTCAGTCTTTCTGCTTGGTACTACCCCATACTCACACCCTGAGAACACACTACAGTGATGATAGGTCGGGGTAGGAGATCTTTGTTAACAGAGGTGATCCCCAGACCCTATTGGTCCAGTTCTTCTCTCTAACTCTGCATGTGTTCAGTGGTGCTTGAATGTGTTCTTACCTTTTTGCAGTGGGTAACGTGGACCCAGGTTGCTCTTTCTGCTATTCTAATGGCAAAGGCAGTGACCAATATAACCTGATAGGGCCCTTCCCAACAGGCCTGCTTCCAGTTTTTCTTCTTTAGGGACTGGATGCTCACCAGTCACCTTCTCTTTTAGTTCACCTGTGGGGCACAAAACCTCTGACATACGGGTGTGGTTAATAAACTATCTTCACACATGTTCAGCTCTCAATTTCTATTCCTGACTGCATTCTCTCTCTAGAATGTATCTAAAAAAATAAAAAATAAAAATTAAGTATTTTGTCCTCTCCTTCGTATATATGTATTATTTAATCCTACCATCTCCTACCATCCCCCTTTTGACACATGTTTTGCCCATGTGTCAATATTACCACCTACCTAAACAATCACTTAGGTAATATTGGTAATTTATCATCCAATTGCCATCCCTTATTTTAATCCCCTAATTTTAACATAACAACCCTTTATAACCATCATACTAGGTGTGTTGTTTTTTTTATTTGAAAAACCCAATTTGAAAAACAAAACCACAAATAGCCAGGCCCCACTTAATTTGGTAGCTCACTTTTATGACCTAAATACTGCCTAATTTCACTACTGCTCCCCCCAGCCCTGGGCAACATTCCAATGAGATAAGCTAATATCTTTCTCCTGGTTATACATTTTGTTAACCTTCAATTACCATCAGTAATCTAAAGATGGTAGTACACACAAAACATGATACAGATATCCCCAGTCCTAACCCATCAATAATTGTTTGTATCAATCTAATTCCTCATAACTAATCCATAAAACCACTCAAAATTCCTTGAGTATACAATGATTATTTAATTGATTACCCTAAATCTGCTACATGTGATCTCATCTCAAATGATCCATTATCAATTATTTGATCAACCCCCTAGGAAAATCTGTCTCCCCTTCTATTGTTCCTGTCCCCCCTGTAAATGTCATATTTCATTTTTTAGCCAATACAATCACGGTTACATCAAATGTTCCCTCCTTTGGCCATTTAGTTACTATCTTTCTGGTCCTTTTTCTCATTTGTTAGAGATATTACCAATATCTTCACTATCTTCTGGGAACCTTCTCTTCATGATTGCTACTGGTGATCCTGCCATCTCTACTTCTGGTGTGGTCTAATGTCTATATTAGGGTGTAAGGTAAATTATTCCTGTTGTCTTTTTCAGCTAAACATTTTATATCCCTCAGTTAATGGTATTTTCTCCCTAATATATCTTCATACTCTACTTCTTTCCCTAAATGAGATGTAATCCCTTGCCTTTCCTCTACTATCCTTCTATCATTACTGGATCAATGATAATAACTGTAATAACTATTAATAATAATTGTGATAACTATTTCACATTAAATTGTGCCTTTTTCTGATAATGTTATAATTGTAGCCTATTGCATTACTTTAGTTTAAAATATAAGTTTGTTTATTTAACAAATCTAGAACCCACTATAGGTTGGTGCTATTCCCTCAGCATAATAGCTAAAGCTACTTGCATCCCCTGGTCCCCGTAACGAAAATAAATGATCGTTCTAGAATTCACCAACTATTTGCATACACCACTGGTGTTAAGCAACCTATCGAATAAAGTAATAACAATTAGAATTTATCAAAGCACTGCCTTCCAGTCAAGTATTTAGACCTCTACTTGAAATCTTACAGCTCAATCTAACTCGCTGGACTGTCTCTATTTTTTTTCCCGCTAACCAGAGCCATAAATTATTCTCCTTTGTCCTCAACTCAATTTTCACAGCTCTATCGCCATTTCAGTTCGCTATTCAATTTCTTTAACTGTTCTCTCTGATTAGGCCCTAATTAATAAAACAAATACTTGCTATCATTGATAAGCATACATTTAATGATATTCCTATCATTTGAACTATCTCTCACCCCTCTCCTTGCTCCTTCCTACACAACGGGGGAGGAGCGGGGACCTTGTAACATATTTTCATAGACCTTTCTACATTTACATTACATTTAAGTCATTTAGCAGACGCTCTTATCCAGAGCACCTTACAGTTAGTGAGTGCATACATTCTTTTTTATACTGGCCCCCTGTGGGAATCGAACCCACAACCCTGGCGTTGCAAACGCCATGCTCTACTGAGCTACATCCCTGCCGGCCATTCCCTCCCCTACCCTGGACAACGCTGGGCCAATTGTGCGCCGCCCCATGGGTCTCCCGGTCGCGGCCGGCTATGAATACTTCTACTTAAGCTATCTAATTCAACCTTTCACATTTCTCAATCCACGTAGTAATCTAGGTCTATAGCCCCAATACGAAAGCTTTACCCACTGTCCCTACCTGGGTTCGAACCAGGGACCCTCTACATACATTGCCAGTCACCCCACACATTCCGCGATCCTTTCAAAGTAAATACTTCCAGTTCATAGAGCAAGTGACGTCACCAAATGAAAACCACACTAGCTCTCACCTCATTCTAAGGTTGCTGGGGCCTCTTTCATTCCCCGCCAATAGATTAGGTAAGGCTATCAGTGGGTACTGGCCCGCTCCTACTCTCTCTCTCTCTCTCTCTCTCACTGCTTCTTTAAATATACCCCTACGCGGTTCTCCCTCCTGTTTCCACTCCGAACAGGTTTTGTCCGTTTTTCGTTTTAACGTAATATTCGTCCGTTATTTAATTATTTAAAGTATGTCTATCTATTTATTTAAATCAAATTATTCCCACCTAATTAGTTAAAGTCGGTGCATATTTATATTTCAACGATAATCCAAATTATTTTAGTCTAATTATTTAACCAGTATTTTGCAGGGTCAAACATCAAACGTTAAATTAAATAATAAACCAAATTGCTCCAACTTAATTATTTAAAACCAGTATTATGCTATGTCAAACATCAAACGTTACAGTTCAGTTATATCAGTTAAAACGTTTCAGTTTAGTCATACTAGTTATTCATTATTTGTACCTTTATATTCCCAATTGTTATTAACGGGTTATACGGTTTAAGCAACCACAGACTTCTTTAACTCCTAATTAGTTTTCTATCAAGGTATACAGGTTTATTAATTTTAATAACCCGCATTCACTATTTTATTACACTGGGATCATTCGCACTCTCATTCCTACAACACCCTATACTTTAAAGTGCTCCTCCGATCTGGGCTGTACCCCCAAGTAAAACTCCCTGCCGAAGAGCAACACTATAGTGTACTTTAAAGTGCTCCTACGATCCTAGCCGTACTAGTTACGGACCTTGCCGATAGCGCAACACTATCTAAAGTTTTAAGTGTCCCTCTGATCCTAGCCGTACCCTCGTAGTTACGATCCTTGCCAGTAGCGCAACACTTTTAATCCAATAATTCCCTATACCCCCAGTTCCCACCCCTGGTGGTCCTAGCCTGAGGATTTCAGTATTTTCCCTGGTCCTAGCCGTACCCTCGTAGTTACGGACGTTGCCAGTGGAACAATACTCTATGGTACCATGGTTTAACACTCACATTCACCACAGGTTTGCATGTCACAATATGGTGCTTATCTACTCATAATAATTTGTATAATAATTCATAATTTAGTTCACTTACATCAGACAGGTGTTTCACAAAATTAATTTGGATAAAGCCAATGTGCAGAACTTTAGTTATATAACAATAGGTGTCTGCTTACCTGTTTTTAGTTGTCCGGACTCTTTGTGAAACACACCGTCCAACGACAGCGATGTCCAATGGGCCGGACGATATCCAGCGAAGTCCCTCTACCAGATCACGTCGGCGGTCACCAATTGTCAAGTTGCGTCAATTCAAATCTGGTATAGGAACAAAAAGAGATCAATACACGTCTTCTAAAATAGACTAGTATTTTAATTAATGCAAACACTTGAATGGTAAATATGATGTTCGTATATACGGGCCCACTGAAACACCACGCAGGGCAGTCAGAGAACTAACTGTCCCAACCCAAAATTATTATTTTAATACTCTGACAGAGATAGTTCCTGCTCCAAGCAGGCCTATCAGAGTAGAGGCTGAGCGTGGTTTAGACTTACTCAGCCTATCGTTGGCGCACAGGCTGGTCCCAGACCCTTGGCGCTTCACTGTTGCCAGGCATTAGTTGTTATCTTCACAACTTGTCTCGAGTCAGCAACCCCAGACACAGTTTTCTTTTTCATGTTGCAGTACTTTGTCCTTGAGCGGTTTAACAAAGAGGCAGTGTGTGTGTATGTGAGAATCACAAGTCTGTCTCAGCCTACCCCCTAACGGTTCCTCACATTAATCACAGCTTGTTATGTTAAACAATCTATATCAGTACAGCACAAACCTATTATGTTTAATCATTAATGTATTCTTTCTAAGCTAGGCATCACATCTAGTTATAAGAAAATAGGCTCCCCACACTAACAGTGTTTTGTACACAATTCTGTAAAAATGCCTCTCATTTACACAATTCATATTTGCAGATCATTTAACCGCCATCAAATGTTATTATGGCACCCATGTTGGATTTTGGACGCCATATTGGATTTGAGACAAAATATAAATAATATCAAGATAATCTGTGATGGCCACCTGATTTAATTGCAAGACTAGGGGCTAAGGATACAAAATCCTTTAAGGAACCTTGGACCCCCCTCCCCAAAACAAAACACAAATCGATGTCTGAGCACCCTTATTTTCCTTGCGCCGATTACAATAGCCACAACATTAAAAAACGTGTAACTGTATGCATTTCTGTCAGGCAGCACCATACAGTACTGAATGAGATGATGGATGGATAGATATATCTAAACCGCAAACCTGATTTTAGCTCGCCATACGGAGGCAACGGCCGTGTTAGAGAGTATCAAAACTTTTATGTATCATGGGTAGTCCTAACATTGTGACTGACTGATCTACAAATAATAATGAGTAGCTATTTCTAATGGAAGGTGATTTGTAGATCAGTCTGTCGGCAGTCGCCTGCACTATCGTCTTCGAACTAGCCCAACATCTGACATCAAGCACAGGGCGTCGGCTCTTTCACTTCAAGAACAATGCAGCTGAATGGCCTGTGAAGTGAGCATGTCGTCTACAACGTCCAATCAGAGACGTTTATAGTGGAGAGTGGCCGTTTCGATAACACAAGTCAAAATACCGTAAAAATATATATCGTAATTTTTAAAAACAAAATAAACCAAAAATTTGCTTTTTGGTGTTAATTTAAGGTTAGGATTGTAGTTAATGTTAGGGTTAACTCTAAATCTGATTTTAAGAAGATCAATTGTAGAAATAGGCGGGGTTTATGACTGTGCTAACTAGATTAGTGACGACCCTGCTCACCAAGGAAAAAAGTAATGGTTGTGGCTTGCCGAATACCAGATTTTTGTAATGTAATAACAGAAAATAAAAGCTTCAGGCTACATTTGTGTTATTTTACCCGTTGGATTTGTTTCATGCTGTCTTTCTCGGACGCTGTGTGTACCTTGTGCTGGTTGGAACAGCCATTTCTTTGAAGGTATGCGACTGTTTTGCTAGCAAATTTTAGTTAGCTGGCAATGCTAACTAGCGATGTTAGCTATGTTCAATGATTTGAGCCCTTGTTTTGCTAAATACTGTTGTAATTGCATGCAAAACATAATGGTGTATCTTACAAACTTGGTAACAATTAAGTTACCAACTAGAGCGAACACTCAGCCAATAGTGTCACCAATATCTAGCTAAATAAATGTACTAACGTTAGCTATCTATATTTTCCACGTTGGCTCGATCATATAGAATCTCTCGCCTGTCCTGACAAACACGTTGTCAGCTTGCTGGCTAGATGGTAGTAGCTAGCCCTTAACCATACAGTTCCATTACATTACACAAGACTCATTGGATAATTTTCAAAATGTTTAGTGTTCCCACACGGCCATATCTCCATGTTACAGCGCTTGTTTATATAAGAGGGGACCACCTGTGCTAATTAACTCGTCAAGTGTAGCGGAAGTGTAGTTTCATCAGGTGGAGGCACCTAACGTTAGTTGTATGAATCTGCAAAACTGCTATATTAAGTTAAGGATTTTTTTGTCGCTTATGAAAAATAACGGCCATATGTTTCGAAAGCTGTGTCCAAACAATTATTATTGACGTTTCTAAACGTTAAAACATTACTTCGGGATTGTAATTCACATAAGGTAGTCGGGGACGAAACTAATGGATGGAAACTGTAGGGAGAAGGCAGAATGCTACCTAGTTGTCGAGAGCTAGCTAGCTGGATAGGTAAGAAGAGCGCTTGGTCGCTAGCTAACTTTGATCCTAGCAATAACAGTTAAAGCCTAGGGGCAGTGCCTTAAGAAAGTATTCACACCCCTTGACTTTTTCCAGATTTTGTTGTTACAAAGTAGGAATAAAATTGATTTAATTGGTGTTTTTTTTGCCAATGATCTACACAAAATAATCTAATGTCAAAGTGGAAGAAAAATTCAAACTTTGTTGTTTTTATTAATGGAAAATAAAACACGAATATATCTTGATTAGATAAGTATTCAACCCCCTGACTTAGAATCACCTTTGGCAGCGATTACAGCTGTGTCTTTCTGGGTAAGTCTTTAAGACTACACCTGGATTGTACAATATTTGCTCATTATTCGTAAAAAAAAATAATCAAGTCTTGCCATAGATTTTCAAGCCGATTTAAGTCAAAACTGTAACTAGGCCACTCAGGAACATTCAATGTCATCTTGGTAAGCAACTCCTGTGTATATTTGGCCTTGTGTTGTAGGTAATTGCCCTGCTGAAAGGTGAATTTGTCTCCCAATGTCTGTTGGAAAGCAGACTAAACCAAGTTCATTACTTTTTATCCTAAAAAACTCCATAGTCCTTGCTGATGACAAGCATGCCCAACATGATGCAGCCACCACCATGCTTGAAAATATGTAGTGGTACACTCAGTGGTGTTGTTAGATTTGCCCCGCTTTCTATTCCGAACAAAAAGTTAATTTCTTTGCCACATTATTTGCAGTTTTACTTTAGTGCCTTATTGCAAACAAGATGCATGTTTTGGAATATTTTTATTCTGTACAGGCTTCATTCTTTTCACTCTGTAATTTATGTTAGTATTGTGGAGTAACTACAAAGTTGTTGATCTATCCTCAGTTATTGCCTATCACAGCCATTGAACTCTGTAACTGTTTTAAAGTCACCCTTGGCCTCATAGTGAATCCCTGAGTGATTTCCTTCCTCTCCATAAACTGAGTTAAGAAGGGCACCTGAATTTTGGTAGTGACTGGGTGTATTGATACACCATCCAAAGTGTAATTAATAACTGCACCATGCTCAAAAGGATATTCAATGTCTGCTTTTTTTTTTTTACCCATCTACCAATAGGTGCCCTTCTTTGCGAATCATTGGAAAACCTCCCTGGTCTTTGTGGTTGAATCTGTGCTTGAAATTCACTGCTCGACTGAGGGACCTTACAGATAATTGTATGTCTTAGGTACAGAGATGGGGTAGTCATAAAAAAATTATGTTAAACACTATTATTGCACACAGAGTGGGTCCATGCAACTTATTAGGTAACTTGTGAAGCACATTTTTACTCCTGAATTTATTTAGGCTTGCCATAACATAATGGTTGAATACTTATTGACTCAAGACATTTCAGCTTTTAATTTGTAATTATTTTGTAAACATTTCTAAAATCATAATTCCACTTTGACATTGTGGGGTATCGTGTGTAGATCAGTAACACTAAATCTCAAGTTAAGCCATTTTAAATTTAGGCTGTAACACAACAAAAGTCAAGGGGTGTGAATAATTCCGGCACTGTATGTCTACTAAACACAGGTTATTTATATTGGAGTAAGGCATACATTGTTGCCCTGGGGAATGTAGCTATCTAGCTCCATACTGGGGTTACAGTAGCTATAGTATTGAACTTACTATTGAGTTAGCTAAGACATTTGACAGCAGCAGATGACATGTTTCCTAATGTCAGCCCCTCCATCTCTTCTCCTCTCCCTCAGTCGATTCAGTCTTGCATGGGTCTGTAAGACGCAGCATCATGAGTGGGGAGCCAGACGCTTTGGCTGTGGTGAACCAGCTGAGGGATCTTGCTGCAGATCCCATGAACAGAAGAGCCATCGTTCAGGACCAAGGTTGCTTACCGGGACTTATCCTTTTTCTGGACCACCCCAACCCCCAGGTTGTCTACTCAGCACTCCTGGTAAGGCCCCTTGTAGCAGATGCATTGCATTCTAAAGGCGTCTGCATACATACGTTTGGTTTGCTCCTAGCAGATCTCTGCTAGGCGTACTCCCTAAAGACTTTAGCTTGAAAAACAAGAATAAAGCGGCAATATTACTGTCCCTCTTGAGCCATCGTAGCAACAACATAGTAAGACTTCCTCAAAATAGTCTGAATTAATCTAAGATAAATCAAGAAATCTGTCAAGTTTTTGCTGAGGAGGTCTTAGTCATGCAATTTTACATCTAGCTAAGATGTTTGGTGCAGTACTTCTCAAGTGAAAAAATGTGCATGAAAAACTAGGAGTGCACTGCAGACAGTAGGGCCTAGCTGGTCAATGCACCTGGTTACTGAAGTGACTTGGCTGCCTTGAAGAGTCTGTCTCTAATCGTAATCTTAATTCAAATACCATGCTCCTTAACCTTGTATGCGGAAATGTAATTGTGCTGTGGGATGAATGCGTTTCTTATGTTCCAAACTTGTGATTGTGTGCCCTTCAGGCTGTGCGCTACCTCACAGAATGCCATCAAAACAGGGAGAAGCTGAGGGGAGAGCTTGGGATGATGTTAAGTCTTCAGAATGTCATGCAAAAGTGAGTATATGGCCCTTGCGGAAGCCCAGATCATGATAGTGTTGTCTCACTCA
This sequence comes from Coregonus lavaretus, assembly GCF_964263955.1. Lineage (NCBI taxonomy): Eukaryota > Metazoa > Chordata > Actinopteri > Salmoniformes > Salmonidae > Coregonus > Coregonus lavaretus. The sequence goes on along the minus strand of NC_140006.1, from coordinate 29,188,025 downwards.
TCTTCTCTGTTGATATCATTATCAAATAGAAAATATTTTTTATTCTTTGCAAATCTTTCTTTGCATCTCTTCTTTTTCCGTGTGAGACGCACAGTTGCAAAAAAGCAACAGGTCCTAAACTCATGTCAAACATTACATAGCTCATCTCCTTAGACCCAGATGTATCTCTAAGTAGCATTTTCTGTGTGTTCTGTCTTCTCTAAGATGTAGTGATTATGTATTTTTTAAAATATATATATATATACAAACATTCTGAGCTAGAGGTATTTTTGTAAGTCTTGCAAAAACGCATTTGTAATTTTGCTTGGGTCTCGGTTAAAGGCCCAGTGCAGTCAAACATGATTTTCCTGTGTTTTACAGTGCATTCAGAAAGTATTCAGACTCCTTTAGTTTTTACACATTTTGTTACGTTACAGCCTTCTTCTAAAATGTATGAAATAAATAAAAATCCTCATCAATCTACACACAATACCCCATAATGACAAAGTGAAAACAGGTTGTTAGACATTTTTACACAAAAAAATAAAATAAACGTATTTATATAAGTATTCAGACCCTTTGCTATGAGACTCGAAATTGAGCCCAGGTGCATCCTGTTTCCATTGATCATCCTTGAGATGTTTGTACAACTTGATTGGAGTCCACCTGTGGTAAATTCAATTGATTGGACATGATTTGGAAAGGCACACACCTGTCTATATAAGGTCCCACAGTTGACAGTGCATGTCAGAGCAAAAACCAAGCCATGAAGTCGAAGGAATTGTCCGTAGAGCTCCGAGACAGGATTGTGTCGAGGCACAGATCTGGGGAAGGGTACCAAAAAATGTCTGCAGCATTGAAGGTCCCCAAGAACACAGTGTCCTCCATCATTATTAAATGGAAGAAGTTTGGAACCACCAAGACTCTTCCTAGAGCTGGCCGCCCGGCCAAACTGAGCAATCGGGGGCGAAGGGCCAATGGTCACTCTGACAGAGGTCCAGAGTTCCTCTGTGGAGATGGGAGAACCTTCCAGAAGGACAACCATCTCTGCTGCACTCCACCAATCAGGCCTTTATGGTAGAGTGGCCAAACGGAAGCCACTCCTCAGTAAAAAGCACATGACAGCCCGCTTGGAGTTTGCCAAAAGGCACCTAAAGGACTCTCAACCATGAGAAACAAGATTCTCTGGTCTGATGAAACCAAGATTGAACTTTTTGGCCTGGATGTCAAGTGTCATGTCTGGAGGAAACCTGGCACCATCCCTACGGTGAAGCATGGTGGTGGCAGCATCATGCTGTGGGGATATTTTTCAGCGGCAGGGACTGGGAGACTAGTCAGGATCGAGGGAAAGATGAACAGAGCAAAGTACAGAGAGACCCTTGATGAAACCTTCTCCAGAGCGCTCAGGACCTCAGACTGGGGCGAAGGTTCACCTTCCAACAGAACAACAACCCTAAGCACATAGCCAAGACAACGCAGGAGGGGCTTTGGGACAAGTCTCTGAATGTCCTTGAGTGGCCCAGCCAGAGCCCGGACTTGAACCCGATCGAACATCTCTGGAGAGACCTGAAAATAGCTGTGCAGTGACGCTCCCCTTCCAACCTGAGAGAGCTTGAGAGGATCTGCAGAGAAGAACGTGAGAAACTCCCCAAATACAGGTGTGCCAAGCTTGTAGCGTCATACCCAAGAAGACTTGAGGCTGTAATCGCTGCCAAAGGTGCTTTAACAAAGTACTGAGTAAAGGGTCTGAATACTTATGTAAATGTGATATTTTAATTTTTAATACATTTGCAAACATTTTGAATATCCTGTTTTTTCTTTGTCATTATGGGGTATTGTGTGTAGATTGATGGAGAAAAAATGACAATTTAATCGATTTTAAAATACGTCTGTAACGTAACAAAATGTGTAAAAAGTCAAGGGGTCTGAATACTTTCCGAATGCACTGTATATACGCTGAACAAAAATATAAACGCAACATGCAACAATTTTACTGAGTTACAGTTCATATAAGGAAATCAGTCAATTGAAATAAATAAATTGGGCCCTAATCTATGGATTTCACATGACTGGGAATACAGACATGCATTTGTTGGTCACAGATACCTTTAAAAAAAGGTAGGGGCGTGGATCAGAAAACCAATCAGTATCTGGTGTGACCACCATTTGCCTCATGCAGCGCGACACATCTCCTTCGCAGAGAGTTGATCAGGCTGTTGATTGTGGCCTGTGGAATGTTGTTCCACTCTTCAATGGCTGTGAGAAGTTGCTGGATATTGGCGGGAACTAGAACACGCTGTCCTACACATTGATCCCAAGCATGCTCAATGGATGACATGTCTGGTGAGTATGCAGGCCATGGAAGAACTGGGACATTTTCAGCTTTCAGGAATTGTGTACAGATCCTTGCGACATGGGGCTGTGCATTATCATGCTGAAACAAGGTGATGGCGGCACATGGATGGCACGACAATGGGCCTCAGCATCTCGTCACGGTATCTCTGTGCATTCAAATTTCCATCGATAAAATGCAATTGTGTTAATTGTCCATAGCTTATGCCTGCCCATACCATAACCCTACTGCTACCATGGGGCACTCTGTTCAATGTTGACATCAGCAAACCGCTCGCCCACACGACGCCATACCCGGTACAGTTGAAACCGGGATTCATCCGTGAAGAGCACACTTCTCCAGCATGCCAGTGGCCATCAAAGGTGAGCGTTTTCCCACTGAAGTCGGTTACAACACCGAACTGCAGTAAGGTCAAGACCCTGGTGAGGACGACAAGGACGCAGATGAGCTTCTCTGAGACGGTTTCTGACAGTTTGTGCAGAAATTATTCGGTTGTGCAAACCCACAGTTTCATCAGCTGTCCGGGTGGCTAGTCTCAGACGATCCCGCAGGTGAAGAAGCCGGACGTGGAGGTCCTGAGCTGGCGTGGTTACACGTGGTCTGCAGTCGAGGCCGGTTAGACGTACTGCCAAATTCTCCTTTGGAGGCGGCTTATGGTAGAAAAATGTACATTAAATCAGCCCTCAAAAGACATCTGTTGCATTGTGTTGTGTGACAAAACTGCACATTTTAGAGTGATGATGAAAACTGCACATTTTAAAATGATGATACTGCCCGTTTAGTGAAATTTCAGCCTGTTGTGGTGGGATGGATATTTGGCCTGCCTGGTGACATCACCAGGAGGTAAATTAGTTTATAGACGAATAAGAAAGAGTTCCAAACCTCTCTGCCAATAAGTTTTATTAGCCGGCTGGACTTCACTAAAGTCCCATGGTTCACTTCATTACTCCCTTCTTGTTTACAAAGCTCTGCTCCACAAGCTTCCAACATACCTCACTTCCCTGTTGAAATAAAACAAATATGAGATACTAAACCCGTTCGCAGGGTTGGTTAACTCTTGAGGTCCCGCTTGTATCCACAAAGTTTGGTAAATCCGCCTTTAGTTTTAACGCACCCCAGTTATGGAATATTTTACAAAACAAATTGCACCTGGATTCCCTGGTGCCGTAAGGATAGTTTAAAACTCTGTTGTTAATTGAGTTCACTGAAGTGTGCAATTGTTTCAATTGACTATTATAACTTGCTGTAATGTACACTGAGTGTACAAAACATTAGGAACACCTTCCTAATATTGAGTTGCACCCCCTTTTGCCCTCAGAACAGCCTCAATTCGTCAGGGCATGGACTCTACAAGGTGTCAAGCGTTCCACAGGGATGCTGGCCCATGTTGACTCCGATGCTTCCCACAGTTGTGTCTAGTTGGCTGGATGTCCTTTGGGTGGTGGACCATTCTTGATACACATGGGAAACTGTTGAGCATGGAAAAACCCAGCAGCATTGCAGTTCTTGACACACTCAAACTGGTACCTGCCACCTGCCGTGTTCAAAGGCACAATCTATGTCTCAATTGACTGAAGGCTTAAAAATCCTTCTTTAACCTGTCTCCTCCCCTTCATCTACACTGATTTGAAGTGGATTTAACAAGTGACATCCATAAGGGATCATTACTTTCACCTGGTCAGTCTGTCTATGTCAAGTGTACAAAATCTTCATGATGTTTGTCTATAAAATGTATCTTCTCCAACCAGCCACACAGTCCTTTAAACATTGCTCATAATCCTCCACATATCGTCAGGGCATGGCAATTGTTTTGAATGTTTTGTACACTCAGTGTATTTATAGCTGTCTTGTAGTTTTTATCTTTTGTTTTTGTGTTGTCCTCAGGGAACCATTGCAAATGAGACACTGGTCTCAATTGGGCTCCCCTGAATAAATAATAATGTATGGGATACACATGGTACACTTGCAGGTTCCTTCTGACAATGCAACAACAATAAGAAATAATAAAAGATAAGAATACCAACATAAAGTAAATGGCTCAGTAGAATAAAATAAACATTTTAGCATAAATCTAATACAGGATAACAGATATGTTTATATCAATAACAGCTATGTTTTCAGTTTTCCCCTCCCAACTCAGACCACTCACAGACAGTCCTAGGAAAAGTCTTGCTTGATAAATTGCTCTTTGCTAAAAAGCTATTTTTGTATTTTTTGGACAATTGTTTATAAAAAACAATCACAGTAAGGTACTTAATTGTTACCCAGAAATTATTTGATATTGAGATAAAAACGGCTGCATTGGGCCTTTAAGAGCCAGTACGTTAACACTATGTTGAGATGATGACTAAAATCTTCCATCTCTTTCCCCCTTAGGACAACCACCCCGGGAGAGACCAAGCTGCTGGCCTCAGAAATATATGAACTCCTCCAGGCCTCTAACAGTGAGGATGCAGGCAAGCCAGAGGAGGGGCCCTCCTGCAGACGCAAGGCCCAGTTCTTCCTGGGCTCCACCAACAAGCGGGCCAAAACAGTGGTCCTCCACATAGATGGCCTGGATGACTCTGTGAGTGCCCCCATACTGATCAATAAGTATATTGATAAGGAGACGGCACACCATGTTAGCTCCAGTAACTTCTTTACTAAGATAAAACTGTATATGTTACACAGAGCATTATGGGTTCTGTAATACATTATGCTATAGTAAGTAGCTATTAGTTAAGGGGAAAGTTCTGGTATTCCACTACCTGATGTAAGGTGAGTTTATACATTTATTCCCATTCATCTCCAGAGCCGGAGGAGCATTTGTGAAGAGGCCCTGTTGAAGATCCGAGGTGTCATCAGCATCACATTCCAGATGGCCGTTAAGAGGTGCATCATCAGAATACGCTCAGACCTGAAGGCAGAGGTGAGTCACATTCTGTCTGTCCTATTACAGCATATTCTGGGGAGGGGATGGAGGAGGGCAGAGGTGAGTCTAATCTCGGCAACCCAGAATCAATATCTTGCAGCTACTTGATTAGCTGGGGAAGATATGAGATATAACACTAGAGTGAGTGGCAGAACCAGGATGGATCCTCTTTGGTAGCTCAACCCAACTCTCTCTGCAAGTCTCGGGCAAGTGTATGGGGCAAAAGTCCCCTCCCCTTCCAAAATTTGAAAGATACCAGGTGTAGGTGCACACCCTGTGAAATTATAATTTGTCCAAATAACCAGCCTTGTAAAATCAGCACACTGGAACAGTTGTTCCTGGTTATTCGTCAAATCCCATAGTGCTTGGACAGATGTTAAACGTATGTCCACGAGAGATTAAGGTGAGTCAAACAACCTGCAGCCCTGTAACAACACATTCTGGGGAGGGGGGAGGGAATCATGGCTGACGTGTGTCGTTAATTGAAAACTCTGCTTCCTCTGTAGGCTCTGGGTTCTGCCATCGCCTCAACCGAAGTAATGAAAGCTCAACAGGTGGTCAGGGGAAAGGATGGAAATGAGGTGTGTCTTTCTGAATTAATTTCCAGTTTTATGTTTCTGTTGTTTTAACAGAGCCTTGGTTGAATCAGTGTTGTTTTCTAGTCTGTCAATTTAATTTAATTCAATTTAATTTAATTCCCAGAGAAGGTCTTTACAAATATTATCAAGTAATGATCTTATCTCAAGGACAAAGCTTACAAAAAGGAGTTGGGTATCTAATCAGAATCTAAATTCAAATACCATGGTCCTTGACCTTGTATGCCGGGAATATAATCTACCTTGGGGTGCACATTGAATTGAGCACTTCCTTTTGCTGTTTAGGTAATCATCCCATTCCCAGAGGATGGTTCGGTAGCGGTGGAGCAGAATGTGGATCTTCCAGACTACCTTCCAGAGGAGGAGAGCCCGTCCCAGGAGCCAGACAAGGCTGTGACCCGCGTGGGCACAGGGCAGGACGGAGCAGGCTGGCTCGGCACTGCGGCTAACTTTCTGTCCCGCTCTTTCTACTGGTGACTCCCAGACCACTTACACCTCTTCAGACAGAATCAGGCTCCCAGCTGCCAAAGAACTGGACAGCTGCCAAAGGCAATGTGTAACAACAAACGATTCCAATGGTATGCAGTCCACACATGCACGCATCCACAATCTTACACACACTCCCACCTGGCACCATACAGAGTCACCAAGCCATTGAGGGAGAGGACCGGCTTCCGGAATGGATTCTTATTTCTTATCTTTTGGGTTTTAATTGAGAGCTAGACTATTCTTTCTGCAAATGTAAACGGGTCCATGTATTTGAAAACCAAAATGTCTTATTGTGAGCTTTATTGTGGCAACATTAATAGAACTTGATCCATCAGAAACGTTGCCACAAAATGAAGTTCCTGTATTTAGAATGATTTGAAGGATCTGAACTCTTTTTAACCTATCTTTGAACAAGAACAGACTCATCCTTCCCTCTTTTCTCAATGGGTGTTCTAGAATATGCAGTAATCAGCGTGTGTTCAGTTATCGTGCCTTCTGTTCTGTTTACATGGATACCCTTGCTTGGCTGACTGTCTGCTTTAGTTCTGAAGCCTGTAAGGCTCCTTCCTTTAATATACCAAAGGTTACTGATGCAGACACTGTATAAACTCCAATGTGGGTACTCTTTCAATTCCAATGCCAACTTAAATCATTCATGGGATATATGTGGAGGATTATGAGCAATGTTTAAAGGACTGTGTGGCTGGTTGGAGAAGAGACATTTTATCTATAGTAAAAGCATAAAGATTTTGCACAGTCTGAGCACTGTGTGGTATTCTCGAACAATGTGGTGTCATGCTTTATTAGCTTGGTTTATGTTGAGTATTGCTCATTACAGAACAATATTAGTATATATTTCCTAAGGAAGAGCATTGTTCCTCTTTAAGGGACAGCCTCTGACATTTTTTGGGGAATAAGATTCCTTTCTCCAATGTCTTGCATGATTTAATGCATATTTAAAAATAATACAAGGCTAAACCTAATCTCTCGTGGACAGACTACATAAACATTAATGGTCGAGCATCTGATCAAATTACGCAAGATTTACGTTCTGGGCATACCGAGATTAGGCTGAACCTAACATTATTATTTTTCTCTGAATATATGTAGATGGAAATAAACATTGTGTTAGATTTAATTGGAAATGGATTGGCCAGCAGTGTCCTTAAACCTGTGGTTAAAAGGAGCTCATGTGGGTGCTGCCTTCTGTCAGGGTCATCGTTAAGTGTCGAACAGTGAATGTTTTAGATGGTTCGGTCAATATAATGGATAACTTGCCCATTGCCCAGCCTCTGAAATGGCTATGCTGTCAGTGCATGTTACAGTGTATGAATGGGAAATGTTTCTGCTGAGCTTATTACTGTTCAAAGTAAATCTCTGCATGAGAAGTCTTCAGTTTGGACCACCTATAGTACAGATAACAATCACTTTTTAAAGTTTTCCCACTGCCTCAAGGAAAAGTTCAATTTCTGCCAAGTGTTTCTTGAAAGTGTCATTTTCTGTCTGTGGAAGGAAAGAATACTTGTATAGAATTGTCTAGAAATGTACTGTTGTATTAAATGTCCAATTGTTCATTTTATGGATGCTGATGGGATAGGATACTGCCTTGTGAATGGAGGACATGACAGTTTGTTCAACATGACAATTAAAGATGTACACTATGTAACATGGTTTGGTTTCAATGAATTAATTAATTTCCCTTTTATAGACAACTGATGTCTTTTTCACATTACTGAGAAGTGTCTTTGACTATTTCTCACTTTTATTTACAGTGTCAACAATGTACTGTATAATAGACAGCTAATGCCCTTAACAGTATCGCAAGAGACCGTCAAACCCACTGGCTTGGCTTCCCTCTGTATGGGAATTTGCTTGTGTTTGAATTCCCAGAAAAGTGGAGAGAAACAGAATGTTGTTCCCCTGGGACATTACAAAAGGGCCTTGTCTTTGAGCTCCTTCCCAAAATGCATGATTTTCTCACTATTACTTTGGACCCAATAGGCTTGGAAAATGTCCAAACTCCCACATTTGAAACCAGTGGGGCCCTGTAGAGGAGAACAGAACAGAGGATGAGGATTATGCTACGGTCCATCTTGGCTAAGGCCCTCATTTATGGGTTTAGGCTAAAGTTCTCTCCACTGACTTATCCTTGCTGCAATCCCAGCTCTTGTGACCTGCTCAACTGCCTGGAAGAAAAACGTGTTAACTTACACTTCCAGACAGCTATGTCCATACATCAACAAGTCTAGGTTTAGTTTTACCACAGGGTTGGTATATTATTGAAGTAGAGGTGAAAACAGGACAGCCACAAGACACAGACAGAAAAGAGCAGTGCTGCTGTTGTCATATGGTAACTGACTGACAATCCCAATGACAATGCAGAGGAAGCAAAGCCTCATGTGACCTCAGCAGAGAAGCATCAATGGAATTCCCTTTGTGAATCTGCCCGCTATCATCGCCATAGCTGCCTTTTATTCACGTTGCAACAATGGGCAAACTGCATTCAGCAGCACACTCCATGCATACTGTAAGAACAATCAAAAAGGAAGCCTCTGCTTTTTCCCCTTTTCTTCAGGAGCTTACCTCTGTCTGAATGTCAAACTCTACGCTACCAATTATTGCTTGCATTCCAGAGTGACTTAGTCAGCATAGTTTTCTTTAATGAGTAAAATATTGAGGTATATTGCAATACAATACAGTAGACATAGGGTGTCACTATTGCATCATCATTGTGTAGTTGTTAATCCACCAAGCTGCTTGATCATATACACTGAGTATACCAAACATTAAGAACACCTTCCTAATATTGAGTCCCCCCCCCCCCCCCCCCCCCAATTCGTCGGGATATTGACTCTACAAGGTGTCGAAAGAGTTCCACAGGGACATACACGGAAAACTGTTGAGCGTGAAAAACCCAGCAGTGTTGCAGTTCTTGACACACTCAAACCGGTGTGCCTGGCACCTATCACAATACCCCGTTCAAAGGCACTTACATTTTTTGTCTTGCCCATTCACCCTCTGGATGGCACACATACACAATCCATGTCTCAATTGTTCAAGGCTTAAAAATCCTTCTTTCATCTGCATTGATTGAAGTGGATTTAACAAGTGACGTTAATAAGGGATCATAGCTTTCACCTGGTCAGTCTATTTCATGGAAAGAGCAGGTGTTCTTAATGTGTTGTACACTCAGTGTAGAGTGGGCATATGTCACGGCGGGTCTGAACCCTGATCTCTCACTGAAGATACCAAAGTCTTGACCGTTAGACCAAGAGGAAATTCCCTATGTTCCGAGGGTGACACTGAGTTTGAAGTCGCAGGCAGGGCTACCTCATTATGAGACCACCAGCCTGACTCATGTCCGCTATACATATTCTTCCCGATCCCTTATAAAAAGGGATACAAAAAATACATGTATAATACTTTAATTGATCTTATCTAATATTACAATATAAAGCGCAGAAAGAAATGGGCAGAGCCATGTAAAATGAGAAAAGGTGGTCATTTACCCCCTGCCAATAGCTATTCCCTTACAATACAATATGTTGTGTGTTAGGCTTCCTCTTAGTACTCTGTATTCAGAGAGGGGAATACTTGTCATCAGAGGGGCATGAGAGAGACCTGTGCCAGGACCTACTGAGAGCTATTTACTTAGCAGCACACAAACTACCGCAGCCAGGGGTTTTTACGGACAAGAGGGAGGTGGCATGATAGAGGCTACAGGAGGTCGATACACTGTAGCTTTGCTAAATAGAATAGGGCTTAAGGTATGGGCATGCAACATTGTTTTGAATGAGAACCACTTGGTGATACATTATTGCTATTAATTCTTATCAGAACCTGACTGCCTTTGCTGCGGTTGGAACAAGCTCATGATTACGAAATGATAATGGCCTTAGTGATATTTCATTAGAGGTTGTAGATGATTTGTTGCTGTCACAGCAATTGTGTCCTTCAAGAGGGGCTAGACTAGAGTATGGGGACCGCATAGCTCAGAATGTCTGAATAATATAGCTCAATGAAAATATGAGAGGGCGGAGGAGTAGCTTCACATGTTAAATATTTATGTTTTAGCATTGATATGAATAATAATAAATTTAATTTATATAACACTATTTATTATACAGATAATATCAAAGACTAAATAGGCCTGACCAACATTTTATCAAAATTACCTTGTTTATTCTCTTTCCCTGTTTGGTGGTGTGCAATCAATCAAGATCAATTAACCAAAATGCTGAATCATTAAAGTCATTATCATTAGTTGAGGTAATTAAGTAATTATCCCTTTTTGCAAAATGAATGGCACATTAGCTGTGTTGAATATTGAATCTCCTGCTCTCCAGATTCATTATTTTTAGGAGTTGTGATAAACAGTTTTTCAGATTAGACAACTTTCCATCCAGTGGTGTAAAAATACTTTAAAGTACTACTTAAATATTTTTTGGGGGTATCTGTACTTTACTTTACTATTTCTATTTTTGAAAACTTTTACTTTTACTCCACTACATTCCTAAAGAAAAAATAATGTACTTTTTACTCCATACATTTTCCCTGACACCCAAAAGTACTCGTTACTTTTTGAATGCATAACAGCACAGGAAAATGGTCCAATTCACGCACTTACTGTATCAAGAGAACCTCCCTGGTCATCCCTACTGCCTCTGATCCGGCAGATTCACTAAACACAAATGCTTCATTTGTAAATTATGTCTGAGTGTTGGAGTGTGCCCCTGACAATCCGTCAAATTTTTAAAAATAAGAGAAAATTGTGCCGTCTGGTTTGCCTAATAGAAGGAATTTGAAATGATTATATATTTTTGATACTTAAGTATATTTAGAATCAAATACTTTTAGACTTTTACTCAGTAGTATTTTACTGGGTGACATTCACTTTTTCTTGAGTCATTTTCTATGAAGGTATCTTTACTTTTACTCAAGTATGGCAGTTGGGTACTTTTTCCACCACTGTTTCCATCTGAAATTGATTCTTTACAATAATCATTAAGATCTGAATGATAAAATCAACATGTGATCCTGTATCATCTCACCTAATCTTCAAGAGTGACGTAGTGTTGGAGGTGAATCAAAGCAAGTAAATACAGTGCCTTGCAAAAGTATTCATCCCCCTTGGCGTTTTTCCTATTTTGTTGCATTACAACCTGTAATTTAAATTGATTTTTATTTGGATTTCATGTAATGGACATACACAAAATAGTCCAAATTGGTGAAGTGAAATGAAAAAAAGAACTTGTTTCAAAAATTCTAAAAAAATAAATAACGGAAAAGTGGTGTGTGCATATGTATTTACCCCCTTTGCTATGAAGCTCCTAAATAAGATCTGGTGCAACCAATTACCTTCAGAAGTCACATAATTAGTTAAATAAACTCCACCTGTGTGCAATCTAAGTGTCACATGATCTCAGTATATATACACCTGTTCTGAAAGGCCCCAGAGTCTGCAACACCACTAAGCAAGGGGCACCACCAAGCAAGCGGCACCATGAAGACCAAGGAGCTCTCCAAACAGGTCAGGGACAAAGTTGTGGAGAAGTACAGATCAGGGTTGGGTTATAAAAAAATATCAGAAACTTTGAACATCCCATGGAGCACCATTAAATCCATTCTAAAAAAACTGTAAAAGAATATGGAACCACAACAAACCTGCCAAGAGAGGGCCGCCCACCAAAACTCACAGACCAGGCAAGGAGGGCATTAATCAGAGAGGCAACAACGACACCAAAGATAACACTAAAGGAGCTGCAAAGCTCCACAGCGGAGATTAGAGTATCTGTCCATAGGACCACTTTAAGCCGTACACTCCACAGAGCTGGGCTTTACGGAAGAGTGGCCAGAAAAAAAGCCATTGCTTAAAGAAAAGAATAAGCAAACACGTTTGGTGTTCGCCAACAGGCACATGGGAGACTCCCCAAACATATGGAAGAAGGTACTCTGGTCAGATGAGATAAAAATTTAGCTTTTTGGCCATCAAGGAAAACGCTATGTCTGGCGCAAACCCAACACCTCTCATCACCCCAAGAACACCATCCCCACAGTGAAGCATGGTGGTGGCAGCATCATGCTGTGGGGATGTTTTTCATCGGCAGGGACTGGGAAACTGGTCAGAATTGAAGGAATGATGGATGGCGCTAAATACAGGGAAATTCTTGAGGGAAACCTGTTTCAGTCTTCCAGAGATTTGAGACTGGGACGGAGGTTCACCTTCCAGCAGGACAATGACCCTAAGCATACTGCTAAAGCAACACTTGAGTGGTTTAAGGGGAAACATTTAAATGTCTTGGAATGGCCTAGTCAAAGCCCAGACCTCAATCCAATTGAGAATCTGTGGTATGACTTAAAGATTGCTGTACACCAGCGGAACCCATCCAACTTGAAGGAGCTGGAGCAGTATTGCCTTGAAGAATGGGCAAAAATCCCAGTGGCTAGATATACCCCAAGAGACTTGCAGCTGTAATTGCTGCAAAAGGTGGCTCTACAAAATATTGACTTTGGGGAGGTGAATAGTTATGCACGCTCAGGTTTTCTGTTTTTTTGGTCTTATTTCTTGTTTGTTTCACAATAAAACATATTTTGCATCTTCAAAATGGTAGGCATGTTGTATAAGTCAAATGATACAAACCCCCCAAAAATCTATTTTAATTCCAGGTTGTAAGGCAACAAAATAGGAAAAATGCCAAGGGGGGTGAATACTTTCGCAAGCCACTGTACATCAAAACAATAATGGGTTGAACTGGTTGGGATTGTTTACAGACAAAATGTCCAAAGGACTTAATACTGAACACCGGCCTCTATCATGTTGGTCAGATTAATTAATATTTACATACAGGTCTTTTTTGTAGTTTCTGTCAGTTGGAGGCTAATGTTGTAAACAAAGGATCATGGCACATTGAAGGTCATTCATGCACGGTTTCCTCTTCAAGGGAGGGAGCCTATGTAGAAGAAGCAGAGAGAACAGAATAGACCATGAAGTCCCAGCCCATATGGCACTCCTCCCACACCCAGCTGGGCTCGCCATGTGTGGCGTCAACACACTGCAACATGCATGGAACAGGCACACACACACACGCATGCACCTGATTGATTACCATACTGACCTTGCGGAGTATGTGTGATTATTTACAGTAGTCATTACTGTGTATGAACCAAAGGAACCAGGTCATCAATAGACTGAGGAGAGAGTATGGGCTGTCTATAGACCTCAAAAAGCTGTTGAAAAGGTCTACACTGTATATCAGCCAGGCGGCTTGCGGTCGTCAGACTGGTGTTTTTAGAAAGTCAAGCCGATGATTTAATATCCCCAGAGTGCAATGGAATGCAAATACTGTATCTGCAGATGGTCTGTAAAGTGATGCATTACCCCTTGTAGCCATTTATTGAAGGCCAGAATCTTTATACCTCTCAAACTCATCAATTTGGCCATAATTGTCATCGGACCTGAGTCAAGCTGAGATGTATTTTTGGTTGTGAGCCACTGGAAAGCAGTTATTGTCAGTGATGGCTGTTTGCTGACAGCCGTGACATACTAATAGGGGAGTAAATAAAGGGTTTTCTGACACTTTTCAAGGATTTCTGTATCTTTCCTTGGTCATTGTCAACATCACTCACATAGCAGAACAATAACTAATATGGTTGGCTGACATAATCAAATGTACCATCAAAAGCATTGTGACTGGTGGTATCACCACCTGGTATGGCAACTTCTCCGCCAGCGACCGCAAGGCCCAACAGCAGGGGATGCGGACAGCCCAGCGCATCACTGGGAGCGAGCTCCCAGCCATCCAAGACATTAATGCCAGGCGGTGTCTGAGAAAGGACTACAGCCACCCGAGCCATGGACTGTTCTCTCTGCTCCCGTCCAGCAGATGGTACCGGAGCATCGGGTCGCGGACCAACAGGCTCTGAAAGCTCTTCTTTCCTCAGGCCGTAAGACTGTTGAATAGCTAACTACCCCTGCCCTCCCTCCCACAGACTATCCACACTGACTACCTGCACGGACTCTTTGCTCATCCTCAGATCTCTAACACACTAGCCACACACACCTACACTGACATGCTTCACATTCACTTATAAAAAGTATTTGATCCCCTGCTGATTTTGTACGTTTGCCCACTGACAAAGACATGATCAGTCTATAATTTTAATGGTAGGTTTATTTGAACAGTGAGAGACAGAATAACAACACAAAAATCCAGAAAAACACATGTCAAAAATGTTATAAATTGATTTGCATTTTAATGAGGGAAATAAGTATTTGACCCCTCTGCAAAACATGACTTAGTACTTGGTGGCAAAACCCTTGTAGGCAATCACAGAGGTCAGACGTTTCTTGTAGTTGGCCACCAGGTTTGCACACATCTCAGGAGGGATTTTGTCCCACTCCTCTTTGCAGATCTTCTCCAAGTCATTAAGGTTTTGAGGCTGACGTTTGGCAACTCGAACCTTCAGCTCCCTCCACAGATTTTCTATGGGATTAAGGTCTGGAGACTGGCTAGGCCACTCCAGGACCTTAATGTGCCTCTTCTTGAGCCACTCCTTTGTTGCCTTGGCCGTGTGTTTTGGGTCATTGACATGCTGGAATACCCATCCACGACCCATTTTCAATGCCCTGGCAGAGGGAAGGAGGTTCTCTCCCAAGATTTGACGGTACATGGCCCCGTCCATCGTCCCTTTGATGTGGTGAAGTTGTCCTGTCCCCTTACCAGAAAAACACCCCCAAAGCATAATGTTTCCACCTCCATGTTTGACGGTGGGGATGGTGTTCTTGGGGTCATAGGCAGTATTCCTCCTCCTCCAAACACGGCAAGTTGAGTTGATGCCAAAGAGCTCCATTTTGGTCTCATCTGACCACAACACTTTCACCCAGTTCTCCTCTGAATCATTCAGATGTTCATTGGCAAACTTCAGACGGCCCTGTATATGTGCTTTCTTGAGCAGCTGGCCATGTCCCTTCCGTCTTCAAGAGAGCGAGAGTTGCACCCCTTCTCAAAAAACCTACACTTGATCCCTCCGATGTCAACAACTACAGACCAGTATCCCTTCTTTCTTTTCTCTCCAAAACTCTTGAGCGTGCCGTCTCTAGCCAACTCTCCTGCTATCTCTCTCAGAATGACCTTCTTGATCCAAACCAGTCAGGTTTCAAGACTGGTCATTCAACTGAGACTGCTCTTCTTTGTGTCATGGAGGCTCACCGCACTGCTAAAGCTAACTCTCTCTCCTCTGCTCTTGTCCTTCTAGACCTATCTGCTGCCTTTGATACTGTGAACCATCAGATCCTCCTCTCCACCCTCTCCGAGTTGGGCATCTCCGGCGCGGCTCACTCTTGGATTGCGTCCTACATGACAGGTCGCTCCTACCAGGTGGCGTGGCGAGAATCTGTCTCCGCACCACGTGCTCTCACCACTGGTGTCTCCCAGGGCTCAGTTCTAGGCCCGCTCCTATTCTCGCTATACACTGTGACGTCACGAGCGGCTACACAGCTTTCAGCGGGGTTGCTCAAGTAGTGCAAGGAGACAAGGTTCAAACAAAACAAGGATTTTATTATAGGTCTTGGGAAATTAACGAAAATATAACAAAATTCTGTTCTCTTGTGGCTCTTTAAGGGTTAACAGTTCAGGGATGTCTCTTCCACATCCAAAATCATAATTCTCACTCGCTCAGATAACTTTTCCCCAGCCTTACTGTAGTCCACGTTGCGGCTAGTGGCCAACCCAGCAAAAAGTCCTTCCAAATGTCTCTCACGTATTTCCACAGGTGCATATATCCAAAGGTGAGTATTTCCCAAAGGTAAGTATCTCCAAATCCTTATATTCCTCCTGGAAGTGGACGTGCAGCACTCTTGTCCTCCAGAGAGCCCAGGTTGGAGACTGTGTTTCTTCACCCCCCACACACCCCCTCAGTGTGTCTCTTCCCTTCCCAAACCTTCAGCTCATCAGCTCCTGATTTGTTTCAGCTGCGTGGGAAGATTGGCCATAGAGGGGTGGAGTTCCCGACCATACCAGCAGATGGAGCCATAGCTGTCTGGGTTTGCAGCCACCTCAGGGGGATGTAACGTCCCTCCAGGACACAGCCTCTCGTGACATCACACATCCCCCTCCTCGGGACCGACGTCCTCGTCGGGGTAAAGGCAGCGAAGAAGGCATCACGCCGGGAGAGGGCGTCCGCATTGCCGTGGTGCTTGCCAGCCCTGTGGGCAACAGAAAAGTTAAACGGTTGCAAGCTCAAAAACCACCTGGTTACTCTACTGTTTGATTCCTTGTTCTTGGCCATCCACTGCAGAGGGGCGTGATCAGATACCACCCTGAACCGTCGGCCCAGGAGATAGAACCGAAGGGACTCCAGGGCCCAGACTACAGCCAGACATTCTTTCTCCACCGTTGAATAGTTCTTCTCTCTTGGAAGTAACTTTCTGCTTAGGTAGAGAATGGGATGTTCTTCACCGTCATGTGCCTGGGTGAGGACAGCACCCAGACCCACCTCCGAAGCATCCGCTTGGACAATGAATTCCTTCTTGAAGTCTGGTGCCACCAGGATCGGACTGGAGCAGAGTGCTCGCTTCAGGTTGAGGAAAGCCGCCTCCGCCGCAGGGTTCCACTTCACCATTCGTGAGTGGCGTTTGGTCGTCAGCTCCGTCAACGGTGCAGCTATGGTAGCAAAATCTGCAATAAAGCGTCTATAGTAGCCAGTGAGGCCCAAAAATGACCTTACTTGCTTCTTGGTGATGGGCTGCGGCCAGTCCTGTATGGCCCGCAGTTTGGCTTCCTGTGGTTTGACCAACCCCCGCCCAATGGTGTACCCCAGGTAGTTTGTCTCACTGAAGGCCAGCTTGCACTTCTTCGGGTTTGCCGTGAGCCCTGCTTCCCTGAGCGAATCCAGCACCGCTTGTACCCGGGGTATGTGGCTGGCCCAATCCGGACTTTGTATAACAACATCATCCAAATAAGCCGCTGCGTACCTCTTGTGGGGCGCAAGGACTCGATCCATCAGGCGTTGGAACGTGGCAGGTGCCCCGTGGAGACCAAACGGAAGTCGGGTATACTGGTAGAGCCCCTCCGGGGTGGCAAAGGCTGTCTTCTCCTTGGACGCCGGGGTCAGGGGCACCTGCCAGTAGCCTTTTGTGAGATCAAGAGTGGTTAGGAAACGAGCATGCCCCAAGGAGTCTATTAAATCATCGACACGAGGCATTGGGTATGCATCAAATTCAGACACTTCATTCAACCTTCGATAGTCATTACAAAATCGTACTGAACCGTCTGGCTTGGGAACTAGTACGATGGGACTTGCCCAGGCACTGTGGGACTCTTCGATTACTCCCAACTCCCGCATCTTCCTTACCTCCTTCTGTATAACCACTTTACGAGCCTCTGGCATGCGGTACGGGCGCTGGTTTACCGTTCGGCCAGGCATGGTGCGGATCTCATGTTGGACCACCTCTGTGTGACCGGGAAGGGAGGAGAAGACATCCTGGTTCTGCTCCACGAGTTCCAGGGCCATCTGTCGTTGATGTGGGGACAGATTTGGACCCAGCTGAACCTCTTCTCGCGCCGGTTCCTTGGTCTCTGTGGGGGGTAGACAGCTGAACATCGCCTCTCTGGCGTGCCACTTCTTTAAAAGGTTAACATGATAAATCTGCTCAGTTTTTCTTTTATCTGGTTGCCTCACCTTGTAGTTTACTTCTCCCATGCGTTCAATGACCTCATATGGTCCTTGCCAGGTTGCCAGGAATTTACACTCAACGGTTGGCACCAGGACCAGCACTCTGTCCCCCGGCTTAAACTCCCTGGGTTGAGCAGATCTGTTGTAGGAGGCTTGCTGTTGCCGCTGACTGGCCTCCAGGTGTTCCCGCATCATGGGATAGATGGCCTTCATTCTCTCCCTCATAGCCCCGACATGGTCGATCAGTGTCCGCTGTTGGCATGGCTGCTCCTCCCAGGCCTCCTTGGCGATGTCAAGCAGTCCTCTGGGTCTGTAGGAAAGCAAGAGCTCAAAGGGTGAAAAACCAGTAGAAGACTGAGGTACCTCTCTCACCGCAAATAATATGTATGGTAACAGCTGATCCCAGTTGCGCCCATCTTCTCCTACCGCTTTCCGCAGCATGGATTTTAGTGTTTTGTTAAAACGTTCGACTAGGCCATCTGTCTGGGGGTGGTAGACCGAGGTTCTCAGCTGTTTGATTTTCAGTAAAGCACAGAGTTCTTTCATCACCCTGGACATGAATGGAGTCCCTTGGTCCGTCAATATCTCTTTTGGGATTCCCAGACTAGTTGAGTGACGGAACAGCTCCTTGGCGATTTGTCTGGATGTAGCCTTCCTCAGCGGAATGGCCTCCGGGTACCGGGATGCATAGTCCAGAATGACCAGAATG
The DNA here is from genome assembly GCF_964263955.1 of Coregonus lavaretus. Classification (NCBI taxonomy): domain Eukaryota; kingdom Metazoa; phylum Chordata; class Actinopteri; order Salmoniformes; family Salmonidae; genus Coregonus; species Coregonus lavaretus. Next base: position 29,169,315 of record NC_140006.1, on the reverse strand, counting down.
TATTGATGTCCCCTGGAACTTTTCGGTAAGGGCCCGACTATGTCTAATCCAATCCTCTCAAAAGGAGTTTCGATAATGGGCAAGGGAATGAGCGGGTTTCTATATGTGGGCTTTGGCGCAACCTGCTGACACTCAGGGCAACTACGGCAGTAGTTCTCTATCTCTTTGTGTACTCCTGGCCAAAAGAAACGTTGCATGATTCTTTCCTTAGTCTTCTCTACCCCCAAGTGGGCCCCTAGCGGGTGTGTGTGGGCTAGGTTGAGTACTGTGGCCCGATAGGGCTGTGGCACGAGGAGCTGTTCATGCACTTCATCATTTTTCTTGACTATCTGATATACTAACCCCCGGTTTACTGCGAAATGGGGGTAAGTAGGGTTTGTCTTATCACCTAACACTACACCTTCTAATACCTGCACATTTCTTAAGGCATTTGCAAGAGTAGGATCTTGTAATTGAGCCGTACCATACTGGCCTGTGAGAGGGGGAAGCTCTTGGGTGCCTGGGACGTCTTCTTCACTGGAGAACGGAGCACTTTCCTGGGCTGCGTTCTCTTCTCCCGTATCCGGACCGGTCTCGGTGTCGGTCTGGGCACCTGCCATCCCTATCAGAGCCCGGGCGGGAGTGAGTAACTCGGAGGATTGCACCGGAGCCTTCCCAGGATGAGTCTTGCCTCTCCGTTTCCGAGGTACTCGGGTTATCCTCTCCTGAGACTCTCTCCAGAGTGGGTAAAAGGCTGGGCAGTCTCGTCCAATTAGGACAGGGACGGGGAGGGAATCAACCACCCCCGCCGTCGTGTGTATGGTTCCCCGTGTGCTGGTCATTGTAAGTTCAGTAATGGGGTATTCTCTGGTGTCCCTATGGACACAGGAAACTGGGAGGACTTTCCCCGGGGTCAGACACGTTGGGCCCACCAAATCCTTACGCACCAGGGTGGCCCGGCTACCAGAATCCAGTAAGGCCTCCACATCATGGTGATTCACAGTTACCGGGCAGGTGGGGGGTCGATCTGGGCCGCCATCTACGACTCCCAAGAGCGAGGCAAAACGGTGTGTGGGTGCTGAGCTGGAGGACTCCGCAGTGGGCATAGGTTCATCGGCTGGTTTCCCACACTGCCAGGAGATATGTCCCATCTCCCCACACCGGTAACACTGTCGAGTTTCCCCCTCCTGGTGTACTCTTCTTGGACCCGCCTGGTTTCTGGCTCCCCCTGGAGCCGGGATAAGTCCTGACGTGGCTGGGTTCGAGACCTTGGGGTCCTTTGGACGGGTTCTTCCCATTTGTGGTGGGGCCGCACTCCTGGGGTCTTTTCGGGAAGCATTCAGCATCTCCGCTGTGGCCTGGTACTTTTCCACAGCTTCCACGGTCAGATCAGCCGTGGTCAAGGCCTGTTGACTGATGAACCGTTTTGCCTCATAAGGCAGGGCGCATAGGTAACGATCCACCACAACGGCCTCCACCACCGCCGCTGCTGTATTCCTCTGCGGATCCAGCCATTTCCTTGCGATTCGGACAAGTTCATGCATCTGCGCCCGAGGAGGTTGGTCTGGTTGGAAGGTCCAGCTGTGAAAGCGTTGGGCCATACCAAACTTTGTGAGTCCATATCTGCTGAGGATCTCAGCCTTCAGGGCATCATAGTCAGTAACCTGGTCAGGGCCCAGGTCCCGGACAGCATTCAGCGATTCCCCGGTTAGAAAGGGGGCTAACAGACCAACCCACTGTTGCTTGGGCCAGGCTTCCCTAGTGGCCGTGGCCTCAAATGCATGCAGGTATGCCTCAATGTCATCGGTAGCTCCCATCTTAGATATAAAGTCACTTGCCTTTATTGGGCGGGTATCTTGGACAACCCTCTGTCTCTGCAACTGCAATTCCTCTGCCTTCAGAAGGTTGGCTTTCTTTTGCTCCTCCAAGAGAGCCACGTTTGCTTGCATCTGGGCTTGCTGGCCAGCAACAAGGGCTTTCAATATGTCCTCCATTTCAGTCGGCGGGGAGCCTACGGCCAACTTGGAAAACTGGGTGATCAAACCTTCGGTATCCTCCTCTGACATGCACTATTAACGCTTGAGTATGCCCGTATTCTCCACCATCTGTGACGTCACGAGCGGCTACACAGCTTTCAGCGGGGTTGCTCAAGTAGTGCAAGGAGACAAGGTTCAAACAAAACAAGGATTTTATTATAGGTCTTGGGAAATTAACGAAAATATAACAAAATTCTGTTCTCTTGTGGCTCTTTAAGGGTTAACAGTTCAGGGATGTCTCTTCCACATCCAAAATCATAATTCTCACTCGCTCAGATAACTTTTCCCCAGCCTTACTGTAGTCCACGTTGCGGCTAGTGGCCAACCCAGCAAAAAGTCCTTCCAAATGTCTCTCACGTATTTCCACAGGTGCATATATCCAAAGGTGAGTATTTCCCAAAGGTAAGTATCTCCAAATCCTTATATTCCTCCTGGAAGTGGACGTGCAGCACTCTTGTCCTCCAGAGAGCCCAGGTTGGAGACTGTGTTTCTTCACCCCCCACACACCCCCTCAGTGTGTCTCTTCCCTTCCCAAACCTTCAGCTCATCAGCTCCTGATTTGTTTCAGCTGCGTGGGAAGATTGGCCATAGAGGGGTGGAGTTCCCGACCATACCAGCAGATGGAGCCATAGCTGTCTGGGTTTGCAGCCACCTCAGGGGGATGTAACGTCCCTCCAGGACACAGCCTCTCGTGACATCACAACACCAAGTCACTTGGCTTTGTCATATCCTCACATGGCCTCTCCTATCATTGCTACGCAGACGACACACAACTAATCTTCTCCTTTCCCCCTTCTGATAACCAGGTGGCGAATCGCATCTCTGCATGTCTGGCAGACATATCAGTGTGGATGACAGATCACCACCTCAAGCTGAACCTCGGCAAGACGGAGCTGCTCTTCCTCCCGGGGAAGGACTGCCCATTCCATGATCTCGCCATCACAATTGACAACTCCGTTGTGTCCTCCTCCCAGAGTGAAAAGAGCCTTGGCGTGACCCTGGACAACACCCTGTTGTTCTCCACTAACATCAAGGCGGTGACCCCATCCTGTAGGTTCATGCTCTACAACATTCGGAGAGTACGACCCTGCCTTACACAGGAAGCGGCACAGGTCCTAATCCAGGCACTTGTCATCTCCTGTCTGGATTTTTGCAACTCGCTATTGGCTGGGCTCCCTGCCTGTGCCATTAAACCCCTACAACTCATCCAGAATGCCGCAGCCCGTCTGGTGTTCAACCTTCCCAAGTTCTCTCATGTCACCCCGCTCCTCTGCACACTCCACTGGCTTCTAGTTGAAGCTCGCATCTGATACAAGACCATGGTGCTTGCCTACAGAGCTGTGAGGGGAACGGCACCTCCTTACCTTCAGGCTCTAATCAGTCCCTACACCCAAACGAGGGCATTGCGTTCATCCACCTCTGGCCTGCTGGCCCCCCTACCTCTGCGGAAGCACAGTTCCCGCTCAGCCCAGTCAAAACTGTTCGCTGCTCTGGCACCCCAATGGTGGAACAAGCTCCCTCACGACGCCAGGACAGCGGAGTCACTCACCACCTTCCGGAGACACTTGAAACCCCACCTCTTTAAGGAATACCTGGGATAGGATAAAGTAATCCTTCTACCCCCCAAAAAAAAAAAACATATTGTAAAGTGGTTATCCCACTGGCTATAAGGTGAATGCACCAATTTGTAAGTCGCTCTGGATAAGAGCGTCTGCTAAATGACGTAAATGTAAATGTATATGTGCTTTCTTGAGCAGGGGGACCTTGCGGGCGCTGCAGGATTTCAGTCCTTCACGGCGTAGTGTGTTACCAATTGTTTTCTTGGTTACTATGGTCCCAGCTGCCTTGAGATCATTGACAAGATCCTCCCGTGTAGTTCTGGGCTGATTCCTCACCGTTCTCATGATCATTGCAACTCCACGAGGTGAGATCTTGCATGGAGCCCCAGGCTGAGGGAGATTGACAGTTATTTTGTGTTTCTTCCATTTGCGAATAATCGCACCAACTGTTGTCACCTTTTCACCAATCTGCTTGCCGATGGTCTTGTAGCCCATTCCAGCCTTGTGTAGGTCTACAATCTTGTCCCTGACATCCTTGGAGAGCTCTTTGGTCTTGGCCATGGTGGAGAGTTTAGAATCTGATTGATTGATTGCTTCTGTGGACAGGTGTCTTTTATACAGGTAACAAACTGAGATTAGGAGCGCTCCTTTTAAGAGTGCGCTCCTAATCTCAGCTCGTTACCTGTATAAAAGACACCTGGGAGCCAGAAATCTTTCTGATTGAGAGGGGGTCAAATACTTATTTCCCTCATTAAAATGCAAATCAATTTATAACATTTTTGACATGCGTTTTTCTGGATTTTTTTGTTGTTTTCTGTCTCTCACTGTTCAAATAAACCTACCATTAAAATTATAGACTGATCATTTCTTTGTCATACACACACACTAATGCACCCATGCTCACACACTCACCACTGACACCTCACACATACACTCACACTCACTCATTACCATGCAAGCACCACATACACTGCTGCCATAATTGATTGATTGATTATAGTAATTAATATTACCATTCGATGCTTCTGTAGTGTTTATTACAATTATTATTACTATTAGTATTTATCCTGCTACCAGCCACTTTAACCCCTGAACATTCCTTCCTCAATCACTCCAGTACCCCTGTACATTGTAATAACTGTCATGAGCCTCTCACTCCACCGGGTTACCACCTTAATTTTCTTCCACTCTGCTCACCACTCTCTCTACTCAGCCTAACTAGCTCCACCTGTCCCTGCTCTGCTCTGCTCTAATTACTCTGCCAGCTGCGCTGCATTACCCACTACCTCTCCCAGTATTTAAGGCCCTGTCTTTCAGCTCTCCGGTGTCAGATCGTCTGCAAAGCTCACACCCGGAACCTGTTTGCTCGCGCTTCTGGCTCACCCTGGTTTTGTGACCCCGGACCTGCCTGATTTTTGGATACTCTTCTGCCCCAGGAGATCCAGACCTGCTTCTGCCATAACGACTCCTGACTACTCTTCAATCCCGGTAACTCTGACCAGCCTTCTGCCTTGCTACTACGTATTTTGGATTTCCCTTGAACTGTACTGCTGCCTTGTTTCATTCCGCCCTGTTGTGTCTGTGTCTCCCCCCCCCAGGACTTCTGGACCACCCACCACCGGCTTCATAGGACGCATCGCTGCCACTGGGGGGGGCACAGACCCAGCACATTGGACGGGATCCCTGTTACCCCTGGAGCCTTCATTCACTCCCTACCTCCCTTTTCCCTTAAGTTTTAATAAACTTTCTGGTGTGACGCAATTGTGGTCCTCTGGTCGTCTGTCTGAACCGTGACAGTACGATCTGACCATTATGGACTCAGCGCACACTTTCCCCGACATGGAAACCGATGAGCATGAGCAGCAGTTCCAGCAGCAGCAACAACAACTCGCCATGATCATTCAACTCCTCACCAACCTTACCCCAGCCAGTCTGCCCACCAGCCCTGCCCCCGAGTTACCTGCCCCGGTCATTGCAGCCGCTGCTCCGGAACCCAAGATTGGAAACCCCGAGCGGTTCAACGGCGATTCAACCCAGGTCCGGCCATTCCTGACTAGCTGCCGACTTCAGTTCTCCTTGCAGCCAAGGACCTTCGCCACGGAGGGGGCTAAAGTTGGGTATGCCATCACTCACCTGACGGGCCGAGCTCGACTCTGGGGAACAGCAGAGTTCGAACGTCAAACCCCCGCATGTGCAACCTTCGACCTGTTTGCTGAGGAGATGCTGAAGGTGTTTGACCTGGATTCACCAACCGCAGAGGCGTCTCGTGAACTGTTCAGTATTCGACAAGGCAGACGTACAGTCGCAGACCATTCCATCGACTTCCGAACCCTGGCTAGACGAAGTTCTTGGAACACACCATCGTTGGTGGACGCGTTCTTCCATAGTTTGGCTGACTATATCAAGGACGAGTTGGTCTCCCATGAACTGCCTTCCACTCTTGATGAAGCCATCGCACTGACTGTCAGGATCGACAGAAGGATACAGACTCGTCGTCGTGAGAGGGGGCGCCAAGGTCCACCTACTACCGGCATTCGGAGAGATCCGACTGGGCTCCTGTCATCTACTGCCACTCACCCAGGTCAGCTTGATCAGTCTGAGCCTATGGAGATTGGGCGAGCCTCTCTCACTCCTGCAGAGCGCCAGCGCCGCTTCACCTCAAACCTCTGCCTCTATTGTGGAGGTGATGGACATCGTGTGGTAACCTGCCCTTTAAAGGGCCGAAGCTCACCGGGCATAGGGGGAGTCCGGTTGAGTTCAATGACCATCCAGTCCTCCGACCGCAAACCCCTGCTGCAAGTTCACCTCCGCCTCTCTGACTCAACTCACACCCTGGCTGCTCTGGTGGATTCTGGCGCCGAAGCCAACATAATGGACATCAAGCTGGCACGCCAACTGGGACTGGAGAACCTCCGTTTGACACCTCCTATTCCTGCCCGGGCACTGGACGGACACTTACTCGGATCGGTCACTCATGTCACGGCCCCGGTCTCGATGGGTCTGTCCGGAAACCATCAAGAAACTATCCAGTTTCACCTGCTCCCCTCTCCAGGCCAACCCCTCATCCTGGGTTACCCATGGCTCCGCCGGCACAACCCTCAGCTCGACTGGGTGACCGGGGTGATCAGGGAGTGGGGAGAGGACTGCCACCGAACCTGCCTGCTTGCTGCCGCACTACCCCCTCGGCCAGTACCTACTAACTCCGCTCCTGACCTCTCCAATGTCCCAGAATGCTACCATGGTCTCAGAGAGGTGTTTAACAAAGCAAGAGCCACATCTCTGCCCCCTCACCGACCGTACGACTGTGCCATCGACCTCCTCCCTGGAACAGCCCCTCCAAAGGGTCGTCTTTATTCGTTGTCTGCTCCTGAAAGAAAGTCCATGGAGGACTACATCAATGGCTCTCTGTCCGCAGGATTAATCCGTTCATCTTCATCTCCTGCTGGTGCTGGCTTCTTCTTTGTGGGGAAGAAGGACGGATCTCTTCGCCCCTGCATCGACTACAGGGGACTCAACGACATCACAGTGAAAAACCGTTACCCTCTGCCTCTGCTCACCTCTGCTTTTGAGTTGCTCCAGGGAGCCACTGTTTTTACCAAGTTGGATCTCAGAAACGCTTACCACCTAGTGCGGATCCGGGAGGGAGATGAATGGAAAACCGCATTCAATACACCAACAGGCCACTACGAGTATCTGGTTATGCCTTTTGGCCTCACCAATGCTCCTGCTGTGTTCCAGGCTCTAGTGAATGATGTACTGCGGGACATGTTAAACAAGTTTGTCTTCGTTTACCTGGATGACATCTTAATCTACTCCAGAAACCTGTCTGAACACACCCGCCATGTCCAGCAAGTCCTTCATCGTCTTCTGGAGAATTCCCTCTACGCCAAGGCAGAGAAATGTGAGTTTCACGTCAAGACAGTGGCCTTCCTGGGGTACATAGTGGCAGAGGGAAGTATCCAAATGGATCCTGCCAAAGTATCAGCAGTCACTTCATGGCCAGTTCCGGAGAACAGAAAGAAGCTGCAACAGTTTCTGGGGTTTGCTAACTTCTATAGAAAGTTTATCCGGAACTACAGTACCGTTGCTGCCCCTCTCACTGCTCTAACCAGCACCAAGCAACCCTTCACCTGGACCCCAGCAGCCGACAAAGCCTTCAGTACCCTCAAGGTGAGGTTCACCTCCGCTCCCATCCTCCAGATGCCTGATGTGGACCGGCAATTTATTGTGGAGGTGGACGCCTCGGATGTGGGAGTTGGTGCTGTGATTTCTCAGTGGGCTGCGGAGGATAGGAAGCTCCATCCCTGTGCTTTTTTCTCACGTCGGTTGTCCCCCTCTGAGTGCAATTACGACATAGGGAACCGTGAGCTGCTGGCTGTGAAGCTTGCCTTGGAGGAGTGGCGTCACTGGCTGGAGGGGTCCACCATTCCATTTCTCGTTTGGACCGATCATAAGAACTTGGAGTACATCCGCACGGCCAAACGGTTGAACTCCAGGCAGTCCCGCTGGGCCCTGTTCTTCACCAGGTTTAATTTCACTCTGTCATACCGGCCTGGATCACGCAACACCAAGCCAGACGCCCTCTCCCGTCAATTCCAGAAGGATGACACCCCCTCCAAGGACCCTGTGTCGATTCTGCCAAGTCCCTGCATCGTTGCAGCTCTGACCTGGGCTGTTGAGGAACAGGTGCTGGAGGCTCTCCGTAACCAGCCAGGTCCCAGCACTTGCCCAGCTGACCGCCTTTTTGTCCCCGAAGACCTGAGGTCCCAGGTCGTTCAGTGGGGACATGACTCCCGCCTAGCTTGTCACCCTGGCTCCACCCGCACTTACAACCTGCTCGCCCAGAGGTTCTGGTGGCCCTCTCTGAGAAAGGATGTACGGGAATTCGTCCAAGCCTGCCCCATCTGCAACCAACACAAGTCGTCCTGCCAGCCCCCAGCCGGATTGCTGCAGCCCCTGCCTGTGCCCAGACGTCCCTGGTCTCACATCGCCCTTGACTTTGTCACGGGGCTGCCCCCTTCAAGTGGCATGACCGTCATTCTCACCATAGTTGACCGTTTCAGCAAGATGGCACACTTCATTCCCCTCCCCAAGCTCCCAACCGCCAAGGAGACCGCCCAGGTGGTCCTGGAACACGTCTTCCGGATCCACGGACTGCCAAAGGATGTAGTTTCTGACCGTGGTCCACAATTCTCCTCCGCTTTTTGGAAGGAGTTCTGTCACCTGCTGGGAGCCACAGTCAGTCTGACTTCCGGATTCCATCCCCAATCCAATGGGCAGTCAGAGCGGGCTAATCAGGAGCTCGAGAAGGCACTGCGATGCATGACTTCACGCAACCCCCACTCCTGGTCGCAGCAATTGACATGGGTGGAGTACGCACACAATTCTCTGACCTGCTCTGCCATCGGTATGTCCCCTTTCCAATGTGTTTATGGATACCAGCCTCCTCTATTTGCCAGCCAGGAAGAGGAGGTTACTTGCCCATCTGCACTTGCTTTTGCCCGTCGATGTCGCCGCACCTGGTCACAAGCCCGAGCCACACTCCTCAGATCCGTTGCCAGCTACACTACCGGGGCCAACCGTCGGAGAATTCCTGCTCCCACCTACCATGTTGGTCAAAGGGTGTGGTTGTCATCGAAGAACCTGCCACTCAGGGTGGAGTCGCAGAAGCTGGCACCTCGGTTCATTGGCCCATTCCCTATCATAAGAGTGATTAGCCCAACTGCTGTCCGGCTCCAACTGCCTAATTCCCTGAGGGTGCACCCCACTTTCCATGTGTCTAAGATTAAGCCCATCCATGAGAGTCCGCTGGTCCCTGCTGCGCCTTGTCCTCCTCCTCCACGGCTCGTCGATGGTGGTCTGGTTTACACCGTCCGCCGCCTGCTTCGGTCCAGACGGAGGGGTAGGGGTCTCCAGTACCTCATTGACTGGGAGGGCTATGGACCTGAGGAAAGGACCTGGGTGCCAGCTAGTCGGATTGTGGATAGGACTCTCATCACCGCTTTCCACCAACGGCATCCTGATCAACCTGCAATCCGTAGGGGCCGCCCCAGAGGGGTCCCTAACCGTCCTGCCCGCTCGGCTTCCTGTCCTGTGCCTGATCCTGTCTCGGGACCTGTCCCATCTCCCGACCACGGCCCTCCGGCTTCCTCCGAGGATGAGGACGTTCACTCGGACCGTTCGGAGGAGTTCTAGCCCTCCTCCGGCTCCCCTCCTCCCGCCCGGCGTGGTGTTGCTCTTGGGACTTCTGGGGCCGTCCCTTGGGGGGGGGGTTCTGTCATGAGCCTCTCACTCCACCGGGTTACCACCTTAATTTTCTTCCACTCTGCTCACCACTCTCTCTACTCAGCCTAACTAGCTCCACCTGTCCCTGCTCTGCTCTGCTCTAATTACTCTGCCAGCTGCGCTGCATTACCCACTACCTCTCCCAGTATTTAAGGCCCTGTCTTTCAGCTCTCCGGTGTCAGATCGTCTGCAAAGCTCACACCCGGAACCTGTTTGCTCGCGCTTCTGGCTCACCCTGGTTTTGTGACCCCGGACCTGCCTGATTTTTGGATACTCTTCTGCCCCAGGAGATCCAGACCTGCTTCTGCCATAACGACTCCTGACTACTCTTCAATCCCGGTAACTCTGACCAGCCTTCTGCCTTGCTACTACGTATTTTGGATTTCCCTTGAACTGTACTGCTGCCTTGTTTCATTCCGCCCTGTTGTGTCTGTGTCTCCCCCCCCCAGGACTTCTGGACCACCCACCACCGGCTTCATAGGACGCATCGCTGCCACTGGGGGGGGCACAGACCCAGCACATTGGACGGGATCCCTGTTACCCCTGGAGCCTTCATTCACTCCCTACCTCCCTTTTCCCTTAAGTTTTAATAAACTTTCTGGTGTGACGCAATTGTGGTCCTCTGGTCGTCTGTCTGAACCGTGACAAATAACGGTAATGGCACTGACCTGACTGACCCTTGTTCTTTTTTTTCTCTCTTGCATTTCATGTGTTTTATTTCATATCTATGTTACTACCTTTCTTGTGCATTGTTGGGAAAGCGCTCGCAAGTTAAGCATTTCACTGTACGTTTTTTTTTTTTCACTGTACTGTTTTACACCTGCTGTATCCTGTGCAAGTGACAATAACACTTGAAACTTTAAATAACTGTGTGCAGAAGGTGGATATTGAAATATGAAAATCTAGGTATTTTTCCCTCCCAGACACACGATTCTAGGATAGGACAGAAAATAATACAATATGTCACAATCTTTAACAATTGTTTGAATACCACAGTAAATCAACAGCACATTCATTTTCAGAACCTCTAGGCCTTGGGAGAAATTAAAACCAAACCACAACGTTGATTATAGCGATGTGTGAATCATCTTTCTTGGCATAACCCATGCCAGCTAGGAGGCCTGTCTGTCTCTGTATGTAGGAAGAGGAGGAACAGCTTGTGTGTACGGAGGAGTGAGGCTCCTGAGGGGAATGGTTGTACACTCCTAATGGTTGCACTCCTGCACTGAGATAAAGACTCGTAATAAGTGTATGTGTGTGTGTGTGTGTGTGTGTGTGTGTGTGTGTGTGTGTGTGTGTGTGTGTGTGTGTGTGTGTGTGTGTGTGTGTGTGTGTGTGTGTGTGTGTGTGTGTGTGTGTGTGTGTGTGTGTGTGTGTGTGTGTGTGTGTGTGTGTGTGTGTGTGTGTGTGTGTGTGTGTGTGTGTGTGCGTGCGTGTGTGCGTGGGTGTGCGTGTGGTGTGTGTGTATGTGTGTGCGTTGTGGGTTGGTGGGTGTGCCTACCACCATCTGGCTCTGTGCATGTGGTCTGACTGGAGGCCAGAGCCCAATCTGTAACATTATGACTCTCCAGAGATGCCGGCCGCCATGCAATCACGTTGACAGATGGCAAGGCTGCTGCTCGTGGCCCCACCAAGAAGACCAAATTCAGCTTCATTAAATTCTGATTGGAATCACGGGCACCAGGCCCCTTCAAAAGACGACTCGGTTTTCTTTCTTGTAGAAGGAATTGTGGGTGCGATGTGTGGTCAACATAGCACTGAGTGAAATGTTTTAATTCTTTAAAGTCTATGTCGTTGGGGGAGGGGGGGTGCTAAGCTGACATACAGAATTGTTTTAAGATGGTCATACTATTGATCATTTAGCTATTTGATTTAGAATTTTAGGACCCCTTTAGGTACCCAAAAATATATTAAAATGTTTTTTGATAAAATATAGATTTAGGCCTTTACTACTAAATCCCATAGAAACAAATTGATGACACATTAAAAAAAGACAGGAAAAAAATGAATCATAAGAAACAAGGTTTTGAAGTGTCTGTCCTAAATCTAGGAGATATACAGTGCATTCGAAAAGTATTCAGACCCCTTGACTTTTTCCACATTTTGTTACGTTACAGCCTTATTCTAAAATGGATTAAATAGAACATTTTCCTCATCGATCTACACACAGTACGCCATGATGACAAAGCGAAAACAGGTTTTTAGACATTTTTGCAAATGTATTAAAAATAAAAAAACAGAAATACCTCATTTACATAAGTATTCAGACCCTTTGGAATGAGACTCGAAATTGGGCTCAGGTGCATCCTGTTTCCATTGATCATCCTTGAGATGTTTCTACAACTTGATTGGAGTCCACCTGTGGTAAATTCAATTGATTGGACATGATTTGGAAAGGCACACCTGTCTTTATAAGGTCCCACAGTTGACAGTGCATGTCAGAGCAATGGGGTTGAAGGAATTGTCCGTAGAGCTCCGAGACAGGATTGTGTTGAGGCACAGATCTGGGGAAGGGCACCAAAATCATTCTGCAGCATTGAAGGTCCCCAAGAACACAGTGGCTTCCATCATTCTTAAATGGAAGAAGTTTGGAACCACCAAGACTCTTCCTAGAGCTGGCCGCCCGGCCAAACTGAGCAATCGGGGGAGAAGAGCCTTGGTCAGGGAGGTGACCAAGAACCCGATGGTCACTCTGACAGAGCTCCAGAGTTCGTGTGAAGATGGGAGAACCTTCCAGAAGGATAACCATCTCTTCAGCACTCCACTGTCGTGACATGACTTTAATTACATTAATCTGAAAACTGTTATCTCTAATTAACGAACTATGTTTAATTGTTACCAGACTAAATTAATAATGTAACAATTAACTTATTAGTATCTGGGGCACCACGAGAGCGGTTCTTTAAAGAGTTATCATTTCCCGAATTAAACTGTAATAGGTCTTTACCTATCACATCTATAAACAGTCAACTTATTAATCATAACCTCGTATCATATCATCATTCTGAAAGTCGTAACCTCCTTGCATCTGCAAAAACCAGAGCCTTACTTATGATTCAATACTACACAAATTGGTTTAATTATTTATTTACTAGCTAATTAAATGGGAACACAGGATAAACATACACACTCTGCACTGGTTATTGACTGGAGAAAACAGGTCCCTAGTGGAATGACAACAACATTGATGCTTGTTAAAGAAGAGAGGAAGAGGGAGAGAGACACTTAACATTGCCACATTCGGAAACTACTCTCCTCTACAGTGAGGGAAAAAAGTATTTGATCCTCTGCTGATTTTGTACGTTTGCCCACTGACAAAGACATAATCAGTCTATAATTTTAATGATAGGTTTATTTGAACAGAGACAGAATAACAACAAAACAATCTCAGGAGGGATTTTGTTCCACTCCTCTTTGCAGATCTTCTCCAAGTCATTAAGGTTTCGAGGCTGACGTTTGGCAACTCGAACCTTCAGCTCCCTCCACAGATTTTCTATGGGATTAAGGTCTGGAGACTGGCTAGGCCACTCCAGGACCTTAATGTGCTTCTTCTTGAGCCACTCCTTTGTTGCCTTGGCCGTGTGTTTTGGGTCATTGTCATGCTGGAATACCCATCCACGACCCATTTTCAATGCCCTGGCTGAAGAAAGGAGGTTCTCACCCAAGATTTGACGGTACATGGCCCCGTCCATCGTCCCTTTGATGCGGTGAAGTTGTCCTGTCCCCTTAGCAGAAAACACCCCCAAAGCATAATGTTTCCACCTCCATGTTTGACAGTGGGGATGGTGTTCTTGGCGTCATAGGCAGCATTCCTCCTCCTCCAAACACGGCGAGTTGAGTTGATGCCGAAGAGCTCGATTTTGGTCTCATCTGACCACAACACTTTCACCCTATTCTCCTCTGAATCATTCAGATGTTCATTTGCAAACTTCAGACGGCCCTGTATATGTGCTTTCTTGAGCAGGAGGACCTTGCGGGCGCTGCAGGATTTCAGTCCTTCACGGCGTAGTGTGTTACCAATTGTTTTCTTGGTGACTATGGTCCCAGCTGCCTTGAGATCATTGACAAGATCCTCCCGTGTAGTTCTGGGCTGATTACTCACCATTCTCATGATCATTGCAATTCCACGAGGTGAGATCTTTCATGGAGCCCCAGGCCGAGGGAGATTGACAGGTCTTTTGTGTTTCTTCCATAATTGCACCAACTGTTGTCACCTTCTCACCAAGCTGCTTGGCGATGGTCTTGTAGCCCATTCCAGCCTTGTGTAGGTCTACAATCTTGTCCCTGACATCCTTGGAGAGCTCTTTGGTCTTGGCCATGGTGGAGAGTTTGGAATCTGATTGATTGATTGCTTCTGTGGACAGGTGTCTTTTATACAGGTAACAAACTGAGATTAGGAGCACTCCCTTTAAGAGTGTGCTCCTAATCTCATCTTATTACCTGTATAAAAGACACCTGGGAGCCAGAAATCTTTCTGATTGAGAGGGGGTCAAATACTTATTTCCCTCATTAAAATGCAAATAAATTTATAAAATTTTTGACATGCGTTATTCTGGATTTTGTTGTTGTTATTCTGTCTCTCACTGGTCAAATAAACCTACCATTACAATTATAGACTGATCCTTTCTTTGTCAGTAGGCAAATGTACAAAATCAGCAGGGGATCAAATACTTTTTTCCGTCACTGTATAGTAACCATATACTTTGCACACGAACCGCCGCCCTTTTTGAGAACGAAATCATGAATGTATGTGAAATGCCTGGTTCGTTGTGTATCTCTCTTGGTGGACAGGACCGCCCTGGAAAGGGAGTTGGGCCTTCTCGCAGCATGCTTGTAAGGCTCTGATTGTCCAAACAGGTTCCAACAAGTCTTCTTCTGTTGTTCTCTTCTTCGTAGTTGTCCGGTCTCCGATGACTTGTCGTGTAGTCCTGAACAGAGCAACAGAGTTGATTTTCCTTCCATTCGCTCTTGAAGATGCTTCTTTGAAGATAGGCTAGCCAGCCATATTGATGATTCCTAGTGGGGTGATGGGCGTAGCGTAACAGGATGGGCCTACTTAAATTCGCTTTTGAAGATCCTTTACTTAGGACAGCTAATCAGCCGTACCAGTGATCGTCCGGGGAGGTGAGTTTATTATCTCCACCTCGTGTTGAGATTCAAAGTTCCAACCATTTTAAACGTGTAGCTGCTGCTTTCACGTTTTCTGGTCTAATGTGTTAATTCGTAACTCATCATTTATACACTTCGGTCGAAAGGGGCGGTTCCGTCAGGCTGACACGCTCTCTGACCTTACTTTGGGCGGTGACTAGTAACGGTGCAAAGTTATGAAAAACAATTATCTCTTAGAGATTCTCAAATCACATCCCTATCTTAACAAAAATACTTTAATCATTTTTCATATTACATGCACAACGCATAGTATGGCAACGTCAAATATGTAGTGGGTATACTTTCCAAGTTACAGTACATCACAAAATAACAAACAATATGACATTAGTGTTCTATAGATCGCCTCCGACCATTCCCCACGTTCTACGTTAGGAATATTATTCCAGTATTCGCTTTTGAACGTGTTAGAGTTTCAGCGGGAAAAGGTCTGTGGAGACAAATTACATTCCTTTGGTGAATCTTGAGAGGGAGAGCCTGGATCGTCTCCCTTGATTTACGACAGGACGTGAGTTGTTAACCCCCACTAGTCCTTCCCTCCCCCCTTTGCGGGTGAAAAGGGGGTCTGATTGAAGTTATTCATTGCAAACCTGATCTGACCTATTTGGACTCTCTAGGACAGTCATGACACCACCAATCAGGCCTTTATGATAGAGTGGCCAGACAGAAACCACTCCTCAGTAAAAGGCACATGACAGCCCGCTTGGCGTTTGCCAAAAGGCACCTAAAGACTCTCAGACCATGAGAAACAAGATTATTTGGTCTGATGAAACCAAGATTGAACTCTTTGGCCTGAATGCCAAGCGTCAAGTCTGGAGGAAACCTGGCACCATCCCTACGGTGAAGCATAGTGGTGGCAGCATCATGCTGTGGGGATTGTTTTCAGTGGCAGGGACTGGGAGACTAGTCATGATCGAGGCAAAGATTAACAGAGCAAAGTACAGAGAGATCCTTGATGAAATCCTGCTCCAGATGTTTTTCAGCGGCAGGAATTGGGAGACTAGTCAGGATAGAAGGAAAGATGAACGGAGCAAAGTATAGAGAGATCCTTGATGAAAACCTGCTCCAGAGCACTCAGGACCTCAGACTGGGGCGAATGTTCACCTTCCAACAGGACAACGACCCTAAGCACACATCCAAGACAACGCAGGAGTGGCTTCGGGACAAGTCGCTGAATGTCCTTGAGTGGCCGAGCCAGAGCCCGGACTTGAACCCGATCTAACATCTCTGGAGAGACCTGAAAATAGCTGTGCAGCGATGCTCCCCATCCAACCTGACAGAGCTTGAGAGGATCTGCAGAGAAGAATGGGAGGAACTCCCCAAATACAGGTGTGCCAAGCTTGTAGCGTCATACCCAATAAGACTTGAGGCCGTAATTGCTGCCAAAGGTGCTTCAACAAAGTACTGAGTAAAGGGTCTGTATACTTATGTAAATGTCTATTTTAGGTTTATTTGTATTAATTTTTTGGAGAAGAAAAATCTACAAACCTGTTTTTGCTTTGTCATTATGTGTAGATTGATGAGGGGAAAAAACAATTTATCCATTTTAGAATAAGCCTGTAACGTAACAAAATGTGGAAAAAGTAAAGGGGTCTGAAAACCTTCCGAATGCACTGTATATATATATATATATATATTACATATATATATTTTGTTTATATATATTTACACATATTTAACCCCTTTTTTTGGAAGTGCGACACTGGCGGATGCGGTGGATTGCAAAAAAACTGATATCTTTAGTTTAAACTGATGGATTTTGATGGGGATTTTTTTGTTATGTAATTTAGATTGACGCACCGGTAAATTAATCGACTGTAGGTTAATCAAAATAATCTCACTTCTGGTGTAAAAACGGTGATCTTCATGTAGCTTTCAGTTATACTCGAAGATTGTTTGATTTTCAGATATTCTGTTTATGAGATCACATCCATTTATTCATTGGTTTACATATATACAAACATTGGTAGGTACCCAAAGTAATACTAAATAAGCAATGGTATCCCCTCTGAACATTGGTATACTTTTGGAATAGATAATTAGATGCCAGGAGCCTCATGTGATTCTAGACACTTCTACTGTGATAGTGTGGACTTGGCTGGTGAACAAGTCTGTCAAGCCACTGCCAGTGACTTTAGTGAACAACACATTTCAGGGGATTTCAGGACAGAATGTTCAAACAAAAGATGTGACATGTTCTGAAAGCTATGGCCATCTTTGGAGACTACAATTTTTACTTTCATTTTACCACCCTCTCACTAACAGCATGAAGTGTTTGATTTGTATATATATATAAATAATTCACTACATGACCAAAAGTATGTGGACACCTGCTTGTCGATCATCTCATTCCAAAATCATGGCCATTAATATGGAGTTGGTCCCCCCTTTGCTGCTATAACAGCCTCCACTCTTCTGGGAAGGTTTTCTACTAGATGTTGGAACATTGCTGCGGGGACTTGCTTCCATTCAGCCACAAGAGCATTAGTGAGGTCGGGCACTGATGTTGGGCGATTAGACCTGGCTCGCAGTCGGCGTTCCAATTCATCCCAAAGTTGTTCGATGGGGTTGAGGTCAGGGCTCCGTGCAGGCCAGTCAAGTTCTTCCACACCGATCTCGACAAACCATTTCTGTATGGACCTCACTTTAAAGCTGGGAGCACAGAATCCTCTAGAATGTCATTGTATGCTGTAGCGTTAAGATTTCGCTTCACTGGAACTAAGAGTTCTATTAGATAGATAGCTCTGAATCAACGATATGGCTTGAAAATCTATGAAGTGCAGTGTCTGGATGTTCCTTATTAATCACAAAAGATCAACAAATATTTTTTACATCATCCACATAAGAGTCACAGCAAAAGATTTTGTATGATCTCTTATACACTATTTTAGGCCAAGCTTTTGGAACATTGGCTTTCCTGGATATAGCCACACTGCATCTAATTGGTAAGGAAACAGCTTTAGAACAAAGTTCTACAGTATTAGTAAAAATGTGATCAATACATGTGGATGATCTTGTTCCTGTAGTGTTTGTAAACACCCTGGTAGGTTGATTAATAACCTGAACCAGATTACAGGCACTGGTTACAATGAGAAGCTTCCTCTTGAGCGGACAGCTTGAAGAAAACCAGTCAATATGCAGGTCCCCAAGAAAGTACACCTCTCTGTTTACATCACATGCACTATCAAGCATTTCACACACATTATTTAGATCCTGACTGTTAGCACTTGGTGGCCAATAGCAACACCCCAAAAGAATAGGCTTTAGATGAGGCATGTGTGTCCCAAATGGCACCCTATTCCTTATACAGTGGACTACTTTTGAGAGCACTGGTCAAAAGTAGCACACTACATCACAGGAAGTTGGTGGCACCTTAATTGAGGAGGACGGGTTTGTGGTAATGGCTGGAACGGAATTGGTGGAATGGTATCAAATACATCAAACACATGGTTTCTATGTGTTTGACGCCATTCCATTCACTCCTTTCCAGACATTATTATGAGCTGTCCTCCCCTCAGCAGCCTCCACTGCACTTCATAGGGAATAGGGTGCCATTTGCAGACAACGTTAAGTGTAATAGGACTACATAAACACACATGGTCTGAAATTTATACTCTTCATTAGAATTTGAATTAAGTGGTGTATGCACACTTGGTGTCTGAGTCAAACTAATCACGAGGGGAGATGGTGAAATACAGTACTTCCTGCCCTGTTAACTCAGTAGGCCTAATATGTATCTAGGAGAGTTTATTTGAGACTATAGAGAAAAGGCTCTTTTGATATGTGTAAACCTCCAGCACTCAAAACATTATTTCTTAAGTGTTCAAGTTTCAAGATGAATGAGGGATATTTGTCTAGACATGGTGTTACAGAGTGGCATTTCAGGAATGTATCAAATAAACCGTATATGCCCTTACAGTTTGTGACTTGACCTTAGATTTGAGCTAAGTATATACTGGCCATTTTTGGAGGCAATATTGCCAGTTTACCGTGGCTTTTAGTCACTTGGAAGTTAATTCTGCTAGTTGTATTGGGAAATATGATAGCCCCTGTCTCTTCCCTATGACTTCCACTATGAATCCCGTTATTCATCAATACTCTCATCCTTTCCAACAAACACTTCTCTATTTTGATTAAACACAAAATGTATTAACCAGACATTGACGTGAATGATTTTGACATCACTTCTGTTTTCTCTGTAATTCTTTCTTCATCCAAAAATGGATATTCAATTTTACATGCAACACAACACAACCTGCTTAGATATCCATGATATCTCCTAGTGGCCAGGGACTTTAATGCAGGAAAACTAAAATCTGTTTTACAACATTTCTAGAAGCATGTCCCTCACCCTCTATTTGGAAAATCTGACCATAACTCTATCCTCCTGATACCTGCTTACAAGCAAAAACTCAAACAGGAAGTACCAGTGATGCACTCAATACGGAAGTGGTCAGATGAAGCGGATGCTAAGCTTCAGGACTGTTTCACGAGCACAGACTGGAATATGTTCTGGGATTCATCCGATGGTATTGAGGAGTATTCCACATCAGTCACCGGCTTCATTAATAAGTGCATTGACGACGACGTCCCCACAGTGACCATACATCACAGGAGGTTGGTAGCAACTTAATTGGGGAGAATGGGCTCATGGTAATGACTGGAGCAGAAGGAGTGTAATGGTATCAAATACTTCAAACACATGGTTTCCAGGTGTTTGATTCCATTCCATTTGCTCCGTTCCGGACATTATTACACCACATCAGTCACTGGCTTCATCAATAAGTGCATCGATGATGTCGTCCCCACAGTGACCGTACGTACATACCCCAACCAGAAGCCATGGATTACAGGAAACATCCACACTGAGCTAAAGGGTAGAGCGGCCGCTTTCAAGGAGCGGGACTCTAACCCGGACGCTTATAAGAAATCCCGCTATGCCCTCCGACGAACCATCAAACAGGCAAAGAGTCAATACAGGACTAAGATTGAATCGTACTACACTGGCTCTGACGCTCGTTGGATGTGGCAGGGCTTGAAAACTATTACAGACTACAAAGGGAAGCACAGCCGCGAGCTGCCCAGTGACACAAGACTTCCAGACGAGCTAAACCACTTCTATGCTCGCTTCGAGGCAAGCAACACTGAAGCATGCATGAGAGCACCAGCTGTTCCGGATGACTATGTGATCACGCTCTCCGTAGCCGATGTGAGTAAGACTTTTAAGCAGGTCAACATTCACAAGGCCGCAGGGCCAGACGGATTACCAGGACGTGTACTCCGAGCATGTGCTGACCAACTGGCAAGTGTCTTCACTGACATTTTCAACATGTCCCTGACTGAGTCTGTAATACCAACATGTTTCAAGCAGACCACCATAGTCCCCGTGCCCAAGGACTCTAAGATAACCTGCCTAAATGACTACCGACCCGTAGCACTGACGTCTGTAGCCATGAAGTGCTTCGAAAGGCTGGTCATGGCTCACATCAACAGCATTATCCCAGAAACCCTAGACCCACTCCAATTTGCATACCGCCCCAACAGATCCACAGATGATGCAATCTCTATTGCACTCCACACTGCCCTTTCCCACCTGGACAAGAGGAACACCTACATGAGAATGCTATTCATTGACTACAGCTCAGCATTCAACACCATAGTGCCCTCAAAGCTCATCACTAAGCTAAGGATCCTGGGACTAAACACCTCCCTCTGCAACTGGATCCTGGACTTCCTGACAGGCCGCCCCCAAGTGGTAAGGGTAGGTAACAACACATCTGCCACACTGATCCTCAACACGGGGGCCCCTCAGGGGTGCGTGCTCAGTCCCCTCCTGTACTCCCTGTTCACCCATGACTGCATGGCCAGGCACGACTCCAACACCATCATTAAGTTTGCCGACGACACAACAGTGGTAGGCCTGATCACCGACAACGATGAGACAGCCTATAGGGAGGAGGTCAGAGACCTGGCCGTGTGGTGCCAGGACAACAACCTCTCCCTCAACGTGACCAAGACAAAGGAGATGATTGTGGACTACAGGAAAAAAAAGAGGACTGAGCACGCCCCCATTCTCATCGACGGGGCTGTAGTGGAACAGGTTGAGAGCTTCAAGTTCCTTGGTGTCCACATCACCAACGAACTATCATGGTCCAAACACACCAAGACAGTCGTGAAGAGGGCACGACAAAGCCTATTCCCCCTCAGGAGACTGAAAAGATTTGGCATGGTTCCTCAGATCCTCAAAAAATTCTACAGCTGCACCATCGAGAGCATCCTGACTGGTTGCATCACCGCCTGGTATGGCAACTGCTTGGCCTCCGACCGCAAGGCACTACAGACGGTAGTGCGTACGGCCCAGTACATCACTGGGGCCAAGCTTCCTGCCATCCAGGACCTCTATACCAGGCGGTGTCAGAGGAAAGCCCTCAAAATTGTCAAAGACTCCAGCCACCCTAGTCATAGACTGTTCTCTCTGCTACCGCACGGCAAGCGGTACCGGAGTGCCAAGTCTAGGTCCAAAAGACTTCTCAACAGCTTCTACCCCCAAGCCATAAGACTCCTGAACAGCTAATCATGGCTACCCAGACTATTTGCACTGCCCCCCCACCCCATCCTTTTACTCTGCTGCTACTCTGTTAATGATTTATGCATAGTCACTTTAACTCTGCCTACATGTACATATTACTGCAACTACCTCAACTAGCCGGTGCCCCCGCACATTGACTCTGCACCGGCACCCCCCTGTATATATAGCCTCCCTACTGTTATTTTATTTTACTTCTGCTCTTTTTTTCTCAACACTTTTTTTGTTGTTGTTTAATTTTTACTTTTTTGTTAAAAATAAATGCACTGTTGGTTAAGGGCTGTAAGTAAGCATTTCACTGTAATGTCTGCACCTGTTGTATTCGGCGCATGTGGCCAATAAAATTTGATTTGATTTGATTTGATTTATTATGAGCCTCCTGTGCCATATACCAACCAAAAGCCATGCAACAGTCAACATCCACACTGAGCTAAAGGCTAGAGCTGACGCTTTCAAGGAGCGGGACACTAATACAGGCGCTTATAAGAAATCCTGCTATGCCCCCCGACGAACCATCAAACAGGCCTAGGATCAAATCCTACTACACCGGCTCTGACACTCGTCGGATGAGGCAGGGCTTGCAAACTATAACGGATTACAAAGGGAAACCGAGCCGCGAGCTGCCCAGTGCCGTGAGCCTACCAGACGAGCTAAATGCCTTCTATTCTCGCTTTGAGGCAAGCAACACTGTGTGATCACGCTCTCCGTAGACGATGTGATTAAGATCTTTAAACTGGTTAACATTCACAAAGCCGCAGGGCTAGATGGAGTACCAGGACGCGTACTCAGAGCATGCGCTGACCAGCCGGAAAGTGTCTTCACTGACATTTTCAACCTCTCCCTGACCCAGTCTGTAATACCTACATGTTTCAAACAGACCACCATAATCCCTGTGCCCAAGAACGCCAAGGTAACGTGCCTAAATGACTACCGCCCTGTAGCACTCACATCTGTAGCCATGAAATGCTTTGAAAGGCTGGTCATGGCTCACATCAACACCATCATCCCACAAACCCTGGACCCACTCCAATTCGCATACTGCCCCAACAAATCCACAGATGACACAATCTCTATTGCACTCCACACTGCCCTTTCCCACCTGGATAAAAGGAACACCTACGTGAGAATGCTGTTCATTGACTACAGCTCAGTGTTCAACACCATAGTGCCCTCCAAGCTCATCACTAAGCTAAGGCGTCTGGGACTGAACACCTCCCTCTGCAACTGGATGCTGGAATTCCTGATGGGCCACCTCCAGGTGGTGAGGGTAGGCAACAACACATCCGCCATGCTGACCCTCAACACGGTGCCCCTCAGGAGTGCGTGGTTAGTCCCCTCCTGTACTCCCTGTTCACCCAGGACTGCGTGGCCACACACGATTCCAACACTATCATTAAGTTTGCCGACGACACGAAGGTTGTAGGCCTGATCACTGATGACGATGAGACAGCCTTTAGGGAGGAGATCAGAGACCTGGCAGTGTGGTGCCAGGACAACAACGTGAGCAAGACAAAGTAGCTGATCGTGGACTACAGGAAAAGCAGGGCCAAGCACACCCCCATTCACATCAACGGGGCTGTAGTGGAGCGGGTCGAGAGCTTTAAGTTCCTTGTTGTCCACATCACTAAGGACCTATCATGATCCAAACACACCAAGACAGTCGTGAAGAGGGCACGACAATGCCTATTCCTGAAAAGATTTGGCATGGGACCTCAGATCCTCAAAAAGTTATACAGCTGCACCATCGAGAGCATCCTGACTGGTTGCCTCACCGCTTGGTAAAGCAACTGCTCGGCATCCAACCCCAAGGCGCTACAGAGGGTAGTGCGTATGGCCCAGCACATCACTGGGGTCGAGCTTCCTGCCATCCAGGACCTCTATACCAGGCGGTGTCAGAGGAATGCCCTAAAAATTGTCAAAGACTGTTCTCTCTGCTACCGCATGGCAAGCGGTACCGGAGCGCCAGGTCTGGGACCAAAATGCCTACATAGCTTCTACCCCCAAGCCATGAAACTGCTGAACATTTAATCAAATGGTTACCCTGACTATTTGCATTGACCCCCTTATTTAATTTTGATTTATTCTTATTTTTTGCACTGACTCTCTTGCACAGGCCCGATGTACACTCACTGGGCTCTAACCACACATACTACACTGAAACTCCAACAGACATGCATATTGACGCCCCCCACACACACACATATGCATTCACATTCCTTCACACTCTTCACATATGCTGCTGCTACTCTCTGTTTATTATCTATGCATAGTCACTTTACCCCTACCTACATGTACATATTACCGCAATTACCTCGACTAACCCGTATGTATCCCTACACATTGACTCGGTACCAGTACCCCTTGTATATAGCGTAATTATTGTTAATTTATTGTGTTACTATTTTCCCTTTAGTTTATTTAGCACATTTTTCTTACTTTTTTTCGTAAGTAAGCATTTCACAGTAAGGTAAGTAAGCATTTCACCTGTTGTATTCGGTGCATGTGACAAATAAAATTTGATTTGATGATGTGATACTGCACAGTATGTCAATCAATGATACTGTTGAAGGTTCTAACTCTGTATAATCTCTTGTGGACAGATCTGACCAAATTACGCAATATTTTAGTTCTGGGCTAACTGAGATTAAAGCCTGTATAAAGTTGAGATACCGCTAAATCCAAATTGAAGGTATTTTTTTTAAATCAGAAAGCAACCCTCCAGCAACTGCATGCATTGATGATGACATGTCCTTTATGTGAAAGTAATGATATGCCATTGTTCTTTGTTTACAGTAGTAGGCTAGCCAGGTAGGCTACGCCCTATGCCTCAGGTTTCTAGCGGTTTGTGCACATGCAGCAACAAGGCAGGAGTGAATGCATTGCATAATACCATGTTCTAGAGCAGCGTTTCCCAAACTCGGTCCTTGGGACCCCAAGGGGTGCACGTTTTGATTTTTGCCCTAACACTACACTGCTGATTCAAATGATCAAAGCTTGATGATTAGTAAAAAATTTTGAACCAGCTGTGTAGTGCTAGGGCAAAAAACAAAACGTGCACCGATTTTGGGAAACCCTGTTCGAGAGGATATATGGTGCTTTCAAGACAACTGGGAACTCGGCGAAACAACTAGCTCAAATCATGACTACAGTGATCTTCAGGTCGGAAAGTCGGAGTTGGGTTTTTCCCAGTCAGACCTTTACTAGACTGCAGACAAAATCCAGAAAAACATGTATTGAGCTCAACACTACAGCATTGCTACACATAGACAAGGCTTCGTTCATCAAATCTGTGAATGTAGGCCTACTACTGACTTCCTGTAGCCTAATAAAGGATACATTGTCCCGCATAATACAGGTCTTTGTTAGATAGCCTAGTGGTCAGGGCCCATTTTAAGGCTTCAAATTAATCGTTAGAACCTTAGTAGGAGCGTTGTTAAATCTCCGAGCTGTTTCCCAAAACCATCATTATTAACATTGTATTTAAAACGCTCGTAATCTAACGCCTGCCTCCACTCATAAAACAGCTACATACATCATAATGCTTTTTACCCTCCGCGTCACTTCATACACAGAATATCACCGCTAAACATATAATCACATGGTTAATCTGTCTCTCTGTGACAGCAGATAACTTCAGAACAAAATTGCCAATGTCTTTGCAATTGATACAAACAAGTGAAGTATAAAAAGAAAACCGAGATGACTGCATTCAAACATAAACAGTGCTTGGCTATAGGCCTATTTTCAGTCATATTGAAATACATTTAATGTTCAATCAATTTAGTTGTATTTTGCTGTAGTCTACTGTCTGTACTTTGACTCAATATATTTAATGATTTGTATCCCTGTGTGTAGCCTAACATCCGTGACTGAAAGAGCGAACCCACGTGACCAAAGCCGAACGTGAACTGGTTGGCAGTATGACTGAGAGCAGACACTTCAGCTATCGATTACAATTTACAGAGGTTTTCTCCATTGAGGAATGTCTGATCATTTTCCAAAGAAATGTTAGAGTTTGTTTTACCATTGTTTCTTGGCTTTTTGGCGCTCTACTTACTCAGCGTGCGATTCGGAAGAACAAGGCAAGTGGCGAATGAATTTATAGTTTATTTCAACTTTGTTGGTGTTCGCGTTGGTTGCTGTATGCTAGGAATTAAACTTTTGCCTAAACACTTGAAACTGATCAACATATTTGTTGGAGAATCCTGGCCACGTTCCTTAAACACAAGTTCTTTATGTGACTAATATCAAACAGTCGATTATTTGAACAAAGCATCAGACTGTCTTGTGTAAGAACATGAGCAGCGTTTTTCAAATTCGGCACAACAATTTTAGCGTAGTTC
The DNA here is from genome assembly GCF_964263955.1 of Coregonus lavaretus. Classification (NCBI taxonomy): domain Eukaryota; kingdom Metazoa; phylum Chordata; class Actinopteri; order Salmoniformes; family Salmonidae; genus Coregonus; species Coregonus lavaretus. The sequence goes on along the minus strand of NC_140006.1, from coordinate 29,143,361 downwards.
ACAGTCCCTGATTTAGATGGGAACAATGGGCTAAGAGGTCCAGTCCTGAGTTTGAGGGATATAGATGGTATTGTAACAATGTAAATATTCTATGACAGCAGCCTATGTATGCCACTGAGTGTAGCTATTTGACCAAGCAAACAGTCCTTTACCTTTTGTTTGCTGTTTGACCATAGTTTGCATAATCTTAAATACCTTTATTATTTCCTCTTCATAAGACAGCTGGTTGCAGTTAATGAATGTCTTACATTTTGGAAATGTTAGTAATTTAGCAGGGACGCGCTTATCCAGAGCGCATCGACAGGTCATGGGACTGCAAACACACTGCGTGTGTCACAAATGGCACCCTATTACCTTCATAGTGCCCTACTTCTGACCAGGGCCTATATGGCTCTTTCTTTGGTCAAAAGTAGTGCACTACATAGGGAATAGGGTGCCATTTGGGAGTACAACTCACTGTGTTCTCTGTAAGAAGTAGGTCAGCCGCAAACAGTCTCTAAAGGCATTTCCTTCAGCATTGTCTGTACTGGGCTGGTCAGCTCCCAGAGGAGCACTCACTGAGGATTTGATTTGAGGATCAGACCTGGTGGGTTAAAATACAATTTTAACTCTTTCTAATATTTTGAGCATTTGCTCTATAGTCTAGAGTAGACTGCCTGGAGTGCCAGATAGGCGGGGTTTGCAGTTTTGGGACCATTTGTCCATTAAGCCAAGCAAGCTCAAGCACAGAAAGTATTTGAAATGATTTATAATAGTATTTGAACCCAGGATAGTCATCATTCTGAGTTTTCCCCACCCTGCTCATCTTATCTACGCAAAAGGAAAGTGCATGTTATGGTCCTCTTAATTTAGAGTTATTTATCCAACTTAAGTTGTGATACAAACGTTGGGCTATATGTTTAGATTTTTAACTGCATGATGCGACTCTAATGATGTTTTGAAAAAAGTTGCATGAAAGGCATGAGCTCTGCTTTGTTTTTTGCGCAGGCTGCACACACTTCATCAGTCTCTCATTCACAATTTGACAAGCACTTGATAATGCCTCGAATTTCCTGGAGGCATCCCCTTTGTGTGGATGTAAAAAAAAATCCATGCCTTTTGCGGCCAGTGGCCGTTGTGCCCTTGGGCTGAATATAATAATTATAATTCCCTTCTCCCGGCTGCGTTCTCCAAAGCACCTCTCACTCACATGGCTCTCTCAGATCTCAGTTCCTATTAGCCAATGCCCGTCACGTGATCGGGTCTTTCTCACAGGCTACAAGTGAAGACAGACACATCGGGGACACAACTGTGCGCATCCTTATCCAATTCCAATGCACATATTGAAGATATTGGAAGAACTGTCCACAATTACTTTTCGTCAGCCAACAAGATGAGTAGGCCTAACGAACAGCAAAAGCACTAGCCTATGTCAATCTACTATCCCCCATAGTACACATTTGGCCTATTCTGTGCAAGAAATAAATATTCCAAACATAGTCTGGGACCGTTGTGGGATGCGATAGATCCCAAATGAATACAACCACTAGCATCAGAAAAACTTTTTTAAGCAATGAGGCTGGTGCAACAGATCAGAACATTTAGCTTAAAATGTTAATAAACTATTAGGTTATTTCTTCACATTATAAGCGCGGCAATGCGCACACGGCAATAGGCTATAAGCGCGAATGTTCCAAAATGCCATCAATTAGCAGGAAAACACAATTCTCAAAAATGACCGCAAATTCGATTATGCATTTAATGCTTTTATAATAAAGGTGCATTTTTATGGTGAAAGTTATCTTCCCCAAACTTGAAACTCACACACTGCGTATGTATGCCAGTTAGGCTCTACACCCGTTGTAAAGCAAATTAATGTGCTTAATTTTAAGAAGTTATTTGGCCACTTTAGTTGTGATACAAACCTTATCAAAACATATAGGCCTATGGGCTAGGCTACATGAGGTGTGTGACTATGATTTGAAAAAGTTATTTATAAAAGGCATGCACTGTTTCTTGCCTTACTGCACACAAGCTGGGCATCATTCACAAGTGATAATATATCATTTACAAGTGATAGGCTAATATTGTCACCCATCAGACTATTCTTAATTTCATCTTGTCTTTTCATCTTGGACCATTATCATGCACCTGTCTCGAAACCGGAGCAGGGGAAAATAATACATGTCATTTATGCACTTAAATAGGGAATGGAGGACGCTTTTCCTGTGGTTCATTTTCATGCCAGCCAGGTAGGCTGTACTCCTGTTGTAAAGAGAAGCAATGTGCTTATTAGGAAAGATGAGAAATAAATATAGTAGGCCTAACCTATAGAAACTGATGGATCCTCTTTTTAATAGAGGCAATCACTCTTGTTTTCTCACGCAATTATAGAAATGTTGCACAACATGAGCTCATGGGCTCTCATGAAGTGTTTGATTAGATTTTCGATTACATTTGCATTGATGTCAGAGTGATTAGAGGGACAATAGAGTGCTGAGTACCAGGCAGTTAGCAAGTTTGGTAGGCTACTAATGACCAGCAGCAGCATCATAGCTTGGAGAAGCCTAATTACCGTGACTAAAAGGTCACGTGGAATTTGACTACCAGCCCTAGTCAGGTGTACTAGCAAGGCAGAGGTCCTGGGTTCAAGCCTCGTTATGAGCCGAATCAGGAGGAAGCGATACTCTCTAAGCAGTCAAATAGGGCCTCAACAGTAAAGGTAAATGGGATTCCATATTCTACATATCATTTTATTTTGTTAAATGTGAAAGGGAAAATAAATGGCAGGTCTAATTGATACTCATTGCCGCAGTGTGGACATCTGTTCTAATATTGTTACTGACGCATGGGGCCTTTACTCTGATGCTGGCCTATCCAAATGTGCTCACTGCTGGCAGACACTATCAGACTTCCTGATTGCTTCTGACAAGTGGCTGGCTGGCAGGCAGACAGGCAGGCAGCAGTGTGGACTAGGTGGGGGGCACAAGCACAACAACAACAAGTAAGCCTCGGCTGAGACTTGTCAGCTTGAGGCCTCACAAATAGCAGATCGTCTCTCATGACCCGCTCTCTCCACACTAACCCTCGGATGGATAAGCACACATGAGTTAGTTTAGTACCGACGTTGCACAGATTAGTATTGGTTTGTTGATCTCATGCATTATTTTGTGAAACAGAAGACTGCTCCGTGCTGCATCAAGTCAGCTCTAGATACAGTATCTTCCTTGCATAAGACATGTTGTTTCCAAAAACAAGTACACAGCACAGGAAGGATGATGTAACAGTTAGCCTATCTATTTGTGTTCAATGGCACAATGCTTTGTAGTATAATGCACCTTACAATGTTGCCTCAATTTCATCAGTATGATGACCCACTGACATTGTGTTTCTATAGGGCAAATAAGGGTGAAGATGACGGGTAACATTGTGCCCCTAGGTCAGCCACTGGATGCTAATAGTCTAGTGTACACACCCTGTGGCTATAGACACTATAAGCAAATGTCTCACCAGCGCTACCTCTAACTGGTCAAATTAATCCTGATTGGTAAACATATACCTAAGCTTCAAAAATCATAATATGAAAGGCATTATGACTCTTTATGTAATGCTTATAAAGGCTTTATGAATGCTACATGTCACCTCTACGTTAAGTGTTAGCAAAATCTTTGATAATAGCTTTTTGAAGCAGCTAGTTTTGTATTCGTTTTCTGGCCACTACCGCAAGATCATCCATAATAAAGGAGAAATAATGTTTTGTGCTTAGGCATAGCTTCTAAGTGGAGTAAATATTAGGCCTGTCCAGTCAGTGTGTGTTGAAAGGCCCAGTGTGTGTGTGTGTGTGTGTGTGTGTGTGTGTAAGTCCTGTTGACAGGATCAAAAAAGTGCCTCCAGCATTTCTTTAGGCCAAAGCTAATGTATGCATGATTTTTTACTGCACCCTCCAACACCACAGTTATTAATAGATCATGACATTCCTTGGCCTAGGGACAGAAACATATTTTTGTTGCCTCTGATTCTGATAGTCTTGAGCTGCGAATGTTTGTCAAAGCTTGTTGATTTGAAAATAAAATAAACCATAGTAACCTTAGCTGAGATAAGAACCTCAAAGGGAGCCATACACACACGATAGGAAGATAAGATAATATTTCATTAGAACCATAAAAAATGGATAGAGAGAACAGCAGTGTTAGATTTACAGTGTTAGATTTCCCTGGGAAAATAGTCAGCTATCTCTTCCTGTAATCGCTCTGAGCTATGACATTGCTATGCAGGACTCCCACATTGCCTTTGTAATTGTTTCCATCTGCATTCCCTTAAGATACAGCTGTTGAAAGCAGTTTGTTGGATACCATTTGTAAGGGCCTGGAGTGATTCCTGCTCTGTCAGCTAATTTGGTCTGAAATGATGCTCTGTGGCATGTCTGTGTGCTCAGTTTTCAGGCTTTAAATTATTTATTTAGTATACCTTGCTGACCAGTAGCTGCTGTATTTGTTTGTTACACTGTATGTGGTAAATGAGAATGAGGGTAGCTGATACCAGTCCACCTTGAAGGTTTGAGAGACACCCGATCACATTGTACACCTTGTCTCATGAATATTGCAAAGATGTTGTTAGTAGTTCCTTTGTTGTTAGTAGTTCTAATCACTTAGGCTTGCATTTATATTGCATCTGAATCAGTCAGATCTATGTTTTATCTCTTATTTCTTCTGAAAATGTTTAGGTGGATATGTTTGTTGATGATATGACATACTGTATATCTGATATTACCTCATGTAAAATACACATTTCTTATGTTTTTCTCTTTTTATAGGAGAGATGGGGAGCCTCCACTTATAAATGGTTGGATTCCATTCCTTGGGAAGGCTTTGGAGTTTGGAAAGAATGCACATGGATTTCTTGCAGCACATAAGGAGAAACATGGAGATGTATTTACTGTGCTGATTGCTGGTGGGTAATAAATATTAGTGTATACATTTTATCATAGCATGGTTCAAAAAGGAGCAAATGTACAGTACCAGTCAAAAGTTTGGACACACCTACTCATTCAAGGGTTTTTCTTTAGTTTTACTTTTTTTTTTTTACATTGTAGAATAATAGTGAAGACTTAAACTATGAAATAACATGTGTTAACCAAAAAAGTGTTAAACAAATCAAAATATATTTTATATTTGAGATACTTCAAATAGCCACCCTTTGCTTTGATGACCCGTTTTTCACACTCTTGGCATTCTCTCAACCAGCTTCACCTGGAATGATTTTCCAACAGTCTTGAAGGAGTTCCCACATATGCTGAGCACTTGTTGGCTGCTTTTCCTTCACTCTGCCGTCCGACTCATCCCAAACCATCTCAATTGGGTTGAGGTCGGGAGATTGTGGAGGCCAGGTCATCTGATGCAGCACTCCATCACTCTCCTTCTTGGTAAAATAGGCCTTACACAGCCTGGAGGTGTGTTGGGTCATTGTCCTGTTGAAAAACAGATTATAGTCCCACTAAGCCCAAACCAGAGGGGATGGCGTATCGCTGCAGAATGCTGTGTTAGCCATGCTGGTTAAGTGTGCCTTGAATTCTAAATACATCACAGACAGTGTCACCAGCAAAGCACCCCCACACCATAACACCACCTCCTCCATGCTTTACGGTGGGAACTACACATGCAGAGATCATCCGTTCACCCACACCGCATCTCACGAAGTCACGGCGGTTTGAACCAAAGATCTCAAATTTGGACTCCAGACCAAAGGACAAATTTCCACCGGTCTAATGTCCATTGCTTGTGTTTATTGGCCCAAGCAGGTCTCTTCTTCTTATTGGTGTCCTTTAGTAGTGGTTTCTTTGCAGCAATTCGACCATGAACGCCTGATTCACACAGTCCCCTCTGAACAGTTGATGTTGAGATGTGTCTGTAATTGAACTCTGAAGCATTTATTTGGGCTGCAATTTCTAAGGCTGGTAACTCTGAATGAACTTATCCTCTGCAGCAGAGGTAACTCTGGGTCTTCCATTCCTGTGGTGGTCCTCATGAGAGCCAATTTCATCATAGTGCTTGATGGTTTTTGCGACTGCACTTGAAGAAACTTTCAAAGTTCTTGAAATATTCCGTATTGACTGACCTTCATGGCTTAAAGTAATGATGGACTGTCATTTCTCTTTGCCTATTTGAGCTGTTCTTGCTATTATATGGACTTGGTCTTTTACCAAATAGGGCTATCTTCTGTATACTCCCCTTACCTTGTCACAACACAACTGATTTTCTCAAACGCATTAAGAAGGAAAGAAATTCCACAAATTAACTTTTAAGAAGGCACACCTGTTAATTGAAATGCATTCCAGGTGACTACCTCATGAAGCTGGTTGAGAGAATGCCAAGAGTGTGCAAAGCTGTCATCAAGGCAAAGGGTGGCTTTTTGAAGAATCTCAAATATAAATATATTTAGATTTCTTTAACACTTTTTTTGGTACTACATGATTCCATATGTGTTATTTCATAGTTTTGATGTCTTCACTGTTATTCTACAATGTAAAAAAAAAGTAAAAAATTAAGAAAAACCCTTGAATGAGTAGATGTGTCCAAACTTTTGACTGGTAGTGTATATTGCTGAATTTTTTTGATAAAATGTACAGTGAGGGAAAAAAGTATTTGATCCCCTGCTGATTTTGTACGTTTGCCCACTGACAAAGAAATGATCAGTCTATAATTTTAATGGTAGGTTTATTTGAACAGTGAGAGACAGAATAACAACAACAAAATCCAGAAAAACGCATGTCAAAAATGTTATAAATTGATTTGCATTTTAATTAGGGAAATAAGTATTTGACCCCCTCTCAATCAGAAAGATTTCTGGCTCCCAGGTGTCTTTTATACAGGTAACGAGCTGAGATTAGGAGCACACTCTTAAAGGGAGTGCTCCTAATCTCAGCTTGTTACCTGTATAAAAGACATCTGTCCACAGAAGCAATCAATCAATCAGATTCCAAACTCTCCACCATGGCCAAGACCAAAGAGCTCTCCAAGAATGTCAGGGACAATATTGTAGACCTACACAAGGCTGGAATGGGCTACAAGACCATCGCCAAGCAGCTTGGTGAGAAGGTGACAACAGTTGGTGTGATTATTCGAAAATGGAAGAAACACAAAAGACATGTCAATCTCCCTTGGCCTGGGGCTCCATGCAAGATCTCACCCCGTGGAGTTGCAATGATCATGAGAACAGTGAGGAATCAGCCCAGAACTACACGGGAGGATCTTGTCAATGATTTCAAGGCAGCTGGGATCATAGTCACCAAGAAAACAATTGGTAACACACTACGCCGTGAAGGACTGAAATCCTGCAGCGCCCGCAACGTCCCCCTGCTCAAGAAAGCACATATACAGGCCCGTCTGAAGTTTGCCAATGAACATCTGAATGATTCAGAGGAGAACTGGGTCAAAGTGTTGTGGTCAGATGAGACTAAAATGGAGCTCTTTGGCATCAACTCAACTCGCCGTGTTTGGAGGAGGAGTAATGCTGCCTATGACCCCAAGAACACCATCCCTACCATCAAACATGGAGGTGGAAACATTATGCTTTGGGGGTGTTTTTCTGCTAAGGGGACATGACAACTTCACCGCATCAAAGGGACGATGGACGGGTCCATGTACCATCAAATCTTGGGTGAGAACCTCCTTCCCTCAGCCAGGGCATTGAAAATGGGTCGTCAATGGGTATTCCAGCATGACAATGACCCAAAACACAGATCTGCAAAGAGGAGTGGAACAAAATCCCTCCTGAGATGTGTGCAAACCTGGTGGCCAACTACAAGAAACGTCTGACCTCTGTGATTGCCAACAAGGGTTTTGCCACTAAGTATTAAGTCATGTTTTGCAGAGGGGTCAAATACTTATTTCCCTCATTAAAATGCAAATCAATTTATAACATTTTTGACATGAGTTTTTCTGGATTTTATTGTTGTTATTCTGTCTCTCACTGTTCAAATAAACCTACCATTAAAATTATAGACTGATCTTGTCTTTGTCAGTGGGCAAACGTACAAAATCAGCAGGGGATCAAATACTTTTTTCCCTCACTGTATATCATGTATTGTGCTTCTTTAAATGGTATTTAATAACAGTAAAGTTACAAACAATATGATTAGACAGTACACGTTTCATGTCTATTGAAATACAATCCTGTCCTCACATTTCCTCTCAGGCAAATACATGACCTTCATAATGAATCCGTTGCTGTATCCGTACGTCATCAAACATCGAAAACAGCTGGACTTCCATGAGTTTTCTGACCAAGTGGCCCCCATGACGTTCGGCTACCCCCCTGTCAGGAGCGGCAAGTTCCCCGGCATGGACGAGCACATCCAGAGGTCCTTCCGTCTTCTACAGGGCGAGAACCTCGATAACCTGACAGAGAGCATGATGGGAAATCTTATGTTTGTGTTCCGACAAGACTACCTGAGTGGGGAGAGCGAGTGGAGGACTGAAAGTGTGTACCAATTCTGCAATTCAATCATGTTTGAGGCTACTTTCCTGACCATCTTTGGCAAGCCTGCCCACACCAGCAGACACAGCGGAATGGTGACGCTTCGAGAGGACTTTGTCAAGTTCGACACCATGTTCCCCCTCCTCATTGCCAGGATCCCAATCTCTCTGCTGGGAGGAACCAAGGCCATCCGAGATAAACTGATCAACTACTTCCACCCTCAGAGAATGTCTCGATGGTCCAACACCTCAGGGTTCATAAAGGAAAGAGCAGCACTGTTTGAACAGTATGACAGCATGGGAGACGTAGATAAAGCAGGTAAACACAGTTGATATCCTGTAGCACCTGGCCTTTTTTATACATTTCTATGCAGTACTTTATCTTACTTCCTAAATTTGACTACCGGTATGTAAACCTACTGTATCTCAGTAACACTTAACCTTACCTTTACAATATGCCCTTATACCTACACAGTAATAACCAACGTAAACACATGTCACCATGTAGATGCTTTCCTCTCTGTATGCACTGACAAAGACATGATCAGTCTATAATTTTAATGGTAGGTTTATTTGAACAGTGAGAGACAGAATAACAACAAAAAAATCCAGAAAAACGCATGTCAAAAATGTTATAAATTGATTTGCATTTTAATGAGGGAAATAAGTATTTGACCCCTCTGCAAAACATGACTTAGTACTTGGTGGAAAAACCCTTGTTGGCAATCAGAGGTCAGACGTTTCTTGTAGTTGGCCACCAGGTTTGCACACATCTCAGGAGGGATTTTGTCCCACTCCTCTTTGCAGATCTTCTCCAAGTCATTAAGGTTTCGAGGCTGACGTTTGGCAACTCGAACCTTCAGCTCCCTCCACAGATTGTCTATGGGATTAAGGTCTGGAGACTGGCTAGGCCACTCCAGGACCTTAATGTGCTTATTCTTGAGCCACTCCTTTGTTGCCTTGGCCGTGTGTTTTGGGTCATTGTCATGTTGGAATACCCATCCACGACCCATTTTCAATGCCCTGGCAGAGGGAAGGAGGTTCTCACCCAAGATTTGACGGTACATGGCCCCGTCCATCGTCCCTTTGATGCAGTGAAGTTGTCCTGTTCCCTTAGCAGAAAAACACCCCCAAAGCATAATGTTTCCACCTCCATGTTTGACGGTGGGGATGGTGTTCTTGGGGTCATAGGCAGCATTCCTCCTCCTCCAAACACGGCGAGTTGAGTTGATGCCAAAGAGCTCGATTTTGGTCTCATCTGACCACAACACTTTCACCCAGTTCTCCTCTGAATCATTCAGATGTTCATTGGCAAACTTCAGACGGGCATGTATATGTGCTTTCTTGAGCAGGGGGCGCTGCAGGATTTCAGTCCTTCACAGCGTAGTGTGTTACCAATTGTTTTCTTGGTGACTATGGACCCAGCTGCCTTGAGATCATTGACAAGATCCTCCTGTGTAGTTCTGGGATGATTCCTCACCGTTCTCATGATCATTGCAACTCCACAAGGTGAGAACTTGCATGGAGCCCCAGGCCGAGGGAGATTGACAGTTATTTTGTGTTTCTTCCATTTTCGAATAATCACACCAACTGTTGTCACCTTCTCACCAAGCTGCTTGGCGATGGTCTTGTAGCCCATTCCAGCCTTGTGTAGGTCTACAATCTTGTCCCTGACATCCTTGGAGAGCTCTTTGGTCTTGGCCATGGTGGAGAGTTTGGAATCTGATTGATTGATTGCTTCTGTGGACAAGTGTCTTTTATACAGGTAACAAGCTGAGATTAGGAGCACTCCCTTTAAGAGTGTGCTCCTAATCTCAGCTCGTTGCCTGTATAAAAGACACTTGGGAGCCAGAAATCTTTCTGATTGAGAGGGGGTCAAATAGTTATTTCCCTCATTAAAATGCAAATCAATTTATAACATTTTTGACATGCGTGTTTCTGGATTTTTTTTTGTTATTCTGTCTCACTGTTCAAATAAACCTACCATTAAAATTATAGACTGATCATTTCTTTGTCAGTGGGCAAACGTACAAAATCAGCAGGGGATCAAATACTTTTTTCCCTCACTGTACATAGTCATTGAACACTGGTCACTTTAATAATGTTTACATACTGTTTTACCCACTTTATATGTATATACTGTATTCTAGTCATGTCTTATCCTATACAACTACTGCTTTACACACCTTTTCTATTCATACACTGTCCATACTGTCTATACACACCATTATATGTACATATATATTTATATACATTTATATTTATATACATTTGTTATTATTTATATATATAAATTATATATTCATATACATTTCAGAATCTGGCATTGCTCGTTCTGATATTTCTTAATTTTTTTCTTCAAATATTTTTGGGGATTGTGTGTGTATTACTGCACTGTTACAGCTATAAATTCAAGCATTTCACTGCACCTGTGTTAACATCTGCAAATTTGTAAACATAGATTTGATTTAAATATAACTCTTTCTTACCTTTACCTGCCCCAGCTCATCATTTTGCCATTCTATGGGCTTCGGTGGGAAACACAGTTCCAGCCACCTTTTGGGCCATGTATTACCTGGTGACACACCCAGAGGCCCTTGCAGTGGTGCGTGAGGAGATCCATGGTGTCCTGCAGGTCTCAGGAATAGAAGCAGACCACAACGGAGACATCGCCTTCACCAGAGAACAGCTGGACAGCCTACTGTATCTGGGTAGGTTATTGTTAAGATGTATCATCGTTAGGTTGGTCTTAATCTCAGCACCCACAGCCAAATCCGCTAATGGGCTGTCATAAGAGATTAGGTTTGTCTGCAGCGTCCAAATTTTCCCTTAGCATTTTCTGTTGATTTTTTCTCTATGATTGTATTAAATGGTCTCAGCCGCAAGCACAGGCAGGGTTCAGTTGAGTCAATGGTAGTGTGGCTTTGAGAGGGCCTTCCGATCCTTTGTATGTCTGACTATACAAACAGCATAGAGGTCTTCTTATTACACTCCTACTCTGTAGTGGCAGGTGCTCTGTGTGTTGGTCTGTGTGTACAATTTAGGGCAAATCCTCCTGTCCCCACCCCCCAAAAGGATCCCTCCAGACTCTGTACCTGTCACATTAGATCACGCTGCTGCACCCACCATGCGGACTGTAGCCTCATCTCTTCTGACAACTGCATGCTCGGGGACAAATGCCACTGGTGTAGATTCTCTGTGGCTCCCTCTCTCTCTCACACTAATGATTCATCTCCCTAAGGGGAACACAGTGGAATATCTGTTTCACATCTGTTTGGTCTTATAAGTGATAGGGGGTTGGTTGAGTACTTAGTACTTACAGTAGCTACATTTCATATTCTTCTCTCTTTGGCCTATAGTGTTTTCTCTTAAGATTGTAATGGTTTTAATGAAAAACACTGCTAGTCAGGATTCCTTTATGTATGCATGTGGAAATAAAACTATGTATGACTTACGATTACTCAGCTTGTGTTTTAGCCATTTTGCTAGAGCAGTTCATATTTCTAACTAATAGCCCTTCAAGTCTCAAAGCTTTCCCTCCTGTGTGAGTATATGTATGTAGTGAGTCAGTATTGGGCTACTCAAGGTACTTTTTTTTTTTTTTTTAATATGTTCAGATAGGCCAAAACAAAACCCATGGCAATGTTGGTAACTACAAAACAAAAACGCATGGTGACTAACTGAACTGTTCTGTGTTGTGTTCTCAGAGAGCTCCATAAATGAGAGTCTGCGGCTGTCTTCAGCCTCCATGAACATCCGCGTGGCCCAGGAGGACTTCGGCTTGCGGCTGGAGGGAGAGCGCTCAATCGGAGTGAGGAAAGGAGATATCATCTCCCTGTATCCCCAGAGCATGCACATGGACCCCGAGATCTACGAGAATCCAGAGGTAAAGAAGACCAGTCGTTCAGATTCTGTGGGCGTCCTAGAATGGCTGTAGGCTTTCTCTCACCTTCACTGTGTCTAGTCTGGTCTGGGGGTTTTGTTGATCTGCTGAAGTGCCTTCCTCCACCACCCCACACCCCCTGCTGTTTGGTGCGCGCGTGTGTGTCCCCAGGTTAGATTAATGAGCAGAATGCATGGACTCTGAGTGATTGAATTCACCCACTGGCCTTCAGAAGGTCACACCATGCATGCTAATGTAATCAGGGTGTGACTGGTGATAACCTTGCCATGAACTGTGACTAAGCAAAATGGAAACTTTTCTGGAAAATTACCCTTTATTATAAGGCACAAGAAAATAAAGGCCTACTCACTTATTTATATTACCCCTCCAACAGATCTACAAGTTTGACCGATACATCGAAGACGGAAAGGAAAAGACTGACTTCTATAAGGACGGCCAGAAGCTGAAGTACTACCGGATGTCTTTCGGCTCGGGCTCCACTAAGTGCCCAGGAAGGTACTTTGCGGTGAATGAGATAAAGCAGTTCCTGTCTCTGCTACTGCTCTACTTTGACGTGGAGGTGGTGGAAGGGCAGGAGCCGTGTACCCTGGACCCCAGCCGTGCTGGCCTGGGCATCCTGCTACCTGCCACTGACGTCCAGATCCGCTACAGGCCACGTCGGGCCTGAGAGGAGGACATCTATATATGAACAAACACTAGACGGATGAGCCCTGTGTGGCTAATGGATTTGTCTATTTTCTCATAGGTTGCATCCCGATTGGTACCTTATTTATTCCCTACATAGTGCACTACTTCAGACCAGGGCCCATAGGGCTTTGGTCAAAATTACTGCACTATATTGGCAGTAGGGTGCCATTTGGGACACACCCATGGATGATTGTTCACACGAGAAGCTATTGACTGAACAGCAATGCATTGCTAATTTGTCAGTGTATTATATTAGGCAGGCTCTAACAGTGGGCAGGACTGGTGAATCTGCTAGCTAGGGACCTTTGGTGTTTTATTCCATAGGACAGAATGATCCATTAATTACTTACAGTTAACAGTTTTTGCTGTTAATAACAGTATTTATTTGAATGCTAAAAATATGTTAATGTTTATTATGCCTTGCATTATAAAACCATATATACCAGGGTATAGGGGGCCCTGGATCAATGTCCCAAAACAAGAAAAAAAACTGTTGGTCTCAACTTACTGTTGAGAGTTAGAATAGTAGAATACACACGGTTCAATTTCGAAATGTGGTTGTGCATCAGCAGTTTCTCTCTTATGTCAGTCACTCAATTAGCCCTTGTCAGCAAATGTTTTAATTTATGGTAAGTTAGTCTAGCCAGCTATCTTGACCTGTAGTAATCATGGTTGAATTACCGATCGGGGGGCCCCCATTGATTTTGTTAGTCACTCTAACTGAGATATCGTAATAAAAATGGCAAACATTTCTCTCCACCCCATGACAAAATGTGTAGAATTGCAGGAAATTAACTCAAAAACTTCAATTTCTCTCTCCACTGTCAAGAGGGGGGCCCCATCCCTGATCTATACTGTACAACAGTAGTTGAATAAAATAGTTGAACTATATTACAGGGTATAGTACAATGTGATAAAAGCTTTATGTATTAGATGGTGGTGTCCCTAAAACATTTGATGACTTATGTATTCGTTTCATTTTTCTATAACATTAACCAAATAACCAACCATTTAAAGTTATACATTCAAATGTCTTTCCTATTTCAAGAGTCCTACAGGGTACTTACTATTTACAATTCATGAAATAAAAACTGGACAAATCAGTTCTGCATGTGGCAGTAATTTTAGTCCTTTTACCAATAGTGACCTATTCTCTTAATGTATCCAGTGAATCTGCAAGGTTAACTATATGCTCAGAGGAATTATTTTGTTTGACCAACTCAATTGAGTGGGAGTACAATGTTCTGATTGTTGTTTGTCATTAATGCTGTCCCTGGTAATGAAACGACTCCATTTATGTTTGTCAAAGGCATTATTAAATAGTATTTAGGGAAATGTAAATTACACAATTAATGACCAAATTACATGTATGGAAATATTTGTATTGAATTTATTTGGGTAAAAGACATATAGGCCTACAACAAAATGTACAATGTGGAGGATAGCACTTAAAAGTATTAATTAAAACACTTTGAAAGTGGTCCTCGATGGTAAAAACAATATCATTATCAAATTCCTCAATTTAAGATTGAAATTTAGGCCTATAGGCTACCTATTAATTTCACCCAATAGTCACAATTGCTCTCTTTGTAACTAACTAATTTGGGTTTGGTTGTACATAGCCCATTCATTGAGGTATAGGCTACTGGAAAACAGACCATACCATCTCTTATGTCACCAATACAATTTATCCATTGAACATCTAATCAAACTGAAGAAAATGAATGTACTGTAGGACATAATGGTTAAATAAGACTAAACATAATTTGTTAAAGGATAACCATTTTTGACCATGTTAGCTGTCATTTTGTTAGATTTTGCAAAACAACTATCTTCGAAACGTAAGCACCATGCAGAACAGAGTCCTATACAGTATAGGACTCCATGTTCTGGTAATATGTGATTACTTCTGTCAGTCATTCTGGTCCCATCAATTCAGTTGTGCGCACAAAGCTTGAAGTTCCATGTTAGCGTCGGACACACCTGTTAAAGGTTTATGGTTGAAATGTTTATTTATTGAAGAGATTTGCATTGCTATTGAAAGGGTCCGGAATCCCAGTAGAGAACGGGTATCCTGTCTGCTGGTCATAGACCCCTAATCCGGGTGCACCAGCAGCATTCGCAGCAGTAACGCCAGGTCCATGGTTAAGATAACTGACAAGTCTTCTCATCTCGTCAAGTGCTTGTGCCTGCATGAGGATGTAGTTTTTGGCGAGGAGCAAAGTGGCTATTTTGGATAACTTCCGTACGGATGGGCTGTGCGCGTAGGGGATCACCGACCGCAGTTCATCGAGCGCGTCGTTCAGGTCGTGCATTCTCCTCCTCTCCCGGGCGTTAATGTTGAGCCTCAGCACCTTCTGCTCTTTGTGTTTCTTACCTGCTGCGTCACATTTGGCCATTGATGCCATGAGCCTTTCCTCAGGAAAAAGCACCATGTCACTCCTGCCAATTCCATCACTGTCATCATCCTGACTCTGCTCCCCACCACTGCTCTCCGCCGTTGCTGCGGCTGCAGCCGTGTGCTTTAAAAATTCCCCGTACTTTACGCACAACGATTCGGATGGGAAGCCGCGTGTTTCCGCCCGACCTCCGGCCATTGTTCCCGGTTGTGAGTGCTCCTGATCAAAACTGATGGGTGATTGTCGGTCTCTGGGAGAGGGAGACAGTCCTATGCTGGAGCCCGATCTGAAAGAATCCATCCTTTTGCGTCGAAGCGCTGGATCTTTCTGAAGGTCTCGCCACTACAGCGTTCTCTGTGCGCAGTCCTGTTGAGTCAGTGGTTCCTATCCCCAACCCTTTCTCGACCGCTTGTGATTGCCGTGGTTTCTGCCCGCCGCTTAAGTAAATCTTGATGTTACACTTGTCCAGTGACTGTTTAATATGACACAGTACCGTGCGCCCTCGACGTTCACCTTCACGAGATAATGAAAGAACACATTAGGAAAAGCATGAGCCAGGCAATTTTCTACTTGATTAACTCCAGGCAGGAGTGAGACGTTTATTTTATGGACCAAATCGAGACTACAACCCATGCGTAATAGGCTACATTGTGATGCCATTGCCAATCGTTTACGTTAATGTGCGCTGTCATGACAGGGTTGATGATCATAGTTGCACCCCGTGTCAATCATTGGTTTAAATCATAAAACAAATGAGTTGACTTGACTTGACTACTGTTTTAAATGCATAGTAAAGATAACTATTTGTGGCATTGGGCAGCATAGCCCAGGTGTATATTGGACTAGTCCATAGGCTACTGGTCTGTGCCTTTCTTTCAGAAACTCAGATGTGGGGATATTATTTTATTTGTCAGATGAGCTTAATTTGGCCTGAAAATGTAATATATTTCTGCCAAAGTATAATTTTGAAATGATTAGGGAAAAGACAACATTCTGTAATAGAGACATTTCATAGTTCCAAATATCAAACAGACAAGGGGAGTATTTCACAAGGAATCCCTCTACCAGTTCAACTAAACAATTTATTATACCATAAGCTCCTCCCTTAGTGCAGAGGCCCACAATTATGAGACTTCTCAGCTACAGTGGATGGAACATAAAGTCTATAAGTCTATTCTTCTTCTATACATTAACATAATGGCACATTGACTTGATGCTCCATGCTGCATGGTATTTTGGTACGGTATAGGGCCTAGGGTTTCCTTATTCTCTTTGTCTGGATGTTAGCCTATTAGTTATTATAAAGTTATTAATTAATTATAAAAACTATTACTACTTTTTCCGATTGCAGAGGTGAAGAGGCTGCTGCCCAGCAGTGGACATGTTACTGCCCTTGAAGGATACCTGGTAGCGCTCAGCTGTAACTACACTATCAGTATCTCCTGATCTCTTCTGGTACATCCAATTCACAAGGGACTCTCCTCAGCATGTCCAAGTTTTCAACGTTTTGTCACATGCACAGGATACAGCAGGTGTAAAACAGTACAGTGAAATGCTGCGCGGCTGCTCAGCCATGGAAACCCCATTTCATGAAGCTCCCGATGAACAGTTCTTGTGCTGACGTTGCTTCCAGGGGCAGTTTGGAACTCGGTAGTGAGTGTTGCAACCGAGGACAGATGATTTTTACGCGCTACAGGCTTCAGCACTCGGCGGTCCTGTTCTGTGAGCTTGTGTAGCCTACCACTTCGCAGCTCAGCCGTTGCTCCTAGACGTTTCCACTTCACAATAACAGCACTTACAGTTGACCGGGGCAGCTCTAGCAGGGCAGGAATTTGACTAACTGACTTGTTGGAAAGGTGGCATCTTATGACGGTGCCATGTTGAAAGTCACTAAGCTCTTCAGTTAGGCCATTCTACTGCCAATGTTTGTCTATGGAGATTGCATGAATGTGTGTTAGATTTTATACACCTGTCAGCAACAGGTGTGGCTGAAATAGCCAAATCCACTAATTTGAAGTGGTGTCCACATACTTTTGTGTGTGTATGTATGTACAGTTGAAGTCTGAAGTTTACATACACCTTAGCCAAATACATTTAAACTCAGTTTTTCACAATTCCTGACATTTAATCCTAGTAAAAATTCCCTGTTTTAGGTTAGTTAGGATCACCACTTTATTTTAAGAATATGAAATGTCAGAATAATAGTAGAGAGAATGATTTGATTTCAGCTTTTATTTCTTTCATCACATTCCCAGTGGGTCAGAAGTTTACAAACACTCAATTAGTATTTGGTAGCATTTCCTTTAAATTGTTCAACTTGGGTTAAACGTTTCGGGTAGCCTTCCACAAGCTTCCCACAATAAGTTGGGTGAATTTTGGCCCATTCCAACTGACAGAGCTGGTGTAACTGAGTCAGGTTCGTAGGCCTCCTTGCCCGCACATGCTTTTTCAGTTCTGCCCACAAATGTTCTATAGGATTGAGGTCAGGGCTTTGTGATGGCCACTCCAATACCTTGACTTTGTTGTCCTTAAGCCATTTTGCCACAACTTTGGAAGTATGCTTGGGGTCATTGTCCATTTGGAAGACCCATTTGCGACCAAGCTTTAACTTCCTGACTGATGTCTTGAGATGTTGCTTCAATATATCCACATAATTTTCCTTCCTCATGATGCCATCTATTTTGTGAAGTGCACCAGTCCCTCCTGCAGCAATGCACCCCCACAGCATGATGCTGCCACTCCCGTGCTTCACAGTTGGGATGGTGTTCTTCAGCTTGCAAGCGCCCCCCTTTTTCCTCCAAACATAACGATGGTCATTATGGCCAAACAGTTATATTTTTGTTTCATCAGACCAGAGGACATTTCTCCAAAAAGTACGATCTTTGTCCCCATGTGCAGTTGCAAACCGTAGTCTGGCTTTTTTATGGCGGTTTTGGAGCAGTGGCTTCTTCCTTGCTGAGCGGCCTTTCAGGTTATGTCGATATAGGACTCGTTATACTGTGGATATAGATACTTTTGTACCTGTTTCCTCCAGCATCTTCACAAGGTCCTTTGCTGTTGTTCTGGGATTGGTTTGCACTAAAGTACGTTCATCTCTAGGAGACAGAACGCATCTCCTTCCTGAGCGGTATGACAGCTGCATGGTCCCATGGTGTTTATACTTGCGTACTATTGTTTGTACAGATGAACGTGGTACCTTCAGGCATTTGGAAATTGCTCCCAAGGATGAACCAGACTTGTGGAGGTCTTGGCTGATTTCTTTTGATTTTCCCATGATGTCAAGCAAAGAGGCACTGAGTTTGAAGGTAGGCCTTGAAATACATCCAAAGGTACACCTCCAATTGACTCAAATGATGTAGAAGCTTCTAAAGCCATGACATCACTTTCTGGAATTTCCCAAGCTGTTTAAAGGCACAGTCAACTTAGTGTGTAACTTCTGACCCCACTGGAATTGTGATACAGTGAATTTTAAGTAAACAATTGTTGGAAAAATTACTTGTGTCATGCACAAAGTAGATGTCCTAACCGACTTGCCAAAACTATAGTTTGTTAACAAGAAATTTGTGGAGTGGCTGAAAAACGAGTTTTAATGACTCCAATCTAAGTGTATGTAAACTTCCGACTTCAACTGTAAGTACAGAACCATTAACGTTAGCTATGGTTGAAATGCACTCACTTTCTTTTAAAGCTAAGCCAAGTTTATATAGCTAACAACTGAATCCATTTAAAGTAAGAGTAACATCATGCTTTGTTGCATTATCAAGTAGCTTTCAGGATATCTTTTCCATAAAGTAATCTTTCAAGTTGAAGTTAGCTAGCTAGGTCACGTTGTTGTTAAAACAAACACCAGAAATGGTGTCATGGCTTTAGAAGCTTCTGATAGGCTAATTGACATCATTTTCTTGAATTTTCCAAGCAGTTTAAAGGCACAGTCAACTTAGTGTATGTAAACTTCTGACCCACTGGAATTGTGATACAGTGAATTATAAGTGAAATAATCTGTCTGTAAACAATTGTTGGAAAAATGACTTGTCATGCACAAAGTAGATGTCCTAACTGACTTGCCAAAACGAAGTACAGTATGTATGTACAGTACCAGTCAAAAGTTTGGACACCTACTCATTCAAGTGTTTTTTTTAAACAATGGCAGGGATATGATTAGAATACCAGTGTATGGGCACTTGCTGTGAAATAGTTGGGTGGGTGGGTGGGTGGGTGGGGGGGGGGAGGTGCCGCCAGCTCAGAGTATAGTCATGCAGAGCTGTCTTGAGTCATGGAACAGAACACACCCTGACGCTACCTGCGGTTTAATGGAGGTTGGCATCTAATATGTTGCATTACCGCTGCCAACTGAACTATAGATCCATTACACTTTGTGATACAAAATGGGAAAGGGGAACCCCAAAAAAATTATATACAGTACCAGTCAAATGTTTGGACACACCTACTCATTCCAGGGTTTTTCTTTATTTTTGCTATTTTCTACATTGTAGAAAAGTAGTGAAGACATCAAAACTATGAAATAACACATATGGAATCTTGTACTAACCAAAAAAGTGTAACAAATCAAAATATATTTTTTATTTTAGATTCTTCAAAGTAGCCATCCTTTGGCTTGATAACAGTTTTGCACACTCTTGGCATTCTCTCAACCAGTTTCACCTGGAATGCTTTTCCAACAGTCTTGAAGGGGTTCCCACATATGCTGAGCACTTGTTGGCTGCTTTTCCTTCACTCTTCGGTCCAACTCATCCCAAACCATCTCAATTGGGTTGAGGTCGGGTGATTTGTGGAGCCAGGTCATCTGATGCAGCACTCCATCACTCTCCTTCTTGGTCAAATAGCCCTTACACAGCCTGGAGGTGTGTTGGGTCATTGTCCAATTGAAAAACAAATGATAGTCCCACTAAGCGCAAACCAGATGGGATGGCGTATCGCTGCACAATGCTGTGTTAGCCATACTGGTTAAGTGTGCCTTGAATTCTAAATAAATCACAGACAGTGTCACCAGCAAAGCACCATCACACCTCCTCCTCAATGCTTCATGGTGGGAACCACACATGTGGAGATCATCTGTTCACCTACTCTGCGTCTCACAAAGACACGGCAGTTGGAACCAAAAATCTCAAATTTGGACTCATCAGACCAAAGGACAGATTTCCACCAGTCTAATGTCCATTGCTCGTGTTTCTTGGCCCAAGCAAGTCTCTTCTTCTTATTGGTGTCCTTTAGTAGTGATTTCTTTGCAGTAATTCGACCATGAAGGCCTGATTCACGCAGTCTCCACTGAACAGTTGATGTTGTGATGTGTCTGTTACTTGAACTCTTTGAAGCATTTATTTGGGCTGCAATTTCTGAGGCTGGTAACTCTAATGAACATATAACTCTGGGTCTTCCTTTTCTGTAGCGGTCCTCATGAGAGCCAGTTTCATCATAGCACTTGAGGGTTTTTGCGACTGCACTTGAAGAAACTTTCAAAGTTCTTAATTTTCCGGATTGACTGACCTTCATGTCTTAAAGTAAAGTAATGATGGACTGTCATTTCTCTTTGCTTATTTGAGCTGTTCTTGCCATAATATGGACTTGGACTTTTACCAAATAGGGCTATCTTCTGTATACCAACCCTACCTACCATAACACAACTGATTGGCTCAAACGCATTAAGAAGGAAATAAATTCCACAAATTAACTTTTAACAAGGCACACCTGTTAATTGAAATGCATTCCAGGTGACAACCTCATGAAGCTGGTTGAGAGAATGCCAAGAGTGTGC
Source organism: Coregonus lavaretus (assembly GCF_964263955.1). Classification (NCBI taxonomy): domain Eukaryota; kingdom Metazoa; phylum Chordata; class Actinopteri; order Salmoniformes; family Salmonidae; genus Coregonus; species Coregonus lavaretus. Next base: position 29,122,145 of record NC_140006.1, on the reverse strand, counting down.
AAAGCTGTCATCAAGGCACAGGGTGGCTACTTTGAAGAATCTCAAATATAAAATATATTTTGATTTGTTTAACACTTTTTTTGGTTAATACATGATTCCTTATGTGTTATTTCATAGTTTGTCTTCACTATTGTTCTTCAATGTAGAAAATAGTAAAAATAAAGAAAAACCCATGAATGAGTAGGTGTGTCCAAACTTTTCACTGGTACTGTATATATGATGTATAGACATTATGGACAGTATGTGGATAGAATGTAGTATATCTGAAGAATATGTACAATAGAATAGTATATGTACAGCAATAGTTGAATAGGATGGCCTTGACTAGAATACAGTATATACATATGAAATGGGTAAAACAGCAAAGGGTTAAGTTTAGTTATTTATTCTGAGTGGTTAAGATTAGGTCTATGGTTTGGGGAAAGCATAAAACTAAATTTTCTAAAATGTGCCGTTTCCATTTTACTATCATCAAATACTCTCCCTGCTTGCTGGATAATTGTGAACTGCCGTGGCACAGTGGTCTAAACAGCGGGCTGTGAGTTCGTGCCCAGTGCTGTCCCATTGATTTAAAAATGTTTGGGGTGCGCGCTGAGGAAGGCATATATCGACGTCCTCAGAGCCTTCTGAAACATCCAAAATCGAATTGTGTTTCTGGTGACCAGGCTGCTTTTTGCGTCATTGCTTTGGTCGAAAAAAGCTGAGTCAATGGAAACCACACTATATCCATCCAGTGCCTGCTAGTGTCAGAGAGCCCTGGCTTGCACGGATATAGCAGGACAGTATGTGAAAGCAGCTTCTGACTTCACACAATTGTTAGTTAATGGTAGAGAGAATGAATGCTTTTTGGAAACGCCATTAATGCAGACTTTTTTTCTTACTTTTTAAAAAACTGCATTGTTGGTTAAGGACTGTAAGTAAGCATTTCACGGTAAGGTCTACACTTGTTGTATTCGGCGCATGTGACAAATAAAATTTGATTTGAAAAAACCTGTTGCCTTCTTTACATTTTAGTCATTTAACAGACGTGATCTTCTTTATGAAAACACCCCAGAGATCCATATTCCAGTCCCTGTTATCGTCAAAAGTCTTTATGGCCAGAGACCTGTGCGAAGTAGGCCGCACTGATAAGACCAGACATTTTACAGTATGAGGGAGGGAGGGGGACCCGCGTGTCGTTTGGCCCCATCTGATGGGAATCGATCAGAACATCAAAGAGCAACGGCGACCGGAGACTTTGGAGCGCCGGGAATGGCTTCCCAAACACGTGCTGCTGACGCTCTCTGGACTTTAGTTGCTAGCTGCTGTAGAATCTCTGACACAGGAGTGATAACTGCAATGTCAGACTCCAGGCTGGAAGTCTAACTGCAGAGTCACTGGCATTGAGTAACAGGGTTGAGTAACCTAGTAGTCAATGTCACCATTGGGACACTGTTGAGTACACGGACCACATCCTTTGGAACTGCCCCATCAGTCATGGCCTACTACTCTATTAACCTGGATACTGTGTTAACCAATCATGTCTATATAAGTATCTCTAAGGATGGCAGAGACAGGGGCACTGCATGGGGTAGAAGAGAAAGGATATTTCAGAAGGTCAAGCAGGCTTCCAGCAGCTATATGGTGGAGGCGTAACCAGGCCAGTCCAGTGCAGCTTTGTAGCTTGTCTCAGTTCTGCTCAGCCCATCTCAGAAGCATGAAGGGTATAAATGTTTGTCAGGTGTCTAGTTCCACAATAGGGGTTTTCCCCTTAGTTCACCTTTATTTACAACCAGGTCAGGTCCTATTCCCTCACCACCTTGTAAAGCCCAGGATTAAGACTGGAAGAAGAATTCCGGAACCATTAACTTTCATTTCGAAATAGAATCCCATTGTCTTTCTATGACCATAACACAGCACATCTTCATATTCTACCACGGTGCATTACAAGGGAAACCCCTTTAATGGAACTTGATCTCTCCGATGGCGAGTAAGTGATACGTTAGCAAAACATATTTCCAGACTCATTTCCATTCTCCAGTCATGTACGGCACAGGAGGCTGCTGGGGGGAGACCGGCTCATAGTAATGTCCAGAACGGTGCAAATGGAATGGCATCAAACACCTGGAAACCATGTGTTTGATGTATTTGATACCGTTCCACTGATTCCGCTCCAGTCATTACCACAAGCCTGTTCTCCCCAATGAAGGTGCCACCAACAACCTGTGGTGTGAATAGCTAGGTCTAAAGAACTAGAGTCCAGTGCGTTATGGGAGGCTGGTGTCAGATTCACTGTTTAGTGAACTACATGTACATCAACCTCACAGGTTAGGTCAGGTGATGGTAATTGTTTTCTGTTGTTTTAAGAAGCATTGTAATGAAGACAGTTTGTCTCATCTAAAGGAGGAGTTATTGCCCTCTCTGGGAAACGTGATAGGGTGGCCAGTGGAAGAGGATGTGAGTACATGTGTAACAGATGGGGATTTGTAACCTCACTCCTCAGCCTGAAATATTTCCACTCCCGTTGCCGGATTGCTAGCTTTTCGGAGGCACGACCGAGAAGAACATTTCAGGAGGGCGGCCACGTGTATTTGTGAGGTCCTGGGTTCTAGTATCGGGTTCTAGTCTCTGTGCGATGTAGATAGGGAGGAAGTGGTGCGGCTAAGCAAGCACAGTGACGTCCGCTACACATGCATGCGTGTATAAGTGTGTTCGTATGTGTGTGTTCGTGTGTGTGTCCAGAGTAGAGTTGGTTCTGTTGGCCTTGTGGTTGACCAGATGACGGCTGCTTCTGTGTGAGTCACAGCAGGAATGAGTGACAATTTGAAAGCTACAGCCCTCATCTTTTGGGAAATTGAACTCAAATCTTACTGCTGGCAATGTCATAAGACTCTCCCCCCCCAATAAAGGCCATAAATCGTGTGCAATGGTCATTTCCATAGAGTATGCAATGTAGGTCAAGTCACCAAAAGTGTAAACATTTAGTATGCATGGAAAGGGTACACCCTGGTGGTCGTTGTAACGCAATGTACACTGAGCAAAAATATAAACGCACCAAGTAAAGTGTTGGTCCCATGTTTCAAATAAAAAAAATCCCATACATTTTCCATACACACAAAAGGCTTATTTCTCTAAAATTTCATTTCTGTCTAATAAAGCCATTTTTCTGCACCCCTGCTCAGTCATGTGAAATCCATAGATTAGGGCCTTATGAATTTATTTCAATTGACTGATTTCCTTACATGAACTGTAACTCAGTAAAATCTTTGAAATTGTTTCAGGTTGCATTTATATTTTTGTTCAGTCCTTTATGTGAAAGTAATGATATGCCATTGTTCTTTGTTGACAGTAGTAGGCTAGCCAGGTAGGCTACGCCCTATGCCTCCGTTTTCTAGCTGTTTGTGCACATGCAGCAACAAGGCAGGACTTAATGCGTTGCATAATACCATGTTCTAGAGAATACAGTGCATTCAGTATTCAGACCATTTGATTTTTTCCAAATTTTGTTACGTTACAGCCTTATTCTAAAATGGATTAAATTATTTTCCCCATCAATCTGCACACAATACCCCAAAATGACAAAGCTTATTTACATAAGTATTCAGACTGTTTGGTATGAGACTCGTAATTGAGCTCAGGTGCATCCTGTTTCCATTGATCATCCTTCAGATGTTTCTACAACTTGATTGGAGTCCACCTGTGGTCATTTCAATTGATTGGACATGATTTGGAAAGGCACACCTGTCTGTTTAAGGTCCCACACTTGACAGTGCATTTCAGAGCAAAAACCAAGCCATGATGTCGAAGGAATTGTCCGTTGAGCTCCGAGATAGGATTGTGTCGAGGCACAGATCTGGGGTACGAAAAAATGTCTGCGGGATTGAAGGTCCCCAACAACACAGTGGCCTCCAGCATTCTTAAATGGAAGAAGTTTGAAACCACCAAGACTCATCCTAGAGCTGGCCGCCCGGCCAAACTGAGCAATCGGGGGAGAAGGTCCTTGGTCAGGGAAGTGACCAAGAACCCGATGGTCACTGACAGAGCTCCAGAGTTCCTCTGTAGAGATGGGAGAACCTTCCAGAAGGACCACAATCTCTGCTGCACTCCACCAATCAGGCCTTTATGGTAGAGTGGCCAAACGGAAGCAACTCCTCAGTAAAAGGCACATGACAGCCTGCTTGGAGTTTGCCAAAATGCACCTAAAGGACTCTCAGACCATGAGAACCAAGATTCTCTGGTCTGATGAAACCAAGATTGAACTCTTTGGCCTGAATGCCAAGCGTCACGTCTGGAGGAAACCTGGCACCATCCCTACGGTGAAGCATGGTGGTGGCAGCATCATGCTGTGGGGATGTTTTTCTGTGGCAGGGACTGGGAGACTAGTCAGGATCGAGGGAAAGATGAACAGAGCAAAGTACAGAGAGATCCTTGATGAAAACCTGCTCCAGAGCGCTCAGGACCTCAGACTGGGGCGAATGTTCACCTTCCAACAGGATAATGACCATAAGCACACAGCCAAGACAACGCAGGAGTGGCTTCGGGACAAGTCTCTGAATGTTTTTGAGTGGCCCAGCCAGAGCCCGGACTTGAACCCGATCGAACATCTCTGGAGAGACCTGAAAATAGCTGTGCAGCAACACTCCCCATCCAACCTGACAGAGTTTGAGAGGCTCTGCAGAGAAGAATGGGAGAAACTCCCCAAATACAAGTGTGCCACACTTGTAGCGTCATACCCAAGAAGACTCGAGGCTGTAATCGCTGCCAAAGGTGCTTCAACATAGTACTTAGTAAAGGGTCTGAATACTTATGTAAATGTGATATTTCAGTTTTACATTTTTTATACATTAGCAAAAATGTCTAAACCTATTTTTGTCTTTATCATTATGGGGTATTGTGTGTAGATTGAGGGGGGGGGGGACTATTTAATACATTTTAGAATAAGGCTGTAACGTAACAAAGTGGAAAAAGTCAAGGGGTCTGAATACTTTCCGAATGCACTGTACATCAGTGGATAGGTAGAGACTTCAGCTTTTTCCTCATATGTATATCATTGCTGTAAAACAAAACTATTCCTGTAACACAAAAAATTACGTTACACAAGCCCTGCGCTTTTAAAATGGCTGTGTTCCTATGGGAATTTGCGCATGTTTAGAGCGACACCATTAGGTAAAATATAGCCTCTTTTTTTTTCTTCATTTAAAATAAAATATGTCTGTCAAACCTAGAATTTCAAATCTCAAAACACTTGACAATGAATAAAATACGTACATTTCATTTTTTGGGGACTGCTGTATCTCGGGCTCTGTAATAGTCACATTGTTTCTGACACCTTTATCAGAATCCCACAGTTTTTACATTTCTAACAGTACTAAGCATGTGTTTGTAAGACTTAGTTTTGAAACCAAAATGTACTTTGAGGGTAGCATAGAATATTATGCGTTGTTTAGAAAATGCCACCAGAGGGTGTCAGAGTTGAACAGGATAATCATAATAATCAATATAGCAGCAACGTAATAGTAATCATCACTATAGAAGCTTATGTAGTGAGTAGGTGTGTGTATGGTGGTGAGTGTGTATGTATGTGGCATCAGTAGTGTGTGTGTGTGAGTGCATGTAAGTACTGTATGTGTGTGATGTGTCTGTAGGTGTGTGTGTGTGCCTGAGTTGGTATAGACCTGTGGATGAGCATAGTCAGTGCAGGTAGGCAGTGTGGAGAGTCTTTGGGAGCGCAGTGAGCTATTCAACAGTCTTATGGCTCGGGGAAAGAAGCTGTCTCGGAGCCTTAGAAGGGATCGTTATTCAGAAGGGAGCAATAGCGATGAGTTCAAGAGGTTTGATTCCAGGCACATTCAGCTCCATCCCCTTGATGATCCAGAGGCTGCAGCGGTCTGACTCTGCTATCTACTACTGTGCTCCGAGGCCCACTATGACAACAGGAGATTCAGTCCCTGTACAAAAACACAAAAGGGTAGTGTTGTTCAGACAAAGTCACAAGCTTCTCAATGTTTGACAAGGCACAAAAAGAGACAAGGATTTCATAGTTGCATCATGGCACATGTAGCCTTCTGTACATCAGTGGTTTCGCTCTTCTCCCACCCAACTCACAGTAGCAGGCATGGAACCCAGGCTGAGGAATTTACTGATTCTTGCTGTATTTTGTTATGGTATGATAATACTATTTTCCTTATTCATTTACGGCCTTTGCTCCCATCCCTTTTCTTCAAACAAATGTCAGTACAATACTACCAGTTTTAATTTCATACGTTTTTATACCATCCATCATCTTGTTTGAGTCTTCTCTCCCCTAATACAATTGTGTATTACAATATTTTTCAGAATGCACAGGAGAAGGCTCAAGCCACCAGGTTTGATCCTCCGTGTAAGATTGCCATGTGGACATTTCTAATTCTCAGGGAGGACAGGTCACACTGGGCTGTCAATTTGAGACTTCAGACACTACACATCTCAGCCTGGTCTGGCATGAAGTAAATGACTTCCCAAAGTTTATGCTGGGCCGTTTTTCCTTTTTGGAAGTATAAGTACCACTGAGTTTGAGGAGAGATTTGATGCCCATCTCGATGAATGGGCATCAAAGACCCCTTAACTATCCAGAGGCTGCAGCTGTCTGACTCTGCTGTGTTACTACTGTGTTCTGAGGCCAACTCTGACAACAGGATATACAATCCCCTTACAAAAACTATTTGATAGTGTGATATAAGACTTAGAGAGCTTAGTGTAAGCTCCTCCTCAATGCTTCCTAAGGCAGAGTTGAAGCATACAAAGAAGTGGTTTCACAAGCCCATGACAAGTGTTTGCTCTCTACTTACCTACCCATCTTACAGTAGACGTGGAATCTTGGCTGAAGAATCTTCAGATTCTTGCTGCATTTTGTTGTTGTATGATAACTATTATTTTATTTGCTTACTGCCATTGATCCCTTTCTATCGTCATGAAAAATAGAGAAAGTCGCACACGATATGCTCCCAATGATTTAAATGGGTACAAAACATCAAACACCCTTTTATTTATTTATTTTTCTCTCCAGAATGCAGAGGAGACGATGTGTCAGAGCCAAAAGAAGATAAGACTGCTACCGAAGGAGGACAATTAACACTTGCCTGTCATTACGAAACCGACGATCCAAGTCCATTTCTATTCTGGTAAAAACAAGGAGCTAACCACTACCCCAAGTTTATGCTTATGCGGTTCAAATTTGGAACTGGGGACAATGCCACTGACGTCAAGGAGAGATTTTATGCCGATCTAGATGCCAAGACACAATCAGCCCCCTTGACGATCCAGAGGCTGCAACTGTCTGATTCTGTTGTGTACTACTGTGACAACAGGATATACAACCCCCTTACAAAAACATACTGTAGGCCTACACAATGCATGACGATTCATCTACTCCTGTATAACACAGTCAGTGGCGTGTTTAGCATGTAAATCTTGGTGGGGCAAACTAAAAATATATATTTTTTGATGCATGCCAGCAAAGCCACAACACAACACTAAATAATACATTAATTGCGCTATAACGGTGACAAACGGTGCCCACAAACTGTTAGGGCCTACATAAAGATGTTAGGGCCTCCCAACAGCAGTCCCAACACCTTACCACTGCTACACCTGGCTATCAGCGGAGCCTTCTCCGGCAGTGAAACAGTTAATTCAGCATCATTTACTGCGGCCCATGTTATGAATTCTGTCGCTGTACATTTAAAAAGTGCTGAACAAAGAGTTATATTGACTATGTCCATCCTAGCTCGCTCATTAATGTCTTAATCGAAATTACGGATTGCCTCTTATCTGCTCGTCGTCCCCTTATGCCATAGTTTGTACATCTCAATTGTCAGTAGAAACCACATTTGTTTAAGCACCATGTCAGAACCGTACGATAAATAAAGGGGGCATACAGTGAGGGAAAAAAGTATTTGATCCCCTGCTGATTTTGTAAGTTTGCCCACTGACAAAGACATGATCAGTCTATAATTTTAATGGTAGGTTTATTTGAACAGTGAGAGACAGAATTACAACAAAAAAATCCAGTAAAAACGCATGTCAAAAATGTTATAAATTGATTTGCATTTTAATGAGGGAAATAAGTATTTGACCCCTCTGCAAAACATGACTTAGTACTTGGTGGCAAAACCCTTGTTGGCAATCACAGAGGTCAGACGTTTCTTGTAGTTGGCCACCAGGTTTGCACACATCTCCGGAGGGATTTTGTCCCACTCCTCTTTGCAGATCTTCTCCAAGTCATTAAGGTTTCGAGGCTGACATTTGGCAACTCGAACCTTCAGCTCCCTCCACAGATTTTCTATGGGATTAAGGTCTGGAGACTGGCTAGGCCACTCCAGGACCTTAATGTGCTTCTTCTTGAGCCACTCCTTTGTTGCCTTGGCCGTGTGTTTTGGGTCATTGTCATGCTGGAATACCCATCCACGACCCATTTTCAATGACCTGGCTGAGGGAAGGAGGTTCTCACCCAAGATTTGACGGTACATGGACCCGTCCATCGTCCCTTTGATGCAGTGAAGTTGTCCTGTCCCCTTAGCAGAAAAACACCCCCAAAGCATAATGTTTCCACCTCCATGTTTGATGGTGGGGATGGTGTTCTTGGGGTCATAAGCAGCATTCCTCTTCCTCCAAACACGGCGAGTTGAGTTGATGCCAAAGAGCTCGATTTTGGTCTCATCTGACCACAACACTTTCACCCAGTTCTCCTCTGAATCATTTAGATGTTCATTGGCAAACTTCAGACAGGCCTGTATATGTGCTTTCTTGAGCAGCGGGACCTTGCGGGCGCTGCAGGATTTCAGTCCTTCACGGCGTAGTGTGTTACCAATTGTTTTCTTGGTGACTATGGTCCCAGCTGCCTTGAGATCATTGACAAGATCCTCCTGTGTAGTTCTGGGCTGATTCCTCACCATTCTCATGATCATTGCAACTCCACGAGGTGAGATCTTGCATGGAGCCCCAGAGGGAGATTGACAGTTATTTTCTGTTTCTTCCATTTGCGAATAATCGCACCAACTGTTGTCACCTTCTCACCAAGCTGCTTGGCGATGGTCTTGTAGCCCATTCCAGCCTTGTGTAGGTCTACAATCTTGTCCCTGACATCCTTGGAGAGCTCTTTGGTCTTGGCCATGGTGGAGAGTTTGGAATCTGATTGATTGATTATTTCTATGGACAGGTGTCTTTTATACAGGTAACAAGCTGAGATTAGGAGCACTCCCTTTAAGAGTGTGCTCCTAATCTCAGCTCGTTACCTGTATAAAAGACACCTGGGAGCCAGACATCTTTCTGATTGAGAGGGGGTCAAATACTTATTTCCCTCATTAAAATGCAAATCAATTTATAACATTTTTGACATGCGTTTTTCTGGATTTTTGTTGTTGTTATTCTGTCTCTCACTGTTCAAATAAACCTACCGTTAAAATTATAGACTGATCATTTCTTTGTCAGTGGGCAAATGTACAAAATCAGCAGGGGATCAAATACATTTTTCCCTCACTGTATAAGCAGACAATGAAAGCTCTTACAATATTTGATTTCTCTAAAACAGGCTATAAACTAGATGTGAACCACCAAGTCAGAACAGTAGGTGAAATTAAGAGGGGGAAAGGGGACCAAATTATTAGGGTGAGGCACATGGGCTACTAACAGCTTACTACACAACATACACTTAGTATTACTTTCTTAGCTACAGTATTCATATCTCCCTGGCATATTACATCATTTATGCAGCAGCATACAATACATTTTTGGACTCACCTTGGGCTGTGCTCACTTGAACAGGAAGGTGGCTTGGTGGTCCTTCGTAGGGCAAATTTTGTCATCAAACTTTGTCATCAAAGTCTGGCATTCTCTGGATTTATGGTGCTTTCCAGGCAACTGGGAACTCGGGGAAAAAAACAAGATCGAATCATGATGACGTCAGTGATCTTCAGGTCGGAGCTCTAGAAAGAGACCTGAGTTCCCGACTTACAATTCCGAGTTCGATGACCGTTCAAAATGTATTTTCCCAGTCGGAGCTAGTTTTTTCCCCAGTTCCCAGTTGTCTTGAACTCACTGAAAATAGACCCTTAAACCCAGACATGGGACCACACACCCAGTCCACTGAATAGCAGGCTAGTGATTGCTTTGCAATGCTTGCAGTTAGCCACTGATTCCTTCCAAACTACTCATTGTTGAATTTGCAATTTCCAACTTGTTGTGTAATGTTTATGTCCAATGGCCGATGAGCACCGATACATTTTATCCATAATTTCTCTTCATATGACAAGGATTAAAAAGCATTTGCCAGTAGATTGTAAACTTGATTCATGATGATGACTGCTAGCTAATATTTTGAAGGTATGATGTTGACATGATCAATCCAAACAAAGCTACTGTAGATATAACATTTTATCTGTGGCCAATGACCTTGAGCCTTCATGGATGGGCACTTCTAATGTAACTCTATGGCAAGGGGCTTGAATTTTCGTGCTCTACCCAACGATTTGGCATTGACATAGTGTCCCCATAAGTGAAAGAACACTGAGCCAATAATGGCGCAACTAGAGAACATTAGCATCCCCTATGCTCCTTATTTTCCGCTGGCTGCCCAACCACCACAGAAGGCACTGAGCTAGGCTGAAACACCTGCATTTTGGAGCTGCCTTAAGCAAAAAAAGAGACCAAGTTTGTATGCGGCTTTATTAACTTTTTTTTTTTTACATTGTTTGCAAACTGATATGTGACACGTATTAATGCCAAAATAACATGCAAAACAGGCAACCCCCCAAAAAACAAATTTTTTTTAAAGCTAAAAAGGTGGGGCTCAAAACATGTGGGGCTCTGGGTTGTGTACAGAGTAATGGAAAAGCCAGCGTCAACCACAAGGGGGCAACATTACCAAGTTAGCGTTACTTTCTATTCTGAAATGATTGTCTATTTGAGCATCCCCTCCGTGCTGCTGCATGGTCTAGGCCTGTGCTGCCACACAGACAGGAATCAAGAGGGCACCAGCTTCATTCAATCTATCATTTGTTTTTACTCTTGCTCTTTCTAGCATCAGAATAGAGCGAACGGTAGCTGAGGTTTGATCTTCAGTGTAAGATTGCCATGCAGACATTTCTAATTCTCATTGTGGCCTCAGGTAAATGTATATGATATGAGTCCTCACTTAACATTAGTACCATTACTAGAACAGAAGCAAAATGCTGTTACCGTTACATTATATGTAAAAGTGAGACAGTATGTTATGTCATTATCATTTGGATTTTATTGTTCTATATCTGTGTACAGTAGTAATACTTTATTTACTGCATTCTTTACAGAATTGATTGCTGGGATCACATTACTCCTGTAAAGCACAGTCATCTGTAAAGAGGGAGAATCTGTGACACTGAGTTGCTCATATGATACTGTTATGAACCCAATAACTAGCCAACGGGGTCCTTGGCCTAGTTACATGGTCTGTAACCTGAATTAATGTGTGCATTTATGTGAGAAATCAGTATTTTGAGGACCGTGTTGGTGCCCATGAGACAGCAAGTTACCAAGTTCAAGGTGAGCTCTGTCTTGACCTCTTGGTCGGCCAGTCCAAGCGGATTGTTAGTTGTTCAAAGGTGACCAAAATAAATATATATAAACAAAGGAAACTACAAAAAGGTATGCCTAAACAAAAGATTCAAAACCAATTGAAAGTACTCACGGCCCCCAGCAGCCTCACAGCTTGCAAACTGGTACTTTGACTGCTGATCACCCTAATTGGCTGCACCTGATGTGCTTATCAACCAGGCGTGTGGAAGTGTATCCTGGATAATGTGTTTAAGTCCTAACACTAACCTTCCTCTCATATCATAACAATACAAGCAGTGATCAAATGTGGCTTTATTGGTCCCGGCAGTATCCTAACCAGGCACCTCAGTTTCTAATGGTTAAGGTGCCACATAAAGTACCATCCCTCTATAAATCATCTGAACTGGTCATAAAACATCTAACCCTTGCAGACACAGCTCTATACTACTGTGCTTTTGGGAAAGCACAAAGTGCTTACATTTATTTGAGATGCTGTACAAAAACCTAGATAATTATTTTATCCTTCTACCTTGTCGGAAACTGTTTCCAGACTACAATTTTATATCAGATACACTCAAAATGTTTCTAGGCTACCAGAGGGATTGTGGTTACACCTGTTAATGTCATCTCTGCAGCACTAGTGAGAGAAAAAAATGCAACCTCTGTAGTGCGTGTGACATTGGCAGGTTTGGCAGCTATTTGACACACACTGACCTTTTCTCGTTTCGGCAAAAGTCAGTCCTCCGGAAACCGATAAGTGGTTGTGTGGTCTAGGAGTGTGTCAATCAGTTAGTAGGCAAACGGAAGACGGTCCTCCCCTCCTCGATAGCCTCCTTTTGCAGAGGAAGCACAAGTGTATCACAGAGTTTCTAAACCAGGGTTCCCCAACTGGCCGCCCGCGTGCCGAATTTGGCCCGCAGGTAATTTTATTTGTCCCCTCAAGTTTCCTGATCAAAAAAATAAACTGTTCCAAAGTATTCCCACGCATAATAGAGATATGTGATCATATACAAATGTAAGCAAGGTTTGAACTGATTATGTTTTAGTCAAATATATCTGTTTGGGCTTCTTGCGGTTATTTGTAATTATGTTCTGGCCACCTGACCATCCACTCAAGAAGAAATTGGCCCGCAGCTGAATGTAGTTGATTCTTGTTCTAAACATACTGTACTGTCTGAGTGCATCTATCCTACCGCGGAAGAGTTTTGATATCTGCATCACCCCCTTTGAATCAGATCTATTGTCGGAGACAAGCATGCACACATTTAAAAACGATATGCTACCTATCCTTTTATCTATAAAATGTATTCCACAACTAACTTAGTTATCACTTTGTACATTTATTTTGGAATCCACCCCTGTAAACGTAATTTGCCTGATGACGTGCGAGTGGAGAAGGAGCTTCTCATTTCATATTAGCGCATTTTCGTCCACGCTGACTCTCCTCGCCGCCTCTCCTCGATTACCTTTGACCTTTTTCAAAAGGAGGCGAGCAAGGATGGAGGGGGGAGGATGCTGGAGTGAGCAAATCTTATTGAGAAAAGGCCAAGTTTTGATCACGTCAACATTTGTAATTGGCTGATGCAGAATTTGTTACCGGAAATAATCACTGCCAGCTGGTGAGGTTAGCATAGGGCTAAGTGTGGCAGGTTGTAATCACGTGCAACTAGGTCAATGGATTTTGAGAAAGCAAAAGTTTAAACTTTTTCTAATGTTCACAAGTATGGCCCCCTGGGGTTTCCTGAGGGAGGGTGACAGCCTGTGAGCAAATTATTTTCTAGCATTAAGTTCTTGCTCAGTTCCTCTTGATAGCCTTGACAATAAGGCTACATAACATCGGAGTCTAAATTATCCATTGTCTATTCCAATTGTTATTTTCTCTCAATTCTTAACCATACTAATATCAGAATACAGTTACAGTATGAATGGAAATCATATACACAAATGTATTGTACATGCTTTTGTCCTGAATTGTGAGCTGTGGGGAAAGTAGACTTAGTGCACAAGATGATGCCTTCTTAGAAACCTTCCATACAGTACGTGAGTCAACACAAAAAAATGACAGTCCAGTGAAAAGATAGGGTGAACATAGTTTACTTTATTTAAAGGCATAGCCGATTCCACCATTTCTGAATGTCTAGAGAAAGACGAAACACAAAAATCTTAGAACACAAGCCCATTCCTGAATGAAACACTCCCCCTCCCCCCTCACAGGTAAAAGGACTCGCAACATCCCTCCCCATAACCCGTGAAAGCATTCTGAATTCAAAATCCTCATGCAGAGTTTGAAACTTTCAGTGATTCTCTCCTTGATATTGAACTTAAACTGGGACACAGTGCTTGATGTTGTTGGTTGGTCAGCTGTGCAGGGAACTGTTAATAGCTGTCTGTCATTTTTCATTGCCTGTAATGTCCCACAGGACTATTAGAAGTATGGAATGTTACAACTGCTCAAAGTGCAGGGTTCTTTTCCTCAAACCTTAATGTGGTAAAACCAAAGCCACAGTTAGATTTGTCAGTTTATTAAGGATGCAGCAGAGTCACATGAATGCAGTAAATGGCAGGATGCCCAGAGCAGAGCGCTTCTTCTAACATTCTAGTGTGTTACCCCTCACTCCCTCTTCTGCCCATCTAGACAGCAGGAACTGGTAAGCTCAACACCACTGACAAATACCGTTCATGATCCAAACACATCTCAAATTTCAGATCAGAACCCCTTACAATGAGCAGATACAGGAGAGAAACAGGGCCAAATTTACAGCCCAGTTCCCCTCTAGCATTTATGTGCTCACATTTTTTTTTTTTTTGTAATAGCTTCTGGCTGAATTTGTCCCAACATTCAGTCCAATCTATTTCTCTTTTATTTTTAAATACAATTTTAATGCAACAGGAAAAGCACAATCACACAGAAATTAGACATCATTTAAAGTTGGGTTTAATAAAATGTTCTCTACATGAAAATAAAAACATGTTTTTCCCCTCATACAATATATTGAGTCTTTGTATACCCTTTAAATACAAAATGCCTTTTGCTGCCTAAACCATAAAGAGGGAACCACTGTATATAGTCGTCATATTTCTAACCCTATCCAACAGTGACCCCTAGACAACTGACCTCTAACCCTGTTCCTGGAGAGCCTCTCTTGGTCTGCTGATTGTCGCTCAGTGCTTCAGGGATTTCATTATTTGGGGAAAAAGTCATTATCTGGCTTGGGCGTTTCTGTTGTGACATCAGAGGAACTTACCCGATAACAGATTCACACTGGCGTACCCCAAGTGACAGAAACTTAATACCAAACAATTAGTTCAATTAGTTACACACCACAGAGGTATGTAAAAAGCTGAGCTACGACTTTAGACAAGCAAACCAAGCATGCAACTCTCCAGGGCCTAATATGTTTTAATTCGATAACTGTTGTGATTATAGTAGTGGTTGTGAAGAGGTTAGCACAAATCAGTCTCTCTCTCCTGTTCTACGCCAGGTAGGGGAGTCAGGGACTACACCTGCCCTCTGTCCCCCAGCCATAGCCCAGCCCAACTGTCTGTCTGATGGTCTGTGTCTCGCTTGGCTTGTGCCCCATATTGCTGAACCAGCAGCTTTGCTGGACCCGTTTGCTTGTTTCTATTACATGACAGTGCCAACCATGATAGTAATAATAAAATAAAAACACTGACCAGGCACAAAGAGCCAATAAAGCGGCTTAAAACTATTAAAAGGCAGACCATGAACGAAATAAACAATTATGCAGGTAAGCTAGAGTTACATTTTTACTCAAAGAAAGATGGGTAAAGAGAAAGAAGCAAGGGGAAAGCGGAACATATAAATATCTACTTTCCCCATAAGCAGTAAACTATTGGACATAGTTACCCAGTATTTCATAAAGCTAAAACTGCTACGAACAAATCACAAAATACAGTATTTCTAATAATTGCAATCTCTATTGCAGCTAATAATACTATCCCTACATCTATTTTCCAATCCCCGTCTGTTTGTTGATTATTTTGTTGTTGAGCGAACATTGTGGTGAGCTTGTGAAGAGTTCCCATCATCCTCAACTGACCTGAAGATGCACTTCCCTCCTTGCAAAACATTTACAGAAAGGAACAATCTGCAGTCCAATCAGCAAACTGGAAAATCGCATCTATAGCATAATCTGCTTCTCATTTTCAAACGGTTCTGTGCACAGTAAGATAGGCACGCTTTCCCCCCACTTTTTACCAATGACTGTGGCAATATAGCTGTTAACGCCTTCATTCGTTCATTCATTACCCAGCTACATCGAGCCACACTCCCCCTCCTCCTCTTTCTCCATCCGAGATAAAGAAAATTTAGTCAAGAATTCAGAAAGATCAGTCTTTCTTCTTTTCACCACATCTACCGTTTTAGGCCCACCTTGCCTTCCCAAAACACCCCGCACCACCTTTATGCTCCTCTCTTGTACAGTAGACAAATCAAGACAGACTGATAGTAAATCCACACCAAGAGCAGCTCAACAATAGTTTTCAGAGGAGACCAGATACATGGAATCCAAGTGAGATGGACTGAAGGATGGTTGTTTATTCCCACACTCTCCAGAGGAATTCAGGAGGTATGCATGGTGACTGGCTGTCAAGAGGTTTTCAGTTTCCTCAATGTAAGAATCCTGCAAATTGGACCCCGCAGTAGCTTCGTGCTCAGTGAGGTGGTGTGGGAGGTGCTTGCACACCCTCGTTGCCATGGGAGGCACAGAGAGAGAGAGGGGAGAGTAGACTTGCACCGGTCCTCCTCGTCAGCCGAGGGGTGTTTTGAGCCTGTTGGGTCATCGTTTCGCCTTCCCCAGCCTCCATATGCCGGTAATTCCGATTTGGAGCTCGTTTTTTTTTTACTTCTTACTTCTTCACACAAGTGCTTCTGACTGCAGGCCCTTCAGTGTGGAGGGTTCATGGTGCCCCGGCCCCTCTGCTGCTTCTGCTTCTGCTGCATGAGGAGCTGCTCCAGGGCCGACGGCCCCGGCTGCATCATGGAGCTGGACCAGATGGACTGGGGAGCACAGAGATAGATTTTTTAAAAATCTGCATAGCAAAAGGAATTTAACAATCTGGGCTGTGGCGGTCATGAAATTCTGTCAGCCAGTTATTGTCATGGTAATTTACCGTTAATTAACAAACACGGTTAGCATCTCCAGGACTCCACACATACAAGCCGCTAATGCATGGCTGTGGAACATCTACATTTAAAAAAGTCTAATAAATCTATTGAATATACACCATCACATTAAATCCATTTATTTTAGGCAGGTCTAAACAAACATTATGATATGAAGAAATTGTATTTCAGAAGAACAGAATATGAGTTGGCCTACTGCATGTTATCTGGCTATGCTCCATGCCATAGGCTGTAAGCTTGTTCATTTAGCTGGCAAGATATGCTAAGAATACCTGTACCATTATTTTATATTACATGATTTTATAGTAAGAATATAATTGAACTTAGCTGAATAAAATAGAAAGGATATTTTCTCCATTCCTGAGCGAGTGCGCATATGAAGTGGCTATGTTGAGCGTAAAAATTATCATTTGAAACGGGTCTTATACGCTAGACTTAGAGTTATGATACAAACCTTAGAATGTCTTAGAAATATGGGCTGCATGATGCGACTATAGGCTATAGATTATTCGAAAAAGTCGCAAAAAAAAGCTTATGCTCTGTTCCTTGCCTCAGTCTGCACACGCTGTTCTCTCATCAAGTTATATTTTTCACCCATTAGAATATTCTCAATTTAGTCATCTTTATTAATATGTAAAATTAGTTCCGATTTAGAATGGCCCATTATCAAATGGGCAGGAACAGGGGCAAGACATGTCATCTGTATGCACTCGAATAGCAAATGGAGGCCACTTTCTCGCTGGTACATTTTTCACTCGTCAGGTAGGCTACTCCGTTTATTTCGTTGCGCAACAGGTGATATTCCGCCCAAACTCTGTATGCCATGTGCTCTCCAACCCTGTTCCTACAGCTACCCAGTGCTTAATTTTAGAAACCAAGTGAAATATGTTCGGGAACATCGATAGTAACATGTTTTCACAATGAAACATATTGAATTAAACTGTTGACAGACCCTCTCTCTGCGCACTGGAGAAAGGAATGAAGGAGAGAGGGGAGGAGATGGAAATGCATGGTAGTGAGATATTCAGTAGTTAAAAAGGTAGTGTCAGCCTATTAATGATGAAAATACAAAACATGCCCTATTACTAGGCTATTTAAAATCAAATACAAACTCAATATAAATGTAGCCTAACTGTTAAAACGGCCAGCTTCAGTCAGATGATTCTAGCCATCCCTTCTGGTTAGTTCTAGTCGGGCAGCTTAGTCTCACATTCAGAGGACCCCCACTTTTGTTAGTGTCTTATTGGTTAATGTCACGCCAAATACTTATCACCACATCTCGTTCAGCCTATCAGTGGCCTTGATTCCCAGGACTTCAGTTTCAGTTAGTCTATGACCCAGCACGCTGTATGGTCAGAAACGTGCTTTCCCCATCCTGATGAGCACTTCCACAGTTTTCCCTCCTGCTGAACTTTTCCTCATGTGGACTGAATCCCTGTATGTCTGATGTTTAATTGTGCGTGCATCTAAACAAGCACATAGTTAATGTCAGTTGTCACTGGACGTGATTCAAAGTTATCTGAACCATGAGTGGTCAGATGTGTGTGGATATCTTATTCCATTAAACTCCCCTTACCCTGAACACCCGCCTCATCCTTGTTCTGACCGGACATTCTGTAGTGGTTGCTACCGGCCTTAAGCCAGCACCTAAGGTTTCTTATTACATTCACGGTCCTTCGGTTTTCTACAACACTCCACTTTACACTAACTCTGAATTTGTTAAAATTTAGGCTAGACCAATTATGTACCAAATATACACTATACATACACAAAAGTATGTGGACACCCCTTCAAATTAGTGGATTTGGCCATACCCATTGCTGACAGGTGTATAAAATCGAGCACACAGCCATGCAATCTCCGTAGACAAACATTGGCATTGGAATGGCCTTACTGAAGAGCTCAGATGACTCAACGAGGCACTGTCATAGGATGCCACATTTCCAACAAGTCAGTTCAGCAAATTTCATGCCCTGCTACAGCTGCCCCGGTCAACTTTAAGTGCTGTTATTATGAAGTGGAAACGTCTAGGAGCAACAACAGCTCAGCCGTGAAGTGGTAGGCCACACAAGCTCACAGAACGGGACTGCCGAGTGCTGTAGCGCATAAAAATCGTCTTTCCTCGGTTGCAACACTCACTACAGAGTTCCAAACTGCCTCTGGAAGCAACGTCAGCACAATAACTGTTCACCGGGAGCTTCATGAAATGGGTTTCCATTGCTGAGCAGCCGCACACAAGCCTAAGATCACCATGCGCAATGCCAAGCGTCGGCTTGAGTGGTGTAAAGCTTGCCGCCATTGGACTCTGGAGCAGTGGAAACGCGTTCTCTGGAGTGACGAATCACGCTTCACCATCTGGCAGTCCGACGGATGAATCTGGGTTTGGCGGATGCCAGGAGAACACTACCTGCCCCAATGCATAGTGTCAACTGTAAAGTCTGATGGAGTAGGAATAATGGTCTGGGGCTGTTTTTCATGGTTCGGGCTAGGCCCCTTAGTTCCAGTGAAGCGAAATCTTAACGCTACAGCATACAATGACATTCTAGACGATTCTGTGCTTCCAACTTTGTGGCAAGAGTTTGGGGAAGGCCCTTTCCTGTTTCAGCATGACAATGCCCCCGTGCACAAAGCGAGGTCCATACAGAAATGGTTTGTCAAGATCGGTGTGGAAGAACTCGACTGGCATGTACAGAGCCCTGACCTCAACCCCATCGAACACCTTTGGGATGAATTGGAACGCCGTCTGCGAGCCAGGCCTAATCACCCAACATCAGTGACCGACCTCACTAATGCTGACCTCACTAATGCTCGTTGCTGAATGGAAGCAAGTCCCTTCAGCAATGTTCCAACATCTTGTGGAAAGCCTTCCCAGAACAGTGGAGGCTGTTATAGCAGCAAAGGGGGGAGCAACTCCATATTAATGCCCATGATTTTGGAATGAGATGTTCGACGAGCAGGCGTCCACATATTTTGGGTCATGTAGTGTATATTAAAATCAGCATTTTTATGTTTTTCTGCCGTGTGTTATATGCTGTAGGTTATGTATTGTATAACAGCACAATAATTTTTATTTCATGGGGGTTTTCGGGCTTGGGCTCATATATAGGCCTCTACGTATGCATAAGCTCCAATATGCATATGGTGTTTTGAATTAATCATCACCTTAGAAAGCGCTGTCCATTTCATTGTGTTAGGCTTTGAAACAACATCCACAATGACCATGTTTTCCACTCAGTTTCAACCTGTTGTTGAACTTCTTTCTTCAAATTGATCAAATCACAGTGAGGTGAGTTTTAAAAAGCACATACTGTTTTGATGATAAGTGTTTAATGTAGGGCTGTCCCCAACTAAAAAAATCTTGGTTGACCGAGAGTAGTCTTTTCTTTCTTCCAACCAATCGATTGGTCAAAAAATTTAAGTGTATTTTTCCCATATACAGTGATGGAAAAAAGTATTTGATCCCCTGCTGATTTTGTACATTTGCCACTGACAAAGAAATGATCAGTGTATAATTTTAACGGTAGGTTTATTTGAACAGTGAGAGACAGAATAACAACAACAAAAATCCAGAAAAACGCATGTCAAAAATGTGTTATAAATTGATTTGCATTTTAAATGAGGGAAATAAGTATTTGATCCCCTCTCAATCAGAAAGATTTCTGGCTCCCAAGTGTCTTTTATACAGGTAACGAGCTGAGATTAGGAGCACACTCTTAAAGGGAATGCTCCTAATCTCAGTTTGTTACCTGTATAAAAGACACCTGTCCACAGAAGCAATCAATCAATCAGATTCCAAACTCTCCACCATGGCCAAGACCAAAGAGCTCTCCAAGGATGTCAGGGACAAGATTGTAGACCTACACAAGGCTGGAATGGGCTACAAGACCATCGCCAAGCAGCTTGGTGAGGTGGTGACAACAGTTGATGCGATTATTCGCAAATGGAAGAAACACAAAATAACTGTCAATCTCCCTCGGCCTGGGGCTCCATGCAAGATCTCACCTCGTGGAGTTGCAATGATCATGGGAACGGTGAGGAATCAACCCCGAACTACACGGGAGGATCTTGTCAATGATCTCAAGGCAGCTGGGACCATAGTCATCCAAGAAAACAATTGGTAACACACTACGCAGTGAAGGACTGAAATCCTGCAGCGCCCGCAAGGTCCCCCTGCTCAAGAAAGCACATATACATGCCCGTCTGAAGTTTGCCAATGAACATCTGAATGATTCAGAGGAGAACTGGGTGCAAGTGTTGTGGTCAGATGAGACAGAAATCGAGCTCTTTGGCATCAACTCAACTCGCCATGTTTGGAGGAGGAGGAATGCTGCCTATGACCCCAAGAACACCATCCCCACCATCAAACATGGAGGTGGAAACATTATGCTTTGAGGGTGTTTTTCTGCTAAGGCGACAGGACAACTTCACCGCATCAAAGGGACGATGGACGGGGCCATGTACCGTCAAATCTTGGGTAAGAACCTCCTTCCCTCAGCCAGGGCATTGAAAATGGGTCGTGGATGGGTATTCCAGCATGACAATGACCCAAAACACACGGCCAAGGGAACAAAGGAGTGGCTCAAGAAAAGCACATTAAGGTCCTGGAGTGGCCTAGCCAGTCTCCAGACCTTAATCCCATAGAAAATATGTGGAGGGAGCTGAAGGTTCGAGTTGCCAAACGTCAGCCTCGAAACCTTAATGACTTGGAGAAGATCTGCAAAGAGGAGTGGGACAAAATCCCTCCTTTATGTGTGCAAACCTGGTGGCCAACTACAAGAAACGTCTGACCTCTGTGAATGCCAACAAGGGTTTTGCCACCAAGTACTAAGTCATGTTTTGCAGAGGGGTCAAATACTTATTTCCCTCATTAAAATGCAAATCAATTCATAACATTTTTGACATGTGTTTTTCTGGATTTTTTGTTTGTTATTCTGTCTCTCACTGTTCAAATAAACCTACCATTAAAATTATAGACTGATCATGTCTTTGTCAGTGGGCAAACATACAACATCAGCAGGGGATCAAATACTTTTTTCCCCTCACTGTGTGTATATATATATATATATATATATATATATATATATATATATATATATATATATATATATATATATATATATATATATATATATATATTATAGTTGAAGTCGGAAGTTTACATACACTTAGGTTGGAGTTATTAAAACTCATTTTTCAACCACTCCACAAATTTCTTGTTAATTGTTAACAAACTATAGTTTTGGCAAGTCGGTTAGGACATCTACTTTGTGCATGACACAAGTCATTTTTCCAACAATTGTTTACAGACAGATTATTTCACTTATAATTCACTGTATCACAATTCCAGTGTCAGAAGTTTACATACACTAAGTTGACTGTGCCTTTAAACAGCTTGGAAAATTCAAGAAAATGATGTCATGGCTTTAGAAGCTTCTGATAGGCTAATTGACATAATTTGAGTCAATTGGAGGTGTACCTGTGGATGTATTTCAAGGCCTACCTTCAAACTCAGTGCCTCTTTGCTTGACATCATGGGAAAATCAAAAGAAATCAGCCAAGACCTCAGAAAAACAATTGTAGACCTCCACAAGTCTGGTTCATCCTTGGGAGCAATTTCCAAACGCCTGAAGGTACCACGTTCATCTGTACAAACAATAGTACGCAAGTATAAACACCATGGGACCACGCAGCCGTCATACCGCTCAGGAAGGAGACGCGTTCTGTCTCCTAGAGATTAACGTACTTTGGTGTGAAAAGTGCAAATCAATTCCAGAACAGCAAAGGACCTTGTGAAGATGCTGGAGGAAACAGGTACAAAAGTATCTATATCCACAGTAAAACAAGTCCTATATCGACATAACCTGAAAGGCCGCTCAGCAAGGAAGAAGCCACTGCTCCAAAACCACCATAAAAAAGCCAGACTATGGTTTGCAACTGCACATGGGGACAAAGATCGTACTTTTTGGAGAAATTTCCTCTGGTCTGATGAAACAAAAATAGAACTGTTTGGCCATAATGACCATTGTTATGTTTGGAGGAAAAAGGGGGTTGTTTGCAAGCTGAAGAACACCATCCCAACCGTGAAGCACATAGGTGGCAGCATCATGTTGTGGGGGTGCTTTGCTGCAGGAGGGACTGGTGCACTTCACAAAATAGATGGCATCACGAGGAAAGAAAATTATGTGGATATATTGAAGCAACATCTCAAGACATCAGTCAGGAAGTTAAAGCTTGGTCACCAATGGGTCTTCCAAATGGACAATGACCCCAAGCATACTTCCAAAGTTGTGGCAAAATGACTTAAGGATAACAAAGCCAAGGTATTGGAGTGGCCATCACAAAGCCCTGACCTCAACCCTATAGAAAATGTGTGGGCAGAACTGAAAACGCGTGTGCGAGCAAGGAGGCCTACAATCCTGACTCAGTTTCACCAGCTCTGTCAGGAGGAATGGGCCAAAATTCACCCAACTTATTGTGGGAAGCTTGTGGAAGGCTACCCAAAACTTTTGACACAAGTTAAACAATTTAAAGGCAATGCTACCAAATACTAATTGAGTGTATGTAACCTTCTGACCCACTGGGAATGTGATTAAATAAATAAAAGCTGAAATAAAATCACTCTACTATTATTCTGACATTTCACATTCTGAAAATGATGTGGTGATCCTAACTGACCTAAAGCACTGCATTTTTACTAGGATTAAATGTCAGGAATTGTGAAAAACAGAGTTTAAATGTATTTGGCTGAGGTGTATGTAAACTTCCAACTTCAACTGTACAGTGAAGGAAAAAATTATTTGATCCCCTGCTGATTTTGTACATTTGCCCACTGACAAAGAAATTAGTCTATAATTTTAATGGTAGGTTTATTTGAACAGTGAGAGAGAATAACAACAAAAAAATCCAGAAAAACACATGTCAAAAATGTTATAAATTGATTTGCATTTTAATGAGGGAAATAAGTATTTGACCCCCTCTCAATCAGAAAGATTTCTGGCTCCCAGGTGTCTTTTATACAGGTAACGAGCTGAGATTAGGAGCACACTCTTAAAGGGAGTGCTCCTAATCTCAGTTGGTTACCTGTATAAAAGACACCTGTCCACAGAAGCAATCAATGAATCAGATTCCAAGCTCTCGACCATGGCCAAGACCAACGAGCTCTCCAAGGATGTCAGGGACAAGATTGTAGACCTACACAAGGCTGGAATGGGCTACAAGACCATCGCCAAGCAGCTTGGTGAGAAGGTGACAACAGTTGGTGTGATTACTCGCAAATGGAAGAAACACAAAAAAGAACTGTCAATCTCCCTCGGCCTGAGGCTCCATGCAAGATCTCACCTTGTGGAGTTGCAATGATCATGAGAACGGTGAGGAATCAGCCCAGAACTACACGGGAGGATCTTGTCAATGATCTCAAGGCAGCTGGGACCATAGTCACCAAGAAAACAATTGGTAACACACTACGCCGTGAAGGACTGAAATCCTGCAGCGCCCGCAAGGTCCCCCTGCTCAAGAAAGCACATATACAGGCCCGTCTGAAGTTTGCCAATGAACATCTGAATGATTCAGAGGAGAATTGGGTGAAAGTGTTGTGGTCAGATGAGACCAAAATGGAGCTCTTTGGCATCAACTCAACTCGCCGGGTTTGGAGGAGGAGGAATGCTGCCTATGACCCCAAGAACACCATCCCCACCGTCAAACATGGAGGTGGAAACATTATGCTTTGGGGGTGTTTTTCTGCTAAGGGGACAGGACAACTTCACAGCATCAAAGGGACGATGGACGGGGCCATGCACCGTCAAATCTTGGGTGAGAACATGATAATGACCCAAAACACACGGCCAAGGCAACAAAGGAGTGGCTCAAGAAGAAGCACATTAAGGTCCTGGAGTGGCCTAGCCAGTCTCCAGACCTTCATCCCATAGAAAATCTGTGGAGGGAGCTGAAGGTTCGAGTTGCCAAATGTCAGCCTCGAAACCTTAATGACTTGGAGAAGATCTGCAAAGAGAAGTGGGACAAAATCCCTCCTGAGATGTGTGCAAACCTGGTGGCCAACTACAAGAAATGTCTGACCTCTGTGATTGCCAACAAGGGTTTTGTCACCAAGTACTAAGTCATGTTTTGCATAGGGGTCAAATACTTATTTCCCTAATTAAAATGCAAATCAATTCATAACATTTTTGACATGCATCTTTCTGGATTTTTTTGTTGATATACTGTCTCTCACTGTTCAAATAAACCTACCATTAAAATTATAGACTTATAATTTCTTTGTCAGTGGGCAAACGTACAAAATTAGCAGGTGATCAAATACTTTTTTCCCTCACTGTATTACATACATACATACATACATACATACATACATACATACATACATACATACATACATACATACATACATACATACATACATACATACATACATACATACATACATACATACATACATACATACATACATACATACATACATACATACATACATACATACATACATACATACATACATACATACATACATACATACATACATACATACATACATACATACATACATACATACATACATACATACATACATACATACATACATACATACATACATACATACATACATACATACATACATACATACATACATACATACATACATACATACATACATACATACATACATACATACATACATACATACATACATACATACATACATACATACATACATACATACATACATACATACATACATACATACATACATACATACATACATACATACATACATACATACATACATACATACATACATACATACATACATACATACATACATACATACATACATACATACATACATACATACATACATACATACATACATACATACATACATACATACATACATACATACATACATACATACATACATACATACATACATACATACATACATACATACATACATACATACATACATACATACATACATACATACATACATACATACATACATACATACATACATACATACATACATACATACATACATACATACATACATACATACATACATACATACATACATACATACATACATACATACATACATACATACATACATACATACATACATACATACATACATACATACATACATACATACATACATACATACATACATACATACATACATACATACATACATACATACATACATACATACATACATACATACATACATACATACATACATACATACATACATACATACATACATACATACATACATACATACATACATACATACATACATACATAGAGCTTGTCTGATGCTTTAAGCTCACTGTTTGATGAAATAAGACAATTACTGAAGAGGGCGCTTACTGGCTTTCGCAGATTCTTCCGTTACACTCCTGAAGTTGCCGGTAATAGGCTACACGAAGAGTCTGCAAACTTTCTCATGTGGAATGCCAATTTATCTTACCATTTCTACCGATCTGCGTGCCAGTGGTGGTTTTTAGATGCACATTTTTGTGGAACAGTTTCATTTATAGTAACGTCTTCGTATATCATTGTCATGTGGTTAATCAATATTCTATCCAAACGTAAAAAGTAACTTCTATTGCCAATGCCAACTATGTAAAAATAGCCTATAAAGCCAACAAATAAAAACATTGCAGCCTGCAGGTAGAAAATATCCTGATAAAAATAAATATTACTACTCATGGCCTGTCTGAAACTAACTTTAAACATTGTATCAACTATGCCTGAAGCTCCTCGCAACATTGTATAAAATATTCTGGGCCCTCAGAGTTTACCGAGCTCGAGACAGACACAGCTGTAGGCTGGCTATTTGCGCAAGGGATAAGTAGTAATCAGGTAGGCCTATTTTATGACGTTTCCACTGGGTCAGAGCATGACATTTTCCCTTTCACGCTGATTGGTTATCGAAAGGGAGAAAGCAGGAAAGACTTTTCAAATACATTGAGTTGTCATTCTCAATGGATGTAAAAACAGACTTCCTTTGCTTGCTGTTTGAGGTGAAGAAAACATTACTTTGAGAAGCCCCACAGCTCATTAGTGGTGGTGCATTAAGCCAATCACAAATATTATCAGATCCCCAAATGGGCACATTTATATATGCCTACATTTGCGCGCAGGCCAGGTAGCCTATGGCCTACTTCTATGAGTAATCAGGTGCGTGTCCTTACTCAACATTGACAGGAGCGCTCCAAACAAAAGACAAATTGACAAAACTCTTAAATGGAATGAAATAAAACAAAACTTGTTTCTCAGAAGTGTATTCACATCGACAGGGCTGTAGTGGAGCGGGTCGTGAGTTTCAAGTTCCTTGGTGTCCACATAACCAACAAACTATCATGGTCCAAACACACCAAGACAGTCGTGAAGAGGGCACGACAACACCTTTTCCCCCCTCAGGAGACTGAAAAGATTTGGCATGGATCCCCAAATCCTTAAAAAGTTATACAGCTGCATCATCAAGAGCATCCTGACCGGTTGCATCATCGCCTAGTATGGCAACTGCTCGGCATCCGACCGTAAGGCGCTACAGAGGGTAGTGCGTACAGCCCAGTACATCACTGGGGCCAAGCTTCCTGACATCCAGGACCTATATACTAGACGGTGTTAGAGGAAGGCCCAAAGAATTGTCAAAGACGCCAGTCACCCAAGTCAGACTGTTCTCTCTGCTACCGCATGGCAAGCGCCAAGTCTATGTCCAAAAGGCTCCTTAACAGCTTCTACCCCCAAGCCAATTAATCAAATGGCTACCCAGACTATTTACATTGACGACCCCCCCCCCTCTTTGTTTTTACACTGCTGCTACTCGCTGTTTATTATCTATGCATAGTCACTTTACCCTTACCTACATGTACAAATTACCTCGACTAACCTGTACCCCCGCACATTGACTCGGTACCGGGACCCCCTGTATATAGCCTCGGTATTGTTATTTTATTGTGTTACTTTTTATTTTATTTTTTGCTTTAGTTTATTTAGTCAATATTTTCTTAACTCTATTTCTTGAACTGCATTGTTGGTTAAGGGCTTGTAAGTAAGCATTTCACAGTAAGGCCTACACCTATTGTATTCGGCGTATGTGACAAATAAAATGTGATTTGATTTGTAGCGTAGGTTGTGCACTCTGCAAACAATGTGTCCATTCCGACAATGATAACGGTAAAAGACTGAAATCCTTTATTGAATACAATAACAGACATTACCGTAACCAAACAAACATTGTAGATAAGAAATTATAGGAATTAACGGTAAATGTACTACTGGTGATATATGTAATGGGGAATTGATTGACACTAATAATCAAATTCACACAATTAATTTATGAAACAATGAATGTGCACAAATTGGCAGGAGAGAGCGCATGCTGGAGAGAGACGTGCATTGTGCAGCCACACTCCCCTTCTTCTTGGACTGTGCCATCCCGCGGCCTTCCGCAATCACTGAGATGGGCGTATCGTTTGCCATAGATGTATTTATCTATCTATCTATATGCTACTGCTCGACTAAAAATGTATATTGGTCGACCAACAGCCTATCGACCAAACAATCGACCAGTCGAATAATTGGGGTCAGCCTTAGTTTTATGTGATTTTTGAATGCATTTGCATTGATGTCAGAGTGGTTAGAGGGACAATAGAGCCCTGAGTTCCAGGCCATTAATGACCTGATGATCGTTAGCGAGTTGGGTGCTACTAACACAATGCCAGACTGCATAGGAGGAGATTACTGTGACTCAACGGTCACGTAGAATTTTACTGCAGTCATGACTCATGACTGCCGGTGTGGCAGTAATACGGTCACCGCAACAGCCCTAGACAGGACCTAGAATACGGTTGGGGTGATATAAGTGGCAATAAAGGTGACATCGCATAATTCTAAACTACTAAAGGTGGCTTTAGTCCGGTAACTTTCCCAAAATTCGGAGGTTTTCCAGAAGTCCCGGTTGGAATATTCCTTGAATCAGTAGGGAATAAGCTTGTAATCCGGGAATTCTCTAACTGGGATTTCTTGAAAACGTGGGAATTTGGGGAAAGTTACCAGACTTTTGCAACCCTAAAAGGTAAGAAAGTTGTGTGTGTGTCGTGTGGTACCTTCAGACTGTCCAGGAGCACAGTGGAGGAGTCTTCCATGGGCAACTCCTGGGCGGCCCAGGAGCTACTGGGGGCGTTCCCCTGGTGCCAGCTGTTCTCAGGGGTTCGGTGGTCTGAAGAGGACGACGCAGCAGGCAGGTAGTCCAAACCAAACCCACTCACAGCTACTGGACAAAAACAGAGGTTTTCATTATAAATTATAAACGACATGACTTAAGAATAACTTCACAAAATGTCTAGAAAAGTCTAAATTGTTATACGAAACATGACATTCATTACATATATCAGTGGGTATAAGAGGTAGAGGGATAAAATGTATACATTTAGATTCCAGAGGTTGACTTACCCGTCTTTTCCACCTTCCAGCGGTCGACCATCCTCCTGTCTCGGCTGTCGGGTGTTCCTATGGGGCCGAAGTTAGAGAAGGGGACGGAGCCATGGTTGTGCGTGGGTGGAGAAGAGGGTAAACTGCTTGGGTTGGAAGAGTGGGGGTTATGGAAATGGAGAAATATAATAATGTAATTATAATCTAATAAAAGTACATGCAAATATGTCTTAATTTCTAACGGATAATTTCTGCCTTTATGAAATGTTTTTCAATATGATTATATTGAAATATCGACCCTTTCAGATGCTAGGCGTGTTATTTAACACTAACAGGGGTACTGTTGTGATGTTTATGGACAGCTTGGTGTGAAAAGTGGGGAAGAAGAGAGCGGAGGCAGGTACCTGAGCTGGCGGGGAGGGACGGGGACCATGGAGTTCCTTCAAACAGGGAGTAGAGAGAAGGTTCCTGGTGAAGCATGGGAGCATCAGGCTTGGGGTTGGGAGCCATGTTCTTCCCATAGGCCTGGCTGAAAATGCTGTTGTTTTGATAGGAACTCTCCTAAACCAAGAAAAAAAACATACACAATTAGGCCTTTGTCATACGATCAAAATGCCAGTCATACATACCCCTTTAGTTATCAACATTAAACATGCCATTTAAAACCCAACTGGTATTAAAGAGCAAACATCCTTAAAGAAGCTCAGTGAGACTACAGTAACAAATCTGGCTCACAGTGACCTTAAACTACTGCCTGTGAGATGCTGCAGACATTTTCCTTTCCACACACAAACAGAAGTCAAAACAAGTCTGGAGGCAGGGCAGAGCTTTTCCCATGCATACATACAGACCTGAATTGGGAACCCAGATAAGGGCATGAGAGAAGACGACTGGCCCATCACCTCAGAGCCACTCTCCATTCTTGACTGATTTGGCAACTACAGGAGAGAGTTGGGGAAAACAGTTACAGTATTAACTAATACTTCTGATAAATGTCATTGATTCCATCAGCACATTCTCCCTAGTCGACGCTGCAGGAGTTTGTATGTTTGCTATTAATACTGATAGGGTTGCAATTTACACAATATGTTGGAAAATGTATAATGTAATCCCAGTTAAAGTATGTTCAACCTGATCATGTCCAAAAATGTATGTTTCTCTCATTGTGGACAATGTAGGCATGCCTACAACATTTTACAGGAATCATGCATTGCAACATTCACAACATTTAGCTTAATCTTCCAAATGCACAGTACTGGGTCCACTTCTGTTAACATAGAATAAGGAACAAAACCACACAATCATATCAACACTAGCCTGGAAAAATATACGTACACATTCTGAACTCTTATTTAACATATTAGCCTTACAGTATTTAAAATGAGCCATATCCTTACCACTCAAGTATTCTACTCACGTCACAGACAATGCTGCTTAAAACTAGTTGTGAAGGTGAATCTGGCCTGTATTCATAAAGCGTCTCATAGGAGTGCTGACCTCGAATCAGGCACCCCCCGTCCATGTTATCTTATTCATTATGTTCTAAAACTGATCCTAGATCAGCAGGCTTTATGAATACGTGTCCTGATGTTTAACATGCTGGTTAAGCCAGGGGGATTACGTTAAGCAAAGTAGACTACATACAAATATATTTCGTCCTGGAGCAGTGCTAAGAGGGCCAGCCAAGGCCTGGTAGAAACCATGAGGCTTAGTAAAGGCCAGCTCTTCCTCCTCCTCAAAATCTGATATACTTTTTAACAGGTCTGGAGGCAGAAGAGGGGAGCTCTTGTCCTAGTGAGAAAATGAAGCAAAAGGGATGGAAGGAAAAAAGAAAGAAACAGAAAAGGTAAGCCAGTAAGAAATAGGTTGGTAAAGAGGTAAGTTATCCAAAGATGCGGCGAAGCCAGTAAAGGTAGTAAAAAGATAGGCCTAGTATTCCAAAGATACAGAAATACTTTACACCAAGCCCTGTCCTCACGCTGGGTTGGTGAGTAATTTAACCAAAGGCATTATTGTGCCATATAAGCCCATACATTGGAGTTGTTCAAGCATAACAACAAGCATAACAATTTGACACCAATACAAGATGCTGGAGATTGATCATACAACCAGATAGTACTTCAACATTCAAATTCCTTCCTAGTCAAGTCGACCACCTTAGAAAAATGAAAACATGAGGCCAAAACAGAAGTGGGAGGAACCTGCAAGCATTATGTAATACACTCCATAAGAACAACATGGCTCCCAATCAGTTGCTCAAACAAACAATTATGGTCAGTCCAATACCAGATCTTTAAATCCAAATGCTGGATATATTTCCTGTGGGTCCAGGACTGAATTTCCAAAGCCTACGCCAGGCCAATAACAAGTCCAGCGAGACCCAATGGACTTAAATCCAACATTTAGTGTTGAGTAGGCTAATGTACCATTCAGCATAGGCATCATATAGCCTAATATGCATCCTCTCACCACTTTGTTACAAGAACAGTTACACCATCCATATACCAAATTGTAAACACACTAAAGACGTGTTAGGAACAGAAACAAGAAAAGGAAACATAAAATAGGTTTCCATCCAATTGGCGACAGATTTTCATGCAAATATTCTAAAATCCGCATTAAACCCAATATGCGCATTTTCCCACCAGAGATGTGTTTCCATCAAATTGACTTGTTGAGGATAAAATGTTGTGCGTGATGACGTAGAGCACATAAAAATACCTTTTATGGTTAAATTCCCATGTACAGAATAAGAAATACAAGTTAAACGAGTTCCCACTGCATTTCAACTCTACTGATGGTTTTCGCACAACAAATGTTGCGTTACATAGCAAGTGTGCCCACTCTGGTATTGGCAAGTGCGCTCTAGCCAACAGCTGGCAGATACAGTGAAGGAAGGCCTATAGCCTACATGATGAGATTATTATGAACAAAATAGCAAGATTATTTGTATGTCAAACGGCAGCCAAACAAGCATCAATGATCATGTCACCAGAATAAGACCCTCGATATACAGCTGTAGAAAAAATTAAGAGACCACTGCACATTTTTCTTAAATCAGCATCTCTACATGTATGACAGCTATTCCATTCCAGTGTCTGTTGAATTCCAACACAGGCACACCTCATTCTACTGAATTAGGTACTGATTAGGTGATCACCTGAACTAAATCTTATTTAACGAGGAAAAGTATAAAAACCACTGCTGTGGTCATCACTATCCTCTTGCAATAGGACCAGCTGGATGGCAAAATGCTAATAGTACCTCAAAAGTAATATTAATCAAAAAATAACTATTGACCATGCCAAAAGAGTTGAAAAGGAAAGTCAATTCTGGCTTTACTGGCAGAGGGATACAGTGAGCGTCAGGTTGCTTCCATCCTTAAAATTTCAAAGACGGCGGTTCATAAGAACAAGGTCAAGCAGCAGACATTGGGGACAACAAAGCTACAGACCGGCAGAAGGCGAAAACGACTTTCTACTGACTGGGATGACCGCCAACTCATTCCAATGTCACTCAACAACCCTAGGATGACATCAAGTGACCTACAAAAAGAATGGCAAACGGCAGCTGGGGTGAAGTGCACGGCGAGGACGGTTTGAAACAGGCTCCTAGGGGCAGGGCTGAAGTCGTGCAAAGCTAGAAAAAAGCCCTTCATCAATGAGAAGCAAAGAAGAGCCAGGCTGAGGTTTGCAAAAGACCATAAGGATTGGACCATAGAGGACTGGAGTAAGGTCATCTTCTCTGATGAGTCCAATTTTCAGCTTTGCCCAACACCTGGTCGTCTAATGGTTAGACGGAGACCTGGAGAGGCCTACAAGCCACAGTGTCTCGCACCCACTGTGAAATTTGGTGGAGGATCGGTGATGATCTGGGGTTGCTTCAGCAAGGCTGGAATCGGGCAGATTTGTTTTTGTGAAGGACGCATGAATCAAGCCACGTACAAGGTTGTCCTGGAAGAAAACTTGCTTCCTTTTGCTCTGACATTGTTCCCCAACTCTGATGATTGGTTTTTCCAGCAGGACAATGCGCAATGCCACACAGCCAGGTCAATCAAGGTGTGGATGGAGGACCACCAGATCAAGACCCTGTCATGGCCAGCCCAATCTCCAGACCTGAACCCCATTGAAAACTTCTGGAATGTGATCAAGAGGAAGATGGATGGTCACAAGCCATCAAACAAAGCCGAGCTGCTTGAATATTTGAGCCAGGAGTTGCATAAAGTCACCCAACATCAATGTGAAAGACTGGTGGAGAGCATGCCAAGACGCATGAAAGCTGTGATTGAAAATCTGGGTTATTCCACCAAATATTGATTTCTGAACTCTTCCTAAGTTAAAACATTAGTATTGTGTTGTTTAAAAATGAACATGAACTTATTTTCTTTGCATTATTCGAGGTCTGACAACACTGCAACTTTTATGTTATTTGGACCAGTTGTCATTTTCTGCAAATAAATGCTCTAAATGACAATATTTTATTTGGAATTTGGGAGAAATGTTGTCAGTAGTTTATAGAATAAAACTTTAATGTTATTTTTGCCCAAACACATACCTATAAATAGTAAAACCAGAGAAACTGATCATTTTGCAGTGGTCTCTTACTTTTTTCCAGAGCTGTATATTGGAAAAGAGCATCAAGCTCATCACCTTGCACTTTCACCACACTGTGAAGTACATCATAACTTATTTCTAGCCTTATCTGTAGCCTAATAAACTGCATGCTTTCCCGACATAGTGGGAGGACCACGTCATCATCTGACTCCAAGTTTACGTCGATATTATTATTATTATTTCAAAATGTGCACATAAAAGCATTTCTCGCATAATTAATTTTAACAGCGTATTTAGTTTTGTCGACATTTGGAAAGTTTACCGACAAATGTTCTGTTTCCATCAGGCCGGTCATGACTTTTTTAATCCGACATACTTTACTCAATAAAAAGGTTGGATGGAAACTGGTTATAGAAAATAAAGCGTATAAGAACAACCCTATTCGACAACCCTTCCTTCTCTTCTCCTTAAAACACTCCATTCCCTAATTTGCAGCGCTTTGTCCCAAATGGCACCCGGTCAAAAGTAGTGCACTAAATAAAGAATGGAGTGCCATTTGGTATGCAATTTAGGTCTAGGTGGTTGAGGAGTTCACCAAAACTCACCTCAAAGGGAGGCCCTCTAGGTGCGTTGTCCTGGTCTTGGTGGAAGGCCCCGGGGGGCGGCCGCTTGCCCATCCTCTCCCCCACTATCTGTCTGCTATCCCCCATGCGGTAGGAAGGCTCCCAGTAAAAATCCTGCATTTTCACATCCGGGTACTTCATCTTCTTGTCCATGCTGTTCTGCTGTTGCTGCTGGGGCACCGTCTGCATGGCATACGGCTGCTGCTCAAAGAGCTTGAGGGGGTCCTGGGCGCTTCCCATGTAGTAGGGCTGCTTGACAGGCATCTGCATGGCCTGCATCTTCTGCATGGTGGGCTGGGTCTGGTGCTGCTGGGTCTGGTGCTGCTGGGCCTGGTGCTGCTGGGCCTGGTGCTGGCCCCACATCTGTCCAGCCTGATCTACCTGCATGTACTGTTGGTCAGGAGGAAAACAGTACACTTGTCATACATTTTCCCCTGCAGCACAAAAACAGTCTATGCAGGAAAAACATGACGCTCGTCATACATTTCAAGTTGCAACGCAAAACATTAAAGCTGCCTCTAACGGACAAGCTCATTCATTCCAGCAGAATACAATATCATTCCTGTAAATAACAATTTTGGCTCTCAACAGACTGGACTGATGTTATCTATTAGTTCCTTACCAGCCCAGAACCATTGTGATCTATAAATGTACCTGCTGCATCCCAGGATGGTGAGGTGGGCTTTTGCCCTGCTGTCCTGGCTGCACAGGCTTGGTGGGCGACTGCTGCTGTTGGACAAGAGCCTGGACCTGGAGCTGCACCTGCTGCATGGCCTGCTGGGCCTGGGAAGGCTGTTGCTGGGGCTGGCCCTGGGGGGGCCCCTGGTTCATGGCCCCCGGCACTGACGGCCTCTGCTGGCTGTATGGAATGTGCGACGGCTTCCCAGCCTGAACCTGCACCTGCTGGATGCCATGAAAAATACATTATTCATTTTTCTTATGCTGTAGTTTTTTGGGTTCCAAGCACATTTGTATTTGTTTACACAAGAGGATCAGGTGGTGTTTTCCCAAATTAAACATAGTCCTGGACTAAAAGGCCTTTTCAATGGAGATTTTCCATTAAAAGTCCTTTTAAATCCAGGATTAAGCTTAAACTGTGTCCTGTATTCTGGACCTTAGAGTTGAGCACGTCTCCCTTTACCTGCTGGGCACCGGGCTGCTGAGGGTGGGAGGACGACTGCAGGAACGGCCCGGGGACAGACATTCCCGTAGAGAAGGTGAAGCCGGGGTTCATGGAGAACGCCACGGGAGGAGGGATCACATAGGCCGGAGGGGGGAAACCTGGAAAGATCAAGTTCATTTAATTAATTCACATGGCAGAATACAATTGAACTGCGAACAGTTTACAAATAAAACAGAAGGTTATTCGCTACTCTCAGATCCAAAAAATATTTTACGTGTGAAACTGTTCAATCTAGGCACTGTGATCACTGTGAGAGGTGGCGCTGGTACCTGGTCGGCTGGGCAGGGGAGGGAAGGCTCCCGGGTGGTGGATAGGGATGAACTGGGAGGAGCAGGTAGTCTGGGTCTGAGTGACTGGAGTCTTCCTGGCCTCAGACACTGGCGTCTTCCTCATCTCCGGCTGGGCTTTCACCTGCACAAAGACACACAAACTCAGTAAGGTAGTTAAGCCTTCAACCACAGTAAACATGTCTGCATCCCATAGGGCTCTGGTCAAAAGTAATACACTATATTGGGAATAGGGTGCAATTTGGGACACATACATACAATCACAGGATATATCCCAACTTAAAGAAAAACAATGCATTTGTTTGACCTGTTTCCCTGCGTCTGTAGCTTTCTCATGGCTGTTCTTCTTCACCTCACTCTTCCTCTTGCCATCCCGCTTCTGCTCTCCTTTTCCCGGCGCGCCGTTGCCTTTGCCGAACTCCCTCCGTTCCTTCCCTGCCTCCTTCTGGTGGTGGATGCGGCTGGGATCCCTGCTCTGCTCCCGGGGCTTGATGTTCTCCTTGAAGGTCACCACGGGCCTCTCGCCGATCTCCAACACGCTGTTCTGGGTCTTGCCGATGGACAGGACTGACTTCAAGCCCATGTTGCCCTCGTTGGGGGTCTGCTCTCCATTGGAGGACTCCTGGAGCACAGGGGCATCCTTCTCTTGGGGCTCTTCGATGGCCAGTTCCTCAATGTCGGTGACGAACAGCAGCAGGCCGTCGCTGACTTTGTACTGAATCAGCCTGAAACACACAGATTACTTTATTGTCCAATGTACATGGGAGTCCAACGTAAACACAGGCCTTGTAAAATACTGTTGCATCTTTTAAAAGTACGCAATTATTCGAAGATGGAAACTACTTTTATATTGTCTATATGGATGTGGTAGTTCATAATAAGTCTTTAAAACAGTAGTGGGTAGAGAGAGGAAGACTCACCCTGGCTGGTTGTCTGCCACCCATTTCCCCAGGCTGATGAGCCTCTGGTGACGGGCACGGACTGGCAGACCCTCCTTGTCCACAGCAACACCCTGGTGGCCTTTAGTGAAGTCAAGGGTCCTGGAAAAGGAGTACACCAAAACAGACCAGGGTTAATACAAGAAAACGTGGAACATGGTATGCACACAACCCCACATTCTATATGGAAGAGAGGCTGAGACAAAAGGGTATGTAATGTATGTACCGTAGAGCTGGTCTGAGAGCCAAAAACCCCTGCAGTTCAAACTCCTCTGGAAGTGGAGTCACTGGAAGAGAGGTAAGGGACATTAGAGACAATCAACAAAATGTGAGAAAATGTGCGTATCAAAAGCAGAGATATCGAATGGCCATTACCTGATGCACAGGAAACATCATCTTCCTTCGGTTGGAAACTGTTCAGAATAGACACCAGCCAAGGCCAAACACTAAGGTGAAATAAGAGCAAAATCTTGTTTAACTAAATGCAGACATTCCAAAACCACATTCAAAAGTATTACTGCTATTGCTAAGATCTAAAAGAAAGAGTCCAAAACGAGTAAACAATACAATATGCTACAATATCAGACAGGCAGAATGTATCTAACTAAACACCTAGAGGGCAAACAGTGACATTGAAAGAGAAAAGATACACATACTACTGTCGTCTGTCCACGGCACCGTCCTGAAAAACGGTTGGTCGTAGTTTGAGCCAGTCCAGGGACACCTTGATGGCCGGCAATGGACATTCTCCCATGATCTCCTCTCCTCGGTTCTTGTTCAGCAGTGCCCGGCTACACATGACACCCAGAAATGACACTGTGGGAAAGGAAGATTAAACACCACATTAAAACACCACCACCAACAACCTGGCTCCTTGAATAATTCCAATTCCACAGAGAGTGAGGTCGAGAAAAGAGTTAGAGGTAATCTTACTAGTGGGGCCGTGAGAAAGCACCCTGCAGTTGAAACAGTTAAATCTAAGATGGATGTTATCAAATCAGTTATCCGTACTTCCAGATTATAAAATAAAGCAAGTAAAACTCCAAATCTAAAAACAGCAGCTGCATAACCACAAACAGGCATGTCATTCACAAGGTAAGTTGTCTCGTGCATATTGAGAGACAATTGGAGTTGGGGGACATACTGAAGAGGCCGAGAAGTTGGAACCAGCCGATTTGCTCCTCGGAGCTGAAGGTCTGGTCGTCTGCTTCGTTGCCGAAGTCCCTCAGATGGTGCAGCTCAAACATGTTGATAATTGTGATGTGGACCAGCTGCTGGGAGCTGAAGGCTTTCTGCAGAATCAGCCTCTGCAAAAAAAAACAATGGTGTTATATATGGAATTGGGGTAGCTTCAGACATCTTTGGGCAGTTTCCTGGACAAAGATTAAGCCCTGAACTAAAAAGTACTTGCAAAGTAGATTCTCCATTGAGAATATTTTTAAGTCCAGGACTAGGCTCAATCAGTGTCTGGGAAACCGGCCCATAGCTTGTTTAGTGCAGTAATGCAAAGACTTTCATAGAAGAGGTACATATCTCTACGTATGGTAGAGAAATAAACATTTAATTCTCTGGCAACAGATCTGGTGGACATTCCTGCAGTCAACATGCCAATTGCGCACTCCCTCAAAACGTGAGACATCTGTGGTGTTGTGTGACAGAACTGTACATTTTTGAGTGGCCTTTTGTTGCCCCCAGCACAAGGTGCACCTGTGTAATGATAATGCTGTTTAATCAGCTTCTTGATATGCCATACCTGTCAGGTGGATGGATTATCTTGGCAAAGGAGAAATGCTCACTAACAGGGATGTATACAAATTTGTGCATATTAATTTTTTGAAATAAGCTTTTGTGCGTATGGAAAACTTCTGGGATCTTCTATTTCAGCTCATGAAATGTGGGACCAGCACTTATTGCGTTTATTTTTTGTTCAGTGTACATGTGGTCCTCTGTAGCTCAACTGGTAGAGCACGGCGCTTGAAACGCCAAGGTAGTGGGTTCGAGCCCCGGGACCACCCATACACAAAAAATGTATGCATGCATGACTGTAAGTCGCTTTGGATAAAAGAGTCTGCTAAATGGCATATTATTATTATTATTATAACATGGCAACATTTTCTAATAGATGAGCCAACTGGACAAGATGACCATGAGCAGCACTCAGCTCAACCTAGCTAACATTTCCCCAGCCTAACTGTAGCCTAACCAATATCCAAACAGCGATTCAGTGAAAAGAAAAATCTAACATTGATTGATTTATCAAGACGATCGAGTCCCCACGCTTGTCTCAAAGCAACGCGAAACGGTGCTGAAATAATGGACCACACGCGGGTATAGGCTATTGCTTCAAATGTATTATAACAATTGGATAACTTTGCCAATTTCAGTAAGCAACAATTTGATGCCTTCAATTGCATTAGCCTACTTTATTCAATATTTTTGTAATTCAGTGATATTTATTCCAACAGGAATTATATATGGATCCATCCAGTTGTGGTTAAGAAAACAGTGCATGTGGTGGGCTATGCGAAAAGATAAGTGAAGAGACATCCCTTGCAAAGTTTAGAACTGCCAGGTGGATAGTAGTAACGGGCGCTGCCTAGCAACCATCAAGACCTTAAGAGCATAGTGCGTGCCAATGCCGCCTCAGCATTACAGCTACAGTTCATACTAAGCCGTAGGCAGAACATTACCGCAATCATGACTAGGTCGGTTGGCGGAAATAAAAGTAGATGCTTTGTCACCAGCAATACCTTTCATCTATAAAGAAAAGTCTGCAAAAAGTTGTCGGGATGCTTAAGTTGTTTGAAAAACATATTGGTTTGAAAGGTCTATATCCTTAGTTCCCCTTCACAAAGTATGCGAGGATTTAAACTTTACTTTAAAACATTACCTGAAACTGTTCTTCCAGCTTTTCCCTCAGGTTGTTAAGCTTCTCCAGACTCTTGCTCAGGTAAACGTGACCGTGGAACTTGATGAAGGCCTTGATGAAATCTGACACACTCCACTTTGTTTTGACCTCATCGCGGCTGAAGACAAGAGACAGGGATTAAGTATACATAGAACAAGTTCAGTTCCTAAAGTCTACACACTGTAAACCAGCTGGGTGATATCAACACCGGTTAAGATGGAAATCAAACTGCTCATTAGTCCCATCCCAAATGATGGTTGATAAAGGTGGGAAAATAGATACAGCTAAGCATAACACCTCTTGAAATGAGGCTACAATAAAAACGCTCAATGATACCTTTCAACAGCTTTAGCTAGAGCTTTCTGCAGGTTGGTGGAGGCTGCAGGGAAAGGGAACTTGACGGCGATGCTCCTGCAGTAGTAGAATATCGTTGTGAGGTGGTCCCCTTTAGAGGAGGCCAGGATGGCCAGCTGATTGTAAGGCTGACCTTTTGGAGAGGAGAGACATTGACAGATCAACAGAAGACTTAATATCCTGAAATGATTTCCTTGTCAGGTGAAATTTGGCAATGTGCAAAGAAGCACATTGATGCTGTGTGTACCGTTAAACAAATACTGTACATTAAAACTTCTGTATAAAGTACTTACCATTTGAAGGGACAAGTTGAGCTGCGTGTCTGTAATAGGACTCTGCTTGGCTGGTTTGGTTGCGATATCGTGCTGGAAGGGGGGGAGAAGCATATAAGCAAAACACCTCAAAGCACTGCTTCAGTGTCTGCTAAAAAATATTAACCACAAAATGATCTGCCCAGTGAATTTATTTTGTAGCGATAATGTGAAAACACTCACCGATGTCTCCAAGGTGGACGAGACAATGCTGGCAGATATAAGAGCAAGAGCTGGGTTGGGGTTTTACAATGGTGCTGGTGTTGGTCTGTTTATTGCTGATAATTCCAAGCTGAGATGACTTCACACGGCAAGGCAAGTCCACGTTGAACACAGTACACAGCTCCTGTAGTAACTGTTAGAGGCCAGGATCAAGTATTATTAAGAGCAGACGAGCTTTGCTTTATCTGTCATTCTGACGTTGTAGAGCTTCAAACATCATTTCATGTGTAATGTATTGACACTTGTCTATGTCCTGACTTTTGCTTTTAAATGTCTGATGTATGAATGTTGTTCTTTTGTATAGAATGTTTTCATGTTTAGAAAGGGAGCTACAAATGTATTGGGACAGTGACACAATTCTTGTTGTTTTGGCTCTGTACTCCAGAACTTTGGATTTGAAATTCTACAATGACTATGGGGTTAAATAGCAGACTGACAGCTTTCATTTGAGGGTATTTTCATCCATCACGGGTAAACCATTTAGAAATTACAGCACTTTTTGTACATAGTCCCCCCCATTTTAGGGGACCAAAAGTATTGGTCCAAAATTCATAGCACGCAATGAATACATCAAGCTTGTGACTTATGTTGTACATTGTCCCTGTCCAAATTAATGGAGCAATCGGGGGAGAAGGGCCTTGGTCAGGGAGGTGACCAAGAATCCAATGGTCACTGACAGAGCTCCAGAGTTCCTCTGTGGAGATGTAAGTCGCTCTGGATAAGAGCGTCTGCTAAATGACGTAAATGTAAATGAGATGGGAGGACTATCCAGAAGGACAACCATCTCTGCAGCACTCCACCAATCAGGCCTTTATGGTAGTGGCCAGACGGATGCCACTCATCAGTAAAAGGCACATGACAGCCCGCTTGGAGTTTGCCAAAAGACAACTAAAGTACTCTAAAATCATGAGAAACAAGATTCTCTGGTCTGATTAAACCAAGATTGAACTCTTTGGCCTGAATGCCAAGCGTCACGTCTGGAGGAAACCAGGCACCGCTCATCACCTGGCCAATACCATCCTTACGGTGAAGTGTGGTGGCGGCAGCATCATGCTATGGGGATGTTTTTCAACGGCAGGGACTGGGAGACTAGTCAGGATCGAGGGAAAGATGAACGGAGCAAAGTACAGAGAGATTCTTGATGAAAACCTGCTCCAGAGCGCTCAGGACCTCAAATTGGGGCGAAGGTTCACCTTCCAACAGGACAACGCCCCTAAGCACACAGCCAAAACAACGCAGGAGTGGCTTCAGGACAAGTCTCTGAATGTCCTTGAGTGGTCCAGCCAGAGCCCGGACTTGAACCAGATCGAACATCTCTGGAGAGACCTGAAAATAGCTGTGCAGCGACACTCCCCAGCCAACCTGATAGAGCTTGAGGATCTGCAGAGAAGAATGGGAGAAACTCCCCAAATATAGGTGTGCCAAGCTTGTAGCATCATACCCAAGAAGACTCGTGGCTGTAATCGCTGCCAACGGTGCTTCAACAAAGTACTGAGTAAAGGGTCTGAATACTTATGTAAATGTGATATTTCAGTTTTTTATAAATTTGCAAAAATGTATGCCTGTTTTTGCTTTGTCATTATGGGGTATTGTGTGTAGATTGATGAAAAACAATTTAATCAATTTTAGAACAAGGCTGTAATGTAACAAAATGTGGAAAAAGTGAAGGGGTCTGAATACTTTCCGAATGTACTATATAGAGATATATACATCTCTCTCTATATCTATCCACACTTGTTTTTACGGTTATTACATTTTATTCATGACGGTCTTCATCCATAAACATCTGTTACACGGTTATATGGCAATTATGCCAACCCTAGTTAGGCTACATTGTAGTTGTAACTTACTTGTGTGTAGAATCCACTAGCTGCCTCAAGAAATAGGGACAGATTGGCCTGCACTTCACTTCTATTGGGGTTGGCTCGGTTCTTGGCTTGACTCTGTAGTGTTGTTATTTGATTTTTAAAAGCATGGTTCCAGCTGAAAAATTGTGAGAAAATCAAATCAACGTATAATTTCTAGTTTCAGAGTTTAATCAAACAGCTGATGATAATCCATCTAATTCCAACAATACAATAGCTGTATTGTGCTTGAACGCAAGCTGACTCACTAAACTTATCTACTTTCTTTATAGTTGTCTTGCAATCTTACAAATGTAATTTCCAGTTATAAGGTCATTCAACTAGCTTAAGAACTACTGGACTAAAGACAGTATTTTGACATTAGGCATATGGGTCAAATGACTGTCAATGAAACAGAAATACATACCACAACATATAGTTATGTGACCTTCAGATGTGTTTCAGAAAGACACCAAAACATTTTTTCATTATAAAATTAGGACCATCTAAAAGTTAAGAAGCGAGACTAAGACACCTAGACCTAGCAAGAGTAGCAATAGTAGTAGGCTGGCTGATCGGTTTCATAACATAATCAATGTCATGTAAACTGGGGCTTACAGATCTTGCTCCACTTTCTTGTCCAAAGCATACTCCAGGTCAGTCACCAGCATCTTCTGGTACAAGTCCTGAAGCGCCTGCCTTGAAGTCCAAACCTCTGCTGCACCAAGCTTAAAATCTAGGGGAAAGGAGAACATTATGGGCACTCCTCTCACTGATATTTTATACACTTCAAATGGATTACCGTGTAGACTAAACCACTAGAATGAGATATTTCTATAGGCTAAACATCCTTCATCAAATAGGCCTACAACAGTGAGACTATTCATAGATACCTTGGGGTACATATGCAGAATATGACAAATTAATATGCAATCCCTGTCCCAGCTGTGGGGATGATCAACATCCAAAACAGACAAGTATAAAAGCTTTCAAGACCAAAACTATCGACATTAAGAGAAGATATTATCAAAAGCAATACTGTCTGCAATTCATAGACTCTATATGCAGGGGTTGTGGATTAAAACAACAAAGGAAGCCCAAATTTGAGGTGTGAACATACCTGTCATGTCAGCCTTCAGGGCCTCTGCCTGCCTGCTCGGATGTAAACAAAAGAGGAGGTAAGCTAAGTCAATCAATACAGACCCACTGGGGGAAAAAAATGTAAAATGTAACCACATCCTACATTGCTACCTAGTATAAACCATAAGGAATTAAGGTCAGTGATTTAAACAAAGTACTGTATTGCACATTTAAAAAGATTAACATTAAAACTATGGGGATTAAAGTCCTCTGCCACTAACTCCTAAATTCAATCAAACCTGTAACTGGAGATTGTATTCCTGGTTTGACATGCTGGAAAGGGATAGGCTAAAAACTACAGCTACTACTAGTTTCAATGGAAAACATAGGAGGAAACATAGATTGTCGTCTTATGCAATTGA
This sequence comes from Coregonus lavaretus, assembly GCF_964263955.1. NCBI lineage: Eukaryota > Metazoa > Chordata > Actinopteri > Salmoniformes > Salmonidae > Coregonus > Coregonus lavaretus. The sequence goes on along the minus strand of NC_140006.1, from coordinate 29,078,271 downwards.
CTACTTCTCACTATCGCATCTTTCCATCGCCAATAGACTGCTTTGTTGGATTGCAATGCATTCAAATTATACAATCCTACTGGTATCTCGTAAACTAAGCAAGATTGGCCATATACTGTTGCTGTTCTCCTTCATCGTGTGCCTCAATGGTCGGGCACCTTCGTGGTGTAGCTCAATGGTCGGGCTAGGGATGAAGAATAATAATAGACAGGGCTCGCAGTGTTTCTGCCCCTGTGCTTGCTAAAGCACATTTACGTCATTTAGCAGACGCTCTTATCCAGAGAGCGCGACTTGCTATGACATCCCAATATCTGGCAACAACCAAACATTCGCCAAATCCTCTCTGATATAACAAAGGACCTGTATATTTTCATAAAAACAGCAAATTCTTGGTTTCATTTCGTGAGACATGCACAGTGAAGTGTCAATCCAGCAAACTCGCATTCAAACAGGCCAAACTGGAATGCATGTATACCACATTTCATCTAGCGTCAGCCAACGACTGTCACCAATCGCTAGCTGGCTACGACTTTAGATTGATTATAGTGGATTAATCTTTGGTTATATTTGGCTTGCTGACTTTACTTGGCGTTTGATTTACAACATCCTTGCCTGGTTAATCCAATGACACTAGTCTCAGCTGTAACGTTTTACTAAAGCCAAAGCCCATTTAGCCAGCCATTTTTTGAATATTGTTAGTAAGCAATGTGGACAGAAAGGTTCACTGCAGTGACTAACTAGTTCAGTTTAGCTAGTTAAATGGTAGACATCCGGACTCAGCCCGACATCCAGTAGCTAACTAGCTACGACATGCCCAGCAGGCTAACCTTTGCTAACTACCAAACAAGGGCAGGGGCGCTACTAGGTTAGCTAGCTAACGGCTATGGTTAAACTAGTTTGCCGTTAACTACGTAACGCGCTCCAGAATTAACGTAGTAGCTAGCTATCCATTTTCTTCACGACACATACTACTGACTAGCTTTTTCCTTCTCTATGGAAATAACCATGGTGGTTAGTAAAAGCTTCGCTAACGTGTTATCGTATCGACCTAGCAAGCTAACGTGAGCTAACTAGTCATCCTAACGTTACTAGCTAGCTAGAATACTACTGTGTACTTTAGCAAACTAACATGCTAGCAGTAACAGCCATAGCTAGCTAATAACTGGCCCTACTCATAGTCACACACGTTTTTAACATGAATAAACAACAAGGATTGCACCTTTAGTGAAATTTCATTCAAATAGGTAACGTTAGTTAGCTGCTAGCTCAAATAACGCGTTGCTAACGCTGCGTTGGCTAATTAGCTAGATAGCAGCACGGCAACTTATGGCGATAACACAAATAAGATTAAGCAGTAACGTTAGGTGAGAAAAAAACAATTTCAGAAATGTATAATTTTACATTTACCGTAAATATTGGGCGCAGAGGTTCATCCTGTCCGATCTACGGTCTTTAGACAACGACTGGTCCAAAAGCAAGCGCTACTCCCGGCGCCATATTGTTCGTCACTCTGTCACAAGCAGAGCCACCGGCCCAGTTGCTGGGTTCTAGACAACTCTGAAACTCTAAAATCTCCGAGTTAAAATTTGCGTAAGGTTTTTGTGTTGAGCTTCCTATTGGTTGATTCTGATACTTTCCGAGTGGGAAAGTCGGACCTCATCTTTCTACAAGTTTCCAAGTCGGAAATGTCCGAGTTCCGAGTTGTTTTGAACGCGGCAAGTATACACCATGCAAATTATGAGCAGCTCAAGGTATGGTTAGCCAGCTTTCAAATTGTGTTTCAAGCCAGTGGGCCTGCTTCGTGGTCACATTGACCTACAATAATACATCCATTCTGACCTCAATTGCCTTGGTCAGAATTAGGAAAATTATCCAAATGAACCTAGGATAACCAAGAGGTTAATTCTAGGCTATACTAGAATGGAATCACCCAGACATTTACAGTTCGATTGCCTATTTCACATCACAAGCCGAGTCAACTTTGCCATAAGGGTCCTGGCCTCTTGGCAGATATAGTAGGCCTATGCTCGTTTACAACAGGGAGGTTGCAATACTGCACACAGCCAACCCCAATGCGAACAGGGGAACACAACCAAAAAAAGGCAGCAGAATTATCCCACCTCTGCCACCAGTGTAGTGATTCAAAGACAAAGCGAATTCGGAACAGCCAGAATGGGGCTTGAACCAGCGACTCTTCTGTTATGGGGCGAGCACAGCACCAGGGCGCCCAAGACCAGACCTATTTACAGAGAACATGGTAGTCTACACTCACATTCATGGAGGCTATGAGGAAAAAAAGTTTTATTTCAGTATATAACGAATTAACATAAACTCAATTATTTTTTAGATTATTAAATGCATGATAGGGTCATATACTGTAGATTATGCAAAGCTATCACAGCAAATGTATAGGCCTAATTATTATTATAATGGTAAATTGCCCCATGTAGCTCAGTTGGTAGAGCATGGCCTTTGCAACTCCAGGGTTGTGGGTTCGATGAAAAAATAAAAAATGAAAAAAAATAATGTATGCACTCACTAACTGTAAGTCGCTCTGGATAAGAGCGTCTGCTAAATGACTAAAATGTAAATTGTCCGTAGGCCACACAAACCATAACTGCAACTTGATGGTTAGTGCCAGCAAAGACAGGATGGAATGTTCTTTACATTAAAGGAAAAATCACTTGCCACATCATCAAATGATGCATTTTGCATCATCAAGTGACACTTTGCTTCTTGAATGGTCAATATCTTGAAAACTTGACTGCTGACTTTCAAAACATTTTAGGACTGTATTAACAGTGGACTAATGAAAATAATACCAAAATATAGTTTTGAGTGGACTTTTCATTTAAAGTAAGCCTATAAGGCCAAGGCCATCAGCCCTTTTAACAACAATTAGTTCAGTGTTCTCACTTAATCCCATGTCTAGACCGTCTAGGCTACTGGAGTCAGAAGCAAATGAATACTGGTAGTAGAAGGTCTATTAAAAAACGGAAAAAATATTTAGATCAGTGGCATGCCCCATTATGTGGCAAATTTGCCAGAGGCCACACGAAGTCTATAATAAATGCCAATGTAGCCTACCTATTGTTTTAAATTGTATTGTAAAATAATACATTTTCAAACGTCCAGTGCTGTGAGTGCCTTTGGTACTGTGCCTTTAATATAGAGTGCAGTGACGCTCTGTATCCTGCGAGGAGACTGGGATACTGCCGCATCCAAATGAACCTCGCCTCTCTCTGCGGTCGCTAACAGCAAAACAAAGAAGAACAAATCGGTAGTTGCAGAAAAAGAGACTCATATCCAGTCATATCATGACGGACAACACTAAAACTCACGTTATTTTGCTGTCATGTGGAAGTTTTAACCCCATCACTAAAGGACACATTCATATGTTTGGTAAGCATTACCTATGCGTTCTTCTGTATATTTTGAAGGGATGTTTTGTGCTCCAGATGTTGTGGGTAGAAGAATGAGAAGGCGTTCAGGAGTCAAGATTACTATGGCAATTAACCTATATATCAGTATTATAATGTCAGAATTGCGTGATGTTGGGTAGGCGTTTTGCCATTTATGGTATTCGCTGTCCACGAGAGGGGTGCTGAAATGGGCGACGGCCTCAGTGACGGAAATATGATTATGTCAATTAAGTTAAAGTCTTATCATTGAATTTCACGTGGGGGTCTTTATTTCGCTGTGTGTTTTTGAACACCACGGATGTTTAAAATAATTACTTGAATTAACAACAGAACCATTCCATCTACAGGTTATTATTACTATATTAAGCGCACAGTACCATTTCAGTGTAGTCTACGTAGGTGTATGCTGCATAGGCCGACCAGCCCTAAAAACAATAGCAAATGGATTTGAAAAAGTAGGCTAGGCTATTTTGAGATAGTAATGCAGTATCAGTATACGGATGTTGAGCCACTGGACACAGGGAGCATCTTGAGCATGTTTGGGCATTGGTTGCCTGATAGCAGATACTGCGTCACTCATAACTAATGAGAAATCGTATCTCAAATCATAATAGCATACAATCAATCTTTCCGTGCAGCCGAGCAATAATGTAAAATAATCGGCTAAACACAACAGGGTTTCACCAATTCATGGAAATGCAGCAAAATGTCAAGAAAACACATGGCAAATCTAAATCTCCTGACTAAATATTTTCTAATTTTTGACATAATTGTTGTCCTGCATATACTTTATTTTTCATGTTCTGTGACTGCAGACTTGCAATTTGATTAATTCATAGAGGCAATTGCGTTATTGTCTTTGCCCTACCTGTTATCAGTTTTCAACGGACATTTCATCAATGAAATATCTGTGGACTATTTCATCATGGTTTTCCTGTTGCTTGAAACATTAGGCTACTGATCCAGTACACACAATTCAGTAAAGGCACAATGCCACAGTTAGGGAGATCACATTTCAACAGCCAGCCAGATGCATCAGTATATTGACGAAAACAATCACAGAAGAACTAGTAAAGTACTGTATTTTATAATACAAACCATTATCATAAAAGAGAGTTAAAATGACTGTCATCCAAAATTAGGAATATGAGGGTACACCATAGGCTAGTACCCTGAAAAATAACTAAATCCTAAGAGATAGTCATTAGAATAGATAGAGTGAAATCATTATGCTGCAGCAGTAGTAAGTGAACCTGGAATATTATGAGGCAGAGGGGGAAAGCATCCATGTTTCCATGACCTATTTTTCAAACCACCTCTCTGCATGCCTTGGAGTGGCAGTTAAAGAAAAATGAAAGTACTCTAGTTGCTCATAGGGAGCAGTTGAAACTCCCCCAGTGAGCCCTTCTGACTCACAAAAGGATTACATGAAAGAACAGAAAGAGAAGTAGCAAATACATACATATATCAAGGACTAGGACTACTGAATATGAAAACTTGTGGATGGTGTCAAATCATACATTTTAATTGTGATTCAGTTTCATCAATTTTTCAAGTCATTGTTGAGAAGAATTGTGATTCTCTTGAGAATGTAATGGTAGTAGTTCATTATTACCTCATTCAATAGTTGCATGTCTTCACTAGATTCCTTGTCTGTGTCCCAAATTGCACTATATTTCCTATATAGTGCACTACTTTGACCAGAACCCTATGGTCCCTGGTCAAAAGTAGTGCACTAAATATGGAATAGGGTGCCATTTAGGACGAAGACTTTAGTTTTTAGTTTTTTGCCTCAACCCATCCCAGATTTCTGACTTTCTTATTAACACTCAACTCAACCTAGCTTTTGTACTTTTCTCTCTCAATAATACATTCTCTAATCATACTGAAATGACTCTATCTGTAGTGGCTCTGCTCAATTTGCACAGGCAGTGTACAGTCGTGGTCAAAAGTTTTGAGAATGACACAAGTATTGGTCTTCACAAAGTTTGCTGCTTCAGTGTTATGATATATTTTTGTCAGATGTTACTATGGTATACTGAAGTATAATTACAAGCATTCCATAAGTGTCAAAGGCTTTTATTGACAATTACATTAAGTTTTTGCAAAGAGTCAATATTTGCAGTGTTGTCCCTTCTTTTTCAAGACCTCTGCAATCCGCCCTGGCATGCTGTCAATTAACTTCTGGGCCACATCCTGACTGATGGCAGCCCATTCTTGCATAATCAATGCTTGGAGTTTGTCAGAATTTGTGGGTTTTTGTTTGTCCACAAGTTCTCAATGGGATTAAGGTCTGGGGAGTTTCCTGGCCATGGACCCAAAATGTCGATGTTTTGTTCCCCGAGCCACTTAGGTATCACTTTTGCCTTATGGCAAGGTGCTCCATCATGCTGGAAAAGGCATTGGTCGTCACCAAACTGTTCTTGGATGGTTGGGAGAAGTTGCTCTCGGAGGATGTGTTGGTACCATTCTTTATTCATGGCTGTGTTCTTAGGCAAAATTGTGAGTGAGCCCACTCCCTTGGCTGAGAAGCAACCCCACACATGAATGGTCTCAGGATGCTTTACTGTTGGCATGACACAGGACTGATGGTAGCGCTCACCTTGTCTTCTCCGGACAAGGTGTTTTCCGGATGCCCCAAACAATCGGAAAGGGGATTCATCAGAGAAAATGACTTTATCCCAGTCCTCAGCAGTCCAATCCCTGTACCTTTTGCAGAATATCAGTCTGTCCCTTATGTTTTTCCTGGAGAGAAGTGGCTTCTTCGCTGCCCTTCTTGACACCAGGCCATCCTCCAAAAGTCTTCGCCTCACTGTGCGTGCAGATGCACTCACACCTGCCTGCTGCCATTCCTGAGCAAGCTCTGCACTGGTGGTGCCCGATCCCGCAGCTGAATCAACTTTAGGAGACGGTCCTGGCGCTTGCTGGACTTTCTTGGGCGCCCTGATGCCTTCTTCACAACAATTGAACCTCTCTCCTTGAAGTTCTTGATGATCGGATAAATGGTTGATTTAGGTGCAATCTTACTAGCAGCAATATACATGCCTGTGAAGCCCTTTTTGTGCAAAGCAATGATGATGTCACGTGTTTCCTTGCAGGTAACGATGGTTAACAGAGGAAGAACAATGATTTCAAGCACCACCCTCCTTTTAAAGCTTCCAGTCTGTTATTCTAACTCAATCAGCATGACAGAGTGATCTCCAGCCTTGTCCTCGTCAACACTCTCACCTGTGTTAACGGGAGAATCACTGACATGATGGCAGCTGGTCCTTTGTGGCAGGGCTGAAATGCAGTGGAAATTAAGTTCATTTTCATGGCAAAGAGGGACTTTGCAATTAATTGCAATTCATCTAATCACTCTTCATGACATTTTGGACTATATGCAAATTGCCATCATTAAAACTGAGGCAGCAGACTTTGTGAAAATTAGTATTTGTGTCATTCTCAAAACTTTTGACCACGACTGTATATCACAGACTTTGAGCTGGTGACTTGCAACACATAGTCTACAGTAAGTTTCCACAGACAGGCTTGCTTGAAGATGACTCATATAATCAGTTTCTCTATTGGTGGCATGCAGGCGGTAACGTTACTCCACAATAACAGAGTGAATAGATACAAATATGAATTCTTGCCCTGTGGTCGAAACAAAAAGTCCTCATCAATCAACTTCCAATTGAAAACAGCTGTTATTATAGACCTAATTTGTAGCCTAAACTAAAGCATGGCTTCTGGAATTCTTTGATTTGTCTCCCTGGAGATAAACTGTAAGAATGAATTTGCATGGATACTGGCAAACCAGGGTTAATTCATTTTTGGGTTACCTTAAGCAAAATATTCAGCAATACATCAGATTGATTCACAACAGTGCCCTGTGGAAAACCATTTATTCATTTTTGAATGACAACACAGTTAAATACCGTTTATGACAAGAAGAAATTCAGTTACCAAACTTCTCATGACAGAATTATAAACATTTTGCTGATGGCAGACAATAAGACACAGGTTACCTGATTAAAACTGTAATATTGTGCACACTATGAACTATGATAAGTATGTTGACAGTTATGTACTGTATCTGCTTTTACAGAAAAAGCCAGAGAATACCTGCACAAAACAGGGAAGTTCATTGTGATTGGGGGTATCATTTCACCTGTACATGACTCCTATGGCAAACCGGTAAGAACTTCTTTAACAGTATATTCACAGACTGCTTCGTTTGGTATCTATGAAGTTTGAGTAACTAACAAATAATCACCTAATCTTATCTGACTGACATGAGTAAGTGTTGCATTCGGATTACATAAGCCACCTCTAATACTATCGTCATCTATTCTCCCGAGCCGTTTCTGGAATGAATGAAAAGCTTGTCCCAGTTTCTCTCTCTATAAGAAACAGAAAACATGAATAATAAATGTAAGAGAAATGACGTTTCAGTCAGATCATGAATCTTATGTGCATTTTTTAAATAATTGTGTCTCTCGCACGATAAAGACATAGATCGAATGAGGATTGGATTAGTATGTTATAATTTTTGTGGTTGCATAAATGATTGACATTAGCCACAGAATGTCATCAGTAATTTCCAACAAACCTACAGTACATTCCTCACAAATAAAACATGTCAAACCATTCGATTACCATGCAGAGACATACAATAAAGAGAATAAACACAATGTATGCGTTGTAAATGGCACTCTATTCCCGACGTAGTGCACTACTTTTGACCAGATATAGTGCGCTATATAGGGAATAGGGTGCACACAATGTGACACACACAATGCACACAATGACTGGTTGAAAGCTTTATCGATCCCACCGTGTGTTCACAGGGCCTCGTCCCCAGCAGACATCGTCTCATCATGTGTCAACTGGCAGTCCAGTCCTCCGACTGGATCAGGTGAGTCAGTGGCTATCCGTCCAGAACAACAAGGTGTGTCCCAAATGGCACCCTATTCCCTACAGTCTGCACTGCTTTTGTTGTGCACTATATAGGGAATAGGGTGCCATTTGGGACACAGACCTGGTGAAAATAGGTATCATTATCAGTAAACAGGATGACATCACTTCCTCTATTAGTCCTTTGAGACAGGATGTTTTTCTGGCAATGTTACTATCAAGACACAATGTGTGAGGTATTTAGCAGATGTGTATTATCATCAGTTCTATTACCCTACAAATGAAAAGGATAGAGATCAGGGCACGTATTCATAAAGCGTGAGTAGGAGTGCTGATCTAGGATCAGTTTTGCCTTTTAGATTATGATGAATCTACAGGAGGGACCTGATCCTAGATCAGTACTCCTACTCTGAGACGCTTTATGAATACGGGCCTAGAAGTACACAGCTGTTCATCTATCATGTGTTATTTTCCTGCAGAGTGGATCCCTGGGAGTGCTACCAGGACACATGGCAGACTACATGCAGCGTGCTGGAGCATCATCGTGACCTCATGAAGGTAAGCCAGGCCAACTCAGGGAATAAGGACCAGTTACTCAAATCACACTTTATTGCCATATATATTTTTTTTAAATCAGGGGCACCTTCAGCACCCCTACTTCCCACGGCTATATGTATTGCATGAGCTGTACATTTGGCAATGAAGGATAATATCAAGATAAAATTGTGGTAGTTTAGAGAGAAGAGAGTTCAAGGTAGCCTACATTGGATGCAACATAATTAGCTACTGGAACTTATTCATAGATGATACATTCCTGCACGGCCCACTGGCTAGTTGAAGTGTGTGGTGGAAATATTTATAAAGACTGAGAGCAATTTGAACTGTTTTTAGAAATAGCCTGTACCATTAAAGTATGCTGCGATTGTTTCCATGGCAACAAAACATTACATATTTAGAACACTACAGTATATCAAACCACTGCTGTAATATGTGACAAATCCAATCCTTCCATCAGAATGTGAGCAATCTATTTGTGCTGCTGACCTAAGCTGGATCAAATGCCATTTTTTGGGACTGAAGGTGTCAATCATTGTATTTTCCTGTCCACAGAGAGTCACAGGGTGCATTCTGTCCAATGTGAACACACCGTCCACAACTCCAGTGATCGGCCAACCACAGAATGAGACTCAGACTGGCATCTATCAAAACCACAACACAATGAACAACAAGCCCATTGCCAGTGAGGGATTATGTACATACATACTACACAAATGTCTTTCAGATATCATTTATGCCATTTTCATTAGGTTGACAATAAAGGTCTGGTACTTAGAATCTTAAATATAATTTATGATTGATAAAAAAGAGGGAAGGTTGTTGTAATGTACCAAGAAATGGATTGTCTGCTTTCTATAACTTTTTCAATGGATATAATTTGCTACTAGAAAATGTCTGATGTTTGCTTCCTTATACCTAAACAGTTAAGCTGTGGGGGAAGATGAGTGAGAGCTTGGGCAAAATTTGCTGTGTTCGCCCAAACATTGACCGTTTTACCTTTGTGGGTAAGTAGTATGCTACACAAGCAGCTTCCTGAAAAACATACAGTACATTTGTAATTGTATGGTACATTCACAATGATTGATTAATAACCTTTTCTTTGATATTTTTTCTTTGATTTCAAAAGATGAAAATGCCAACCTTGGCACTGCAATGCGATATGAGGAAATTGGTGAGTTAACACTCTTTTGTATGTCTCCATAAGATTGATGTATTACCAATATTGCATACAGTCTGTATATTGTCAGAATACAAAAGCTTTTAGCTTAGGTCATTATATTTTCCCTCAACAAACCATAGTAACTTTCTTCATTATCGAATAATTGAACAGGAAGTTATCTTATCCATGTACTCTTTGTTTATTGGGTGTCTAATTTCTGTCTTCCTGTCTATTGTCCAGAGTTGCGCATCTTGCTTCTGTGTGGCAGTGATCTTCTGGAGTCATTCTGCATCCCTGGCTTATGGAAAGACAGTGATGTAAGTAGGCCCTCTTGCTCTTTCTCTTCTATGTCTTCTTAAGTCTGTTGTAAGACTGTCATTCCCACAGAAAATAATAACACTTTTAGTTTTTTTTCTAGTTCTTTTCATACTTTGCATAGTATACATACTAGCTCCAATGGCTTGCACTGAAGTTCTAAGCAGACATAGTACAGCCTGTAAAGAGGCCAAAGGTGACACTGCAAGACTAATAGTTTTGAATAATGTTGACATTTTAATCTATCCAGTCTCCACTTAGAGGCATGAATACAAATTATTTAATACCCTAATGAGCATAATGTTGCATCCAAGATACTTTACCATAACTATTAGTGACCCATTTAATCAGCATTGTAAGGCAATACTGAAATGTGTCATACAAATGGTTTGCAGATGGAGGTGATTGTGGGAGACTTTGGGATTGTTGTTGTGCCTCGGGATGGAGTTGATACAGAGAGGATAATGAACCATTCCTCTGTGCTGCGCAAGAACAAGGTAATATCTACATTATGAGCCTATATGAGTCATAGTTAAAAGTGGAAACCCAATAAGCTTGATAATGTAATCTGTTATAAGCTTATTATGTTCATGTCTTTACATGGAACCAACTCTGTACCATAGAAAATGATAAATGTCAATTTATTCATTCTATAACATGTAAAACTTTCTCTCTGTGTGTTTTCTTCAGGACAACATCACAGTAGTAAAACATGATGCCAACCACCCTATGTCCATTGTCAGCTCAACCAAGAGCAGGTAAATGTGAATTATAATTTATCAACCATCCTATTTTGGGCCTCCATTAGGCCTATTTAATAAATAATAATAAATAATTATGGAATCTACTGTCTTTTATTCACTGTGGACTCTGGTAAAGTTAGGTTATTAAAAAAAAAGGGAAAATCCACTCAAACATTTTTTTTCATTAGTCCAATGTTGATACAGTTCCTAAATGTGTCATCGGACACATCATCTTGATGATGCAAAATGCATTTCGTATCATCATGATGATGTGGCCGGTGACACTTTGCTTCTTGAAAGACCAATATCTTGAACACTTGACTGCTGACAATCAAAACATTTTGGGACTGTATCAACAGTGGACTAATGAAAAAAATACCAAAATATAGTTGTTGAGTGGATATTCCCTTTAATGTACCACTTCAGTAGCTGTTTAGGCTCTTAGGTATAAAACATTTGGTAAACATTAGGGGGCTGTTTCCCGGATACAGATTAAGCCTAGTGCTCGACTAAAAAGCTTTTTCAATGGATATTCTCCATTGAGCTTGCTTTTTAATCCAGGACTAGGCTTAGTCTGTGCCCGGGAAACCGCCTCTAGAAGTTGAACAAAGCTGTTCCCATATCACATTCTAATTCTATGTCCCTTCCATCAGACTGGCCCTGCAGCACGGGGACGGCCATGTGGTGGACTACCTGAACCAGACAGTCATCGACTACATCCTGCAGAGTCAGCTCTACATCAATGCTTCTGGATAGGAACTACTGCTCCTGCCTACTGTCATATTGTCCCTGTCTGTCTGTCTTTCATGTGAAATGTAAACTCCTCTTGAGCTATTGCTTTTCCATTCAAAGGAGCGTTAGATATCCATGTCCCTTCTTACTGTATCATAGTGACTCATTGGACCTGTGGATGTACTGTACAGCGAGGTGCCTGAGAGCTGTGTGTACGTGTGGACCACCTTCACAACTGACTTTGTGTAGGCTGCGCCGGCCGCGTAGGATAGAGAGGGGGATGGTGTTTTGGTCTGTCCCAAATGGCACTACTTTTGACCAGGGCCTATAGGGCTCTAGTAAAAACTAGTGCACTTTTTATGGAATACGGTGCCATTTGGGATGTAGCCTTGGTGTCATGAAGAGAGGGCGCAGAGATTGTTATCTAATGAATGTTGGCTTTTGCTGTTTGATTTAAATCTGTCGGTTCTTAGACTGCATGCTTAGAACGTTTTCGTTTTGGCATGAGTACTTACTCACTTTGTAGATATATGTTGTGAAAGTGTTTGCAAAAAGACAAACATATAGTGGGTACCCACCTCTCACTTAATTTTCTATTCACTCTAATTCTACTGTATGTACAGCAATATCTGTATTGATGTATCTGCGATTGCAAATCAATGCCTAAATGTTTTGTCTTCAGTGGGAATTCGTGCAAAATGTACATTTGTTTGCACATAAGACAACGATTTGTACATAGATTTTATTTGTGTGTGAAGGATTTTGCACGTTTCTTCTGCTTGCCACTGAGCAAATTACCACAACTCCTAAAGCAAATGCAATGAACCTGTTTCTTACTATGTGCTATGTAGCTAGCTACTCGAGATTCTTTAAAAAATGTATAGTAGTGGAAAAAAACAACAGAACAAACTACAGAAGTGCAGTCCATGTGCCTGGGGATGAATTCACAGATACAACAGTCTCCCTCTCCCTTGCACTCAATACTGTCATAATATCATCAACCTGAAATAAAATGTGCTCTAATGTTGTTCTGCAAAGGAAGTGGGGACATAGCCTCTGATCAATAGTTTCTCATGTTCAGTGCCAGGACACTTTAGACAGTTTAGTTTAATGAGCATTGAGTGTAACCATTGATTTGTGCAGTAATGATTTCACAGGGTAATAGGGTGTATACAGTATGTGCACATCACAGGAGGTTGGTAGCACCTTAGTTGGGGAGTACAGGTTTGTGGTAATGGCTGTAACGGAAACAGTGGAATGGTATCAAATACATCAAACACATGGTTTCCAGGTGTTTGATGCTATTCCGTTCGCTCCATTCCAGCCATTATTATGATCCGTTCTCCCCTCAGCAGCCTCCTGTGGTGCACATTGTGGCCAATTGGTCAATGCAAAATAATGACGATTATTTTGTTTAATAAGTGTCTCAAATTGTGACCAAAGCATCTTGCATTCATATTTAGCTTTATATGTGTCCATTTGGCGAAGAATATTAGGTTATTCAATCTTAATATCCGATGATGCAAAAGCAAAATACATTCCACTGCTTCCTGCAATCTCACAGTTCATGATTTATAAGAAATGGACACACAAGTGCTACTAGTTGTCAATATAGTAGTATTGTATAAGCCTGGCATGATGCAAGACTATCAATAGTATACTGTGTGTAAGATGCTCCAGACAAACAATATTGCTTCTTTGTGTGTCATCCAAGTGTAATGAACAAACTGAACTGGGTCCAATATCACTTCAAGCAGACGGTCTTTGTACATGCATCCCTTGAGTCTTTCTATCAAACATCTCAGCAGGGTACTTCCTTTACATACGCAACGTCAGTTATTTGGTTTAGATAAAGAAGATGTAGTGGAAAATCTGATATTAAAAATAAGAATTGTCGTGGTCGTAGTAATGGGACAATCTTTGGTATGATAGTCTCAGCCCACTGGGCACAGACATAATTTCAACATCTAGTTTGGAATTACATTTGGTTGAGTTGTCAACTAACGTGAATTCAACGCTAAATAAAAATACAAAATCATCATGTCATTGAATTTAGGTGAAAAGTTGGGTGAAAAAAATTCAAAATTCTCTTACGTTGATTACTTTTTGCAAATCCAATCACGTTTCCACGTTGATTCAACGTCATCATATTGATTTTGTGTTGTTGAAATGTGGAAACAACGTTGATTCAACCAGTTTTTGCCCAGTGGGAGAAAAGGTCTCATGGAACCTGAGGCAATTGTATGAGTAGATGATTTATAGATATCATATGAAGAGATGTTTGATTGAGATTTTATTCTGTTCATTGATTTATTTGGTAAAGAGTCCTGAAAACATACACTACCGCTCAAAAGTTTTAGAACACCTAATCATTCAAGGGTTTTTCTTTCTTTTTACTATTTTCTACAATGTAGAATAATAGTGAAGACATCATAACTATGAAATAACACATATGGAATCATGTAGGAACCCAAAAAGTGTTAAACAAATCAAATTATATATTTTATATTTGAGATTCTTCAAAGTAGCCACCCTTTGCCTTGATGACAGCTTTGCACACTCTTGGCATTCTCTCAACCAGCTTCACCTGGAATGCTTTTCCAACAGTCTTGAAGGAGTTCCCACATATGCTGAGCACTTTTGGCTGCTTTTCCTTCACTCTGCAGTCCAACTCATCCCAAACCATCTCAATTGGGTTGAGGTAGGGTGATTGTGGAGACCAGGTCATCTGATTTAGCACTCCATCACTCTCCTTCTTGGTCAAATAGCCCTTACACATCCTGGAGGTGTGTTGGGTCATTGTCCTGTTGAAAAACAAATGATAGTCCCACTAAGCGCAAACCAGATGGGATGGTGTATCGCTGCAGAATGCTGTGGTAGCCATACTGGTTAAGTGTGCCTTGAATTCTAAATACATCACAGACAGTGTCACCAGCAAAGCACCCCCACACCATCACACCTCCTCCACCATGCTTCACGGTGGGAACCACACATGCAGAGATCATCCGTTCACCTACTCTGCGTCTCACAAAGACACGCCGGTTGGAACCAAAAGTCTCCAATTTGGACTCCAGACCAAAGGACACATTTCCATCGGTCTAATGTCCATTGCTCGTGTTTCTTGGCCCAAACAAGTCTCTTCTTCTTATTGGTGTCCTTTAGTAGTGGTTTCTTTGCAGCAATTCGACTATGAAGGCCTGCTTCACACAGTCTCCTCGAAAAGTTGATGTTGAGATGTGTCTGTTACTTGAACTCTGTGAAGCATTTAATTTGGGCTGCAATTTCTGAGGCTGGTAACTCTAATTAACTTACCTCCGCAGCAGAGGTAACTCTGGGTCTTCCATTCCTGTGGCGGTCCTCATGAGAGCCAGTTTCATCATAGCGGTTGATGGTTTTTGCGACTGCACTTGAAGAAACTTTACCGAATAGGGCTATCTTCTGTATACCCCCCCTACCTTGTCACCACACAACTGATTGGCTCAAACGCATTAAGGAAAGAAATTCCACAAATTAACTTTTAACAAGGCACACCTGTTAATTGAAATGCATTCCAGGTGACTACCTCATGAAGCTGGTTGAGAGAATGCCAAGAGTGTGCAAAGCTGTCATCAAGGCAAAGGGTGGCTATTTGAAGAATTTAAAATATACTGCTCAAAAAAATAAAGGGAACACTTAAACAACACAATGTAACTCCAAGTCAATCACACTTCTGTGAAATCAAACTGTCCACTTAGGAAGCAACACTGATTGACAATAAATTTCACATGCTGTTGTGCAAATGGAATAGACAACAGGTGGAAATTATAGGCAATTAGCAAGACACCCCCAATAAAGGAATGGTTCTGCAGGTGGTGACCACAGACCACTTCTCAGTTCCTATGCTTCCTGGCTGATGTTTTGGTCACTTTTGAATGCTGGCGGTGCTTTCACTCTAGTGGTAGCATGAGACGGAGTCTACAACCCACACAAGTGGCTCAGGTAGTGCAGCTCATCCAGGATGGCACATCAATGCGAGCTGTGGCAAGAAGGTTTGCTGTGTCTGTCAGCGTAGTGTCCAGAGCATGGAGGCGCTACCAGGAGACAGGCCAGTACATCAGGAGACGTGGAGGAGGCCGTAGGAGGGCAACAACCCAGCAGCAGGACCGCTACCTCCGCCTTTGTGCAAGGAGGAGCAGGAGGAGCACTGCCAGAGCCCTGCAAAATGACCTCCAGCAGGCCACAAATATGCATGTGTCTGCTCAAACGGTCAGAAACAGACTCCATGAGGGTGGTATGAGGGCCCGACGTCCACAGGTGGGGGTTGTGCTTACAGCCCAACACCGTGCAGGACGTTTGGCATTTGCCAGAGAACACCAAGATTGACAAATTCGCCACTGGCGCCCTGTGCTCTTCACAGATGAAAGCAGGTTCACACTGAGCACATGTGACAGACGTGACAGTCTGGAGACGCCGTGGAGAACGTTCTGCTGCCTGCAACATCCTCCAGCATGACCGGTTTGGCGGTGGGTCAGTCATGGTGTGGGGTGGCATTTCTTTGGGGGGCCGCACAGCCCTCCATGTGCTCGCCAGAGGTAGCCTGACTGCCATTAGGTACCGAGATGAGATCCTCAGACCCCTTGTGAGACCATATGCTGGTGCGGTTGGCCCTGGGTTCCTCCTAATGCAAGACAATGCTAGACCTCATGTGGCTGGAGTGTGTCAGCAGTTCCTGCAAGAGGAAGGCATTGATGCTATGGAATGGCCCGCCCGTTCCCCAGACCTGTATCCAATTGAGCACATCTGGGACATCATGTCTCGCTCCATCCATCAACGCCACGTTGCACCACAGACTGTCCAGGAGTTGGCGGATGCTTTAGTCCAGGTCTGGGAGGAGATCCCTCAGGAGACCATCCGCCACCTCATCAGGAGCATGCCCAGGCGTTGTAGGGAGGTCATACAGGCACGTGGAGGCCACACACACTACTGAACCTCATTTTGACTTGTTTTAAGGACATTACATCAAAGTTGGATCAGCCTGTAGTGTGGTTTTCCACTTAAATTTTGAGGGTGACTCCAAATCCAGACCTCCATGGGTTGATACATTTGATTTCCATTGATAATTTTTGTGTGATTTTGTTGTCAGCACATTCAACTATGTAAAGAAAAAAGTATTTAATACGATTATTTCATTCATTCAGATCTAGGATGTGTTATTTTAGTGTTCCCTTTATTTTTTGAGCAGTGTATAACATATATTTTGATTTGTTTAACACTTTTTTGGTTACTACATGATTCCATGTGTGTTATTTCATAGTTTTGATGTCTTCACTATTATTCTACAATGTAGAAAATAGTAAAAATAAAGAAAAACCCTTGAATGAGTAGGTGTTCTAAAACTTTTGAGCGGTAGTGTATATTTTTGGGAATCCTATGTAATATGATTCCACTTTCAGATCTGGGTTGGAAATTATTAGTATTTTGTCATCTTAGACTGTGGACTGATTGGACTGACACAATATAACATATATTCTGAGTCTTTCAATACCTCCAAAATAAACTAATATATTTTGTAGTTGCTTACATTGTTAGTAATTCCCTTGTTGAAAAGCAAAAGGATATTGCTTTTTTCTCTCACATGAAACACATCCACATTAATTGACATTAATTAATTAATTGTGTGTGTTGCATTTAGTAGCACCTGGTTTATGACGTTAAGGAATAAATATTGCAGTTTATTTTACAGAATACAACAGAAAATACATTGTTTTTAACACTTACTAGATCACTGAAAATATCGCATTACCATTGACAAAATATTGCTCCTCGTGTCTGAAAATGTCACAGATTTTTTTTGGGGGGCAGACAGTTATACATACATTTAGTTTAACACTCATTTTTCTCTCACATAATACCATCATAAATTCAGACTCTAAATCTGTGTCCCAAATGACACCTTATTCCCTATATAGTGCACTACGTTTTGACTAGAGCCTTATGGGCCCTGGTCAAAAGTTGTGCATTATATAGGGAATAGGGTGCCATTTGGTACGTAAACTTAGATCGCTCAATAGTTGGGGATTAAGGTCTCTCAATAGGTGGGGAGTTGAAGCAGCCCTTAGGGATGTTCGCACGGATGTCCTCCAAGTTCCTGATGTCGTCCAGGACCATATCAATATCTAGGTTGAGGCCAGTCAACTTGGTCCTCTGGCCGGCCTCCTTCTCTTCCAGGTCCTGCAGTCGAGGCCGTAGCTGCTGGTTAACCTGGCCACGAGCGCTGGCGATGGACTGCTCCAACTCACCTAGCCTCTCCTCGTCCACACTGCCTGGATTACCTGTTAGGAGAGTACCAATTGTCAGCACCAACAAACTTCATAATAATGTCATAAAACAGTGGTCATATGAAGATGGGATGATGCGGCAATAAGACAAAAATACAAGTGACTTTGTTTTGTGTGAGTTAGCTGTTTGTAGTTGGTGGAACATACCGATCATGCTCAGAAGGTTATTGATGACCAGGAGTGTTTCGCCCACAGCGTCTCTGATGTGCTTGGCATTGTTGTAAGCACCAGTTGCTCCCAATAAAGCCTGATGAGGAAAGTACATTACAAAGCATTAAAAACAGACCTTTAATTGGGAAAAAATCTATTTATTTTAAGAACCATTTGTGTGTACTGGAGTGGTGTACTGGAGTGTTTCACGTCAAGCCTTTACATTGACCAAGGTTTGTTTAGGTATAGCATGTTATGTCTGAGAGCATCACACTGAAACGGACCTCTGCAGCTCTGTCTATCTGTATCTCAGCGTTGGCCCTCTCTGATGCCACTTTGGCCACGGTGGCCACTGCCTGCTTCTGCAGTCCCTGCACGTCCTCTTTCAGCTTAGTGGCGTCCTTCAACAGACCAGCAGGAGGAACTGGTAACGAGCCGGACATTCCCTGCGGAGATCAAGAAACAGTCAAATGAGCTCATCTTGAAGTTTCCATGTGTGCTTTGTAAAATACATTTGGAATCATGCCTGGTAACCTATGATTTTAGTATTTTGGTTGTGAATAGGCCATGTCTGGAATCAAATAGACTCATAAGCATAAGTGACTCGAGACATTAACCTCATTGTTTTGCCCAACTGACATTCTCCTTCTAGAGCTTCTAGCTAAAGGCACAAGCTGTGGATTATCATATGAACCCCAGTTGGATATTTCTATTGAAAGGAAGGGGTCTGTTAAGGTACCTCCAGTCGAGAGACCACAGCTTCCAGGCTGCTGACAGTGCCCAGTGCATCATTGTAGTCTCCAGACACACTGCCTATGATGAATAGGGTCTCTGAGTTGTTGCCAACAGCTTGATGAATGGTGGCGTTGATGCCAGGGAGTTTCTTTATGGCCTCGTCGGCCAAAGTCTTGTTCTTGTTGATCTGGCCATCAAACCCTGCAGAATACAAGAGACTCAGACATAACCATCAGTGTTTTCTGGCATGTATGTCTATTCATGGGTTGCATGTTTCGTCACAATATTGTTTTCAACATTCGTTTTGGACTGATGCCAAACTGAGAATTCTACTCAATGCATTGATGGAGATCTCAGCAAAAGTGCATCACAGTGGCTTGGAAATACAATGCCATTCAAATGGAGACAAATAATTAGAAGGACAACCTTTTGATGTCACCAGATTGACTTTAGATGCAGTATAACGTTAGCCAGCTAGCTAAGATTGAGGGGAGGATTCTAGCTAACTAACGTTAGCATTGCTAGCTATTTTTTACGAACTTTGCTAGCTAATGACAACATTGCCATCTGTCTAAAGTAAATTTGACAACATGATAATGCTGGCAAAGTTGTTTCCTACTAAACATTTGACTACTTTAGCAATTTAATCGTATTTCCAGGCAATTGTAATAGTAATTTAGACTAAACTGTCATTAGCTTCCGTCCAGAATGACTGGGCTTATCACAACTTTAGGGCACCACTATTGCGTCACTTGGAGAACATTCATAACAATGACATGATGTGACGGAGGTGCAACCTATGAATAGTTATACCGTTTGAAATATATTTGCCTTGCTATGTCGTAGATACTATGTAATAAATATGTTAAACGCTTTCTAGGTGAGAGAATCATTGTTTTTGGTGAAAAGTAAAATAACATTTTAATGATAAACTTTCACCTACTGTAACTGCCTGTAGTGCTGTTGAATTTCATTATTGATTAAACTGAGAAATACACTGAGTGCACAGAACATTAAGGACACCTTCCTAATATTGAATTGCACCCCCTTTTGCCCTCAGAACAGCCTCAATTCGTCGGGGCAAGGACTCTACAAGGTGTCAAAAGCGTTCCACAGGGATGCTGGCCCATGTTGACTCCAATGCTTCCCACAGTTGTGTTAAGTTGGCTGGATGTCCTTTGGGTGGTGGACCATTCTTGATACACACAGGACACTGGTGAGCGTGAAAACAACCAGCAGCGTTGCAGTTCTTGACACAAACTGGTGCGCTTGGCCTGGCACCTACTACCATACCCCTTTCAAAGGCACTTAAATATTTTGTCTTGCCCATTCACCATCTGAATGGCACACATACACAATCCATGTCTCAATTGTCTCAAGGCTTGAAATTCCTTTCTTTAACCTGTCTCCTCCCCTTCATCTACACTGGTTGAAGTGGATTTAACAACAGTGACATCAATAAGAGATCATAGCTTTCAGCTGGATTTACCTTATCAGTCTATGTCATGGAAAGAGCAGGTTTCCTTAATGTTTTTTTACACTCAATGTAAAAGCTCTGAGATATAATTATAGTTGCTGTGTAACTGCTTTTCTAATATGTGGACCAGCCTTGTCAGATAAAATGCTGATAGTTCATTAATATTTCTACTGTGCTGTAGTGGGAATAAGACCTATAGAAATATGAAAGGCTTTTCATACCTCTTAGCATCTCCAGTACATTATCCACCCCAACAATATTATCTGTGATATCCTTCAGGGCCAGTTCTGTGTCAGCCTTCGCAGCATTTGCTCTGTCAAGGAGCTGGTCATATTTCTGTAGGAGAGAAATGCCAACAATCAACACTGTGTCAGTTATTACCATTCATAAGGTTTAGTGAAGTCATAAGCTAATTATACACTATTTAAATAGTTCAGTTGGATAATCTAATAGTGCATTTCAGAGGTCGCATGAAAATAGTTCTCAGAAACCTTTGAAGTTGGAATATAAGTAATAATATTTTATATACTACCAATCCTACATAAAAAGATGTCTAAATGTTGACGAGTGAATAGTGAAAGGCCTCTAGTGTACCTGTTGAGCTGCCTTCCCCTGGGCCAGGAGATCCTCTACTGCGGCCTTGTCCTCCTGGGTGTCCTCTTGCAGTGCCTGGTACCCTATGAGGTCCTTCTCCACCCGTTCTCTCAGGCCAGCCATTTTGGCCACCACACCGTCAATGTCCTTTTGCCAGAAAAAGAAGCTCAGTCAGACTCCGTGTGTTGTGCAAGTGTAATTACATATGCTTACAAATCTGTGGAGAACTGCCCTAGATTCCTCACCAGCCAGGTTTTAATTATGTCGTAATTTTTGATGACTCATGTTCTTGATCATTAATTGCTTTGTTATGTTTAAATGTAGCATAGCAAGGAAACAATTTAGAGATCTAGCTTTACAGACATGCCTTGAGACAGGTTCAGCTGCCAATAGTTAGAAACAATGATTTCATAATGTTCATAGTGAAAGGTGTTGAAATTGAATGTTTTTTTCTCTCCTTGATTTCCAATGTATGCTTATTATAATTTTAAAGATACCTCAAAAGACATGACCTGGGAGTAGTCACCAAATAGAGACCTGAGAGAAATGAGCCTGATGAGAGGCCTGTTCTGCTCAGTACCTTGAGAGGACCAGGGATTCCCAGCTCCAGGGAGGCTATCTGCTCCAGAGTGTTAGTTGCCATCCTGCTCTCATCTCGGGCAGAGCTGCTCAGGCGAGTGGCCAGGCTCTCCATGGCCTTCACCTGGGCTGAATTCTCATCATACCTGACCAGAGAAAAATCTAAGGGTTAATCTCATCATCAATCTAACAACAACGGTTCATCAATTATGTTATTATGGAGATCATTACATGGCTGGTAGTAGAGGATATATCCTCTACTGTATTTTCACAGTAGATCATGGGTATTGTACTGTATGAAGATATGAGTTTCTTACTTGGTTTTGAGATCACTGATAAGCTCCTTGATCTTGTTTTCCCCTGTCATGACAGATCTCATGAGTGCCAGGGACTTCTCTGACTTTGCAAGGGCACTGTTTGCTGCCTTCTCCACTGTCCCCGCTTTGCTCTGGTGTCTAATAAACAGTCACAACATTGAGTCATCCATAGCACCACAAGTCATTTTCTAACATGGGATTCTTCAGTCTGTATGAATGTGATATGGAGGGGTGCAGTACTCACTTTTCAGCCAGGTCTGTTGCTCTCTGAACCAGAGAAGAGAGGGTGTCCGTGCCCGCCTCTGCATCACCTAAGGGGAATTCCTAACATGGGGGTGGAAGGTAAACACTAATGTAATGGATCATTAACAAGCATACATTTGGATATATTTGTCTCTCCTTACTCTCTCCTTATTTGATGACAATGACATCAGTGACAAAAGTAGAATACTACTGTACTATTGTATTACTCACAGCTTGTTTGATGTTGAATCTTGCCTCTTCTAGTTTGCGCCGCACATCGCTGATGAGTCTCTGGACATCAGATACCTGACGTTGGTACTTCTGGTCCTGCAGCTTGATGTTGTCGATGGTGTTGGAGATCGCCTGGATGTCTCTGCCTTCACTCAGCTGGGTTGCACTGATGTCTGAGAGCCGGGCCTGTAAGTCTTTCTCTGATTCTATTCAATAGAACAAAACAAACCACCAACATGAGATCTGCCTCGCACTTTCTAAACCAAATGCATCACAAATTGAGTGTGAGATACGTTGGGGTGTGACAGAGACACAGTACATGGACGGTGCTTCACCATGTTTCAGATGCCTGATAACTATCCTGAATGGTTTTAATATATGTTGATTCATTAGCAAATGAGTGATCCTCTGACACTTTAAGTATCTACGTTGTATAACCATTTATGTATGACTTACCAGAGAGTGTCTGTGCATTCCTTTGCAGGTCTGTGACTATGTCCTCTGCTGCTCTTATGGCTTTCTCCATCTGGGCGTTGTTAACTGGCAGACTGCCACTCTCCATGCCCGTAAAAATAGTTTCTATCTCCTGCAGTTTATGAGTGTACCCCGCCATCTGCAACACATTACCCAACGGGATAGGAAAGCTTTAAAAAGGGCTTATGAAAGGTTCATCTCTGGTGATAGACAAGAATATGAGATTCCCTAATAACACGCCACTTTGATATAGCTACGACCGGAAGTGACTTTTTCGTTAGAAGAACTTACGCAGCAGGTTAGGAGAATTAACGTAGCAGGTTAGGAGAATTAGGTTAAGGTTAGGAAAAGGGTTAGGGTTAGCAAAAATGCTCTCCTAACCTGCTACGAAAAGTCACTTCCGGTCGTAGCTGCATCAAAGTGGCGTGTTTTTACGGAGTCCCCAAAAAGATAGCTGGCTGGAGGCCAGCATTCACAAACTATTTGGGTCTGGGTTAGCAATACTAATTAAAGGTTTACAAAAAATATATACATATACCTCTGCTTTACTATACTGTAGGACAATATATTACATTCAGAATATGTAATTAGAGGCAAAGTGTGAGATGGAGCAGTAAATTCAAACCCTGCAAGGTGTTATGATAATGAAATAACTTCATAGGTTAACTGTTGTGTTTCAATGCTTCACATAGTGCTCCTTGTAATTCCTTCCACACTACATCCTGAGGACAGGGAGCACCCCAAATGACACTCTATTCCCTATTTAGTGCGCTACTTTTGACCAGGGCCCATAGGGTTCTGGTCGAAAGTAGTGCACTATATATGGAATAGGGTGTCATTTGGGATACAGTCCGAGCAGCTCCAGATTACGTGGTGTTTGCACCCCAACACAACTCTTTCATTTATCTGGCAAGTACTTTCTCCTCCCAGGTGGTAGTAGGCTATATTTACTGAGAGGACCTTGTGAATTATTCTCTTGTAAGAAATACTGATGCCAGATCACAACTCTGTAAACCTCTTCCTTTCATACCAACATTCTAGCTATTCCTTCATTAACCCACTAAGCTTTAAGGATGTTGAATCAGCGACAGGGTGAGTACAGTGAAGCCAGGATAAATATCACAGCCTGTAGCCTAATTTCTGGACCAGTTATTGCATCTACGTCTCAAATGGCATCCTATTCTCTTTATAGAGTAGTACTTTTGACCAGGGCCTGTATATAGGGAATAGGGTGCCATTTGGGATGAACACAGTGCTGCCATTTAATCATTGAAGAGAGCACTGTGACATGTTTGACCTCAATGGAAAGATGAGGCATTGATCAAATAATCCCAGAGGGTTTTACCTTGGTCTTGACAAGGTTGAAGCAGGAGGGACATGCAGAATGCTGGCACTTCAGACCTTCAAAGCCTTCCCTGCATGAACACTGGCCCTGGTTACTGCATTTGTTGTACAGAGAGCCTTGGGAATTGCAGCCACAAGCTAGACCGCAAAATGAAAACAATTGTTAAAATGTATATAATATTGTAGACAATATTTAACTGTTGGAATTTAAAGGAGGAGCTATGTGTCACATGTCTAAGTGTGAAAGAGCTGGATATGGGGAGCGAACAAGGTGCTGTCTTTACATTTGCATGCCTCTGATGGGATGCTGTGGTGATAGCCCTCCAGACAGCTCTCACAGAAGAAGCCAGTGGTATGATTTAGGCATTTCAGGCACTCCCCTGTCCGTGGGTCACAGCTACGGACAGTGTTGGTGTCCATGTGCCCGTTGCACTGGCAGTGCCGACAAGGCCTCTGGACGCCATCTTCTCCCAAGGGATCACCATAGAAACCATCCTGGCAGGTGTGGCAACGTGAGCCTGTTGAGAGTGAGGAGGGAGGAAGAGGTAGGTACAATATGAAATATATATATATATATATATATATATATATATATATATATACACACACACACACACACACACTGTACATACAGTACCAGTCAAAAGTTTGGACACACCTACTCATTCAAGGGTTTTTCTTTATTTTTACTATTTTCTACATTGTAGAATAATAGTGAAGCCATCAAAACGATGAAATAACACATATGGAATCATGTAGTAACCAAAAAAGTGTTAAACAAATCAAAATATATTTTATATTTGAGATTCTTCAAAGTAGCCACCCTTTGCCTTGATGACAGCTTTGCACACTTTTGGCATTCTCTCAACCAGCTTCATGAGGTAGTCACCCGGAATGCATTTCAATTAACAGGTGTGCCTTGTTAAAAGTTAATTTGTGGAATTTCTTTCCTTCTTAATGCGTTTGAGCCAATCAGTTGTGGTTTGACAAGGTAGGGGTGGTATACAGAAGATAGCCCTATTCGGTAAAAGACCAAATCCATATTATGGCAAGAACAGCTCAAATAAGCAAAGAGAAACGACAGACCATCATTACTTTAAGACATGAAGGTCAGTCAATCCAGAACATTTCAAGAACTTTGAAAGTTTCTTCAAGTGCAGTCGCAAAAACCATTAAGCACTATGATGAAACTGGCTCTCATGAGGACCACCACAGGAAAGGAAGTCCCAGAGTTACCTCTGCTGCAGAGGATAAGTTCATTAGAGTTAACTGCACCTCAGATTGCAGCCCAAATAAATGCTTCACAGTGTTCAAGTAACAGACACATCTCAACATCAACTGTTCAGAGGAGACTGTGTGATTCAGGCCTTCATGGTCGAATTGCTGCAAAGAAACCACTACTAAAGGACACCAATAAGAAGAAGAGACTTGCTTGGGCCAAGAAACACACGCAATGGACATTAGACCGGTGGAAATCTGTACTTTGGTCTGATGAGTCCAAATTTGAGAGTTTTGGTTGCAACCACCGTGTCTTTCTGAGACACAGAGTAGGTGAATGGATGATCTCTGCATGTGTTGTTCCCACCATGAAGCGTGGAGGAGGTGGTGTGATGGTGTGGGGGTGCTTTGCTGGTGACACTGTCAGTGATTTTTTTAGAATTCAAGGCACACTTAACCAGCATGGCTACTACAGCATTCTGCAGCAATATGCCATCCCATCTGGTTTGCGCTTAGTGGGACTATAATTTGTTTTTCAACAGGACAATGACCCAAAACACACCTCCAGGCTGTGTAAGGGCTATTTGACCATGGAGAGGGATGGAGTGCTGCATCAGATGACCTGGCCTCCACAATCACCCGACTTCAACCCAATTGAGATGGTTTGGGATGATTTGGACCACAGAGTGAAGGAAAAGCAGCCAACAAGTGCTTAGCATATGTGGGAACCTCTTCAAGACTGTTGGAAAAGCATTCCTCATGAAGCTGGTTCAGAGAATGCCAAGAGTGTGCAAAGCTGTCATCAAGACAAAGGGTGGCTAGTTTATATTTTGATTTGTTTAACACTTTTTTGGTTACTACATGATTCCATATGTCTTATTTCATAGTTTTGATGTCTTCACTATTATTCTACAATGTAGAAAATAGTCAAAAATAAAGAAAAACCCTTGAATGAGTAGCTGTGTCCAAACTTTTGACTGGTACTGTATATAATGTGCAAATACAGTTGAAGTCAGAAGTTTACATACACCTTAGCCAAATACAGTTAAACTCAGTTTTTCACAATTCCTGACATTTAATCCTAGTAAAAATTCCCTGTCTTAGGTCAGTTAGGATCACCACTTTATTTTAAGAATGTGAAATGTCAGAATAATAGTAGAGAGAATGATTAATTTCAGCTTTTATTTCTTTCATCACATTCCCAGTGGGTCAGAAGTTTACATACACTCAATTAGTATTTGGTAGCATTGCCTTTAAATTGTTTAACTTGGGTCAAACGTTTCGGGTAGTCTTCCACAAGCTTCCCACAATAAGTTGGTTGAATTTTGGCCCATTCCTCCTGACAGAGCTGGTGAAACTGAGTCAGGTTTGTAAGCCTCCTTGCTCGCACAAGCTTTTTCAGTTCTGCCCACAAATGTTCTATAGGATTGAGGTCAGGGCTTCGTGATGGCCACTCCAATACTTTGACTTTATTGTCCTTAAGTCATTTTGCCATAACTTTGGAAGTATGCTTGGGGTCATTGTCCATTTGGAAGACCCATTTGCGACCAAGCTTTAACTTCCTGACTGATGTCTTGAGATGTTGCTTCAATATATCCACGTAATTTTCCTTCCTCATGATGCCATCTATTTTGTGAAGTGCACCAGTACCTCCTGCAGCAAAGCACCCCCACAGCATGATGCTGCCACCCCCGTGCTTCACGGTTGGGATGGTGTTCTTCAGCTTGCAAGCAACCACCTTTTTCCTCCAAACATAACGACGGTCATTATGGCCAAACAGTTCTATTTTTGTTTCATCAGACCAGAGGACATTTCTCCAAAAAGTACAATCTTTGTCCCCATGTGCAGTTGCAAACCATAGTCTGGCTTTTTTATGGCGGTTTTGGAGCAGTGGCTTCTTCCTTGCTGAGGTGCCTTTCAGGTTATGTCGATATAGGACTCGTTTTACTGTGGATATAGATACTTTTGTACCTGTTTCCTCCAGCATCTTCACAAGGTCCTTTGCTGTTGTTCTGGGATTGATTTGCACTTTTCGCATCAAAGTACGTTCATCTCTAGGAGACAGAACGCGTCTCCTTCCTGAGCGGTATGACGGATGCCTGGTCCCATGGTGTTTATACTTGCGTACTATTGTTTGTACAGATGAACGTGGTACCTTCAGGCGTTTGGAAATTGCTCCCAAGGATTAACCAGACTTGTGGAGGTCTACAAAATATTTTCTGAGGTCTTGCCTGATTTCTTTTATTTTCCCATGATGTCAAGCAAAGAGGCCCTGGGTTTGAAGGTAGGCCTTGAAATACATCCACAGGTACACCTCCAATTGACTCAAATGATGTCAATTAGCCTATCAGAAGCTTCTAAAGCCATGACATCATTTTCTGGAATTTTCCAAGCTGTTTAAAGGCACAGTCAACTTAGTGTATGTAAACTTCTGACCCACTGGAATTGTGATACAGTGAATTATAAGTTAAATAATCTGTCTGTAAACAATTGTTGGAAAAATTACTTGTGTCATGCACAAAGTAGATGTCCTAACCGACTTGCCAAAACTATAGTTTGTTAACAAGAAATGTGTGGAGTGGTTGAAAAACAAGTTCTAATGACTCCAACCTAAGTGTATGTAAACTTCCGACTTCAACTGTAGCTGACATTGAAAGATGAATGCCCTAATAGTCTATTCCATCTAACAGCAATGGTCTGTGACAGTGGTTGCGTCCCAAATGGTACCCTATTCCCTATATAGTGCACTACTTTTGACCAGGACCCAAGTGCACAATATAGGGAATAGGGTGCCATTTGTGACTGTGACTCACCAGTGGTGCCAGGTGGACAGAGGTCACACTTGACCTTAAGGGATCCTGGGCTCACAGAGCAGGCACCTCCATTGGGACAGGGACACTTCAGACAGGACTGTGGCTGGGCAGGATCATTATAATACCCTGGCGGGCAGGTTCGGCGACCAGGGGTCTCATCTGCAGAGTAACAGTCTCCTGTGGAACAACACAACACAAAATCACATATCACTTTAGTGCATGTTCAAATTCATTTTCACAACAAATAAACATTATATTTCAAGCATTGATTTGAACATGTCTATAACTATAACTTATACAGGGAAGTGCATATTGCAAAAGGAGCTTTGTCCCAAATCTCATCATTAACAGCAAAATAACAAAATCTATTAAGACAAACATACAGTAACACTTGGACAAAGTTCAAATGTCACCGACCTGTTTCAGAGTCACAGCTTCCTCCTCTACAGCTGCAGGGCTCACAGGAGCTGTATGGACCTTTGCTTGGGGAACTTCTTTTATACCCTGCAGCACACTTCTCACAGAACTGGCCCTCATATCCCACTGGGCAGCTACATTTCTGTACCCATGCAGCTGGGGACCCGGCACCTCGACGGGCAGACTCCATATGCACGTTGTCAAGGTAACCACGCCCTACAGAGGACAGTAAGCATTGCTTTTTATTGAGTGATTGACAAAAGATAAAGACAAGGCAATGTGATGAGGATGTGTACAACTGTCATTTTTGATAACTGATTTAGAAAGATTACATTCTAAAAAAAAAAAACTACTGAAATAAACTAGATTTAAAACAGTTCCAAAGTACTTATTTACAACAACATATTCAGGAGAAGGAGTAACACCAAGGATCTGTTTATGTACACAGTAACCAATCTCATAATCTGAGTGATACAAAAATAAGCACTGACCATTTTCTCCAAATGTCCCACGGATTTTGATGTCAGTCAGATTCTGGAGGAGTGTTTGAAACTGGAAAGATGAAAGGAGGGGGCTCCATTTACTGCTCTGTTGCTCATCCAGTCTGAGAATGAAAGACAAAGCATGCTATGTTTACCTAAGAAGTGCACAGATTCATAAAGCCTGAGGAAACATGAGTATTTCACAGTCACACTTTACACCACCATTTCCTTATTACTATGTAATTATTCCTGCAAATATATTGTAGCTATAATGAATATGAGAATAAATATGGAAACATGTATTTACGCAAGCAAAAAATTGTGTTGTTACTGTATTAGGCTACTATATTGGTCACAATAATGTGTTGTATGGTGCAGGGCTTGGGTCAATTAGAATTGAATACAGTTTATTCAGGAAGTAAACTTAAATAACAATTAAAGATGTGAAAATGTTCAATGACTTCTCAATAAACTGAGGACCAGAAACTATTTATTTTAAACGTTTTTATTTTATTTTATTAAAATCAATTCCGGAATTGACTGCCTTCAATTCGAATTGACCCCAGTCCTGGTATGGTGCGGTTTGTTGTAGTAGACAGGATTGGATTTGACCATTAAAGATAAGCTGCTTGGCAACTAGCCATTTTCCCCTTAATTGTAATTAATTTGAATCAGACAAGCAGATGACCCTCTGGCTTACTAACTGTTATTAAGCTTTTACATTCAATCAGTTGTGTGAGATAAACATTGACCCCTTCACACTCCACATCCACTATGTGAAATCGTCTCTAATTGTTATGTCTTTGGCATCCATCTCACTATCCACCACACCTGCATACTTATCTCCCGCAGATCAAATTAAGTTTGTACCTGCCCTGAGACAGACTGTTCCCTATCAGTCAGTACACTCGGTACAACACACAGCTATGGGGATACACAGCTATGGGGATACACAGCTATGGGGATACACAGCTATGGGGACACACAGCTATGGGGATACGCAGCTATGGGGATACACAGCTATGGGGATACACAGCTATGGGGATACACAGCTATGGGGATACACAGCTATGGGGATACGCAGCTATGGGGATACACAGCTATGGGGATACACAGCTATGGGGATACACAGCTATGGGGATACACAGCTATGGGGATACACAGCTATGGGGACACACAGCTATGGGGATACACAGCTATGGGGATACGCAATTTCTCTCGCGAGACCCCCATAGCTATGTGTTGTATCTTCTTTCCTTCCTTCAGGGAACAGTAGTTTTAAAAAAGTTTATAACTTTACATTTTGCTTAACGTTAAAATCAAGCTTATCTGTCTGGCACAGTGCTCTGGCATATTCCAACCTGAATGTGTAGGTGATCTTCTGTCCACAGGGAACGATGGTCCTCAGGTCTCCCAGGGAAGCTGCCACGCTCAGCCCAGATCCCTCCAGCACCACATCAGCCGTGGACGGGTGGCGAACCCCTCGGTCCAGCCTCAGGGAGAAGGACAGGTTCTGACCGTAGCTCAGCTCCTGGTTGCCCAGGTAAGAGTCTAGCCATCACAAAATAAGAAAGAAAACCAGATTATTTTAGGATCATAATAAAAGATGAATGGTGACTGGATGGTGAGGCGTGTGGTGTAACACATCCAGTACTCACTATAATATTGCATACTTTCATACTTCCCCCATTATTTTTTGTGGAGTTGAAGCATAGGATGCATCCAAATGGCATCCAATTTTCAATATAGTGCAATACTTTTGACCAGAGCCCTATCGTCCCTGGTCAAAAGTAGTGCACTATTTAGGGAAAAGGTTTCCATTTGGGATGCAGACAAAGTTTCTCCTGAGTAAGGCAGTGAGGGATCAATATCAATAGCAGAGAGCAGAGAAAGCAGCTCTCACCAGGGGCATAGAGGTAAACAGGCAGGATGTCTTTGGAGATGACCTCAATGTCATGATGAGTGGGGGACCAGCGGAAGTGGACTTGAGACGGGGTCACACCATTAGCTGTGGCAGCTCGCCACCCCTCTGGCCCTGAAAAACAGAAGATTGGAAGACATTTAAGCTACTGATACTATACCAAATGAACTAGTGTATATATTACTGCTGTTTATTTTATGATCAGGTGAATGGGTGTAAATTTACCATCGTCGAAGGTTGAGGTGATTGTGTGAACTGAGTATCCCTTGGCTGTGGAGCACTCAGTCGAGTGTCCATAGCAAAAGCAAGGTAGAGATTGAGCTGTCACTGAGTTGTCAGTGAGCTGGCCACTGCACAAGAAATACATGAATCGTCAGCAATCTATCTAATCCACAGCTCAACATTAAGGTTTAGTGAAGGGAATACAAAGTGTGGATAAAAAGTGAAATGATCTTTGTTTTACCCATTAGCAGCACAGCCATTTGAGCTGATCGGTGTTCCATTCAGACATCGGTCACATTTCTCTCCATGTGCTCCCGCTCTACAGCTGCAGCGTCCTCTACTGTCACAGTGTGAGCCTACAGAACCTGGAAGAAACACCATAGATCACCTCACAACCTGGACATCTGGGAAACCATTCTAAAATACACCAGGAGCCGTATTCATTTAGTCTCAGAGTAAGAGTACTGATCTAGGATCAGGTCCCCCTGCCCCTGTCATCTTACTCATTATGATCTAAAAGGCTAAAATGACCCTAGATCAGAACTCCTATTCGGAGACGCTTTTGAATACGGGCCCAGGTTTTGTTATCATTTCATGTTCCGTCCTGTTCTGTTCACTCACCTATAGGGCTGCAGTTACACGGCAGACAACTGTCTCCTGCCCTCTGGTGGTGAAATCCCTCCTTGCACCTTTCACAATGCCTTCCCTCAGTGTTGTCTTGGCAGTCCACACAATGGAGGCCACCAGAGTCTGGCAGGCAATAACGTGACTTTCCATTGCACTCACAGATGTCTGCTACAGGGGTGAAATACACATTGTTGGGACATTTGTGGAGTGAAAACTGTGTTTTAGATGAGATCTAACCTTTTCTAAAATCATAAAAACATTAATTAGGGTGTATTTGCCAGGCTATGGGATAAGCAGTCTTCCCCTCACAAATCTTCTTGACCATGAAGAGTTAAATATAGCCCTTTGACAGTCAACACAACACAGAACATTTTTATAATTATGTAGGCTACCATCTTTATAAAATGTAAGTGGGGGTTGGGAGTTGCACAGCCTCAGTCTTTTCTCATAGGGGTGTAAAGTTTAAACCACTGTTTAAACCACTGTCAGCAGACCCAGATCTCATAATACCTCATTCCCAAGCAATGAGAGACGAAAGATGTTCACTCTAATATCAAGCACACCCACTGTGGGCAACACCATGTTTACAACCAAGCAAATGTCTGTTTGTTTGCTATGGTAATGGTTTGTACCATCATAGCCAACCAATACTTTCCGTCATCAATTATTTGATGAACATTTTCCTAAGCATAAATTATCCTGAGGATATGAAATTCTCCTTTCACGGACTAAATGATAACTCTGCTGACAGGCTGCTGCATGTATCCGTTTATGTCGATGGGGTATTATAGAAAGGTACACGGAGCTCAGAACCTCAAGTCGTCACGCCCTAAGGCAGGATTTCCCAAACTTGGTCCTGGGAACCCCAAGGGGTGCACGTTTTGGTTTTTGCTCTAGCACTACACAGTTGATTCAAATAATCACAGCTTGATGATTAGTTGATTATTTGAATCAGCTGTGTAGTGTTAGGGCAAAAACCAAAATGTGCACCCATTGGGGTCCCAGGACCGAGTTTGGGAAATGCTGCCCTAAGAGGAGACATGAGTTATTGTCTACATCCCAAATGGCACCCTATTTCTATATAGTGCACTACTTTTGGGAAGGGCCCATAGTAGTGCACTATCTAGGGAATAGGGTGCCATTTGGGACAGACCCATCAACAATGCAGTGATTCAGGGCTTCCAGGTCGGTAGGGTTCAACAAATCTCTCAACAAAAAAAAGGCTCAACAAATCTCACCTCAGCAACTTGATTCAAAATGTATATCTGCCACACCTTATCACGGGTGGTCCTCTGTAGCTCCGTTGGTAGAGCATAATGCTTGCAACACCAGGATAGTGGGTTCGATTTCCGGGACCACCCGTATGTAAAATGTATGCGCGCATGACTAAGTCACTTTAGATATATTTACCACTGCACCACACAGTAAGGAAAGTGTTGAGGACTTTGCTAAGAGTACCACAAGTAAACATATCCAGTTTCACATCAAGATCTACTGAGACCTTCATAGACTATAGTAATAATAATAATAATATAATAATATGCCATTTAGCAGACGCTTTTATCCAAAGCGACTTACAGTCATGTGTGCATACATTTTTACGTTTGGGTGGTCGCGGGGATCGAACCCACTACCCTGGCGTTACAAGCGCCATGCTCTACCAATTGAGCTACAGAGGACCACAATAGGATCAGGTCCCCCTGCCCCTGTAATATAGTATAGTCTCTGTAACTCTGTAGTACAATCATGTTTCTTCCAATCATAAATCCCCTTTCTTCTAAAAGCATCCCTGTGGTAAATATCCTTAGATCAAATGTGTCATTTTGATATCTACTTTAGCTACAAAGACAGAAAACACAAATACAGATTTACAGGAACACAACAACTGCTGCAGGCAGGCCAATTAGCTAAAATTGTGTTTTTTGTCGGCTACCTCCTTTCCTCGGAGTCTGAAAGAGGTCAAATAATTCTAAATTCCTGTCCCCAATTCAAGAGCAACAACCTATTTGAAAATGCTTAAGGCTGATTATATATGCAGACATAACTAAAATAATTTAGGATGTTGATATTATTCATTAGGCAAAGTGAGAGGAAAGACAACAAGTTAAACAC
This sequence comes from Coregonus lavaretus, assembly GCF_964263955.1. Classification (NCBI taxonomy): domain Eukaryota; kingdom Metazoa; phylum Chordata; class Actinopteri; order Salmoniformes; family Salmonidae; genus Coregonus; species Coregonus lavaretus. The sequence continues at coordinate 29,044,170 of NC_140006.1, read as the reverse complement.
TCACATCCTCCATATATGTAGGTTCCTTGGATAGACCAGGTACAAAGAGAAAGTCCACACAGAAATATCCAACTGCTCTTCATGGTCACAGAAAATCTAATGGGAATTAAGTAGATCAATATTCTCATATAAGTACAATCAAACTAAACAGGCCCGCTACACCTGATGCTTCTGCCCAACATCCCCAGGTAAGCTTCTTTTAACACCTCCCCCGAGGCAGGCTGTGGCATGTCGAGTACAGTCTCACAGCTGGAAGGCTACTCACGTGTGATTCAGAGGCCAAACACTGGCCGTGCCCACTCTCACAGGAAATGTCTGGCTCTGTATCACTACTGTGGACATTGTCAAGACATGAATAAAGGAGAGTGTTGTTTGATGCAGCATGATCAATAGTCACTCACTCAGGATTTTTCCAGAAATGTTTCCATCCGCTTTACAATTCACTAGACATACTCGAAGGACCATTTCAAAATGTGAATCTAGAAGATCTAATTCTCATATGAACAGTTACATTAATAAGTGAAGACTTTAAATAGAAACAAAGCTTAACAGAAATATGTATCCTAATAGATTGAGTTGTGTTACTACAAAAGTGCTTCCAACTGGATTATAATGCATGTGTATTTTCACCTTCTCAGCAAAAGCATCATTACAAATCATCTGCAATATGTCTACAGTGCAAATTAGAGAATAGAAACCTCAAACCAAAAGACCTGACATTGGTAGTTGTTGCAATTTACTTTAAAGGGTTTGTTATTGTTTTGCTGATGATTACAATGGAGTAGCCAAGAACACCCTGATAAAGATCCTGTAAAAATCTAACATGAGGCACCCACTACAAGCCAAAAGTTGAAGCTGTACGTTTCTTCAATGTGTTCAATGGTTTTCAATAAAAGGATCAACTTCATTGCTTTTCTCAAGCTCAACCATGTGCAACCCCCCCCCCCCCCCCCCTTTTTAATTTTTATATCAACCTTTATTTATCCAGGAAGTCCCTTTGAGGTCAGAAGACCTACTTTACAAGCAAACTGGGAACTGTTCAATTCAATATCTATCATCTGCCAACATCACTTAAATCTGTTTATTTGGAAACATAAATATGTTCCTGAGCAACAGCACTTTGGATAGAACATTCCCCGTAGTAATAATACTTTTTTCCATCTCCTCAAGGGTTGGCAGTTTATTTACCAATCCACAACAAGAATGATTCACCCACTTCGTGTTTGAACATATGGACAGTATTGTTAGACTTTGGGTGGGGAACACCCTGTTAAACAGTTCAGCATAATAACACCATAAAAAGGGACAATTTTACAGGTGAAAGAACAGACAAAGCTTGAAAATCTGAATTTCACACCTCATATACGTTATCATATTTGTTCAGTTCACAAGGCAACTTTTCTAGTCACCTGTTCAATCAATCTGATATTTTTCCTATGCCTCATTTGAACAACTTTCCATGATTTAAATACTGTACAGATTAATTGAATGCATCTTTTAACATTCTATAGCCACACCCTTGGAATCAGACTTGCGGCCAGACAAACAGCAAGACATCCTTCAGCGATGAGTACATTCCTGATAAGGGGAAAAGGGTGCCTAAGGGCTATGAGTTTTGTAATGTTTGAAAATGGCTGCCACACCCTTATAGTGTCATGCTCTGACACGGTAGTCAGACCGACTGAGGTGTGCACTAGTCACACACGCGCCCTAAAAGCCGCGCCCTTCCCGCTAGCACAGGACCCTGTCAACACCACACCCTCAGCACATACACACACAAACACACAGGAGCGGTGATTTGCTAGGGCCCCTCCTGCATGTACAGAAATAATTCTAAAGGAAAACATCTAGACACACATAAAAAAATTAAAACTGTTCAATAGATATTTCTGTTTGTGTCAATTCAACGTGCAGTCAAGACTTGGCTGCTAAACTCATCTGGAGGGTGAACAAGGGGATTTTTTAAAATATTTTTTGGGATCATGAATGCAGCAGCTGAAAATGAAGGTTGCATCTTATTTATGCAAATACACTGGCATGTTTCACTGCACAGACAAGGGACATTGTGGCATCAATAGGCATTCATTCAAAGTACATATTTTTATGCACACCAGTTGCTGAGATCTCTTCCATTTATTTTTAAGTAATTTCAAGATTATCATCAAATAATGATTTATAACACAGTGTTTCACGATCACTACACAAGGCAGAAAAACCAACCATAACTAATAAACTGAAATAGATTTTCCTGCATGTCCTAAAGACTAAATAACCTCAATATAAAACTCAATTGCAGTTATAAAAGATTAATAAGAAATGTAATATTTCAGCAAATGCAATGTACAGAACCCTGAGGCAGCATGACATTTAATACAATCACACATCAACGGAAGGAGTTCCTGTAATATTTTTATTATTATTTAAATGTTACGATTGGATTGACAGGCAATTGGGTCACAAACAGGGTTTTCTCAGGTCCTCACAAATGAAATGTTGCAGTGAATAGGTGCCTTTGTATTATATTGTACAACACAAACAAAACAGAAGATGCCCTCCATAGCCAAAGGACCACAAAAAGATTGTGCAACACATACATATCATCATCTACTGCAACAAAATAATACAAATACTTGAGACATTATAAATTAGAAATACTGTTTTATACATCAAAACAGTATGTGCTGCACATTCTTCCACAGCAGTGTGGTGGCCTGGAGGGGTAAGAGACCGCAAAAGATGGTTCACTGCAGAGTACATCGTTTTAGTCACTGCCACATCATCTATAAAATTGTGGGTAAAAAGGTCGCTAAACATAACTATCCAACAGATAACATGATAGAAGGCAGGCTAAGAAAAGGAGTGAGTATTGGTGTATTGAGGATATGAGAGATGTTGAATGGGAAGGATGAGTAGTTACCAGGTTATAACCTATTCATTTACTGTATAGCGGCTGGCTGGCTGATGTTCTGGACCCATCAACAAAATCCCTGCTGTTCTACTGAAATGGGAGGACACCGCGTAGTGAACGATGTTATGCGTGAAACTAGTGTTTGTCTGAAACGGAATGTGTGCGATAAATGTGACGCCCTTGTTAGGGAATAAGTGATGTGAATATTGACCACATATTAAGGCACAAAACACTAAATGGTTAACTACCAACTTGTGACCAAGCTTATTTTCTTGGAGTCAAGGATATAAATTCAGTCAAATGAAACGATAGGCTTAATGTAGAACGATGGCTTCTTTAGGGCCATCCCTTACACAGTCCTGATCTTGTTAGTCAAGGATAAAGCTTCTTGTTTTAAAAGCATTCAATTCATTGGTGACCACCCACTGATAATTAAACACAAATGAATAATGGCAGAGCTATGAGGCAACAACACTGAGCCATGTATACAAGCAAGCATATTATACCACAGAACTTATCATATATATTTATATATTATGTGGAGGTTTCAGTTGATTTTTTTGCGATAGAACCTATACGAGGTGGCTGCTGGGTCTTGGGTTTAACAATCAGCCAGCCCTGAATCATTTAAGTATATATTTACACAAATAATAATTCCTCACTCTATATCATAATAAAAAACATTCACACAAAAATATAACATTTGAAATAATTATTAGCACCAATGTATCAGATAAAGTCTTGCTACGCAATTGTACAAAGTTGCATAGTATAGAAATTTGCCTTAAATTTTAATGTGTGATTTGCAGTACACCTGTATTAAGCAGCAGCTTAAGGAGGAAAAAACATCAAACAAAAAACAAGATTTGTTGTGTTATTATTATTATTATTATTATTTTTTACATACAATTATATTTAACCACATTGTTTCACTGGGCGGTACAGGCCTGTCTCAAATGTCAAAGATATCAGAGCCATTTTAAAGACCCACTAGCTGGTTTCATTTAACGGCTTTTCAGTTGTGCATGCCCACATGAACAAATACTAAGGTATACTATGGTTAAATACTATAGTTTTCCCTGTAGTGTTTTTGCAGACTTTACTGTAGTATTCACTGTAGTGAAAAAAGTGAATGTAGCACGAAAATACAGAGAATACTGTAGTATTTACTGTAGTTTTGCAGACATGACTGTAGTATATTGTAGTATTTACTGTTTACTATAGTAAATACTGTAGTAAGAAAACTGTAGTATATACTATAGTAATTACTTTAGTGTTTTTGCAGACTGTAGTATACTGTAGTATACTGTAGTATTTACTGTAGTGTTTTTGCGGAAACTATTGTAGTATTTACTACAGTGTTTTTGTTTTATTATCTTTGACATGTTATCCTTGAGGAAACCTACTGGAAAAAATACGCAAGAGAAAATGTTCCATAACCTGTAGGTAGGACTGAGGTCTGAACGGACAGTTCAGAGCTTCTGCTCCTTTTTATAACCTGTAGAGAACACAATATATGGTCTATACTTGGCATGTAGGTTGCTCACTTATGGGTGGCAAAAATTGGGATATGGGAATTGGCAAGGTATATGCAAATTAAATCCTGTAGTATATACTATAATAATTACTGTAGTGTTTTTGCGGACAGTACTATAGTATTTACTGTAGTGTTTTTGCAGACATTACTGTAGTGTTTTTGTGGTCTGTAGTATACTGTAGTATTTACTATAGTATTCTACAGTATACTACAACATTCTATAGTAAGTACTACCAATGATCGAGATATACTACAGCAGCGTTTCCCAAACTCGGTCCTGGGGAACCCTAGCACTACACAGTTGATTCAAATAATCAAAGCTTGATAATGAGTAGATTATTTGAATCAGCGGTGTAGTGCTAGGGCCAAAAACAAAAACGTGCACCCCTTGGTGTCCAGAGGACAGAGTTTGGGACACGCTGTAGTACAATATGTAGTATAGTATACTACAGTTATTTTTTTTTACAGAATTCTATAGTAAGTACTGTAGTATTCTATAGTTAACTGTAGTGTTATTTCATGTGGGTGTGGAGCAGAATGTGTAGTAGAGTTGAATACTGTAAACATTTGTAATAATAACAGGAATACTTTCTCCATGTAGCTTTGGAAGCGAATGGAGGCAAATCAAAGATATAAACTTGTGAGAATTCCTTCACTGCTTGTTTTTTAAAACAAAATGATTGATAACACCAAGGATGGCACATATGTATTGGAAGTTGCACAATACCTATAGCTAAAAAATATCTCACAGACAAACCATTCCCAGCATGCCCTTGGGTCTAGAATGATGGGTAAGGATAACTTGTTTGATACCATATCAAATAAAAACAAAGGTATATCATATGACACATAGACCCATCCGAAAAGGCTGAGGACATTTGTCCTTGTTTTCTCTGTTGGGGTGGTTTAGGTTGTGATGAAACAAGACGGTGTACCAGTCCTCCACGTAGAAGTGTAGGAACAGTCTGGAGGTGGTGCAGGCATGTGGGTTTTCATTACTCTGGAGCCAGGTATAGCCCCTCTCCTAACCTGCTGCACCTAAGGAGAATGGATGCACGTTTTTTTGTCGACTGCCCTTAGTTCATTTCACGTTTCTGCATTACTGCATGTCAAAGCTGCTTCTGCTCTTTCTTTAAAACCATGAAACTTGGCTTCTCTCTTGTTAAAAAAAAAGACAAAAAAAAAAAAACATTTTGGTAAAAAGGTGGCATTCTGCCCGAGTGTTAGATGTGGGAAGGAGTGGTACAGACGTGCTATGAGGAAGGAGGGTACAGGGGGTGGAGAGAGAGTTGGTTAAGGTTGCTCTAGGGATGGGGTGTTGAAGCAGCCGCCAGGTAACGTGTTCTTGATGTCGTTGAGGTTGGCGATGTCGGACCGGATCTCCCTGATCTGCCTGTCGTAGTCGGTGATCATCTCCTCCTGGCTCTTAGCCACGTCATTCAGCTCCGCCAGCTTGCGGTCCAGGTCGCTGTTCGCCATCTTGTCCTTGGCCTGCTTCAGCGACCCCTCAATCAAGCCCAACTTGCTCAGGTCCACCTTGTCAATGTTGCCTGAACCGGGACAGAGGAGCTGTAAGCTTTAGCTCAATGATATAAGACTGTCAGTAGAGTCATTTTGACTTGTGCAAGTAAAGCCCTGACTGATGGAATATAGTTTGGTTACACACAATGCACAAGCCAGAAACAATGATTAAATAAAATCACAATACTTAATTATATCCCTGCTTGTATTCTTACCTCCACAGAAATAACCAGTTTGCTTAATCAAATATCACTCACCCAGTGACTTCAGTAGGTCGTTGATGGTATTGAGAACGGTCCTGACAGCGCTCTTGGCTTTGCGGGCGTTGTCCTCCGCTTCCTTCGCATTGTCTGATGCCTGAAATACCAAAACAACATAGTTGACATGTCAGAGTCAGAATTCCAGACCACAACGAACATAAACAGTTGTAACTCAGTAGACACTTGTGAGACTTCCTTAACCCTCAGTAGTGTTCATCCACTTCCTATTGCTTAATGTTTAGCCTCACTGTTTCTTATGTGTCTAAACAACTTTGACAAGAACTACAAACATTGAGCAACTCAAGCTCTGTGTAGACGGCTTCTATGCACAAACATTCTCAGAGCTCTCTGATTTCCAACCTAAAGAGATCTTCTATGAATTCCTAAGTATTGGGTTCCTAAGGTTATGAGAATCTAATGATATCATTGGATTTAAACAACAGAGCCCTAGACACAGAATATGCATCCCAAATGGCACCCTATTCCCCTATATGGTGCACTACTTTTGACGAGAGCCCTTTGGGCCCTGGTCAAAATTAGTGCACTACACAGGGAATAAGGTGCTATTTGGGATGCGACCAGACAAACACGCACCATGCTAGCCATCATCATGTCCTGGTCGGCCTCAGCTTTCTTCTTGGCCAGCTCTGCCTCGGCTGCACTCAGCTGGTCCATCATGCCGTTCACCTCCCCATCCAGCTTCATTGTGTCCTCAAATGCCTTCTCTGCATCCGCCTTGGTTTTAGCAGAACCCTGTGGGGTGAACAGACAGAGGGGGATTAGTGCATGTTGACAATTTGAAAGTAGGTATATAACTTCTTACAGGTTGAATAGTTTATTATTTGATACATCAGATGAGAGGGGGACAGAGGGGGCTTAGTGCATGTTGACAGTTTGAAAGTGAGTTTATTATTCTATGTGAAACATCACATTAGATTACCACAAAATTAATTGATTTTCAAAACATTTAATCTACTGAGACACAACGTTTATATCAAGAGGCCACCACTGATTTCATCCACGTCATTTCAGGACTGTAGCATAAATGGTCATAAATTACCTCGCTATAATACAACAATATACCAGTAATATCATGTACCTTCTGCACAGCGCTGGCTATCTTTTCTGCCTCCTCCGCCTTGCCCTTGGCCTCCTTGGCGTCTGCAGCTGCGTTGCCTAGCGCCCCCTGAGCCTGCTTGGTCTTCTCATTGGCCGCGATGATGGTAGCGTTGATCTCTGGGATTCTCTTCATGGCGTCCTCAGCTGCCGTCTTGTTGTCATTCACCCGCTTGTCAAAGTCTGTGTTGGACGCACCAAGGACAATGAGAAGAAAGGTTGAGTAAACAACTAAATTAAATATACTATATCTCAATACTATAACCATATTTTATACAATAATGGTATTTTCTCTTTAACATCCATCTGAGAGGCAAAATGTACTGTGTTTAAAGCATAGTGGTCTTGATATGGTTTTCACTCCCACCATTCTGAATAAAACCTCCACTATCAGGCAGAAAGGGACTTTTCCCTGGCCTCTCCACCAGTCCTGCTCCTACGTACCTCTCAGATTTCCCAGAATGTCTTGGGCCTCCTTGTAGGTGGTCCTCCCATTCTTGGCAGCCTCCTCAGCCAGCGCCTTGGCAGCATCGGCACGAGCCAGCAACTGATCGGCAGTCTTCAGGGACAGATACAGTCATTAGTTCCATTGTGTAACAAATGGCACCATATTCCCCATAGGGCTCTGGTCAAAAGTAGTGCAGTTTATAGGAAATAGGGTGCCATTTGGGACGCAGTCAGTTTACAACAAAAATAGACAAAACAGCTAAATTAATTTGAATAATTCTGACTTTACGACTTGCTCATTATCGCTATACTTAGTGGCTGAACAAGTGAAGAGGCCAATCAATGCTGTGGTAATTCGTCACATAAGCGATGTGGTCATTTTCAATTTCATGCCTTGTTTAATGAGGCATGATAACGCTAATCTTAAACGGAGATACACCCTAGCTATTTCAAAGGGGGTGAAACCATCACAAGCTCTACATGAGACAGATCTATTCAGAGGTTATAGACACCAGAAAGAGAAAATAAAAGTAGGGTTGTGAAATTCTGGCGACTTTCTCAAAATTGCCAGGTTTTCCTGAAATCCTGGTTGGAAGATTGCTGGAATCAGGAGGGAATTAGCAGGACATCTGGGAATCCTCCAACTGGGATTTCTGGAAAACCTGGACATTTTGGGAAAGTTATCGAAACTTTGCAACCCTAAGTAAAGGTCTCCTGTCCTACCTGCTGCTCAGTCTTTCCCTTCTCCAGCAGCTTGCGGACCTCAGACTCCTTCCCTTTCAGGTCGTCCCTCAAGTCGTTGTACTCCTTCTCTGTCTTGTCAATCAGATTGTCCAGGTCAGACGCTTCCTTCTTGATCTTGCTCGCTTCGTCCTGTAATCGGATGTCAAGATAAGTTATCTTTCAAGACTTGGAAACGACTTCAGTAATGTCTTGATGGCCCTTTACATTTACATGTATGTCTTGTGATACACAAACCCTTTCAATGATTCTGAAGTGTAACCTGTCACTTATTCAAGACTGGGAACATACAGTGGGGAAAAAAAGTATTTAGTCAGCCACCAATTGTGCAAGTTCTCCCACTTAAAAAGATGAGAGAGGCCTGTTATTTTCATCATAGGTACACATCAAATATGACAGACAAAATGAGAATAAAAATCCAGAAAATCACATTGTAGGATTTTTAATGAATTTATTTGCAAATTATGGTGGAAAATAAGTATTTGGTCAATAACAAAAGTTTCTCAATACTTTGTATATACCCTTTGTTGGCAATGACACAGGTCAAACGTTTTCTGTAAGTCTTCACAAGGTTTTCACACACTGTTGCTGGTATTTTGGCCCATTCCTCCATGCAGATCTCCTCTAGAGCAGTGATGTTTTGGGGCTGTCGCTGGGCAACACGGACTTTCAACTCCCTCCAAAGATTTTCTATGGGGTTGAGATCTGGAGACTGGCTAGGCCACTCCAGGACCTTGAAATGCTTCTTACGAAGCCACTCCTTCGTTGCCCGGGCGGTGTGTTTGGGATCATTGTCATGCTGAAAGACCCAGCCATGTTTCATCTTCAATGCCCTTGCTGATGGAAAGAGGTTTTCACTCAAAATCTCACGATACATGGCCCCATTCATTCTTTCCTTTACACGGATCAGTCGTCCTGGTCCCTTTGCAGAAAAACAGCCCCAAAGCATGATGTTTCCACCCCCATGCTTCACAGTAGGTATGGTGTTCTTTGGATGCAACTCAGCATTCTTTGTCCTCCAAACACGACGAGTTGAGTTTTTACCAAAAAGTTATATTTTGGTTTCATCTGACCATATGACATTCTCCCAATCCTCTTCTGGATCATCCAAATGCACTCTAGCAAACTTCAGACGGGCCTGGACATGTACTGGCTTAAGCAGGGGGACACGTCTGGCACTGCAGGATTTGAGTGTGTTACTGATGGTAGGCTTTGATGGTAGGCTTTGTTACTTTGGTCCCAGCTCTCTGCAGGTCATTCACTAGGTCCCCCCGTGTGGTTCTGGGATTTTTGCTCACCGTTCTTGTGATCATTTTGACCCCACGGGGTGAGATCTTGCGTGGAGCCCCAGATCGAGGGAGATTATCAGTGGTCTTGTATGTCTTCCATTTCCTAATAATTGCTCCCACAGTTGATTTCTTCAAACCAAGCTGCTTACCTATTGCAGATTCAGTCTTCCCAGCCTGGTGCAGGTCTACAATTTTGTTTCTGGTGTCCTTTGACAGCTCTTTGGTCTTGGCCATAGTGGAGTTTGAAGTGTGACTGTTTGAGGTTGTGGACAGGTGTCTTTTATACTGATAAGTTCAAACAGGTGCCATTAATACAGGTAACGAGTGGAGGACAGAGGAGCCTCTTAAAGAAGAAGTTACAGGTCTGTGAGAGCCAGAAATCTTGCTTGTTTGTAGGTGACCAAATACTTATTTTCCACCATAATTTGCAAATAAATTCATTAAAAATCCTACAATGTGATTTTCTGGAAAAAAATTTCTCAATTTGTCTGTCATAGTTGACGTGTACCTATGATGAAAATTACAGGCCTCTCTCATCTTTTTAAGTGGGAGAACTTGCACAATTGGTGGCTGACTAAATACTTTTTTCCCCCACTGTATTTCAAAGGTTTGTTTAATACATAAAATAAATTAAATGATTCCTGATGATAGTGTCTTCGTCCCAAATGGCACCTTATTCCCTTTCTAGTGCTCTATTTTTGACCAGTAGTGCACTATATAGAGAACAGGGTGCCGTTTTGGATGGAGACACTGTCTCCCCTTAAAAGAGGTTTACGGTCACTTCATGTAACTGACCTCCAGTGATTTGGTGTTGAAAGGTGGCATGCTTGTCAGGTTAGCGTAGATCTTCAGGGCTTTGTCGCCTGCCTCCTCTGCCTCAGCATGCACCTTGTTGGCCTGTTTCTCCAGGTTCTTGGCCAGGTCCTTTGCCTCATTGTACCTGAGTGGATGAACATGATAGTTCAATTATAAAACTGTTGAGGGGATTTGAACCTGTACTGGCTTATGAGACATGTTCCGGACAGGATCAACGTTAGTATGATTTCATTGTAGATTTTAGGAGAGAGAGAGAGACAGGAATCACAGAAAGGTGCTGTTGCAGACAGTGACATACTTCCTGTTGAGCTCATCAATGTCTTGGTTGGTCTTGCCATCGCCATCTAGAGTCTTCATCAGCAGGTTGAGAGCCTTGGTGGACGTGTCGTTGGCATCCTTGGCGATCTTCTCAATTTGATCCGCGTCCATTTTATGTCTGCAGAAGAAAAAGAGGGATTTGATTTGTTTTTCATAGACGAAGCAGAAAGCAGTCTTTTGGTTTCTTGCAGCGCAATAATATAATCAAATAATAAGATCAAAAGTGATAGGGTGTACAGGCCTAAGTAATTACAAAGCAATAATTTGTTTGTATTATTTGGCGTGTGCACTTTCCCCCCTTCCACTAAGAAGAATTGCATATCCAGGAACTCAGGGTGGATTGTATGGAGCAATACATGTCAGAGAACAACATAATTATTTCATCATTGTAGCTACAGTCCTTACTTGTCGGCCAGATTGCGAGCCTCCTCTGCCAGAAGGGTCATGTTGTTAGGATCTCCAGTGATTGAGGGTGCTTTGATGTCCTGGAGGAGAAAAATAATAAAGTAGGGAATCAATTAACTTCCTGTTGTTTTTCTCATGCAGGAAGAAGGCATTCATCATTGTGCTATGGTTGGAAACAAACATGGACTAAGGGTTTATGCAACAAGAATAGTAACAGTAAAAATATACTACATCCAAATTAGATCATGCGGTGAGATCATGCAATCAGTGCTCCAAATGTCTTAGGGTGCATCCCAAATGGCATCCTTTTCCCTATATAATTCACTAATTTTGACCAGGGCCCTATGAGCAAAAGTGGTGTACTATATAGGGAATAGGGTACGATTTGGGACGCATCTTTAGTTACTGACGTCACATTTTTCTAAATTAATTACGGGATGACCCACCAGTTTGCTGATGGCATCCTTGGCCTTGTCCAGTTCCTCGCGGGCGCGGCCGATCAGGTTCTCGGCGTCTTGGACCCGGTTGCGGGCCTTGTCGGCCTGGGTTCCGGTGTTGTCCACGGTGTTCCTGATGTTCTGCAGACGATTCCACTGAGTGGTCAGTGTGTTGTTCAGGTTCCCCAGGCGCTCCAGCAGGCCTTTGTCCACATCTGAAAAAACAAAAGCAGCATTCACAACTCCCATTCTGAGCGGAAATACTCCCATGTATATATGTACATGTACGGCCCCAGAGACCGGGGTTCAATCCCTGCCTCAACCCTTCACTCTGTTACACCCATCTTCCAATATCTTAAAAAAACAACTCAAATTCATGATTCATTTGATCTAATTCTAGTTGACTAGAACAGCATTGCTTCAACCTAGTGACACCATCAAATTCCCCTAACGTTTGTTTGATTGATCCATTATGTCCTACAAAATTCACATGATCAATTTCATCTAACAGCTATTGAATAGAACAGCATTCCTTCAAGCAAGCGAGACATTACATTTCAATATCATAAAATCCCCGAAAGGGTCAAGGCTTGTACCTTTGCTGGTCTGAGCCTCCTCCAGTAGGTCCATGATGGCTTTCTCTGCCTCCTTCAGTCGGTCCTCAAACGCCTTGTCACTCACAGTCTCTGACGTGGAGCCCAGGTTGTCAATCAAAGTCTGCAGGTCATGCAGCTTCTGTCTCTGCTGGTTCACCTATGTAAGAGTAATACCACAATGTTTAGAGTGGTTGCCTATGCAGCTATACAGCACACTCAACTTTCTTAAATATTTTTTGGGGGATTTTTCAAGTTTATTGGACAGAGACTGTGGAGAGACAGGAAAGGAAGGAAGAGAGATGGTGTACTAGAACTAAACTTTATTGACAAAAATAATCCACTGATGAAAACAACACCAAGAGTCTTTACCTTGTCTCTGACGAGGGAATAACAGGACGGACACTGCTGGCAGCCAGGAGTAGAGCGGTTGTAGAAGTAATTCTCCTCACACATGTCACACCTGGCTCCCACGAAGCCTGGACGGCACTCACAGCGGCCATCTTCTTTACACTGGGCCGTCGAGGAGCCCTCTGGGTCGCAGTCGCACGCTGGAGTAGAGGAAGAAGAGAGAGAAATGAGAAACTGGCCAAAATTAAAGAGGCTCTTGAAATATGAGTGTGATTTCAGAGTGCAGGTTGAAAATCTATGATGACAATAAATACAGTAAGACAGTCTTCAGGTTATGATGATATTCTCTTCCCATTAGACCATGTCACAACCTACTCAAGTGATATAGTCACACAGCTGCATGGCTCATTATGACGCATTCTTAGAGTTTCATCATGTTAAAGAGAGATTAAAGAGAGACTTAAGAAAGAGAAAGCGTACGTTTGCAGCCTGACGATCCGAATCCGAAGAAGTTGACCTCGCAGCGTTCACAGCGCTGACCGGTGACACCGGGCTGGCATTCACACTGACCGGAACCGATGTCACACTGACCGTTGGTGGACCCAGTAGGATTGCAGTTGCATCTGTCATGATATCAAAGAACGTCAAGGCACATTTCAACTTAGAAACATACCAGCGATCGAAACACGACAGATATCGTATTACAGACCTCTATTTCCAATAAGAAAACATCGATATTTGAGCTACAGTGATGAAAATCAGTCAGAAAACATCGATATTTGAGCTACAGTGATGAAAATCAGTCAGGTAAAAGCTTCATAGACCTCTATTCCTACTAAGAAATATTCATACTAAATATCCATATTGAGGTGTTGGCAGAGTGGTTACTGTTACTGACCCTTCACAGCCTGTTCCGCTCTTCAGGTTGAAGAAGCCAGGCTCACAGGTGCTGCAGTCCCTGTTGGTGACGTGGGGGAAACACTGGCACTGGCCTGTGACCTGTGGACAGCTGGTCTGTCTGTCCACTGTGCCATACAGAGAGCAGGAGCAGGCTGGGGACAGGAGAGACAAGAGAAACCCATGGCTAACACGGCAAGCATCACGGCATGATCTCTGTATTGTACATGGAACTGAACTGTACACAGGATACAATGGAATAGAACACTTTGTCTATTTGGGGACAGGAGCGAGAAGAGACACCCATTAATACAGGAGTGAGAAGAGACACCCGTTAATACAGGAGGGTGAAGAGACACCCGTTAATACAGGAGGGGGAAGAGACACCCGTTAATACAGGAGGGGGAAGAGACACCCGTTAATACAGGAGCGAGAAGAGACACCCGTTAATACAGGAGGGGGAAGAGACACCCGTTAATACAGGAGGGGGAAGAGACACCCGTTAATACAGGAGGGGGAAGAGACACCCGTTAATACAGGAGGGGGAAGAGACACCCGTTAATACAGGAGGGGGAAGAGACACCCGTTAATACAGGAGGGGGAAGAGACACCCGTTAATACAGGAGGGGGAAGAGACACCCGTTAATACAGGAGGGGGAAGAGACACCCGTTAATACAGGAGGTGGAAGAGACACCCGTTAATACAGGAGGGGGAAGAGACACCCGTTAATACAGGAGGGGGAATAGACACCCATTAATACAGGAGGGGGAAGAGACACCCGTTAATACAGGAGGGGGAAGAGACACCCGTTAATACAGGAGGGGGAATAGACACCCATTAATACAGGAGGGTCATGCTGGTCGTCATTTTCTCGTCTTACGTTTGCACTTGTCGTTGGGGTTGGTGGCCAGAGGGTTTCCATAGAAGCCCTCTCTGCAGCGGTCGCAGAAGAAGCCATCTGTGTTGTAGATACACTTGAGGCACTCCCCGGTCTCTCTGTCACAGTTGCCCACAGCGTTGGGGTCGATGTTGTCAGTACACTTACAGGCCCGACACACCCTTACCTGCCCATTCTCCCCCAGGGGGTCTCCGAAGAAACCATCATCACACAGCTCGCAGCGCTTGCCTGGGGAAAGACGCAATTCATAGTTTGAATATATGTGAATATAAGCTTCCATACCAACAACTTCTAAACTAAATAGAGAAATAAGCACATACAATAAAGACACTTTGGAAAATTATTTATGTTTTTAACTGTTTACACTAACATTTTGGGAATGAATAGTAAGTAATTAAACAAGTATTTTTAAAGACATTCAAAACTAATCAACAGAGTACTCCAACCAGTTCTAATTACTCGTGGTTCTATGTTTCTACAAAGTGGGTTAACTGTAAAGTCGATTGTCTGTCTCAATCCCAGATTATTTATATGTTTAATAAAAAAGTGTACACCAAATCATTTATTATTACCTGTGGTTCCAGTAGGACAGTTGGTGCAGACAACCTCCTTGGTCTTGGGCACAACAGCACAAGTGGATCCTCCGGGGCAGGGGCAGGGTTTGCAGTCGCTGGAACTCCCCACAGTGGAGTCTCCATAGTATCCATCTTTACACCTCTCACAACTGAGCCCAGCTGTGTTGTGTCGGCAGTCACACATCCCTTCAAACAGACACGTCAAAAACACACACGTCATGTCTTTAGCAGCCAGCAGAGGGGAGTCTAAGACAGATGAGAGTTTTCCATCCAGACACATCTTTAGAGTAGATGAGGAGAGAGTAGGCTGCCCATCAGTCATGTTTTAAACCATTGGGCACACAGATACATCTCTTTATAGCAGAGTGTTATTACTGGCTGACGTTAGTGTGATCTGTTAATCTCTGTTCTGTTCCACTCTACTATAAAAGAGGACATTTAATGTTGAACATTCCACGGTTCTAAACACAGACACAATTAGCCATAGCCATAGCAGATAAAAATACAGTAGGGCCCAAGTCCACTGCATGACTCCTGTCTGGGACATTTACCCAACCAGTCATGTGGTGATTGAGGACTCGTCTCTAACTCCTACTCCTCTGGGCTTTGTCGTTTCCCTATGGGCCCTGCTCTAAAGTAGTGCACTACATAGGGAATAGGCTGCCATTTGGGACGGTCATTGTCATTGCACTGACCTGTGTCGGGGTTGCACTTGTCACTGTGTCCATTACAGTTGCAAGCATCACAGGAACTGAAGGGCCCCAGGTCTGGTCTACTCCTCCTGTATCCCAGGGCGCACCTCTCACAGTGCTGTCCCACGTAGCCCTGAGGGCAGGTACACTTCTCTACCCAGCGAGCCGGGCTCCCGGGACCTCTCCTCGCCGTGATCAGCTTCACATCGTCAAGGTAACCAGCACCTGGGGAACGATGAGCATTGATTAGATCATGCATCTTGTCTTGAGAAAGGCCACTAGGCCGAAACGGTGACCAAAGTGACTTGCCCACTGTTGTGAACATGGAATCAAAGATACAGACCGACCACCAACATTCTTGTCTCCCAGCTTTTCATTTTTATTGCATTGATTAGGCCTCACTGGTCATGTCTAAAGTAGTGGGGTAACTGCATATTACTATGTCTTTGCCCTTCGAGTTATCTGGATATTTGTTCTGAGAGGATCTGATGACTTCAATAACAGGGGAAAACATCACCACGTTGTGTCTTTAGGGGAAATGAGAAAAATTCAGCCATTACCTGCGCACTAATATTATGACTAGAAAGGAGTTTCAAAATCCTCTCCGTGATTAGCTGAGAGATGTCCTCAGAACTGATAAAAGGATATGAAATCCAAGCTTATCAGTTCACTAGACCTACCTAACATGCTGCTTGTCATGGTCCAATCCTACAGATACTACTGTAGTCCTGGGCCTACTTCATAAAGCGTCTCTAAGTAGCAGTGCTGATCTAGGATCAGTTTTTTTGTGTTTTAGATCATAATACATAAGATTATATGGACCGGGGAAACATGATTATAGATCAGTACTCCTACTCTGAGATACTTTATGAAAACAGGCCCTGAACCAGGATGTATGTATGGTTTACATAGTGAAATGAGGTGAGGTGGAAGAGTGGGTGCATACTTCTCTCGCTATAGGTGCCACGGATCTTGATGGACGTCAGATTGTGCAGAAGCTTCTGGAACTCTGAGTGAGTGAGGGTGGGCCTCCAGGGGTAGTCTGTGCTGTCGTGGAGCCTGACAGAAAAAAAACAGAACACAGTTAGTGGGGCATTCACAACATCAGATAACATAAGACAACTTTTTTTATGCGTTTGCTTTCTATGTGACAATTTCTACATTATGTTATTACCACAGAATATGCTGTAAAAAGTCACCTTTCATACTTCAAATGATTAACTTTTGTTGTGCTGGTATTCTATACACATCTCTGGGTTACGGTTGTATGATTTCCACCCACCTGAATACAAATGTCTGCATGTTCTCTCCAGGATAAGCATTTCCCTGAGCAATGAGAGGCACAGCCACTCTGAGGCCAGCCCCCTCCAGAACCACATCCTCAGCTGAGAGGCGCGTGTCTCTCCTGTCCACCCGGAAGTTCAGGGTGAGGTTCTGGCCGTAGCTCAGCAGCTGATTGCCCAGGAACCTCTCTACAGTAATGAGATAAGAAAATACTTGATAAAATCACTTCAACAAAGTCACCACAATTTAGATAAGACACCATCTCCCATTGGTCTTTGGGGCAATCACAGTTTCCCCATAGGCTCACTCCAATGAATTATTCAAATAGTAGAAGAAAAAGAAAGCCTCTTTCACAATAAAAGTATTTGAGTTAGTGTCAGTCACACAGTACCTGGAGCCACAAAGTACATGGGGAAGTAGTCTTCGGAGATGAGGGAGATCTCCTCTCCACCAGCGGACCACTGGACTGAAACACTGGAGCCGTCACGCTGCTGGCCTGTCCACTGCTCATCATCTAGGAACAGGTTTCATGTTTGTTACATTCAATTCTATGAAGTCATATCTTTACATCACAACAACCTCTCCGAATGTACCAAAACTTAAGTGATATTTGCATACTTTCTGAATATTTCTAGAAACTTACTCCAGCTTAATAAAATCAAAGCCTTGTCCGAGCCAGAACAGCCCATAATGAAAAGGTGAAAATGGGCTCACCTCTGTCGAAGGTGGAGGAGACGGTGTCGATGCTGTAGCCTTCAGCGCTGTCACAGACAGAGGAGTGCTGGAAGCAGAAGCATGGAGTGCAACCCTGAGGGTTCTGGGGGTCCATGTTGAAGTAGCCCAGCTTACACCTAAAATAAACCACATTTGCCTTTTAATAGCAACTTCTATAAAAATGGATATGAGCAATGGGTAAGTCTAAATCTGCAAATACTGTAGATAGTCAACATATAGTTAATTGATTTCATAAAAAGTTAACTGTATAAAACGGAGGTAAAACACCCGTTGACCTTTTCCACATTTTGTTGTGTTACTGCCTGAATTTAAAATGGATTAAATTGAGATTCTGTGTCACTGGCCTACACACAATACCCCATAATGTCAAAGTGGAATTGTGTTTTTCGAAATGTTTACTAATTAATTACAAATGAAAAGCTGAACTGTGTCGAGTCAATAAGTATTCAACCCCTTTGTTATGGCAAGCCTAAATACGTTCAGGAATAAACATTTGCTTAACAAGCCACATAATAAGTTCCATGGACTGTGTGCAATAATTGTTTTTAACATGATTTTTGAATGACTACCTCGTCTCTGTACACCACACATACAATTATCTGTAAGGTCCCTCAGTCGAGCAGTGAATTTCAAACACAGATTCAACCACAAAGACCAGGGAGGTTTTCCAATACCTTGCAAAGAAGGGCACCTATTGGTAGATGGGTAAAACTACAAATGAATATCTGAGCATGGTGACGTTATCAATTACACTTTGGATGGTGTATTAATAAACCCAGTCCCTACAAAGATACACGCGTCCTTCATAACTCAGTTGCCGGAGAGAAAGGAAACCGCTCAGGGATTTCATCATGAGGCCAATGGTGACTTTAAAACAGTTAAGAGTTTAATGGCTGTGATAGGAAAAAACTGAGGATGGATCAACAACAACATTGCAGTTACTCGACAATACTAACCTAATTGACAGAGTGAAAAGAAGGATGCCTGTACATAATAAAATATTCCAAAACATGCATCCTGTTTGCAACAAGGCACTAAAGTAACACTGCAAAAAATGTGGCAAAGCAATTAACTTTTTGTCCTGAATACAAAGTGTTATGTTTGGGGCAAATCCAATACAACACATTACTGAGTACCACTATCCATATTTTCAAGCATAGTGGTGGCTCAATTATGTTATGGGTATTCTTGTAATCGTTAAGGACTAGCGAGTTTTTCAGGATAAAAAAGAAACGGAATGGAGCTAAGCACAGGCAAAATCCTAGAGTAAAACCTGGTTCAGTCTGCTTTTCCACCAGACACAGGGAGATGAATTCACCTTTCAGCAGGACAATAACCTAAAACACAAGGCCAAATATACACTGGAGTTGCTTACCAAGACATTGAATGTTCCTGAGTGGCCGAATTACAGTTTTGACTTAAATCTACTTGAAAATCTATGGCAAGACTTGAAAATAGCTGTCTAGCAATGATCAACAACCAACCTGACAGAGCTTGAAGAATAAAACATGTTTTTAAATGCAAATATTGTACAATCCAGGTGTGCAATGCTCTCCGAGACTTACCCAGAAATAATCACAGGTGTAATCGCTACCAAAGGTGATTATAACATGTATTGACTCAGGGGTGTGAATACTTATGTAAATTAGATTTCTCTCTATTTCATTTTCAATAAATTTGCCAAAATGTCTCAAAACATGTTTTCACTGTCATTATGGGGTATTGTCTGTAGATGGGTGAGAGAAAAAAAAATATTTCATCAATTTTGAATTCAGGCTGTAACAACAAAATGTGGAATAAGTCAAGGGGTACGAATACTTTCTGAAGGCACTGTATGTGAAACTATTGACATTCAGTTTGAGGCGTGGGCTATATTCTATAATGAGTCCCATATCGCCTTTCTCGTCCTCATATGATATGGGTATACATTTCAACAGAGATTAAAATGCGTTGACAGTTTAATCGAATGACAGCCAGGGAGAATGACAATTTATTAGACTGTGAAACTGCTGTCGCCTAAAAGGCAGACAGACAAACACCGGTCTGTAATTTCAGTCTCTTGTTGTGAGTGACCATGCAGCATCTGACAAACTGTATGTGTCCCAAATGGCATCCTATTCCTTATATAGTGTATTACTTTTGACCAGGCCACATTATAGGGAATAGGGTGCTATTTGGGATGCATCCACACTGGGGGGGATCATTAATTCCATCTGTGACCCAGCTGGGTGGCTGGGAGGAATGTTACACCCACCAGCATCTGTGGAGCTGGGGTTGTGGAGGGGAAAGGTGCTGTTGTTGGGGGTGGGAGATCTGGGGTAGAGGGATGAGAGGGGGTTAGGTGGTGGCCATTGCACAAAGGCAGAGGGAAGACTGTTCCAGGCAGCAGACAAGGCAGTGGTGACTGACTGGGCTTGGGAGAAGCCATAGAAGGCCTGGCTGCCAGTCTGTCTCAGTGGGGAGGAGTGAGCTATCTATGGGCTATTTTCTCCTTCGCTGCTAGGGGAGCCATGTGGCCGGTCTAATTCCATTTTGCACACATACAGAGCATTCTTTCACTGAGAGAGGGGTACTCTCCTGTGTTTCTGTGTGTCAGGGGCTGCTTTTAAACATCTGTAGTTTAACCTTAGGATGTCATAACAGAAGAGGAGCTGAAATGCTGCAATGCGAAGTAGCTTTAAAACAGTTTCCCTCCCCAATGAACAATACCGCAAACTGTGTTGCACTAGCTGAATGGAGCCAACTCGTATTTCACTGACTAAGTGACTTTTGCAACCCTGTTTCACTCTAAATCCATAAATATTCCCAGACAAAGACATTCCTAACTGAAAAGACACCGTGTCTTTTCGGTATAAGGAAATCATGTTTTTGTGTGTACTGTCCCTCTGTGGTGTGTGTGTGTCTGTGTAATGAATCCCTGTGGCGGAGAGACCGAGTAGGTCTGACGCTGACCTGTCACAGCTGAAGCCCTCCACGTTGTCCTTGCACTGGCAACGGCCTGTCTGGACATCACACTCCTGTGTGCTTCCGGAAGGGTTACAGGAGCAAGGTCTGGAGAGCAGAGGGATGGGGGAGGGGAGAGGGGAAGCACAGCCATTCACATAAACAGCATGGATCTGACAGCCACCATCTAAAGCAGGCCTGCTGCGAGCCTGTTTATATCCTGACTTAAAGTAAAAGGACCATTGCTGGCCTGGCACAGAACTCCAAACTGCATCCAAAATGGTATCCTATTCCCTCTATAGTGCACTACCTTTGACCAGAGCCCTGGTCAAAAGTAGTGCACTATATTGGGAGTAGGGTCCCATTTGGGATACACTCCAAAATTGACGGGCTCCATCTCACTCCCAAATAAACACATGAAGCGCAAACGATAAATACATCCGAACGAACCATAATAAAACGTTAAGATTGTTTGATCTGGAGCAGTAAAAATATCAATATGACATGTAGCTGAGTGGCTGGCAAGAGTGATTGGCTTGTTAGTGCTGGTTTATACCTGCAGCCTGCTTCGGTCAAGGTGTGGAAGCCAGGTTGGCAGCGGTCACACTTGTCCCCCATCACACCTGGTTTACAGCTGCAGCGTCCCGTGTTGTCACACTGAGTGGCCAGAGAGCCTGGCAGTAGAGAGGAAGAGCAAGAAGCACAGATCAACCTCAGTTCATCATTTCAACACACTGCTACACACATGCAGGCAATCATGGTTTAATTCACACCACATGTGGACAGTCTTGTTCTAATAACCCGTATTGGCAGCTAAAGTGGTATCGATGTCACATGTGTTTTGCAGTGGTTTTCATTAGGTTAAACATTGCACAATAAGGTAGCATATGAGGTTACAGAGCAGAGGATGTATGAAACGTAACATACTGGCGACAACCGCAGCTGTAACCTATTAAGACTTGGGGTTCGTCTCTCAATCCAATAAAACCGTAACCCACAGCACTACAAAACAAAGCCTACCTTCATGCTGTATATAGCCTCGTTATTGTTATGTAATTTTCTTGTGTCACTTTTTATTTAATTTTTTACTTTAGTTTATTAGTAAATATTTTCTTAACTATTTCTTGAACTGCATTGTTGGTTAAGGGCTTGTAAGTAAGCATTTCACAGTAAGGTCTACACCTGTTGTATTCGGCGCATGTGACATGTTTTTTTGATTTGTAGTTCTCTTTTTACCCCAATTGAAACAGTATTTAATGAAACATTAAGACCAGTGATTGGGGGGGGGGGGGGGAATCAGTAGTTACTTATCAAGATATTATTTTGGACAACATTATATAGATACTTTGACTCAAAGTATATATATATTTTTTTTTTGCTAGGTAGCTAGTGCTAGTCGGCTGAACCTGTGCCAAAACGGCAGTATTTTTCATCCTATAGCTTGTTCTCCCTTTTTCTTAAATAGTGAGTCAACATGTTTTCAGCGCTTTTATTTCCATGACTGATCAAAACAAATTTTCTCACGCTCTCTTTTGTCTGTCTGCAGCAGACATACAGTATATGGAGCAATATGTTTGGAACATCAAATTGCAATAAAATTGCAGTATCAAATCGCAATACATATAGAATCGTGAGAATTGCAATATATATCGTATCAGCACCTAAGTATCGTGATAGTATCGTATTGTGAGGTCCCTGGCAATTCCCAGCCCTAATTAAGACTTGTGGTTCGTCGCTGAATCCCATAAAACAGCACCAAGGGCAGTCCCTTCACAACAAAGCCTGGCTTCATACTGTACTTATCCTTTAACCCTAATAGAAACAGTAAGTCTACGTTCCAAATGGCACCCTATTCCCTATGTAGCGCACAACTTTTGATCAGGGCCCATAACCCTCTGGTCAAAAGTAGTGCACTATGTAGGGAATAGAGTGCCATTTTGGATGCACATAAGTATTTATTGGTATAGACCCCAGACACTCACCTACTGGGTTGCAGCTGCAGGGCAGGCAGCGGGTGCCAGATCCGTCTCTGTAGTAGTTGTCCAGGCAGCGCTCACAGTTGGGCCCGTCAGTGTTGTCGGCACAGTTGCGGCAGTGTCCTCCGTGGCCAGTGGCACGGTACAGCTCAGGGTCAAAGTAGCACTCTGCACTCTTGCCATTACAGTTGCACGCTGGGAACGTCAGCAAAAGTAGCCATTAGTTTATCCCATTCAAATTTAAATGACAATGTGTGGGTGAGATCAATGTATGTGTATATTGGGGAGGGAGCAGTAGAATTTCAACTGCCGGATTTCAGAGTGGGAAAAGCAAATTTGCCATACCAGGCTTTGGTAAACACCATACCGTTTTAGGGACAACATATGTATGGGTTCAATGTATAGGTACTGTATAGGGGAAAGGAGGTGGTAGAGACAGATACCAATATGGAACAGAAATATCATACTGAATCTTCCCTGCATTAAAGGGTGGGGCATTTCATTTGGCACATTTTACATATCAGGTGTACTTTTCCATAAATGGCAGATTATGTGGCCTGAAGCAGATTGAGGTGGGTGTGGAATTGAGTGTGAGAAGTGGGGTGTGGACTGTTCTGAACCGAATTAGTTATGCATTTGCAGTATGATATGAATGTCTGCCTGGCCTGGCCTGCACAGAAACAGGAAGGATCCCTTGCTTTGGGACTTAAGCAGACACTAATCTCTTGGTCTGTGTCCCAAATGGTATCCTATTCCCTATGTAGTGCACTACTTTTGACCAGGGCCCCTACTAGGGCCCATAGAACTCTGGTCAAAAGTAAAGCACTACATAGGGAAAAGGGTGCCATTAGGGACGGCATGGGACTGACTTACGCAGACACTCGTTAGGGTTATTGGCTGTAGCTCTCCTCCAGGGACGGTCGTTGTAGAATGGCTTGCACACATTGCAGTCATCGCCCTCCGTGTTGTGCTTGCAGTTGCAAACCGGCTTGACGAAACCGTTGTTTTTCACACACTCACTCGCATGGCCGTTGCACTTGCACCTGGAACAGTGGAGTCTGTTAGTCATCATGAGAGTTACAACGCACAATTCAAACATCTGGGCCGTATTCACAAAGCCTCTAAGAGTAGGAGGATCAAGTCCCCGCTATCTACGTCATATTATTCATTATGATGTAATTGGCAAAAACTGATCCTAGATCAGTACTCCTACTCTGAGACGCTTTATGAATATGGTCTCTGACCAGTGGTCTTTTGCTCTGGTCTTAGATGACCGGACTGTAAGCATCGAATGGGACTCAGTTATTGATTAACCTAACAGACGTGATTACTTGGTTAAACAGTCTAACACTCCAACCATATGGTACATCAGCTGCACTGATTTCCAGTGCAATCATATAAGTCAGTCACCTTTGTCCTTTGTATGCAAGCTTTTTTAAGTGGGTGACCTGTTATCACATGATAGCAGCATGGTTATATTTACAATCTTCTACAAATAGGTATTCATCTATCTACATCAGCATTTGACAGATAGCAGCAACTTTGACGTCAATGTGGACTCCATCTAGGCCCATCTATAACACACCACTATTTGTAGCCTACATCTTGTTTTTTTTTAAAGTCATTACTCTAAGTATGTGTTGTTGGAAATCACCAAAAACACTTAAATATAATTTGACTTCGTGATCCATCAACAAATACATTCCTATTACACCTTTAGCCAAATCAATTTTGACACTGGGAGAGTTTTATTTGGTCTGATAACTCCATGGTGTTTGCCCAATGCAGAAGGGTTGAACATTCTCCACCTGAGACACCTCGACAGAGCCCTTCCGAACAAGAGAAGATTTGCATGGCAGCAACCTTTGGGTATTGTTTCAGGTGTTCCTTGGCAGCGAAGTGTGGAAAAAGTGACAACAGGAAGGAAGCATTAGGGGCCTATTAAACAGAATAGGCTGTTTGTTCATCTAAAAAACCAAAGCAAACCTCTCTCACGGTCTTTTCCATTTTGTAGTATCTGTACAATCAGCCAGATATATAGGCTAGCTGGTAGAAGTGTTAAAATGGCTGACCGGTGGACAGTGAACTTGGTGCCCTGACAGGTGGAGAGTAGTCCTACTACACCAGAGCTTGGCCCGGCTTGGTCTTTGGACTCAACTCTGTCGTCATATCGGGGCCCGCCCCATTCCGGTTTCTGTGCACTGTAATCCAGAACTCCCAAGCAGGAATGCCAACAATGTGGCTGTGTAATGGAAATCTGCTCTATATTTCAAAACAGATTAAGGTGAAAAGACACTGCAGCGGCAAGGGGGCAGTTTAACACTTGGCTCCCGAGTGACGCAGCGGTCTAAGGCACTGCATTTCAGTGCTTGAGGCGTCACTACAGACACCCTGGTTCGATTCCAGGCTGTATCACAACCAGCCGTGATTGGGAGTCCCATAGGGCGGTTTGGCCGGTGTAGGCCGTCACTGTAAATAAGAATTTGTTCTTAACTGACTTGCCTAGTTAAATAAAGGTTAAATAAAAAATAAGTGTCTGATCCCCTCTTCTCTTCTCTTCTGGCTTTTCAGTTCAAAACTTGGGAGGGATCTTTTTTGGTTGAGCACCTGAGAATGAACCCACACAAAGTAAAATGGGGCCAGATATGTGATATGAACTTGATCTGAAGTCAACAGACTATGCTACTTTAGATGATTGATTTAGCTAACACCACCCAGACAAAAACATCTTTGTTGTCAGCACTTGAGGTTTGATAATGATCGTGAATTATACTTTTTTTTCTTTAATCCAACAGACTGAATCCTATCCTTGTAGACATTCCATATCCTCATCCCCATTTTTTTTGGGTGTGAATCTGCACTAAAGAAAACACACTGTGTGGCTAACAGACAGGGCCTCATCCTTTAAAGGAATTTTATAGGAATACATTTTTCCTTTTTATGCTCAAATTTCTAGTAGACAACACCAAATTAAAAACGTGTACAATTAGTTATTCATAGAAAATATATTTGTGTGTGTGTGTGTGTGAAATTGCTATATTCAATGGTATTGGTAAAAGAAAAGAAAATAATCTGTGCACAAGGGAAAAGCCAGGCAGTGGAAGCTGCCAACAGCTGTTGCAAGATAGAGATAGCATAATGCAGAGGGAACCACTCTCACCTTCCTCCCACTGCAAAGTCTGAGATAGCGTAGTAGTAGGATTTCAGGACCTTGGGATCATTGAAAACTTCATCTCCGAATGTGTTGAGCCTGTTCAGGGTCACTTTGATATCTGTGGCTGTCACCCATTCCTGAAAAAAAGACAAAAGGACACAGTGTTAAAATGCAGCCAGGTCAGACTCTATAAAAACGTCTGCCAGGCCTTGCCTGCTAAATACGTATGGAGAGTTATTAACTTACAACTTTGCTTGACGGATGAGAAAAGGGAGAGAGGATTGGAGATTCCAAAGTGAACTGCACGATAGGTTTGTTTGACGTAAAATTAATTCTTATCGGGTTGAAGGGTTACATTTTAAAAATGAGAGATTTAGCCCTATCCCTGGTCCTAGTGCAGCTGTTTAGAAGAAAAATAAATACAGCCAAACTAATCTAAACCAAACCTCAGACATTCTCAAAGAATCAGACTGGTTCTGGAATCAGATGATATGGAAGCCTTTTGTTTGCTTGTTTAGAATTACAGCAGAAGACAAATCCGGTGTAAGCAACAGAAGATCACTCAGGCAGTAATACCAAGAAAGTTGGAAACCATAGAGTAACATCTATAAGATTCTCTGTTCTCTTCCACACATGCAGGTTTAGAATAAATAATAGCCTACAGTGAGGGAAAAAAGTATTTGATCCCCTGCTGATTTTGTACGTTTGCCCACTGACAAAGAAATGATTAGTCTATAATTTTAATGGTAGGTTTATTTGAACAGTGAGAGACAGAATAACAACAAAAAAATCCAGAATAACGCATGTCAAAAATGTTATAAATTGATTTGCATTTTAATGAGGGAAATAATTATTTGACCCCCACTCAATCAGAAAGATTTCTGGCTCCCAGGTGTCTTTTATACAGGTAACGAGCTGAGATTAGGAGCACACTCTTAAAGGGAGTGCTCCTAATCTCAGCTTGTTACCTGTATAAAAGACACCTGTCCACAGAAGCAATCAATCAATCATATTCCAAACTCTCCACCATGGCCAAAACCAAAGAGCTCTCCAAGGATGTCAGGGACAAGATTGTAGACCTACGCAAGACTGGAATGGGCTACAAGACCATCGCCAAGCAGCTTGGTGAGAAGGTGACAACAGTTGGTGCGATTATTCGCAAATGGAAGAAACACAAAAGAACAGGCAATCTCCCTCGGCCTGGGGCTCCATGCAAGATCTCACCTCGTGGCGTTGCAATTATCATGAGAACGGTGAGGAATCAGCCCAGAACTACACGGGAGGATCTTGTCAATGATCTCAAGGCAGCTGGGACCATAGTCACCAAGAAAACAATTGGTAACACACTACGCCGTGAAGGACTGAAATCCTGCAGCGCCCGCAAGGTCCCCCTCCTCAAGAAAGCACATATACAGGCCTGTCTGAAGTTTGCTAATGAACATCTGAATGATTCAGAGGAGAACTGGGTGAAAGTGTTGTGGTCAGATGAGACCAAAATCGAGCTCTTTGGCATCAACTCAACTCGCCGTGTTTGGAGGAGGAATGCTGCCTATGACCCCAAGAACGCCATCCCCACCGTTAAACATGGAGGTGGAAACATTATGCTTAGGGGGTGTTTTTCTGCTAAGGGGACAGGACAACTTCACCGCATCAAAGGGACGATGGACGGGGCCATGTACTGTCAAATCTTGGGTGATAACCTCCTTCCCTCAGCCAGGGCATTGAAAATGGGTCGTGGATGGGTATTCCAGCATGACAATGACCCAAAACACATGGCGAAGGCAACAAAGGAGTGGCTCAAGAAGAAGGACATTAAGGTCCTGGAGTGGCCTAGCCAGTCTCCAGACCTTAATCCCATAGAAAATCTGTGGAGGGAGCTGAAGGTTCGAGTTGCCAAATGTCAGCCTCAAAACCTTAATGACTTGGAGAAGATCTGCAAAGAGGAGTGGGACAAAATCCCTCCTGAGATGTGTGCAAACCTGGTGGCCAACTACAAGAAACGTCTGACCTCTGTGATTGCCAACAAGGGTTTTGCCACCAAGTACTAAGTCATGTTTAGCAGAGGGGTTAAATACGTATTTCCCTAATTAAAATGCAAATCAATTTATAACATTTTTGACATGCGTTTTTCTGGATTTTGTTGTTGTTATTCTGTCTCTCACTGTTCAAATAAACCTACCATTAAAATTATAGACTGATCATGTCTTTGTCAGTGGGCAAACGTACAAAATCAGCAGGGGATCAAATACTTTTTTCCCCTCACTGTATGTTTTACGTTCAACATTTTAATTAACTGTTCTGATTATTATTATTTTATATACCCCTTTTTCTCCCCAATTTCGTGATATCCAATTGGTAGTTACAGTCTTTTTCCATCGCTGCAAATCCCCTACGGACTCGGGAGAGGCGAAGGTCGAGAGCCATGCGTCCTCCGAAACACGACCCTGCCAAGCCCCACTGCTTCTTGACACACTGCTCGCTTCACCCGGAAGCCAGCCGCACCAATGTGTTGGAGGAAACACCGTCCAACTGGTGACCGAAGTCAGTTTGCAGGCACCCGGGCTGCCACAAGGAGTCGCTAGAGCGTGATGGGACAAGGAAATCCCGGCCGGCCAAACCCTCCCCTAACCCGGACGCTGGGCCAATTGTGCGCCGCCTCATGGATCTCCCGGTCACGGCCGGCTGTGACACAGCCTGGGATCAAACCCGGGGCTTTAGTGACGCCTCAAGCACTGCGATGCAGGCAGCTGCGCCACTCGGGAGCTACTGTTCTGATTATTTCTGAAGAGGAGTTGTAAATGCAGCCAAGTCAAGTGTGTATCACACGCTTGCACAAGCAAAATTATTTGCCAACAAACATTCTGCAGAATTAGTTGTAGCCTAACTACTACCAGTAGACTAATTCAAAACATATATCAGGCTAGAGTTTTTGCTGACAACAGTTCCAATGTTTTGCCACTTATAGCCTTACTCTATTAGAACAGTCTGACACATCCATAGGGCAGCCATGGGTCAGAGCAGGTTCCGTCTGTCTCAGGCACGGGGCCAAAGGCTCTGCTCGTCTTTCCCTTTATTGACTCTGGCACTATCACTCCATCAGCTTATACATTTCCAGCTGTATCCAGGCAGACATTTAGTGTACATTCGGAAAGTATTCAGACCCCTTGACTTTTTTCACATTTCCTTACGTTACAGCCTTATTCTAAAATTGATTAAATGAATAAAATGTCCCTCATCAACCTACACACAATACCCCATAATGACAACGCGAAAACAGGTTTTTAGAAATGTTTGCAAATGTATTAAAAATACTTAACATAAAAAAACATAAATACCTTATTTACATAAGTATTCAGACTTTGCTATTAGACTCAAAATTGAGCTCAGGTGCATCCTGTTTCCATCGATCATCCTTGAGATGTTTCTACAACTTGATTGGAGCACACCTGTGGTAAATTCAATTGATTGGACATGATTTGGAAAGGCACACCTGTCTATATAAGGTCCCACAGTTGACAGTGCATGTCAGAGCAAAAGCCAAGCCATGAGGTCAAAGGAATTGTCCGTAGAGCTCCGAGACAGGATTGTGTCGAGGCACAGATTTACATTTACATTTACATCTGGGGCACAGATCTGAGTTGGCCGCCTAGCCAAAGTGAGCAATCGGGGGAGAAGGGCCTCGGTCAGGGAGGTGACCAAGAATCCGATGGTCACTCTGACAGAGCTCCAGAATTCCTCTGTGGAGATGGGAGAACCTTCCAGAAGGTCAACCATCTCTGCAACACTCCACCAATCAGGCCTTTATGGTAGAGTGGCCAGACGGAAGCCACTCCTCAGTAAAAGGCACATGACAGCCCGCTTCGAGTTTGCCAAAAGGCACCTAAAGGACTCTCAGACCATGAGAAACAAGATTCTCTGGTCTGATGAAACCAAGATTGGACTCTCTGGCCTGAATACCAAGCGTCACGTCTGGAGGAAACATGGCACCATCCCTACGGTGAAGCATGGTGGTGGCAGCATCATGCTGTGGGGATGTTTTTCAGCGGCAGGGAGACTAGTCAGGATCGAGGGAAAGATGAACATAGCAAAGTACAGAGAGATCCTTGATGAAAACCTGCTCCAGAGCGCTCACGGCCTCAGACTGGAGCGAAGGGTCACCTTCCAACAGGACAACGACCCTAAGCACACAGCCAAGACAACGCATGTCCTTGAGAGGCCCAGCCAGAGCCCGGACTTGAACCCGATCAAACATCTCTGGAGAGACCTGAAAATAGCTGTGCGGCAACGCTCCCCATCCAACATGACAGAGCTTGAGAGGATCTGCAGAGAAGAATGGGAGAAACTCTCCAAATACAGCTGTGCCAAGCTTGTAGCGTCAACTACAACTATCCCTGCAACGTAGCCCAATGACGCCTCAAAGGTATCCATTCCAAAAAGAGTCTTGGGCTTTGGTATAAATAGCTATATGCCACATGAGAAAGTCAAATATGGAAGTATATGGCGCCAAAGCTAAATTTGTTCATTTGCTAGAGGTAGAGCATTACGTTTAAAAGCCAGGGTATTCCACACAGGGTATTCCAATAGCAGATAATAAATACGTACTATGAGTCATGAGCTGACTACTTTTTATAAACAAGAATAATAAAAAACATGATAATATATCTGAAGTTACCAGGCATCTGCAGACAACTTTTTATTAAGAAGGCACTTACATCAAGATAAACCCTTTAGAAATACAGATACAACTTTCTTACAAGTCTCTGAATGTCCTTGAGTGGCCCAGCCAGAGCCTGGACTTGAACCCGATCGAACATCTCTGAAGAGACCTGGAAATAGCTGTGCAGCAACGCTCCCCATCCAACCTAACAGAGCTTGAGAGGATCTGCAGAGAAGAATGGGAGAAACTCTCCAAATACAGGTGTGCCATGTAGCGTCATACCCAAGAAGACTCAAGGCTGTAATCGCTGCCAAAGGTGCTTTCAACAAAGTACTGAGTAAAGGGTC
The DNA here is from genome assembly GCF_964263955.1 of Coregonus lavaretus. NCBI lineage: Eukaryota > Metazoa > Chordata > Actinopteri > Salmoniformes > Salmonidae > Coregonus > Coregonus lavaretus. The sequence goes on along the minus strand of NC_140006.1, from coordinate 29,013,272 downwards.
TGAATACTTATGTAAATAAGGTATTTCTGTTTTTTATTTTTAAATAAACCTGTTTTCGCTTTGTCATTATTGGGTATATTGTCTGTAGATTGATGAGGAAAACATTTATTTAATCCATTTTAGAATAAGGCTGTAACGTAACAAAATGTTGAAAAGGTCAAGGGGTCTGAATAATTTCCGAATGCACTGTATATTGCAATATTATATAGATACTTTGATTCTAAGTATTGATTTGTAAAAATAAAAATAAACATGTTTTAGCTTTTTTGTTGTTGCTAGGTAACAATTGCTAGCGCTAGTTGGCTGTACCTTTATTTTTAATCCTATAGATTGTTCTCCGTCTTATTTTTAAAAATAGTGAGCCAACATGTTTTCAGCACTATGAGCAATATGTTTGGAACATCAAATTGTAATATTGAATCGCAATACATATATAGAATTGTGAGAATCACAATAAATATCATCTCGTGAAGTCCCTTGCAATTCCCAGCCCTATAGTCTAGTAGTATCACTGTGCTTTGTCTGGATGTACACACACAAATTCTCACTCGCTGAAAGCAATGCGCAACAAACATTTCCAGCTGTGCCTCAATCAGTTCGGTAGTGGGAAATCTGGGGGCGTCACCTAGCAACATGTTGCAGCACTTGGCACTGGTCTGGCTCTCACACTTTCCCAACTGGACTAGTGTGATATTACCTTCCATTGGGCACGCCTGCCAACAGCACATGTCCATGCCAAAATATCTAAAGTTTACAGACTAACTTATCATTACTCTGTCCACCTACTCCTCCACATCATTGATTGCCTCAACGCTACTGATATATGTACTACTAACTCTGTGCCTCAGACAACCTTGGAAAAATAAAGCACAAATAAAAACAGCCACCCAGGGACACACACGTCTGGGATATCACATGTGGAGCTGGAACAAAAAGCATCACACAACGTTCCTTTATCTAGGTCTCTAGAACACTATAAAACAGCTATTTTTAACCTGTAGAACTGGGCTGAAAAATGCAGTATTAGAGACAATCACACAAAGTCATTTTATCAAGGTCTCTAGAACGCTATAAAACAGCAGAGTTTTTTATTTACCTGAAGAACTGGGCTGTTATCAAAGTTGTAAGCACTGGGCCGGCCTTCAAGGGTTGAGAAGGCCACGTTTCCTCCGGTTAGGGGTGAGATGTCGCTGAACTCGTCTGTGCACAGGGCCTGTTGTTCGTCCTGTCCGGTGCGGATGAAGCCCCTGTTGGTCTTCTGGTAGGTCTTCTCACAGGAGCCACTGTAGTACTGGTAGGGCGTCCATGGTCCATCCTCACTTGTGCGCTTGTAGATGGCGAAGCTCTCTGGGCGGCTGGTGTGGAACTTGAGACGCACGTAAGTGATGTCGAAAGCCTTGCCTGAAGAAGAACAGAAAAGAAACATGAGACTTTGGATCCTTTAGCCAAAAGATGAGTGCATCGTTTCACAGTGAACAATACAAGCTACCATAACTGTTCAACTACGCAGTTAATAAAGATGCAAAAATGTCTTGCACAATGCATAGAGAAATATTAGGCTATGCTGCCCATAACCCCAAAAGCTAACCAGTCACAACAAGCCTTTTCCAGATGCATTGTCTGTTTAAGCCAAGACAAAGGAGGATTTCCGAAGCTCTCCGGTGTCCTCCAGTAATACTAGACGGCCTTTCAAAACCTATTTGGCATGTCTGAGCAGGCTAGAAGTTGAAGGGGGATGAACACCAGCCTATATCTGCTAGGAGCTAGGGGAATGGTATGGGGAGACTTCATTTATTTTGTGTAAATAAATTAAATGATCTTTCAACACGGCGACAGGGGATACAATTGTTTGCTTTAGCAAAGAATTTGCTCTCTAAACAGACCTGCAAAGAAAATACAAAAATCTATACAGGAACCATTGTGGCGTGTGCAAATATAGATGAAGCCATGTAACTTACTGATAAATATAGATTTCTCAACTGCAGAAGGGCTTGGAAAAATATAGCAGGATTTAAATTAATCAGTTAATTTCCTTCTGAGTGAGTTTCTGTGTATGTTGTTGCAGTCACCATGACAATGAACTTGCTGACTTTTGAGGGACCTCTGTTAAAGATAAATACCACCCAAAAATTATCTTTTGGTATTTGTTTCATTAGCCCATTGTTCATATAGTCCCAAAATGTTTTGCATGTCAACAAGCAAGTTTTCAAGATCTGCAACTTTCAAAATACAGCCGTTATGATGCATTTTGTCGGCTGTATTTCTGTATTTTGAAAGTTATATATCTTGAAAAACTTCACTGCTGACAAGCAAAACATTTTGGGACTATATCAACAATAGACTATTGAAACAAATAACAAAATATAGTTTCCTTTATCTTTTAACTCAGCAAGCTTTGTGGGTCAAGGTGAATCTGAAAGCAATATATATTTTACTGCAGGGTGTGACCTGGTTTTGTCATGAATTCATACGTTTACATTGAGATTAAAGGGAATAGTTGAGTATGCTATAAATGTTCTGGAGTGCCTGCATTGGCCCTGTGTGAGTCTCCTATTCAAACATAAGACTTGTACAAATGTTTACCTCAACTGGCCTGTGAGTCACTAAACTAGGCGTGGATTTCAACAGGTCTGCTTTAACACCTAGAGAAATATTTTCAAATGAAATAAAAGCAGGAAGTAATACAATGATGTCGTTTATTTGCGCTTATACCCATTAGATCGTGTTAAATTTCTCCTCATAAATCTATTTAAGTAGAAAAAAAGCTTAACACTGAGAAAGTTGCTAATTAAAACATGGAAAAAAACTCAAATCACACAAGTGCAACGAGACACAGGCCTACTTGACTAGTTGACATTTCCATAACATGGCATTGACATTTGCCAGCCGACCATTTGTCTGACCATTTACAACCAATTTGCCCACTTTTTCTACTAGCCACTTCCATTATGATGCACAGGCATGACACCAAAGCATCTGAATGTGACATTCTGTGAACAAGCAATCTTAAGAGGGCCTGAGCAGCGGGGAATCGCACTGGGAACAGACTGTCATTGACATCTAATTTCTAAAACCACCCCCACATCCTCGCAAACAAGACAAAAAGCATCTGTTGGCACAGCAATAAAGTGGCAAGCAGAGGCAAACAACAAAAGGGCCTCTCGTCAACCCAACATGGAGGAGCCACTCAGTGGAGACAAAGGAAGCCTCAACAGTGAATACAGGTGGTCAGGCAGTCACTAGACTAGTAGTCTAGTTCACAGGCAAGGCAAGTCCTGAAGATAATGAGGAAAGGGCAATGGAAATTATGATTTAGCCTTGAACAAGGACATGGTTACTCTTTGGCAGCTGGGGTTTTAATCATTAAGAGAATCTGACTGCCGATAGGTACTTATCACAGTAGGAGGCCTTTTCTTCTCTTGCTAGAACAAAAGACGTACCCGCTGCGTACCGACCTGGGACCGACGAACCTGTCATTTCTACTTGTAGAATCGCAATGCTCCTCAGTGGCCGACAACTTGACTTTGAGCCAATCAGAGAGCACGAACCTCCACGTTGGGGAACCGACAGGAGTGACAACAAAAAGGAAAAAATATGTGCTTAGCGAATTACATTATAACGGTTTAGCTAATGTTATCTTGCTAGCTAAATAATTGACTATTGGCTGGCACTGGCAGTATGGGATTATGGAGAGTGAATTAAATTGTTTCTTTGTCATCTTGCTAGCTAGTTATCTAGCTGTGGCCATCTGGCTAGTATCAACAACTGCTTTTTACAACAATAGCAACATTAGTACAGTTAGATAGTTAGCCAACATTGGATACCTACAAAGCAAAATACACAGGGACTCGCATTGCCAAACTAAGCTTAAGAATGCAACGCTACTGCCACCTTCTGGTTTGGAGTATTTTAACAAGAATGAGTGTTCAAAGTCTGTGCGGTGTGAACACAAAAGAGACTAACTGCTGACCCTGTTCAGAGGCGCTAAGTACTCTCTGCAAGCAAACATTATACAATCTTACTGGTGTGGGACCTATTAAGAGTCTTGGGTGGCCAAGGTTTCTTCTTAGTACCTTCAACCAAAATGAGTTTTACAGTACACTGTGGCTGTGATCGGCACTGTAGGCCTACTTTTAGCTTTCAAGTCCTAGGTGCATTCTTTCACTGATTAGCTAAAACTGTACAAAGTAATACCCATAGGCCCACATGGCCAGCTATGCCCTTTGAATCCGTAATTTCAGTGATGTAGGCCTGCAGTAACAAAAATCAATAGTGCGCAGGAATAGCTAACAATTCAGTCTGAACTAAAACTGTAGTCTAATGCAATGATCGCTTTTATGATTGAGCTGATGTACTATGCAGAAATCGCTCCGTCCTTTCCTGGTTGCTAAAATTCTAATAGTTCGCCTAATTTCAGTTTATGCGACAAAAAAAAAACAAGTAGAGTGTAGAGAATCACTGTACCATCTAAACTGCTGTGAAATATATTTTTCATACGCAAAATGATTGTACTTTCAGCTGTTTGAAACTTGTGTACAAAACCGAAAGTAAAAGATGCAAAAACAAAACTTGAGAACGGGAAGCATAGAAATAGAGCACATAGAACAGTTCTAATGCTTCTTAGACATGCTTTCAAGACCTATAATACACATTTCTGTGAATTTTGTCAGGTCGCCCAATTTTGGCCACATATTGCAGCTTTTAAAGGCCAATAATAATCAATGTATTAAATAAAAAAATCGATACAGTTACATATCGGGATATTATTTTTGACGATATATCGTATTGTATCGTTTTGACAGTATCGCAATAATATTTTTGCGCTAGTTGGCTGTACCTGCACCAAAACCTCTGTATTTTTCCTTCATAGCTTGTTCTCAATCTTTTTAAATAGGGAGCCAATTTGTTTTTAGCACTTTTATCTCCCTGACTGATCAAAACTCGTTTTCATGCTCTCTCATCTCTCTGCAGCAGACATATGGTAAGCAATATGTTTGGAACATCAAATCGCAATAAAATCACAGTATAGAATCGCAATACATATATAGAATCGCGAGAATCGTAATACATATTGTATTGGCACCTAAGTATCGTGATAATATCGTATCGTGAGGTCCCTGGCAATTCCCAGCCCTATTCATCTCCCATTTATGTCTCAACTAATCCAAAAGTAGACTAACACAGGACAGTAGCTTTATTTCAGATTCAAGAATGGCAGCGATCTATGGGTTTACCCAGTTTTTTTGCCCAGAGTAGTCTAGAGCATGAAGCCGAGAGGAATTCCGGCTTTCCTTACAGAACAATTGGTGTATTGATAAGCAAAATCCTTTACAGTTGAGAGTGCAAACAAAGGCCAGGCTGAGGGGACCCCTTGTGTTCTTCTATAAGAAGAAAGTATTAAAAAGTATTAAAAAGACGTAAGATAAAGACTAACTCTGTTTACAGTGGGAAGGTATCTTGTCGTTTTACACATTAGCAACAGTGGGGGTAGGCTAGGGTGGGGAAGTTGTCAGATTTACATTAAACAACATTTCTTCCACAGAAACCATGACACACGATCGATCAGCTTCAGAAGAGCTATAACTGTACACAATAATTTGCCTCAAGAAATCGCTAGAACTGTTATGCTTAGAGCCTGACCGATATGGGATTTTTGGGTCAAATACCGATTCTAGGGAGGCAAAAGTCAACGATTACGATATACAGTGAGGGAAAAAAGTATTTGATCCCCTGCTGATTTTGTACGTTTGCCCACTGACAAAGAAATGATCAGTCTATAATTTTAATGGTAGGTTTATTTGAACAGTGAGAGACAGAATAACAACAAAAAAATCCAGAGAACCGGATGTCAAAAATGTAATAAATTGATTTGCATTTTAATGAGGGAAATAAGTATTTGACCCCCTCTCAATCAGAAAGATTTCTGGCTCCCAGGTGTCTTTTATACAGGTAACGAGCTGAGATTAGGAGCACACTCTTAAAGGGAGTGCTCCTAATCTCAGTTTGTTACCTGTATAAAAAGACACCTGTCCACAGAAGCAATCAATCAATCAGATTCCAAACTCTCCACCATGGCCAAGACCAAAGAGCTCTCCAAGGATGTCAGGGACAAGATTGTAGACCTACACAAGGCTGGAATGGGCTACAAGACCATCGCCAAGCAGCTTGGTGAGAAGGTGACAACAGTTGGTGTGATTATTCGCAAATGGAAGAAACACAAAATAACTGTCAATCTCCCTCGGCCTGGGGCTCCATGCAAGATCTCACCTTGTGGAGTTGCAATGATCATGAGAATGGTGAGGAATCAGCCCAGAACTACACGGGAGGATCTTGTCAATGATCTCAAGGCAGCTGGGACCATAGTCACCAAGAAAACAATTGGTAACACACTACGCCGTGAAGGACTGAAATCCTGCAGCGCCCGCAAGGTCCCCCTGCCCAAGAAAGCACATATACAGGCCCGTCTGAAGTTTGCCAATGAACATCTGAATGATTCAGAGGAGAACTGGGTGAAAGTGTTGTGGTCAGATAAGACCAAAATCGAGCTTTTGGCATCAACTCAACTCGCCGTGTTTGGAGGAGGAATGCTGCCTAGGACCCCAAGAACACCATCCCCACCATCAAACATGGAGGTGGAAACATTATGCTTTGGGGTGTTTTTCTGCTAAGGGGACAGGACAACTTCACCGCATCAAAGGGATGATGGACAGGGCCATGTACCGTTAAATCTTGGGTGAGAACCTCCTTCCCTCAGCCAGGGCATTGAAAATGGTTCATGGATGGGTATTCCAACATGACAATGACCCAAAACACATGGCCAAGGCAACAAAGGAGTGGCTCAAGAAGAAGCACATTAAGGTCCTGGAGTGGCCTAGCCAGTCTCCAGACCTTAATCCCATAGAAAATCTGTGGAGGGAGCTGAAGTTTCGAGTTGCCAAACGTCAGCCTCGAAACCTTAATGACTTGGAGAAGATCTGCAAAGAGGAGTGGAACAAAATCCCTCCTGAGATGTGTGCAAACCTGGTGGCCAACTACAAGAAATGTCTGACCTCTGTGATTGCCAACAAGGGTTTTGCCACCAAGTACTAAGTCATGTTTTGCAGAGGGGTCAAATACTTATTTCCCTAATTAAAATGCGAATCTATTTATAACATTTTTGACATGCGTTTCTCTGGATTTTTTTGTTGTTATTCTGTCTCTCACTGTTCAAATAAACCTACCATTAAAATTATAGACTGATCATGTCTTTGTCAGTGGGCAAACGTACAAAATCAGCAGGATATCAAATACTTTTTCCCCTCACTGTATCTGCTGATAAAACATTTTTTACTCTAAATTATGATTTCAGAACTACACTGCTCAAAAAAATAAAGGGAACACTTAAACAACACAATGTAACTCCAAGTCAATCACACTTCTGTGAAATCAAACTGTCAACTTAGGAAGCAACACTGATTGACAATAAATTTCACATGCTGTTGTGCAAATGGAGTAGACAACAGGTGGAAATTATAGGCAATTAGCAAGACAACCCCAATAAAGGACTGGTTTTGCAGGTGATGACCACAGACCACTTCTCAGTTCCTATGCTTCCTGGCTGATGTTTTGGTCACTTTTGAATGCTGGCGGTGCTTTCACTCTAGTGGTAGCATGAGACGGAGTCTACAACCCACACAAGTGGCTTAGGTAGTGCAGCTCATCCAGGATGGCACATCAATGCGAGCTGTGGCAAGAAGGTTTGCTGTGTCTGTCAGCGTAGTGTCCAGAGCATGGAGGCGCTACCAGGAGACAGGCCAGTACATCAGGAGACGTGGAGGAGGCCGTAGGAGGGCAACAACCCAGCAGCAGGACTGCTACCTCCGCCTTTGTGCAAGGAGGAGCAGGAGGAGCACTGCCAGAGCCCTGCAAAATGACATCAAGCAGGCCACAAATGTGCATGTGTCTGCTCAAGCGGTCAGAAACAGACTACATGAGGGTGGTATGAGGGCCCGACGTCCACAGGTGGGGGATGTGCTTATAGCCCAACACCGTGCAGGACGTTTGGCATTTGCCAGAGAACACCAAGATTGGCAAATTCGCCACTGGCGCTCTGTGCTCTTCACAGATGAAAGCAGGTTCACACTGAGCACATGTGACAGACGTGACAGAGTCTGGAGACGCCGTGGAGAACGTTCTGCTGCCTGCAACATCCTCCAGCATGACCGGTTTGGCGGTGGGTCAGTCATGGTGTGGGGTGGCATTTCTTTGGGGGGCCGCACAGCCCTCCATGTGCTCGCCAGAGGTAGCCTGACTGCCATTAGGTACCGAGATGAGATCCTCAGACCCCTTGTGAGACCATATGCTGGTGCGGTTGGCCCTGGGTCCTCCTAATGCAAGACAATGCTAGACCTCATGTGGCTGGAGTGTGTCAGCAGTTCCTGCAAGAGGAAGGCATTGATGCTATGGACTGGCCTGCCCGTTCCCCAGACCTGAATCCAATTGAGCACATCTGGGACATCATGTCTCGCTCCATCCACCAATGCCACGTTGCACCACAGACTATCCAGGAGTTGGCGGATGCTTTAGTCCAGGTCTGGGAGGAGATCCCTCAGGAGACCATCCGCCACCTCATCAGGAGCATGCCCAGGCGTTGTAGGGAGGTCATACAGGCACGTGGAGGCCACACACACTACTGAGCCTCATTTTGACTTGTTTTAAGGACATTACATCAAAGTTGGTACACACGCTAGCAGTTCATTATGAAAAGGTTCTTACTGAAAACCATCATGTAAATTACACTGTTATTCGATACAAAATGTATTGGCTATACATTTCAACTGCAAATGGCATGCGCTGTTGACTGAAAACGATAATACAGGGGAAAAAAATATATATATATAAACAAATAAATAAAAAAAAACATTGTAAAGTGGTTGTCCCACTGGCTATCATAAAGTGAATGCACCAATTTGTAAGTCGCTCTGGATAAGAGCGTCTGCTAAATGACATAAATGTAAAATGCTTGCCACACTGGTTTTAGTCACACGTTCTAATTTAGCTAGCTAACAATCTTATCTCATCATGAATGAAGCACATGGCCTGAATGATAGATCTGCGTCAACTAAATAAATTAACCCACTAACATAATAAAGCCCAGATAGTAACAGTGTTATTTTTGTATTAAGGAGTCTGTTGGCGCCAGTCCAGTGTTTGCACATAAGTAGCACAGATTGTAGAGTGAGGCTGTGACGTGGTGATTGGGGGAGGGGAGGTTGAGCGTGAACTGTCCGGAATCAAAGATTGTCTTTTATATTGACAAGATAGTCAAGTGACTGCTCTAACAATGGAAGTACATGTACTCAAAGATGAAAGGCAAGCGGGAGGAGGCGAGATCAGGTAGGACCATTCTAGCCAATGAGAGGGCAGATGTGTGTGAACAACATCGCTCTTGCTGCTGGTGACTCTCAGATCCACCTCTATGCAGACGACACCATTTTGTATACATCTAGCCCTTCATTGGACACTGTGTTAACAAACCTCCAAACGAGCTTCAATGCCATACAACAATCTTTCAGTAGCCTCCAACTGCTCTTAAACACTAGTAAAACTAAATGCATGCTTTTCAATCGAATGCTGCTGGCACCCGCCCACCCGACTAGAATCACCACTCTCGACGGGTCTGACCTAGAGTATGTGGACAACTACAAATATCTAGGTGTCTGGTTAGACTGTAAACTCAACTTCCAGACTCACATAAAGAATCTCCAATCCAAAGTTAAATCTAGAATCGGCTTCCTATTTCGCAACAAAGCCTCCTTCACTCATGCTGCCAAACATGCCCTCGTAAAACTGACTATCCTACCGATCCTTGACTTCGGCGATGTCATTTACAAAATAGCCTCCAACACTCTACTCAGCAAATTGGATGTAGTCTATCACAGTGCCATCCGTTTTGTCTTCAAAGCCCCATACACTACCCACCACTGTGACCTGTACGCTCTTGTTTGCTGGTCCTCACTACATGTTCGTCGTCAAACCCACTGGCTCCAGGCCATCTATAAATCACTGCTAGGCAAATCCCCGCCTTATTTTAGCTCATTGGTCACCATAGCAGCACCCACCCGTAGTCTGCGCTCCAGCAGGTATATCTCACTGGTCATTCCCAAAGCCAACACCTCCTTTGGCCGCCATTCCTTCCAGTTCTCTGCTGCCAATGACTGGAACGAATTGCAAAAATCTCTGAAGCTGGAGACACTTATCTCCCTCACTAACTTTAAGCATCAGTTGTCAGAGCACCTTACCGATCACTGCACCTGTACACAGCCCATCTGAAATTAGCCTACCCAACTACCTCATCCCTATATTGTTATTTATTTTGCTCTTTTGCACCCCAGTATCTCTATTTGCACATAATCTCTTGCACATCTAGCATTCCAGTGTTAATACTATTGTAATTATTCTGCACTATAGCCTATTTATTGCCTTACCTCCATAACTTGCTACATTTGCACACACTGTATATATATTTTCTGTTGTATTTTTGACTTTATGTTTTTTACCCCATATGTAACTCTGTGTTGTTTTTATTGCACTGCTTTGCTTTATCTTGGCCAGGTCGCAGTTGTAAATTTATCATTGGCTGACTGCTCCCAACTCAAAGGAATCACCATCCAGTTGACTACTTTAAAATGGTGGAAGCCCTCAATGGCAATTTCAACAGGTTATATCCATGAGTCCTCCATCTATCTCTGACAACTGGCACAACTCCGATAGTCTTTTGTTTTCCAAAGTTGTCGAAATGCCACGTGTCCACTTATATCCGTGCATTCGAAAAAACCAAACCTAACCATTCTGAAACTTCTATTCGATCAAATAAGCCTCATGTAGCAATAAAAAAAAATTGTTGACCAAATTCAACGCTCATTAACCTAGGAAGAGTGATGCCAGTAAAGTGGAGGGCTGACAAGAGAAGGACTCGAGAGGGAGAACACAGACAACTAAGATAGGGAAAAGGGGCTGTGTTGGGAGACATATTTCTTGTTGAAATGTGAATGAAAGCTCATGACTGTTCTAAAAAGAGGATCGTCTTTGATCAGCAATTCAAAAGTTCTGGAGAAGAAGACATGCATGTTCAACAAATCAAGCATTGATTGAATCATAGAATTCCTGCCTGGCTTACAATTGCTGAACCATGAATGGCCAGAACTAAACAAGGACTTTTTATCACATACTAAGAGAAAGTAAAATGTAATATTCATCATGTAATTATATGCACATTGCACTCATATATTCCGACACTCAAAGATGCAGTCGGCTGGTTTTGGAGGAAATGTGAAATCCGCATTTACATTTCCAAACATTCTGACAAGCCACACTGTGGTTTCCTAGGGTCTCTAACATGTCATTAGAACACGAGTTGTGTGTTATCACTGCAAGCTTGGACTTGTAAGCAGACAAACCTCATAAGACCAAAGTTTTTCAACAAACAGATCTGGGACCTTTCTGTAGATGACTACCGAGGGGGACATTCCAGGGGGTCAGCAGGGGGCGTCTTTGAAAAGGCAGTAGATTCATATCATAGCATGACGTCACTGTCACAAGTGGAAATATCTTTGTTGAGCTTATGATCTGTTAAATCACATAGGCAATTTCTATACTCATAAGCCGTGAACATAGGACGAAAACAGATGGTAGCTTTTTCCGAAGACAATCTCATGAATCTTTTTTAACACAGAAGATATCCTTCCTTAAGAACATAACAGTCAAGAGGAAGAATCCCACACACTGCCATTAATTCAATATATATAACATTTTGTCCTTGACGGTCTGTGGCTGTTGGAAGACTCTTTCCGACATTTTCAGTGCCAGGTGGTTTCTGCCATAGCTCCCCTCTCGACACTACCTACAATGTTTGACAACAGTTTATTTTGGCAATGAAGCTCTTTATCTAATTCCCCAGAGTGATATGAACATGTTAGTTGTTACCATAGACTTCCAGTCATTGCGCTAACAATAGTTAGCATTGGCTTGCAAAACTACCTATAACTTCCTTCATACTGGATGCAGAGAGTGGTATCCACGAGTTCATTGGACTCTGGGGAAGTAGATGCATTTATTTGTCAACCATAACAATGGATTATAGAGAATTAATAATATGTGGTTATAGGCTAGTTTTTTGAAAGTGGCCATGATATGGTGGCTTCCCACCCCTTGAGACGAGGCCAGTTCTTTTGATGTCAAATTCCTTTGAATGTATTATTGTTGACATCCTTGGGTTAAACAAAGGTGGTATCCTTCACTGTTGGCTAATTGATGAAGGGTCTTTCAACACACCTCTCAGTTGTCAGAGATGAGAGGTGATAAAACGTACGATTAGTGATTGGATTTGGGATAAGGTTTCATTGACATCCCACAAAGTTGATGGCTTCAGGCTGAGTGTGTTAGCATCAAGAGCGAGGATGTAAGTGAAAATTGTGCCGAAAGTCGGAGCGCCTTCCTGGGAGAAAAGTCTCAGTCATACCCAATCTCTTATTCAATCTCTGCAGACTGAATCTCTTATTGAATAAGAGAATCCCTTCAGAATCTCTTGTTCAATCTCTGAGGCAGAAAAGATTCAGCAAGGGCACTCAGATCTACAGCTGCACCATTGAGAGCATCTTGACTGGCTGCATCCCTGCTTGGTATGGCAACTGCTTGGCATCTGACCACAAGGCGCTACAGAGGGTAGTGCGTACGGCCGAGTACATCACTGGTGCAGAGCTCCTTGCCATCCAGGACCTCTGCACCAGGCGGTGTCAGAGGAAGGCCCTAAAAATGGTCAAAGGCTCCAGCCACCCAAGTCATAGACTGTTTCTCTGACACCGCACGGCAAGCAGTACCGATGCACAAAGTCTGGAACCAACAGGACCCTGAACAGCTTCTACCCCCAAGCCATAGGACTGCTAAATAGTTTGTTAAATAGTTAACCAATAGCTACCTGGACTTTCTGCATTTACCCTTTTTACACCAACTCCTTTGACTCATCACATATGCTGCTGCTACTGTTTATTATCTATCCTGTTGCCTTGTCACTTTATCCCTACCTACAGTGCCTTCGGAAAGTATTCAGACCCCTTGACTTCTTCCACATTTTGTTACGTTACAGCCTTAATCTAAAATGGATTACATTTTTTTTTTAAATCTCAGCAATCTTCACACAATACCCCATAATGACGAAGCGAAAACAGGTTTTTAGAAATTGTTGCTAATTTATTCAAAATAAAAAACAGAAATACCTTATTTACATAAGTATTCAGACCCTTTGTTATGAGACTCGAAATTGAGCTCAGGTGCATCCTGTTTCCATTGATCATCCTTGAGATGTTTCTACAACTTGATTGGAGTCCAACCTGTGGTAAATTCAATTGATTGGACATGATTTGGAAAGGCACACACCTATCTATATAAGGTCCCACAGTTGACAGTGCATGTCAGTGCAAAAACCAAGCCATGAGGTCAAAGGAATTGTCCGCAGAGCTCTGAGACAGGATTGTGTCGAGGCACAGATCTGGGGTAGGGTACCAAAACGTTCTGCAGCATTGAAGGTACAAGAACACAGTGGCCTCCATCATTCTTAAATGGAAGATGTTTGGAACCAGCTGGCCACCTTGCCAAACTGAGCAATTGGGGGAGAAGGTCCTTGGTCAGGGAGGTGACCAAGAACCTGATGGTCACTCTGACAGAGCTCTAGAGTTCCGCTGTGGAGAAGGGAGAACCTTCTGGAGGGACAACCATCTCTGCAGCACTCCACCAATCAGGCCTTTATGGTACAGTGGCCAGACGGAAGCAACTCCTCAGTAAAAAGGCACATGACTGCCCGCTTGGAGTTTGCCAAAAGGCACCTAAAGACTCTCAGACCACGAGAAACAAGATTCTCTGGTCTGATGAAACCAAGATTGAACTCTTTGGCCTGAATGCCAAGCGTGACGTCTGGAGGAAACCTGGCACCATCCCTACGGTGAAGCATTGTGGTGGCAGCATCATGCTGTGGGGATGTTTTTCAGCGGCAGGGACTTGTTGACTAGTCAGGATCGAGGCAAAGATTAACGGAGCAAAGTACAGAGAGATCCTTGATGAAAACCTGCTCCAGAGCGCTCAGGACCTCAGACTGGGGCGAAGTTCACCTTCCAACAGGACAACGACCCTAAGCACACAGCCAAGACAACGCAGGAGTGGCTTGGGGACAAATCTCTGAATGTCCTTGAGTGGCCCAGCCAGAGCCCGGACTTGAACCCGATCGAACATCTCTGGAGACCTGAAAATAGATGTGCAGCAACGCTCCCCATCCAACCTGACAGAGCTTGAGAGGATCTGCAGAGAAGAATGGAAGAAACTCCCCAAATACAGGTGTGCCAAGCTTGTATCGTCATACCAAAGAAGACTCAATGCTGTAATCGCTGTCAAAGGTGCTTCAACAAAGTACTGAGTAAAGGGTGTGAATACTTATGTAAATGTAATATTTCAGTTTTTTATTTTTAATAAATTAGCAAAAATGTCTAAACCTGTTTTTGCTTTGTCATTATGGGTATTGTGTGTAGATTGATGAGGGGAAAAAATAATGTAATCAATTATAGAATAAGGCTGTAAGGTAACAACATGTGGAAAAAGTCAAGGGGTCTGAATACTTTCCGAAGGCACTGTATATGTACATATCTACCTCAATTACCTCGTAACCCTGCACATCGACTCGATACTGGTACCATGTGTATATAGCCAAGATATCGTTACTCATTGTGTATTTATTCCTTGTGTAATTAGTTTTCTATTATTTATTTTTCTCTCTGCATTGTTGGGAACGGCCACGTAAGTAAGCATTTCACTGTTAGTCTACACAAATAAAATTTGATTTGAAAACTGGGGTGATGATTGTCACCCTTTCTAATGGCTGAGAACTCTGATTTTTCAAGCCCTCAGCTTACGAAAGGCCTAATTATTTCAGAAAATCATTAGAAAAACATAATTAGTTCAGCCAAATGAGTAGAAATAGCCTAAACTCAACTCTTGTCTGAATATGTTTAGCACCATTTACATTCTTAAGGGGAAAACAGCCAAATCAGACATTTAAAAGACATACATTTTCAAGTAATCTTTGGGTTGATATCATCGAGGTGTCATTTAGAAACTTCTCCCTCTACATGCTACTTATAAGGTATGTTCTTATTTGCACCTTTTCCAGGATTTGCTGGGATGATCTGCCTGTGTGATTTGGGCCTCCATCCCCTTACACCCAGTAGAGCATGGCCTGGGGGTGAGTAGCAGGGAATATTACGGGTTGTTGTGGGGTGTGGGTTAATGTCCAGGGGAAGGCCCCAAGCCACAGCATTGTCCAATTAGATTTCCTCCCATGACCTCATCATATGCTTTACGTGGGAGATGAACAATGACCGCTTTGACTTTTAATGTGTGGGCATGACAACTTTTTTTTCTTGTACACGATTTTCTCCATCTGCTCGGGAGATATGTAGAACATCTGTTTAACTCAACACTCCCACGGGCTGAACCAATACACGGACAGACATGCGGATAGGATACAGCGATCAATTTATTTCAGGGCATAATCCAATTCAGTTATCACCTCGCTAATATGATCACAGTAGGACCTAGTAACCTATTGGGCAAATGTATTCATATCAAATGATTATCAAATTCTAAAATGGCAACTAAAGCACTTTGGAAGTTGATTTTTACTTGCTTGTGTGCTTACACACTATGTAGCCTAGTCCTCACTGTCAAGTGTACAGTGGGGAAAAAAAGTATTTAGTCAGCCACCAATTGTGCAAGTTCTCCCACTTAAAAAGATGAGAGAGGCCTGTAATTTTCATCATAGGTACACGTCAACTATGACAGACAAATTGAGAAAAAAAATCCAGAAAATCACATTGTAGGATTTTTCATGAATTTATTTGCAAATTATGGTGGAAAATAAGTATTTGGTCACCTACAAACAAGCAAGATTTCTGGCTCTCACAGACCTGTAACTTCTTCTTTAAGAGGCTCCTCTTTCCTCCACTCGTTACCTGTATTAATGGCACCTGTTTGAACTTGTTATCAGTATAAAAGACACCTGTCCACAACCTCAAAGAGTCACACTCCAAACTCCACTATGGCCAAGACCAAAGAGCTGTCAAAGGACACCAGAAACAAAATTGTAGACCTGCACCAGGCTGGGAAGACTGAATCTGCAATAGGTAAGCAGCTTGGTTTGAAGAAATCAACTGTGGGAGCAATTATTAGGAAATGGAAGACATACAAGACCACTGATAATCTCCCTCGATCTGGGGCTCCACGCAAGATCTCACCCCGTGGGGTCAAAATGATCACAAGAACGGTGAGCAAAAATCCCAGAACCACACGGGGGGACCTAGTGAATGACCTGCAGAGAGCTGGGACCAAAGTAACAAAGCCTACCATCAGTAACACACTACGCCGCCAGGGACTCAAATCCTGCAGTGCCAGACGTGTCCCCCTGCTTAAGCCAGTACATGTCCAGGCCCGTCTGAAGTTTGCTAGAGTGCATTTGGATGATCCAGAAGAGGATTGGGAGAATGTCATATGGTCAGATGAAACCAAAATAGAACTTTTTGGTAAAAACTCAACTCGTCGTGTTTGGAGGACAAAGAATGCTGAGTTGCATCCAAAGAACACCATACCTACTGTGAAGCATGGGGGTGGAAACATCATGCTTTGGGGCTGTTTTTCTGCAAAGGGACCAGGACGACTGATCCGTGTAAAGGAAAGAATGAATGGGGCCATGTATCGTGAGATTTTGAGTGAAAACCTCCTTCCATCAGCAAGGGCATTGAAGATGAAACGTGGCTGGGTCTTTCAGCATGACAATGATCCCAAACACACCGCCCGGGCAACGAAGGAGTGGCTTCGTAAGAAGCATTTCAAGGTCCTGGAGTGGCCTAGCCAGTCTCCAGATCTCAACCCCATAGAAAATCTTTGGAGGGAGTTGAAAGTCCGTGTTGCCCAGCGACAGCCCCAAAACATCACTGCTCTAGAGGAGATCTGCATGGAGGAATGGGCCAAAATACCAGCAACAGTGTGTGAAAACCTTGTGAAGACTTACAGAAAACGTTTGACCTGTGTCATTGCCAACAAAGGGTATATAACAAAGTATTGAGAAACTTTTGTTATTGACCAAATACGTATTTTCCACCATAATTTGCAAATAAATTCATTCAAAATCCTACAATGTGATTTTCTCATTTTGTCTGTCATAGTTGACGTGTACCTATGATGAAAATTACAGGCCTCTCTCATCTTTTTAAGTGGGAGAACTTGCACAATTGGTGGCTGACTAAATACTTTTTTTCCCCCACTGTATACCCAACCCCCCCCCCGTCTATGTAATCAAAGAAAAAAAGCGTGAGCTGCAGGGGAGAAGATGGCCGTGTGCTTCTGCATTCAACAGGAGAAGAGAAAAGGCCAACTCATTAGGGCTATTTTCCTTTTCTCTAACAGGTGTCATGTCAGGTCAGAGTCTGACAAGTAAAACCTCCCGAGATAAAAACCTGAACAAATTGAGAGTTCTAGTCGGAAAGGATGGGGGAGGGCAACATTACAATTGAGGAATCTGAGGAATGTGCCTGAGTTCATCATCTGAAGGGCAGATAGCCCGTTACTAACTGCCTCTATGAGAACTGTCAGATGGGTGTAAAGATCCCCCCCTCATCCGGGCAGGTCCAGCGATTCACAGGGAGCCCCCTCCCTGTCTGAAAGAGTTGCTTTCCCAGCATTCTGATACATTCTGTTGCTTGTAAAAACAATTGGGCAATGTTTATATGATCCCCTTTCAAACAGCCCCATTTTTACCTCTCTTGTCGACATTCACCTTTTATTTAGCCATTGCTTAGCGGCAAATGAGCAAGAAACATTCAAAGAGGTTAATCGAACTCAACCAAAACAATGGAATTGCAATGGAAATGCGTCAGGAAAAGGGGCGTGGGGGAAAGATCCAGAGTCTCCTCATTGCCCCCCAGCAAAATTAGCCTACATTCAGGTTGTTTATACAGTGGGGAAAAAAAGTATTTAGTCAGCCACCAATTGTGCAAGTTCTCCCACTTAAAAAGATGAGAGAGGCCTGTAATTTTCATCATAGGTACACGTCAACTATGACAGACAAATTGTGAGAAAAAAAAATTCAGAAAATCACATTGTAGGATTTTTTATGAATTTATTTGCAAATTATGGTGGAAAATAAGTATTTGGTCAATAACAAAAGTTTCTCAATACTTTGTTATATACCCTTTGTTGGCAATGACACAGGTCAAACGTTTTCTGTAAGTATTCACAAGGTTTTCACACACTGTTGCTGGTATTTTGGCCCATTCCTCCATGCAGATCTCCTCTAGAGCAGTGATGTTTTGGGGCTGTCGCTGGGCAACACAGACTTTCAAGATTTTCTATGGGGTTGAGATCTGGAGACTGGCTAGGCCACTCCAGGACCTTGAAATGCTTCTTACGAAGCCACTCCTTCGTTGCCCGGGCGGTGTGTTTGGGATCATTGTCATGCTGAAAAACCCAGCCACGTTTCATCTTCAATGCCCTTGCTGATGGAAGGTGGTTTTCACTCAAAATCTCATGATACATGGCCCCATTCATTCTTTCCTTTACACGGATCAGTCGTCCTGGTCCCTTTGCAGAAAAACAGCCCCAAAGCATGATGTTTTCACCCCCATGCTTCACAGTAGGTATGGTGTTCTTTGGATGCAACTCAGCATTCTTTGTCCTCCAAACACGACGAGTTGAGTTTTTACCAAAAAGTTATATTTTGGTTTCATCTGACCATATGACATTCTCCCAATCCTCTTCTGGATCATCCAAATGCACTCTAGCAAACTTCAGACGGACCTGGACATGTCCTGGCTTAAGCAGGGGGACACGTCTCGCACTGCAGGATTTGAGTCCCTGGCGGCGTAGTGTGTTACTGATGGTAGGCTTTGTTACTTTGGTCCCAGCTCTCTGCAGGTCATTCACTAGGTCCCCCCGTGTGGTTCTGGGATTTTTGCTCACCGTTCTTGTGATCATTTTGACCCCACGGGGTGAGATCTTGCGTGGAGCCCCAGATCGAGGGAGATTATCAGTGGTCTTGTATGTCTTCCATTTCCTAATAATTGCTCCCACAGTTGATTTCTTCAAACCAAGCTGCTTACCTATTGCAGATTCAGTCTTCCCAGCCTGGTGCAGGTCTACAATTTTGTTTCTGGTGTCCTTTGACAGCTCTTTGGTCTTGGCCATAGTGGAGTTTGGAGTGTGACTGTTTGAGGTTGTTGACAGGTGTCTTTTATACTGATAACAAGTTCAAACAGGTGCCATTAATACAGGTAACGAGTGGAGGACAGAGGAGCCTCTTAAAGAAGTAGTTACAGGTCTGTGAGAGCCAGAAATCTTGCTTGTTTGTAGGTGACCAAATACTTATTTTCCACCATAATTTGCAAATAAAATCATTAAAAATCCTACAATGTGATTTTCTGGATTTTTTTCTCAATTTGTCTGTCATAGTTGACATGTACCTATGATGAAAATTACAGGCCTCTCTCATCTTTTTAAGTGGGAGAACTTGCACAATTGGTGGCTGACTAAATACTTTTTTTCCCCACTGTATGTGTATTCAACACAATGTTGAGGTAAAAATCCAAGTATAATGCTTGTATGGATTTCAACACTAACACATGTTCATGTCATCGTTACCAATCAACTGCATTACAGTTAAAAACAACTGACTACGATCTCCGATTTCTGTATGCTAGCTATGCTAACCAACTTATAAGAAAGAGAGTTAGCATTTAGCAGTCACTTCTTCTAAAAATGAAAAGGGATAACTTCTACATGTTATGCAGCGAAAACAGCCAAATACATCTAAGTAACCACATTGTGGGCCTGTTACAATACATAAATCATGACGGATTTGACGAATATCCACTTTGTTAGATCAGATGTTGAATGTGTGTCAATCTGGTCAATGGAACGTCTGCATTGACTCCTTTAACGCCTCTATTAATCAAGTTCTAAATTCCTCCGATAGGACAGAATGCACTGCGTTCGTTTCTTCACATTCACGACAGTAAGTTAGCAGCTCGCCATACATGATTTTCCTTTTATGGGGAATAAAAAGTTGGTTACTGTTAAATTCAAAACGTTTTCAGATATGCTCTGGTAATTATATGTTCTGCTAACAAGCTAGCAACAAACCAAAACGTTGTCTAGAAAGTTGCTTTTAGTTGCCTGACTTGCTAGATTGAGAAAAATAAAAATAAAAATTGTAATGCAATTTTTTTAACAGGTGAAGTTGCTGTTTGAAACAGGCTGCTGCATGCAGACTGCCATTTTGTTTATACTTTTTCATAAATGACAACGACAAGTTTGATGACGTCGGACAACAACAATAGAATGTTCACGATGCGTGCCAAAGCCGGTAAGATGAAAGGGGACATTTATACTGAGGGGTTGGCGGGACTAGGTCGGTTGGTGGAAATAAACTAGGCTTTGTTGCCGGCAATACCTTTCAGATATAAAGAAAAGTTGGCAGAATGCTAAAGTTGGCAGGTTTTCTTCTTGGTTTGAAAGGGATATGAGAAACATCGCAATGATGCCAAAAAGCTGACAGCTCTTTATTTCCACCAAATCATTGCCCCTGTTGTACTTTAGGTGGTCAATCAAAATGTTCCGAACAGTTGAAATCCAAGGGACAACAACATGCAAACATGAAAAGGTTGCCATGCTATTATCTTTCAAACACTGCTGTACGTTGCAGAGGAAATCAGACTAACTAAGCCTGGGTTCTGAGTAACTTGGCTGGTATATTAGAGACATGTGGAATCCTGTAATACTGTTGATAGTTACACATTAATGTTCTTGTAAATATATAACCAAGTTTCAATTTGTTCCTTTCTCACATGACTTGGGCTACATGTTTTGCATTCTAGTTAAATTTGCCTAATTCTAGTCTAATTCAATTCAGTGGGAAACTTTTAGGACAAATGTAGGCTTATTTGTACTTATAAGCAATTCTTCACATGATAGTGGAATGCTGTTCCTATCAACTCAATCTCCCCCCTGCTTTAGCAGTAAACACAGAAGCAGCCTGCCTGCAGGAACAGATTGGTGGTGAGGGGATTAAAATCATTGCACATCCTCCCAAGACGGAGGTAGACTAGTCGTAGTGGACCATTGTTGAGGTGAGAATACTGAACAACAATGTAGTATCCTGGGGGGTGGGTGGAGGAGAGGTTCTCTGAGGTCACGTCCCAAATGGCACCCTATTCCCTATATAGTGCACTACTTTTGACCAGAACCCTTGGGAGCCCTGGTCAAAAGTAGTGCACTATATTGGGAATAGGGTGCCATTTGGGATACAACCAGTGTCCACCATGGGGTCTCCAATTAAGGAAGGCAGAGGAGGACAGGCAGGGACCAAGGGTGGAAGGGAGGTAATGATTGCTTTTAATGGTTAAAGACAGTGCCCCATCATTCATTCAAACTTTGGGCGGGATCTCATCTCCATAGTTACCAGTCTGAAAAGAAAAAGACTAGCTGTGCTATGCTGGCAAGCCTGTGACTGTCCCACTAGCTACTGTCCCTTGACTACTGAATTATTTTGGTAGGCTACATCATGGGAAGATCGAGGTAATCCGATAAATACAGAGATTTATTAAAATATGTATATGAGCAAACTAGGTTAATAAAACCTGTGAGAAAGTTTTACAGACAGTGCTGTAGGCCATTCTATTTATGCATTACCGGAAACAAACAAACAAAGTTACACAAAAACAGATTTATTTGGTTTCAAAATATTAAGAACTTAGCAAACTAAAACCCTACGCTGCTTTGTTTTGTCATTGATGTAGGCTTAGATCCATGGGGTCACAAAACGGAGACCCTGTTTGGCTAAGCTTTAATTGCTCAGGCCACCTAAGATGAAGCCACTCAGCCTATAGGCGTTACAACACGAGGATGACAGGCATTACAACACGAGGATGACAGGACAAACTAAAAATGGCCCGCGTTGCCCACCCCACCTAAATTAATCAAGACAAAAGATCTCAGTTAGACACAGCAGGAACAATTTGCTCACAACGTCGCTCCACAGCCCTCTGAATCCTATAGTTGGACAAGTGTAATCAATGTCTGTGGCTTTATGAAAACCTACTATGGAATAGGTAACTTACAGAACAACAAATGTATCTATACTGAACAAAAATATAAATGCAACATGTAAAGTGTTGGTTCCATGTTTCATGAGCTGAAATAAAAGATCCCAGAAATGTTCCATATGCACAGAAAGCTTATTTCTCAAAAATGTTGTGCACAAACTTGTTTACATCCCTGTTAGTGAGCATTGCTCCTTTGACAAGATAATCCGTCCTCTGTTGCTCAGCTGGTAGAGCACGGTGCTTGTAACGCCAAGGTAGTGGGTTCGATCCCCGGGACCACCCATACACAAAAAAAATATATATGTATGCACGCATGACTAAGTCGCTTTGGATAAAAGCGTCTGCTAAATGGCATATTATTATTATTATTATAAATTGTCACACAACACAATGCCACAGATGTCTCAAGTTGAGGGAGCATGCAATTTGCATGCTGACTGCAGGAATGTCCACCAGAGCTGTTGCCAGAGAATTGAACGTTCATTTCTCTACCATAAGCCGGCTCCAGCGTCGTTTTAGAGAATTTGGCAGTACGTCCAACCGGCCTCACAACCGCAGACCACGTATAAACACGCCAGCCCGGGACCTCGACATCTGGCTTCTTCACCTACGAGATAGTCTGAGACCAGCCATCCGGATGTTGAAATTGTGAGTCTGCACAACATAAGAATTTCTGCACAAACTGTCAGAAAACATCTCAGGAAAGCTCATCTGCGTGCTCGTGGTCCTCACTAACAGGGATATAAAAATAATTGTGCACAACATTTGAGAGAAATAAGCTTTTTGTGTGTATGGAACATTTCTGGGATCTTTTATTTCAGCTCATGAGACCAGCACTTTACATGTTGCGTTTATGTTTCTTTTAATTATATATTAACGTTAGTATGAATAGCCTAATGCCTCGAATCTTATAGCGCTGCACTGAATAGGCCACGTACAGTAGTCTGATGAATGCTCACTCACTGTCTGCCAATCTCTTTTAAAAACCACATCAGACAGACATCTCACCAGATATCTATTTCTAAAAAAGAAAGAAAGCCAAACAAGTCATAAAAATGGGCTTTTCTGCTCCGTATAACAATACGCATGCTGGTGGTATGCAGTGAGACTGCCAGGGGATTTGTAAATTACTATGTGGTTTTTCTTTCATCTGAAACATTTGGATTGTCTAAAATTGTAAAAATAAAACGTAATAATATATAACTGCTTGTACTGTGTAAGTGTAAAAGGTTATGCCAGTGTGCTTTGTTTCCTTGTTCAAATTAAATCACAATCTGATCACATTTGATCTTGAAAGACCCAGTGCAGTCAAAAACGTGATTTTCCTGTGTTTTATATACATTTCCACCCTAAGAGGTTGGAATTATATTGTGAAATTGTGAAAATCATGACAATGCCCTTTTAATGTAAGAGCTGTTTGAAAAGACTGCATGACATTTCAGTCTGTTTTGGTGGGATGGAGCTTTTGCCTTTCCATTGTGACATCACCATGCGGTAAATTAGTTAATAGACCAATAAGAAAGAGAGTTCCCACTCAGACCACTCCCAAACAGTCCTAGCACAATTCTTGCTTGAAGAATTGCTCTTTGCTATTAAGCTATTTTTGACCATTTTAATTGAAAACAGATCACAGTAAGGTACTTCATTGCTACCCAGAAATTTGATATTGAGATAAAAACAGCTGCATTGGACTTTCAAAATTGGGTACTTGTGAGGCTGACCATAAGGGATGTTAAATAATTAAGAAGTATGCCACAAAGATTAAATGGAAACATTCAAGGTCTGATAAGGCACATCTGGCAGTAGTGCTGCATACATCTGCAGTTTTCTTGAAGTTGCTCAAGCAAGGGCAGACTGAGGGCAAGCCAGCGATGGGTGTGATAAGTGTGTGATATGCTTTCCGCTTCAACTGTTCATGCAGAGAATTTACAGCAAACAAACAATGTAGTAGTATAGACTAATAGGCTCGTAAAATAACTCTGTTCTGCCACATCTGGTCTCTTGGCCCTCCCACCCCAACGGAAGAGCAGCTCCCGCTCAGACCTGAGCCTCCATTTGCCATTGAAATGCTCAGTCAGATCATGTTGGCGTGTTGATACAAATTTAAATCTTTACATACACAGCCCTGATTGGCGGATAGGATCGTCTAGACTCTAGCGCCTACTCTGCTTACCCCTTCAAAGTAGGAGGATACATATGCAAATAAAAGGTGAGTGGTCATTGGTCAGAATATTCAGAACAGATTGTGGTGTCATGATCTGGGCCAAAAACTCCATCCCACCTGAACAGGCTGAAGTTCCAGGCATTTTTGTTTTCAAACAGCTCTTACACAAAAAGGGCATTATCATCATTTTCACAATTTCAGAGTGTTATTTCGACCTCAGTGTGGTAATATCATAAAAAACAGGCAAATTACATTTGACTACACTGCCCCTTTAAAGAGTATCTTAAATAAATCCCACGGTGCTCCCCACCCCCCAAAAAAGAAAAGGCACTTGTCTTTTCCTCCTACCACTGACTTTGCTGATAACTACTTTATTAAGGGAAAATGTACTTGCTATAATTGTGATGTTGTTGTCTCACCTAGCTATCTTAAGATGAATATACTAATTGTAAGTCGCTCTGGATAAGAGTGTCTGCTAAATGACTAAAATGTAAATGTAAAATGAGGATCTCATTTAGAGGAAGACAGGAGTGGTAAGGGGTTTTGCCTCACTCCATTCCTCTCGACTTTGTCTGTACTTGCATAGCCAGCCTCATAGTTAAAGATAAATGTAAAAGCACTTCAAGAACAAAAATATATTCCAAAAGGGTGCTAGTGTTGACTCTACAAAGTATTAGCATTAATTGACCTAGATATTTCCGTTCCCTGACCTATCACCCAGACCCACAATCCATATAAGAATTGTTTAGAGGCACGGGCTTACCAGTGTTGAACTTGGGGAGAATTGAGGACAGACTTTAATGCATCAAAGTAAATCAAAAGATAATCAAACAAACATGGGTCTTTAGTTCTTACTATACAAAACCGTTTTCCCAGACGCATGTTTTAACATGGATGTCAGACATGTAACAGCTGCATAAACAGTTACTGAGTCACGCCAAACCTTATGTCCGGCCTCCTCAAATACCATTCTAATGGGGTTGACAGTGAGACTACCATCACTGCCTCTGGGTGGGAGTCGTAGCAAGAAATAATCCCTGATTTATGCATGAAATACTCCTCTACTTCCGATTTCCAGGCCTGCAGTTATCAATAACACATTTACACAGATAAAGGTGTCACAGACTAACTACAAACAACTGGCCTAATGTTGACAGTACAAACATACAGATTCAATCATTAGCTGTGTGGGGCTGTATGGGTTTTGAACACTACTCAAAAGGGAAGAATCTTGATCATCTAATAAAACAGGGCATCATGAAAGTTCACGTCCTTTGATGGAACGGCCTGTTCAGACAGGAAACAAAACTGTCACACACCCCAAGCCACCACCACAATCTCACTGAAGCATCAAAACGTAATAACTTGGGGATTCTCCGAAATGAACAAAACATTTGTGGGAAATTAATGAAGTTTGGAGGTCTTCTGTATTATCGCCCATCTCCATCAATTAATACAATTATAAAATGCAGCTGGAAAATATGACGTTTCCAAATATCACGTTTCTACCTGGGTTATGTATAAATCAGTTCAAGCCTGACACCATACCCATAATTATCTGTTTACTACTATTTGCAGTGTGCCTTGAAAGACCCCTCCCTCCCCCCCACAAGGGGATCCTTCCACACTCAGCACAGGCTAAAATTACCCTGCAAGCATCTGCATGCCTGTGTAATGCATCTCTTTCACAGACGCACACAGTCTAAAATAATAGAAAATCCTCTCCTTTAGGGATTTAATCATTTCCTGGCACAGCAAAATACCCATTTCTCAATGTAGACAACAACAACCTGGCCCCACCACACAGTTCAAGTGCACTTCCTATTTGTTTTTTGGGAGGTCAGTGTGTTGCCTAAGCCAAGTCTGTCAAGTCTATTTCCCACAGCCTTAGGTTCTGGCAGGGCGGAAGTGGATAGCAATGCAGGTTCAGTCAGTGTGTGGAAAGGGCGACAAGCGCAGTCACATAGCAAGGTCGCCAGCTACTAATGCTGTGTCAATATGGTAAGTCATATTAAAAACTGCTGGTCTGATTACACATTGGAGCGAAGATTACATGTCAATGCTTGGAAACACTGGCACACCCAGTAGCTCTTTCTAGGTAACCACTGGTCTAGGATATATAGATAAATATGAATGTTGTTTAAATAAGCACTTTTTTCAAAAATGTATTTAAGCCACAGTATATGTTTTGGATCCTGGGGTAAAGAACTTAAACTCTGCTGGTAGAAATTGGGATCTACCAGCTTCGACGACCATAGCCCAAAATACCCCCCTGGAGATAACACACCTTAGGGATAGTAGCCAAGCAAAGGTCTAAAATACATTATGTTGGCACAAAGATGGCAATTTCATCCAGCAAGGCATTTTTATTGACAGATCTCCACCGAGAAATGCTCGTTTAAAAACCCTGCAATATACAAAAAGTGAATCCAGCCACTGAAATAACAGAAAACCTAGAGAACAGATCAAGCCATGATAAAAGTTAGACTAAAAGAGAAAACTTTAATTTCAGATACAAGAGAATAGTACTATTTAAAGGCTCCTCTCCAAGAGATAAGCAAGGAGACATTCTCCCTACTAGACAAAATCAAAAATGTTAAGCACACCCTCCTCCGCTTCACAGCAGATGAACTTGACTTCTGAGCTTTCAGATTCCATCGTCGCATCTTTTGAACAGAGATTGTTGAGTCTAAACCAGCATGAGGAAAGCAAAAGAGAGGATTCACATTTTCAGTCAGCGGTCACAAAAAAAAAATATATTTAGTTAACCCAGTAGACCTGCATATTTTTCTAGACATTATCAGGTATATGATAACTGGTCATAAAATCATTTTGTTTATAGAAGCTTTCACAACTTAGCTAATGACTTAACATGCACCGTTTAAAAGGCTTTCTGTTATCAATGTTGTGTTACAGTGAGGAATGAATAAAAGAAGCAAGCGCACAGAAAAAAACCTGAGCTGTCATGATAGACACCTTGAATTAGATGGCACAGCATTTCCAAACATTCACTGGCCATTCCTTGCTAAATATGGTCTATGAATAAATAAGTGGGCATTGGACAGCTGCTGAGACTAAAACAAGGCTAACCAGATAAATGTGTTTGGGTGTAACGCACTGTTATCAAATAAGCATTTAGATCATCTAATACCAATTAGAGTACGCAACATGTTTTATTTAGATTATTTTGAAGTAGTTTGTCATCCAATTATATATATATATTTTTTTTTACATGGGACTTTAACAGTTGACAATCAACCCATGCTAATTGGTAGGGGGAGGCTAAAACAGAGGTCAGAGAAAAGCTCCTTCATTAGGTATTCAGTTGTTTGCCAAACACAATGACAGGTTTGAGGGCATCGCACTTTCAAATCCTATCATTCTTAGGCTGCCATTACACGGCGCAACTTGCACGCACTTCTAGTTGCTTGCATGAGTTGCTTCCCCCCGCAACTAATAAGCAACTTGGTTGCATCCAGTTGAAACGTTTTAACTTTATGCAACTAGTTGCAAGCAACAGCCAATCAAAACCAACACTTGTCACATGATCCATTGAAAGGTTCAGAATTCCAACCCAGTTGTCATGTCAACACAGCTGTCAGTGCTGCGCAGCACAACCCACGATCAGCGTTGACAGAACAGAGACTAGCACAACAGGAGATGTATGCAAATTATTGTACATGGTTTAGCAGTCAATAAATGTAATTTCGAAGTGAACCCAAATCTCTCCCTGACCAGTTTCAACTGAAAGTGTCCACCATGAACTGTGCTAGCTAGCTTAGTTCATTGCTAGCTTGGTTAGCTTGTTGCTAGCTAGCTAGCTTGCCAACCAGCTAGCTGTGTCAGTGTTTGCAATGTAATTTTGGCTAGCTAGCGGCAAAATTTTTAAATATATAGTAAAAATATAAATAATACGGAATAAGGCTTTTAATTGTTTTTTTGGACACATATTTAACCCCTTATTTTTGTTGGCACAAAACTACCTCCATACTTCCATTTGTTTGAATGGGCTACCTTCAGACGTGTCCCGTGACACGTGGGGGTTGTAGAGCAAAACAATAATAGTTTGTAGGCCAAACCGTTCGGACTCTACAGACGTTTAGGTGATAAGACCGATTTTCAGGACGTCTCATGGTCTGACAAACACCGCTCTAGCTCTGCCACCTTTCACCGCATATGCTGAAGGCGCAGAGGCAGATGCTGTGGATTGAGACGCAGCCCGTGCAAAAAACCTGATTTCTCTAGTTTAAACTGATGGGTTTTGATGGGATTTTTTTTTAAATGTTACTTAGATTCATCGGGTTTGAGTTGCTTCATGTAACAGCAAAGTTGCTTGAGATGTCACTTGCAACTGCAACTCAAATTGCGTGAAAGTTGCTTTGTGTAACTCCAGCCTTAGGGTGTCATTCGCACAGATTTCTCAGGAGATCGTGCCAGTACTAAATACTGGGATAGGCCTAAACCTTTTAACCCATTTAGGCCAGCATCAACACATGATTGAGATTTAAAGGTACAATAGACAAGTCTGGATGGACTTTGGCACAATGTCAACGCTGGTGGCAGTGAGAGTAATTGCATGTTGGACTCTGGAACGTGCTTATCTCGTCCCGCCATGCTTTTTGCGAGCACGTGCTAGACTGACAGGGCTGTCTGACAGACTGCCTGCTTAGAATGCGTGGACTTCCCATTGACGGAGAAAAATGTTTGGGCTCTCGTCGAGCAGAAGTTCGATAATGGAAATTGATGACATAACATCTCACACACATTAAAGTTTACAGCTTTGGTGAAACTACTTTCTATTGCGGCAGCCTGGCTGTCTCATGCCCCTATCAGCTGTCTGTCGTTGGCAAAAAAAATACATTTTAGCATGAAACAATTGGCTAAAGCAAAAACATCAACATACATTTGGAACATGAAATAAATGTGCATCCAATCTGATGCCAGAAATGTTGATACTTTAGCAATGAAAATTATTTTGCAAAGCTATATATTGGCCTATATTGCATAAGAAAAAACATTGTATAAAGAAGACTAGCAAATTATACAGACACACAACAATTGATCAAATTTAACCACCCACAACTCAACATAGGATTTCAGACAATTTAGACATCTTATGTAGTAGCAGTAACATTACTGTATTACCATCCTATCCTCAGTCAGGGTTTCCCAAAGTTGATCCTGTGGCCCCCCTGGGTGCACGTTTTGTTTTTTTCCCCTAGCACTACACAGCTGATTTAAATAACCAACTCATCATCAAGCTATGATTATCTGAATCAGTTGTGTAGTGCTTGGGCAAAAACCAAAACGTGCACCGAGGGGGGACCCCAGGACCGAGTTTGGGAAACCCTGCTCTGAGTGACATATGTGAGTGACATAAATTGTACAATATGGCAGTAGTTAGGTTATCAGGCCTAGGTATCTTGGCATCCCCTGGTCAGATGTTGGCCGGCTCCCCCAAAACTGCTCTGTGGAGGTCTGGGGTGTAGATGCAGTTGTTGTGTCTTCAATGCATAGATAATTTGTCTTACAAATACACACGCTTTGCTACTTGCATAGCCAAAATGGGGATGTGGTTCTGGAATAAATTAGAAACGGATTCTAAATGGAATCCCCTTTACATTACTAACGAGATCACCTCTTCACACATTAACACTTGTTATAAGGGCCTAGCTAATGTTATAAAACACAACTTATCTCGATTAAGGCTAGTTATTTCAGAGCTGGCCAAGACCAGACCAGACTAAAGGCTGCAATGGAATGGAATGGAATATGACAGTCAGAGTGATATGCTTAATTGCTTACTAATGAATGCCTACACACATAGTTGGCTAACTAGCTAGTTAGGTAGCTAGCTAAATACATTACATGGGCCGAAATGGACCTCTGAAAATTTAATTTGTTAAAATATTTAAACCACAGTCTGCATAGCAAATTTATGTGGTGCTTAGCAAAGTGTGCTAGCTGACTTTGCTCAAATTAACACCCCGCCACTTGCCAAATGCGGGTAGATTTTGGCATTAGCGGGTAAGATGTCTATTTCATTAGCCACGTTGGTGGGTGGTCAGGGATACACAGTGTGAGCATTCCACTGGCCTTTGTGAGTAAAAATAGTAAAGTATGATCACATTTATAGTAAAATAAATGCTGCAGTAGCTGTTTTCAAAGTATTTCTGCCGTTTTGTTTCATAGCTGGTAAATTAATCGCACAAAGTCAAAGAACTACGAATCCTATATAGCCTATCCCACCTCGCGCTGAAACAATGCCTGGCTGGGGATGGTGCGTGAAGAGCTGAGTGTAATATAATTTTTTAGAAGTGCTGCGCCCATGCATAAAAGTTGGTCTAATTTACTTTAAACGAAAGTCTACTGCAGTGAGACTTTGTCCTTGTGTTTCTTGGCTATTTACATTGTTTTGTTCACAAGCTAGGTTGTTTTTCAATGTTTGAGTTTCAACTGCTAGGGAAGAGCTTCTACTAGTCAGACTCAATCTCACAGGCACAAACATGACTCGAGTCGCGTTACCACGGTAACCTCCCGCCCTTAAAGGGGCAGATGAAAATGTTAGTCTCATTTGTGATATTTTGGTTAAAAGACTCAGGTCAAAAAAAATGAAATGAAACAACACACCACATTACTTCTTACTAGTAATACATTTATTGTTTTAGAAACATTACAAAGCATACTCATGTTTTTTGTGTGTTTTGTTGGTGTAATTGTATTGAAAAATAAATAATTTGGCTGGTAAAAAATCTTTGTGGCTGCCACAGTGGCTGGTGGACCAAAAAGTTAATTTTAGGCTTTGCTAGCTAGCTTGGCTAGCTTTTTACATCAAGTCAGTAAAATATATAATGCTTAGCTGGAACATAGTATGAATAACGTTAGATGACTAGTATGATTTATAACAGAGAGGAATAGTTAGTAAATGCTGCTAAGCTAACGTTAGTTTTGAGTTCTAGCTAGCTTACCAGCTTTGAGTGGATTATTGTTACGGTCCGTCCATCAGTTCCCGAAGTACCTATCCACTCCTTCCGATCACCCTGGTCTTTCCACAACCTTCATCCAACTTACTCTTTGCTGGTCAAACTTTTTTTTAGCAAATAGTTTGCCATCTGTTTGCGGTTGACAGCATAGTCCTTGGTGAAACTTATTTTCGTTCGCTCCGTAATGTTGTCCATGTTTGTTGTGGGGTGAGTGACTGGGGTCCTTACAGGGGATTTCCACATAATACGATAATTTGGATAGCCATGCTCATGTTGTGGTCCTCTGTAGCTCAGCTGGTAGAGCACGGCGCTTGTAACGCTAAGGTAGTGGGTTCGATCCCCGGGACCACCCATACACAAAAAATGTATGCACGCATGACTGTAAGTCGCTTTGGATAAAAGCGTCTGCTAAATGGCATATTATTATTATTATGTTGGTGCTAGCAAGCAGGCTAGGTATCAACAGCCAATCCAGTAGGGGCTGGAAACTATAATGAGCTTCGACTGGTCAATAGCACCGCGATGTTGCAGAGTATTTGCATAAAGTTCCGCTTTCCCCAACTTTGATTCCGCCCTGTTCACGCTCCCTCTCCGATGCTCACATCTTGTCATCACCTGTGGAAAACCACTTTTAGGAGGCAAGTGGCCACGCCTCTTACGTGAGAGTGCACAGGCCAAATTTCCCGCAAATCAGACCCAACCAATGTAATTATAGCTGCGGCCACAGACTTCAAAGCATTTTATTTTCTTATCCTTGCCACTTTATATTGGCTTTTGAATGAAAATTGTTGACATACAGTGCCTTCAGAAAGTATTCATGCCCCTCGACTTTTTCCAAATTTTGTGTTACAGCCCGAATTTAAAATTGATTAAATTGAGATTTTGTGTTACTGGCCGACACACAATACCCCATAATGTCAAACAACCCCTTTGTTATGGCAAGCATAAATAAATTCAGGAGTAAAAATTTGCACATAAGTCAGATAATAAGTTACATGGACACACTGTGTGTAATAATAGTGTTTAACATGATTTCTGAATGACTACCTCATCTCTGTACCCTACACATACAATTATCTGTAAGGTCCCTCAGTCGAGCAGTGAATTTCAAACACAGATTCAACCACAAAGATCAGGAAGGTTTTCCAATGCCTCGCAAATAAGGGCATCTATTGGTAGATGGGTAAAAAATTAAATAATAACAGACATAAAATATCCCTTTGAGCATGGTGAAGTTAATAATTACACGTTGGATGGTGTATCAATACACCCAGTCACTACAAAGATACAGGCATCCTTCCTAGCTTTTTTTCTCTCAAACTAGAAAAATTTGACCGAACGGCTATCAGCCTACCTTGGCAGGAACAACTCATTAGTGACAGCATGTGACAATGCAGCAAGAGGTGCTTTGATTTGGCAGTGCAAAGGACTGCCCCTAAACCTTCCACTGCCCTTATAATTAGCTCAGAGCGGCAAGAATGTTAAGTTTCAACTTCAAAGTAAACAATGATGAATGGACAGCAAACATAGGGTGTAATTAAGCTTTTTAGGGATCCCCATCACAGAATGAATCTTGAGAGTGTAAGGTCTCCAAAAAGATAAGGTTCTGTCTTGAGGGCTGTGCGTAAGAGACTTTCCCTATAAGATGGAAAGACAGGCAGGTAAATTAAAGGAACAGAGAGATCCAGGAGAGAAAGAGAGGAGGATGGGCGGGATAGAGGGGACGATATGGTCAGACGGATAGGAATGACTAAACAAAAAGGCTAATCCAGCAACTGAATAACCCCTCCCCAGGTAAAGGAAAAAGACAAAGGAGTTTTGTGAGGTTGTATGACTTTAGGAGGGGAAGGTGGGGAGCAGTCACCCATGCCTCAGATCTAAAGATAGGACTCTGTCTTCGTCAGAGACTCTGGCGGCACCTTTGATAGAGAGAGGGTTTATTCAAAGAGTTACAAGTTTAAACTGCCACTGGTGGAAATCCTAAAATGGCTGCATTTTTGCTTTAATAATGTGTCCTTGGAAAAGTTATTCCTGGTTGACAATATTTGAAGAACTAAGTGACCCTGAGCAGTGATTTGCTCACCAAGGGTGGTCATCAACTCAAATACAAATGCAAGTGCGTCGAACAACTCAAATCAAATAGGCCTAATATCTAAGCTATAATGACTAATATTCAGGAGTGCTTCAATTACTTGCGCTAAAAACATAATAGTACAGGTAAAGCAAAGGCTAGCCAGCTCACTTTGGATTTTTTTTGCAAGAAGCACAAGATTTTGCCTAATGGACAGAAAGAATAGCCTACACTTCAATTTATGAAGACTGGGCCTAATCCATGTGAAATGAACTAGTAGGAACAAAGACCAGAGTTTGGCTACATTTTAGTCATTTAGCAGACGCTCTTATCCAGAGCGACTTACAGTTAGTGAGTGCATACATTATTTATTTTTTCATACTGGCCCCCCGTGGGCACAGCTTAGACCACTGCGCCATTCGGGAGACCTTATCTACTATCACCTACAGTGGGGGAAAAAAGTATTTAGTCAGCCACCAATTGTGCAAGTTCTCCCACTTAAAAAGATGAGAGAGGCCTGTAATTTTCATCATAGGTACACGTCAACTATGACAGACAAATTGAGAAAAAAAATCCAGAAAATCACATTGTAGGATCTTTTATGAATTGATTTGCAAATTATGGTGGAAAATAAGTATTTGGTCACCTACAAACAAGCAAGATTTCTGGCTCTCACAGACCTGTAACTTCTTCTTTAAGAGGCTCCTCTGTCCTCCACTCGTTACCTGTATTAATGGCACCTGTTTGAACTTGTTATCAGTATAAAAGACACCTGTCCACAACCTCAAACAGTCACACTCCAAACTCCACTATGGCCAAGACCAAAGAGCTGTCAAAGGACACCAGAAACAAAATTGTAGACCTGCACCAGGCTGGGAAGACTGAATCTGCAATAGGTAAGCAGCTTGGTTTGAAGAAATCAACTGTGGGAGCAATTATTAGGAAATTGAAGACATACAAGACCACTGATAATCTCCCTCGATCTGGGGCTCCACGCAAGATCTCACCCCGTGGGGTCAAAATGATCACAAGAACGGTGAGCAAAAATCCCAGAACCACACGGGGGGACCTAGTGAATGACCTGCAGAGAGCTGGGACCAAAGTAACAAAGCCTACCATCAGTAACACACTACGCCGCCAGGGACTCAAATCCTGCAGTGCCAGACGTGTCCCCCTGCTTAAGCCAGTACATGTCCAGGCCCGTCTGAAGTTTGCTAGAGTGCATTTGGATGATCCAGAAGAGGATTGGGAGAATGTCATATGGTCAGATGAAACCAAAATATAACTTTTTGGTAAAAACTCAACTCGTCGTGTTTGGAGGACAAAGAATGCTGAGTTGCATCCAAAGAACACCATACCTACTGTGAAGCATGGGGGTGGAAACATCATGCTTTGGGGCTGTTTTTCTGCAAAGGGACCAGGACGACTGATCCGTGTAAAGGAAAGAATGAATGAGGCCATGTATCGTGAGATTTTGAGTGAAAACCTCCTTCCATCAGCAAGGGCATTGAAGATGAAACGTGGCTGGGTCTTTCACATGACAATGATCCCAAACACACCGCCCGGGCATGAAGGAGTGGCTTCGTAAGAAGCATTTCAAGGTCCTGGAGTAGCCTAGCCAGTCTCCAGATCTCAACCCCATAGAAAATCTTTGGAGGGAGTTGAAAGTCCGTGTTGACCAGCGACAGCCCCAAAACATCACTGCTCTAGAGGAGATCTGCATGGAGGAATGGGCCAAAATACCAGCAACAGTGTGTGAAAACCTTGTGAAGACTTACAGAAAACGTTTGACCTGTGTCATTGCCAACAAAGGGTATATAACAAAGTATTGAGAAACTTTTGTTATTGACCAAATACTTATTTTCCACCATAATTTGCAAATAAATTCATAAAAAGTCCTACAATGTGATTTTCTGGATTTTTTCCCCTCATTTTGTCTGTCATAGTTGACGTGTACCTAAGATGAAAATTACAGGCCTCTCTCATCTTTTTAAGTGGGAGAACTTGCACAATTGGTGGCTGACTAAATACTTTTTTTCCCCACTGTACATATCAGTGATCAGCCACTGAAGTCCAGTGGTCCTCTGTACAAAGGAGGGAATGTCACAACAAAGTGAAGAAATGGCCTTGTTGTTCCACAGGAAGAGATTATATTTGGCCAGGCAGACAAGGGAAGTCACAGCAGTGAATCTGATTATACCCCTGTCTTGACTTTAGTCTGCGGAAACCCAAGTGATCAAGCCCTGCTCAAACACAACATAGGTCTGGTTGAGCAGCTAATTTCTAAAATGTGGTTTGTTAGAGGAGTAAAGAAATTAAAGGCTGCACACCCATTAGCTCTCCTGGAGGATGGTTGACCACCATTGATGTACACTGAGTGTACAAAACATTAGGAACACCTGCTCTTTTCATGACATAGACTGACCAGGTGAAAACTATGATCCCTTATTGATGTCACTTGTTAAATCCACCTCAATCCGTGTAGATGAAGGGGAGGAGACAGGTTAAAGAAGGATTTTTAAGCCTTGAGACAATTGAGACATGGATTGTGTATGTGTGCCATTCAGAGGGTGAATGGGCAAGACAAAACATTGAAGTGCCTTTGAACGGGGTATGGTAGTAGGTGCCAGGGCACTGGTTTGTGTCAAGAACGGTAATGCTACTGGGTTGTTCACGCTCAACAGTTTCTCGTGGGTATTAAGAATGATCCACCACCCAAAGGACATCCAGCCAACTTGACAACTGTGGGAAGCATTGGAGTCAACATGGGCCAGCATCCCTGTGAAACACTTGACACCTTGTAGAATCCATGCCTGACAAATTGAGGCCGTTCAGAGGGAAAAAGCGGGGGTGCAACGCAATATCAGGAAGGTGTTCTTAATGTTTTGTACACTCAGTGTAAATCCCAAATGGAAGGCAAACAGATTGTTTGTCATCTGTAGCACCATAGACTCCACTGAACAGCCAAAACAAGATCAATAACTCAATGCATGCACACACTCCTATTGAATATGCATTCACCTGTATTGTGAATAGGCCTATGCAAACTTAATTTACCCAGTTTATCAAGAGATTTAACATTCAAATAAAATTATAATGTTGTTATGTAGTTAGATTGGTAAAAATCATTTCAAATGTATTGTTTGATTTTAAAAGTGATCCATTAATGCATATACAGCCGTCTCTGGAAAATGTTGTCATATAAATTTTAACATTTAATGATATTGAATATCG
Organism: Coregonus lavaretus; assembly: GCF_964263955.1. NCBI lineage: Eukaryota > Metazoa > Chordata > Actinopteri > Salmoniformes > Salmonidae > Coregonus > Coregonus lavaretus. The sequence continues at coordinate 28,976,645 of NC_140006.1, read as the reverse complement.
CCCTAAAATAAAATCGCCATTGCCCTCCTTGACCTGAAAAATCGGTATCTGTTGTTCTACTTAAAACTGTATACAGAGGAGAAAATAACAACAGTAGGGATTAACATGGGTAACCGGGAACACAAAATAAAATGACAAGACCCGGGAAATTACAAAACAAATTCCCCATGTCGGCACTAATGCAATTCCACTAAATACACAACATGCGCAGCATCAGATTAGCAAAAAAAAGAAGCAAATTATCCAAACAGGTTGTCGCGTGGAAGCCTTAAGCCTAGCGGATTTACTTCACACAAAATCGCTATAAATTCAAAGCACACGCATAATTGACACTGCCGGACTGCACACGCAACCCAAATGTAGTTAATAAACCCTACAGTAAACCCCTACTGCCTATAAAAGAACATGTGCCTCTTTGAGCTTTCATTCTGACTCTTCAGACAGTCACAAATTTGATAGGCCTATGCACAATTCACTACATAGGCATCTCCGTCACAGACAAGAAATCTTAACAATTCAGAGAGGCATGAAGGAAGATTTCTATCTTCTCCTGTCCTAGAGAGGATACTTTCCTATCCAGTCCCAATCCCACTGAAACCCCAAATCCCGACTCCTTTCCTAACTTTATTTTGTAATCCATAGGTTGCATTATCAAAGCACGTCTCTCGCCTATGCATGTCAAAATACCGCCATAACATTTCCCCCGCTTCTCTGCGCTGTCTCATAATTGCTGCCCATATGAGAGCTTTGGTAAAGAATTTGTGATCAATGAGAGATAGACATGGATATTTTTAAAAACAGAGTTGGTCCCCGTTAAGATCACTTGATATTTAAACTATTTACACTCTTCATCGCTCTGTTATTCATGAGCTGATCTGCTATCTGTTTAATCATCAACTCGATTTTGTCAAATATAGGATACAGTAGCTTCATTACTGGGATAGGTTCAGTAGATTGGGTTTCGGAGCTTATTTGCGCTTTGTTAAATGTACCTTAGCCTTTCCTAATTCAAAATTAAATTCAGATACCTGTGTGTGACCATCAGAAAAACCTAGGGCATTAGAAATATAAGGTTCCCACGCTGAGATAATTCCTTCACCAGCAAAACAATAGGATCTAACAGGATGACGTCTCACCCCCCCCCCATTCCCCACCATGTTCAGATTGGTATAATTTGCAACAGCTGGCCAGTCTTAAAAAATGACTGTTTTTTTATGGTGTTTGGGAAAGCCTACAACGAAAATTATGACTAGAGACCCCCAGGGACCAGAGAATGACTTTCCCAAAGGCTTTCCCACACTGCTGCGCACCATCTCATCTCTGGCGCAGACAAACCACTTCCTGTTTGCTGGCCAAAGCTATAGTCTGGCCGTTAACCACCTCCCAGATCACAGGAGAATCCAAGAACAGGATTCACATACTGAGAAAGACATATTGTACATTTTACTATATGTCACATTAACAAAACAAAGGGGTAAGTTATGGTGAAGAGTTTTTCACATCCTGATACTGAATGGTTTCAGAAGTAAGCCTACAGAGGATAGAGCATACAAAAGAGTTCAAGCACAACTTCAGTAGATTTGGCCAATGGTACATTGAAAGCAATCTTACAACTGTGTAGCATTAACTATTTGACGTACACATAAGAATGAATGGCTTTTTTGAGTGGACATGTCTCTGTCATATTAAAGTCACTAACTTGGGTTAATAAGCTATTTTACGATTGTTATCTGGATAATAGGCAGAACTGTTCATATCCTGCAGGTGTTCACTGCACGTTCATAGGAGTAAAACATTGTTCAGTTTGCTTTGTTAGTTTTTCCTTTACTACATTATGGTGCTGCTTCTTGGAATACAAATTGTAACCAACCTTGGCAACCATTTGTGCCCTGTTAAATAGCCTAAGTAGGGAGAATCCACACTATTTAGGAAAAAGCTTCCCTTCTCCTTTAAGGATCTCAACAAATGCCTTTAAAAGTACATTTCAAACAAAAACCTCTAGGGGATGTCTCCCTCATTGTTCACATTCTTCATAGAGACTGACATTTCAGGGCATAGGTGAAGAGAATTCCCCTCAGAAATGGGCACACCATGAATATTAATTTATCTTCAGCACTGAGTGTGGGCTAAACTGGGGAACATAATTTGCCTAGGGATTCAAGAGTGGAGGATACTATATCAGAGAGGCAGGACACATCTTCAACCTCTAGTTAAATGTCTGCCATGTTGACAAGTCGGGACATGCCTTCTTCCTGCCCAAACAAGCCCTTCAAGGGCATACTGAGATGAAAGTCATCAAAGCCTTGAATATATACAAACAAAAGCTTAAATCTTAACAAAATAAATATGGTCATTTAACCAGTACTTTTATCTTAAGTGACTTACTATTAACACTATTAAGTAGGACAGACAAGTAGGATAGATGTTTTACTTGTCCAAAAGCTCAAGTCACTTGTCCCTCCCCAAAAAAGGTCTAACACCATTTTTACATCATGGTACAAAATAAAATGCATTACTATCTTTTTTACCATAGAGAATCAGACAAAAATGTAGGCTACACTGCCTATTCAAGCCTGTCTCAAAATACAACACTGCCCCTTTAAGGCTCTCCTGGTGGATGATCAGCCACCTTTGGTAGACTATAAAATATTGCAACATTACAATTACAACCAAATACTTTATGTATTTTATAAAATAATTCCCTCCAGGGCTCGAAATTAAGGGCGACCCGTCATCCCTGGGCCGATTTAAAATATGTCTACAGTTCAAAACAGACTCTGGGACAGTTCTGGGACGACAGATCCAAAATTCATACAACCACTGCACAAAAACATTTTTTTAAAGCAATGAGGCTGATGCAACAGATCAGTCCGTTTAGTTTAAAATGTTGATACAATTCTTCATATTTTAAGCTCAACAATGCGCACATGGCTGTAAGCTATGCGCCAATGGGCTCCCGAGTGGTGCAGCGGTCTAAGGCACTGCATCTCAGTGCTTGAGGCGTCACTACAGACCCCCTGGTTCAATTCCAGGCTGTATCACAACCGGCCGTGATTGGGAGTCCCATAGGGCGGCGCACAATTGGCCCAGCGTCGTCCGGGTTTGGCCGGTGTAGGTTGTCATTGTAAATAAGAATTTGTTCTTAACTGACTTGCCTAGTTAAATAAAGGTTAAATAAATAAATAAATAAAATGTTCCAAAATGCAATTAGCAGGAAAACACTGTTCTCAAAAGCGCACCGCACGCGCGAGCGGTTTCATGTGACAGAGATGAAAATATCTGTTAGAAATAAAAAGAAGAGGGGAGATCTAAAGATGTATCAACTAGCATGGGTTACTAATACAAATAGGATTATGCATTTTGCTGCTGGACAATACAATAAAGTTGATTTGGAAACCAATAGAACATGAGAAAAATGCTGGTTTCAATGGCATATTAAGTGTTTCAATAATTCCCTCAACATTTCTATGGTTGTATTGTATTTTGAAACAAGGTAAGACATGCTTCATAAAATTACATTAAACGGCCAGGTTTTAACAATTAAGTTAATGGTTAAATAGTTTCAAAATTCTGACCGCCTCCGCTCAGATTCAAGGTGGGTGAGGTGCACAACAGGTACTGTCCTTCACTCTTCGGTCTTGTGACCGTTTGATCTGAACGAACCGTGCCTCGAGTATGCCGACAGAATCAAGCCTTTAGACATTATTGTTAATTATCCTTTATTATACTTGTCAAACATGACTGGCGTTTAGAAACATTTATGCAATTAAAAGTCTCATTAAAGTTTGGCTACATTTTCTGGCGCCTCCCTCATGTCAGCATCGGTTTGGACATGAGGCTGTAGCCAATATGCATATCACCTACACTTTGACATGTAAGCTTTTATATTTATGTAGGCCTACAAACAAATTTGATTGGAATATTATTCCAATATTTGCCCCTTAACAAATTCTGATTGGAGTAATTGTTTGATATTGTGATGTGAGATTTTTTTTGACACCTTAAATCTATATTTTTCTTGTCAAGCGTTAATGTCGAGCCCTGCATCTAGGCCAATTATTCTCTAAAGAATATGATCAAATGCATAGCTACACAAACAGCAAGATTTCGAATGAAAATATTTGATTTGACCTCAACATGCCAACTAGCAACAACCATACTTCGAGTGAGGTTGGCAAACAGAATGTAAACAGAGGGCTGCCTGCCTTAAAAAGAAGACAGGCCAGCCACCTCACCCATTGTGGCTTTGAGTTTCTGACAAGCAGAGTAGGTGCTCAAGCACATCTTTCCCCACTCCCTTAGTCACCTCCCCACAATATAATTTTGCTTGGGAGGCAGAAAATCAGTGATTCAAGTAATGTGAACATTCTAATCAGTGAACTTATGCCTTTAGTGATAATGGGAAACTAACAGAGGTCAATTCATGCCAAGAGTGCCAGCCTTGTGTGGTCTTGTTGTGAGGCTTTGTAATATATTAGTCAATAATAAAATGATATTAAAAGCTCAATGTTGCTAATGACAAGAAATAAGTTGAGAATATGATTGAACAGAAATGTTTCACAATTTTTCCCCTTGAACATACTGCTTCACATTTATTAATATTAACAACTCAATAAGCTTGAAAAGTACAGGTGACTGACAAAATAAAGGAAACACCAACATAAAGTGTGTTAATAGGGCGTTGGCCCACCATGAGCCAGAACAGCTTTAATGCACCTTGGCATATATTCTACAAGTGTCTGGATATATACAGTGGGGAAAAAAAGTATTTAGTCAGCCACCAATTGTGCAAGTTCTCCCACTTAAAAAGATGAGAGAGGCCTGTAATTTCCATCATAGGTACACGTCAACTATGACAGACAAATTGAGGAAAAAAAATCCAGAAAATCACATTGTAGGATTTTTTATGAATTTATTTGCAAATTATGGTGGAAAATAAGTATTTGGTCACCTACAAACAAGCAAGATTTCTGGATCTCACAGACCTGTAACTTCTTCTTTAAGAGGCTCCTCTGTCCTCCACTCGTTACCTGTATTAATGGCACCTGTTTGAACTTGTTATCAGTATAAAAGACATCTGTCCACAACCTCAAACAGTCACACTCCAAACTCCACTATGGCCAAGACCAAAGAGCTGTCAAAGGACACCAGAAACAAAATTGTAGACCTGCACCAGGCTGGGAAGACTGAATCTGCAATAGGTAAGCAGCTTGGTTTGAAGAAATCAACTGTGGGAGCAATTATTAGGAAATGGAAGACATACAAGACCACTGATAATCTCCCTCGATCTGGGGCTCCACGCAAGATCTCACCCCGAGGGGTCCAAATGATCACAAGAACGGTGAGCAAAAATCCCAGAACCACACGGGGGGACCTAGTGAATGACCTGCAGAGAGCTGGGACCAAAGTAACAAAGCCTACCATCAGTAACACACTACGCCGCCAGGGACTCAAATCCTGCAGTTTCAGACGTGTCCCCCTGCTTAAGCCAGTACATGTCCAGGCCCGTCTGAAGTTTGCTAGAGTGCATTTGGATGATCCAGAAGAGGATTGGGAGAATGTCATATGGTCAGATGAAACCAAAATATAACTTTTTGGTAAAAACTCAACTCGTCGTGTTTGGAGGACAAAGAATGCTGAGTTGCATCCAAAGAACACCATACCTACTGTGAAGCATGGGGGTGGGAACATCATGCTTTGGGGCTGTTTTTCTGCAAAGGGACCAGGACGACTGATCAGTGTAAAGGAAAGAATGAATGGGGCCATGTATCGTGAGATTTGGAGTGAAAACCTCCTTCCATCTGCAAGGGCATTGAAGATGAAACGTGGCTGGGTCTTTCAGCATGACAATGATCCCAAACACACCGCCCGGGCAACGAAGGAGTGGCTTCGTAAGAAGCATTTCAAGGTCCTGGAGTGGCCTAGCCAGTCTCCAGATCTCAACCCCATAGAAAATCTTGGGCGGGAGTTGAAAGTCCGTGTTGCCCAGCAACAGCCCCAAAACATCACTGCTCTAGAGGAGATCTGCATGGAGGAATGGGCCAAAATACCAGCAACAGTGTGTGAAAACCTTGTGAAGACTTACAGAAAACGTTTGACCTGTGTCATTGCCAACAAAGGGTATATAACAAAGTATTGAGAAACTTTTGTTATTGAACAAATACTTATTTTCCACCATAATTTGAAAATAAATTCATTAAAAATCCTACAATGTGATTTTCTGGATTTTTTTTTCTCATTTTGTCTGTCATAGTTGACGTGTACCTATGATGAAAATTACAGGCCTCTCTCATCTTTTTAAGTGGGAGAACTTGCACAATTGTTGGCTGACTAAATACTTTTTTTCCCCACTGTAGGGTTTGGCTGATTGCATATTTTCATACCGTCATACCGTTTCTATCCCATACCAGGGTATACGGTATTACCGGAGTGCACATGAGGGGCGCTATTTAAAAATAAAAACGCACAAAACTATTTAGGCAACAGGGATCTTGGATTGAATGTCTCTGCTGTAACCAAGAAGCTTGATCTTGACATCAAGCCACTTAGCTAGCAAGTTAGCTGGAGCCCTGAGCTGGATATCATTTTCTTATAGTTATACTTAACTTATAGTTATAAGCAGTGGCGTAGCACACACAATAAGTTATTTTTAACGGTATTGAAAATTATACCATCGTTATTTCGAAATACCCCGGTTTAAACTGTATATCGCCCAAGCGCAGGCTAGAACTCTTTCATCCTTTGGTGTCTCAGGCACAGCTCCAGAATCTCCCAGAAGTGTTCAATTGGGTTGAGATCTGGTGACTGAGACGGCCATGGCATATGATTTACATCGTTTTCATGCTCATCAAACCATTCAGTGACCTCTCGTGCCCTGTGGATGGGGGCATTGTCATCCTATGGGGGCATAGCCATGGTAGCCAAAATAATGGCCCCGCCCAGCATTTTTACACATGACCCTAAGAATGATGGGATGTTAATTGCTTAATTAACTCAGGAACCACACCTGTGTGGAAGCACCTGCTTTCAATATACATTGTATCCCTCATTTACTCAAGTGTTTCCATTATTTTGGTAGTTACCTGTATGTCAGATAACACAGTAGTGTTAATTCCATTTCTAGTAATCACACTAATATCACTAAGACAGCATCAGCCATCCTGAATGTTAGGGCTCATTGCAACAGGAGCTTAGGTAATGCCAACAGTCAATTGGAATTGTAAACTTGAGTGCTACTTCACAAAAGGAAGTGACATTTTACAGAGCTCAATCTAATCTCCCTCTTTACGCATCAAATAGCCTAGATACTGTAATCACACGGGCCAGTCAATGTGACTACCGGTATCTTTGAAACTGACAGAAACCACACTGTATTATCAAGTGGGTTACCGCCAAACCAGAATATGTCCTCCCAGCTGAGTAACAATGGCATATGGCAGGGGTCGGCAACAGGCGAGCCCTGCCATATAAATATAAATAAATATATATATATTTATATATAATTTTTCTGATTTTAGTTTTGGGTCAAAAAATACTAAAATCACCAGGAATTCACCTAATAATGTGTTCCGGCGACTGAATCTAGTTGCCTACCCCTGGCTATGGTGTACATGTCCTGAAGTATATTGTGCTTTGAGTGTGTTATATGGAGGATTGTGTAGACCAACCATTAACCAATATCAAGATTAGTTTGTATCAAAGCTTTTACAAAGCATAGAATAAATATGAAGTCTTTCACAGCAAAATATAAACTAGACAAAGTGCAGTTTACACCAGCTTTTGTCCACTTATACACTGAACATAAATATAAACCAACATGTAAAGTGTTGGTCCCATGTTTCATGAGCTGAAATAAAAGATCACAGACATTTTCCATATGCACAAAATGCTTATTTCTCTCAAACTTTGTGCACAAATCCCTGTTCGTGAGCATTTTCTCCTTTGCCAAGAGATAACCCATCCACCTGACAGGTGTGGCATATCAAGAAGCTGATTAAACAGCATGATCATTACACAGGTGCACCTTGTGTTTGGGACAATAAAAGGCCTACAAAATATGCAGTTGTCACACAGCACAGATGTCTCAAGTTTTGAGGGAGCGTGCAATTGGCATGCTGAATGCAGGAATGTCCACCAGAGAATGTAATGTTAATTTCTCTACCATAAGCTGCCTCCAACATAGTTTTAGAGAATTTGGCAGTACGTCCAACCGGCTTCAAAACCGCAGACCCCATGTATGGCGTTGTGCGGGCGAGTGGTTTGCTGATGTCAACTTTATGAACAGAGTGCCCCATGGTGGCGGTGGGCTTATGGTATGGGCAGGCATAAGCTACGGACAATGAACACAATTGCATTTTATCAATGGCAATTTGAATGCAAAGAGATACCGTGACGAGATCCTGAGGCCCATTGTCGTGCTATTCATCCGCCGCCATCACCTCATGTTTCAGTATGATAATGCACGACACCATGTCGCAAGGATCTGTACACAATTCCTGGAAGCTGAAAATGTCCCAGTTCTTCCATGGCCTGCATACTCACCAGACATGTCACCCATTGAGCATGTTTGGGATGCTTTGGATCGACGTGTACGACAGCGTGTTCCAGTTCCTGCCAATATCCAGCAACTTCGCACAGCCATTGAATAGGAGTGGGACAACATTCCACAGGCCACAATCAACAGCCTGATCAAATCTATGCTAAGGAGATGTGTCACACTGCATGAGGCAAATGGTGGTCACACCAGATACTGACTGGTTTTCTGATACCTTTAAAAAAAAAAAAAAAAAAGTATCTGTGACCAACAGATGCATATATGTATTCCCAGTCATGTGAAATACATTAGGGCCTAATGAATTTATTTCCATTGACTGATTTCCTTATATGAACTAACTCAGTAAAATCTTTGAAATTGTTGCATGTTGCATTTATATATTTTTTCAGCATAGAATAGGTGATTACAGCCTCCACCAGCTTATCAAAGTTTGTTACCTTAGGGTACAAATAAGCTACAAGGAGACCTATGACTACACCACTGAGGAATGTCCAGCACTATTAAAAACAGTAGTGCTGGGTGAATACTGAAACTCCTCTCAAATAATTTCAAAAGAAACTTTCCATAAAGTATCTCTGGAATAAGCACTAATATTCCCATTCCAATCATTATTGGAAGGACAGTTATTTTTCAGTACATTGTAGATGGGTCTCCACAACATGTGACCCCCCCAGTTTAAATTAAAATGTCTTGCTTCATCGTGCATTTCATCTGGCGTACTCTACAAAATCCCTAAAATACTAATTTGTCAAAACTAACAAGACCCAGATGGAGCATTAGGAGTTAGACAAACCCCCGATATCCATAGCTTGAGTCTAGAACGTTCAGCTGTGCGGCAGCTCAGGCAAATCCCATTACGTACAAGTAGAACTATATCTGAGGAATCCATTCCTCTGGTTAAATGTAAGGCATGAAGAGCATGATAACTGTTTTCATGACTCTGAATACACAAAGGAAACGCAAATATATATTTAAGGCATATTTTACGCACAGATAGAACTCAATGTGTATCTACTGATGGTGTCAGAAGCTGTCTTATGTCTGCCACAAAGAACTAAGCAGTCAGTGTGTGATTGCCAGACAAACATTGTTGCACATCTCGGCTTGTCAGCTAGGCTTTGTTTTCAAATTGAAACTTTGTAATCATCAAACCTATTCTATTCATGGTTTATATGAACAGTTGTTTCGAGGTCAATCTTTGCTCAGAGTTAAAAAGTCGCCACCTAATCCGTCTGCAGATGAGATGATGAATAGTGCTCTTATGGTAACGGTAGCTAAACATATTGGACTGTTTTATGTGCTTGAAACATAATAAAAACAACACTTACCAAGATGAAGAGTTAGATTGATTGAGTGTGGATACTGGATGCCCGCTAACATAGTCTGACTTTGCCACCAGGTGGTGTCCTGTTGATTGTTGTAATCGGTGAGATACACAGCACTGTGGTGTTGTCTGCGATCCCTGGCATCGCAGATGTGGCACGACTTGGTGACCCCCGTAACCCCGGTTTGTACGCAGTATTCTTCTGGGGGAGAGCCACAAGTATTGGTAGCTACCACAGTGACATTGAAAGCTGCGTTGACAAACTCTGGCATGCATCGCTGAGGACGACTCGAATCATCAGTGCATTCATCCATAGCACTGTGGCTGAAGACAGCCAAACAAGTACATGAAAACAAAACTTGAATAAACCAACGCATTCTCAGCTATTCTAAAAGCAAACGTTTCAAACTTAACCTACAACTACACGAATCCCTCTTCTACACCTTTGAACTTCAAACGTATTGGTAACTACCCAGTTACCAAGATCTTGATAAAACAAGTAAAACCATGCGGGAAACTTTCAATCGCTTCTCCTTTAAAAATGCGTTTGTTCCTTCCAGAATTATTGTCCTTGCTCTTGCGCAGACTTCCACGGTCTCAGTGCTTTCTGTCCACCGCCATGGAGAAACTTCAGAATGAAAATAACTATCCGACTACACCCTAGCATCTACTGCGCAAGTCAAAACTTCAAAAAAAAAATCTCTACATCGACTTCCGTATGAAGGATGCTTTGATGATGTGCCGACTCTAGGAAAAGGTACGAGTGGATGCAGCCCCGAGAATCGACACAAGCGGGCGTAACATAACAATCTTCAAGACATCCCGCTGTTTTAGTTTTCTACTCTTTTCACAGTGCGTATAGCCTGCCAGAAACGCAAAACCGCACAGGAAGAGTGAACATTTCAATGCAACACAATAGACAAACAAAACTTCGCCACAGTATCAACCATGCATTATTTATTTCTAAACTAGTGTGAAAAAAGTCGGATTGTCAAATTAAAAACGCCTATCTGCAGATTATATTCAGACATGTTTCTTAATAAAACATTTAGGAGTTGAAATATAGTATCTATACAGATATTTAAACAATGTAAAAAGGCCTAGGGTAAGCGTACCTATTACGCCCACGTACCTATTAAAGCCACTTCCATCTTTGGATTCAAAGAAAAAAGAAAAACATTTCCTGCTGTGTAATGTTTCAACCAATTAATCTGGTTGTTCTATAACGGTTTTGATTCTAAGCCAATCAGATGTATTATTATGAAGTTATTGACAGTTATGTGTAACCTCCCAGTAGTGGCCAATTTGTACGCTGCAAAAAAAACTTTGGCGTGAGGCGACCCTTTAGATAAACTCATTTTTCAGATATTTGATAAGTGACCATACTTCATGTACAATTAAGAGATGAATGTTCTGATATATGCACATGATAGCATATTTAATGGGCATTAATTATTATTTCTTGCCAATTGAAAATATGTGTTTTTCATGCTATTGTAACCGGTGTGAAATGGCTAGCTAGTTAGCGGTGCGCACTAGTAGCGTTTCAATCAGTGACGTCACTCGCTCTGAGACCTTGAAGTAGTTGTTTCCCTTGCTCTGCAAGGGCCGCGGCTTTTGTGGAGCGACGGGTAACGGTGCTTCGAGGGTGACTGTTGTCGATGTGTGCAGAGGGTCCCTGGTTCAAGCCCAGGTAGGGGCGAGGAGAGGGACGGAAGCAACACTGTTACACTAGCAGTTGTGCCTGCATGTCACAGTAACACAGTAGCAGCATCACTTGGTGAACTAAACAACAAGATAATAGATTTCAGGCATTCACAGCTTACATTTTAAAATGCATTTTTTCTTATTTTACTGTTAAATGAACCTTGCATTGTTGTATTGTATTTTTGTAAATTTGACATTTATCTCAGGTGGGCTTAAAGGGTATAGTAGTGTCACGTCTCCTCCCATTGCTCCCCTCTAGCGCTCTGATTCGCTGGTCTACTGAGCCACGGGTCTGAGCGCACCACCTCGGCAACACTGGAATGGAAACCCAACGCACCCTAATCACCTCCAGCACCTGCACCTCATCACCACCCCTATTTAGCCCTGGACTGTTCTGGATGTTGTTGTGTGTGTTTGTTTAGCTTTGTGTCATTTACGCTATCTTTGTTATTTCGCTTTGTCATTGTTAAGTAAACCTTGACCTTGTTAATTCCTGCCTCTTCGTATACTCAGTACTCGTCACAGAATCACACACCAAACGAAAATGGACGCAGCAGGAGTTTCCCAGTGCCACGACCAGCAGAAGCTTACCCAGTTGAACGCCGCCATGCAGGAAGTGCTCCAAACTCTGCATAATCTGCCCAGCGCTCCGGTTCCACCTCAGGGAGCGACAAGTGCCCCCAATCCATCTGTTCCCGTGCTATCACCCACTTCTGCGGGAACCCTCGCCCTACCGGAGCGCTATGACGGTAAAACTACTAAATGTAGCGGCTTTCTGCTACAGGTTTCACTTTATCTGCCGTGTCAGCCTGGGGCATATCCATCTGACCAAGCCAGGATAGCGCTGGTGATTTCGCTACTTAAAGGAAAGGCGCTGGATTGGGCCACGGCAGTCTGGGAAGGAGAGGAGGCAGTGGCACTACCGTACCCCACCTTCCTCGCTCGGTTCAGGGCGGTGTTGGATCATCCCACGGAGGGAAAGGACGGGGGTGAGCATCTCCTCCATCTACAACAGAGAGAGGGGCCCGCATCCGAGTACGCTCTGAGCTTTCGCACGGTGGCGGCATCTTCCGGCTGGAATGAGCGTGCTCTGCGCACGGCCTTCAGGAGAGGCTTACGGGAGGACATCAAGACGGAACTCGCATGTCGGGACGACGAGGTGGACCTTGATACCCTCATCACCACGTCCATCCGTCTTGAGGACATGTTGAGAGAGACAGCGTTCCCAACACCTGCCGGAGCCTCGACGCTCACCCCATCTGAGCTATGGAAGCCGCCCTGCTTCCAAGTCCTCACCCATGGAGATGGGCAGCACCCCCTACACCACCACAGATCTCCTGGCGGCTCCCTATCTAGGCGGTATGACTCCCGGCGCCCCTCCGTGAGTGTTACATCAGCTCCTATCACAAAACCATTGTTTTTAGTTCCCATAACGGTGACTGGTTATTCCTTCTCTTCCATCTCTACTGCAATGATAGATTCCGGATCAGCGGGGAACCTTATAGATAGGGAGCTGGTCTCTGAATGGGTGTTGCCCACCGTGCCACTACCATCTCCGCTACACGTCACCTCACTGGACAATAAACCCCTTGGATCAGGCACCATTACGCACGTCACTCACCTCATCACCATTCCCACACTACCAGAGCACCACGAGGAGCTGTCATTCCACATCGTCATGTCACGCCTTCACCGGATCGTCTTGAGATTGCCCTGGCTCAGACTACACAACCCCACCATCAATTGGAGCACCAAGAGGATCACAGCCTGGTCCACCTCATGCCGGAAGACATGCCTGCCAGTAGTTTGTTGTTCCACGTCAGTGGAGAGTCCGGAGTCCGCCCTCCAGCCCAACATTCCACGTGAGTACGCAAATCTCTCCGATGTCTTCTCTTCATTAAAGGCTACGTGTCTCCCTCCTCACAGGCCCTGGCACTGCACCATTGACCTGCTGAGTCGCATTTACACCCTTTCCATGGCGGAGACTGAGGCCATGGAGAAGTATGTGGCAGAGACCCTGAAACAGGGGTTCATCAGACGCTCTACCTCTCCTGCCTCCGCCAGCTTCTTCTTCATGGCCAAATAAGACGGAGGACTGAGACCATGCATTGACTACAGGGGGCTGAACGCAGTCACCACCAAGTACCGGTACCCCCTCCCTCTAGTTCCATCGAGCAGCTACGAGGGCCCAGTACTTTACCAAGTTGAGGAGTGCCTACAACCTGATCCGAATCCGGGAAGGAGACGAGTGGAAGACTGCATTCAGCACTACCTCAGGCCACTATGAATACTGCGTCATGCCCTACGGCCTCACCAACGCACCTTCTGTGTTCCAGTCCTTCGTCAATGACGTGTTCCGGGACATGCTGAGTAGACAGGTGGTGGTGTACATTGATGATATCCTGATCTACTCGGCTACGTTCGAGGAACATGTCAGGGATGTCCGAGCTGTCCTACTCCGCCTCCGGGAACACAGCCTGTTGGTGAAGGGGGAGAAATGCGAATTCCACCAACAGGACATCTCCTTCCTGGGATACCGGATCAGTCCTCAGGGGGGTGTTCATGGAAGGAGTGAAGACATGGGTAAGCCTTTTTCTCTAAAAAGCTTACCCCCGCAGAGAGGAACTATGGAGTTGGAGACAGGGAGCTGTTGGCGGCGGTGGTCCTCACTCTGGAGGAATGGAGACACTGGCTGGAGGGCGCAGTCCATCCATTCCGGATTCTTACTGACCACCGGAATTTGGAGCACATACGGGCAGCGAAACGGATGAACTCTCGTCAAGCCAGGTGGGCCCAATTTCTCACTCGCTTCCAATTCATTCTGTCCTACTGCCCAGGATCCCAGAATGTGAAGGCTGACGCACTCTCCAGGATGCACCATACCGGAGAGAGGAAGGATCTGGGGGGTCCTATCCTGCCCTCGTCTCTCATCGTTGCACCTGTCATTTGGGATGTGGACAAAGACATCCACCTGGCAGCTCAGGAGGACCCAACGCCTGCCAACGCCCCACCGGGGCGCGTGTATGTACCCACCAGTGTCCGTGACCACCTGCTGATCTAGGCGCACACTACCCTTACGGCAGGGCACTCTGGTATTACGTGCACCCTGCATTCTCTAGCCCAAAGATACTGGTGGCCCACCTCGGCTTCTGATGTCTCCCGCTATGTCAACTCCTGTTCCGTATGTGCCCAAACGAAGACACCTCGGAACGCCCCGGCAGGCAAACTAGTTCCTCTCCCAGTGCCTCAGCGACCTTGGTCACACCTGCCCATAGACTTTGTCACCGAACTTCCACGTTCTGACGGCTTCACCACAGTCATGGTGGTCGTAGATCGGTTTTCCAAATCATGCCGTGTTTTGCCACTAACTGGTCTTTCTTCTGCTCTCCAGGTCGCTGAGATCCTGTTCCAACAGGTATTCCGGCATTATGGACTTCCGGAAGACATCGTCTCGGACTGTGGCCCCCAATTCACCTCCTGAGAGTGGAAGGCATTCCTGGAGAAGATCGGGCCCACGGCCAGCCTCACTTACGGGTATAGGCCTCAGTCAAATGGGCAGGTGGAGCGCGTGAACCAGGAGCTGGGGAGGTTTCTTCGTTGCCACTGTCAGGACCGGAAGGGTGAGTGGGCGAGGTTTCTTCCCTGGGCAGAATATGTCCAGAACTCCCTCGTTCACTCCTCCACGGGGCTCACTACCTTCCAGTGCGCCCTGGCCCCTTGGACACCCAGCCAGACCGAGTGGTTCCACAGGGCCGGACAGGTTTGGGACGCCGTCCATCTCCAGAGGGCCATTTGTCGGCAGAAGGACCAAGCCGACTGCCACCGCAGTGAGGCTCCTGTATTCCAGCCTGGGGATCGTGTCTGGCTGTTCACAAAAAACCTCCCTCTCCGCCTGCCCTGCAAGAAACTGAGCCCCCGGTTTGTGGGGCTGTTTAAGGTCCTCTGGCGGGTAAATTAGGTATCATACCGGCTGCTCCTTCCCCCTCACTACCGTGTCTCACCCACTTTTCATGTGTATCTCCTCAGGCCGGTGGTTCCTGGTCCTCTGGCGGATGCCGTCCCCCGGGGTAGGCCTCCTCCGCCCCTGTACATTGATGGGAGTCCGGCGTATGCGGTGAGGGACCTGCTGGACTCCAGGTTCTGTGGGGGATGGCTCCATTACCTGGTGGACTGGGAGGGGTATGGTCCTGAGGAGCTGGGTTCCGACTGGGGACGTTCTGGACCCCAACCTAATTCGTGACTTCCACCGTCGCCGCCCTGACCGGCCCGCTCCTCTTCCTCTGGGTCGTCCTCCTGGCCGGTGGCTGTAGCTGCGCGTCCGGGGGGGGGGGGGGGGGGGGGTACTGTCACGTCTCCTCCCGTTGCTCCCCTCCGAGCGCCGGTCTACTGAGCCACCGGACTGAGTGCACCACCTCGGCAACACCGGAATGGAAACCCAACGCACCCTAATCACCTCCAGCGCACCTGCACCTCATCTCATCACCACCCCTATTTAGCCCTGGACTGGATGATGTTGTGTGTGGTTGTTTAGCTTCGTGTCGTTTACGCTATCGTTGTTATTTCTCTTTGTCATTGTTAAGTAAACCTTGACCTTGTTAATTCCTGCGTCTGCGTCCTGCCTCTTCGTATACCCAGTACTCGTCACAAGTATCACAAATAGCACTCCCTCTATACAGAATGTAAACGGTAATAAATACATATTGTTCAATATGATCAATACTAACGTTGCATAATATTGTAGTCTATTGTGTATATTTATACCCCAAAACATTGGTTTCCAAATATTTTATGAATAGACTTTGCTATTCTGTCTTTTTCATCATAAATCACTGTGTCACGACTTCCGCCGAGGCTGCCTCCCCTCCTTGTTCGGGCAGGTTTCGGCGTTCGTCGTCACCGGCTTACTAGCTACTGCCGATCCGATTCTCATCACTCCACTTTTCATGTCTTGTCTTGTCAATCACACACACCTGGTGCTCATTTCCGTAATTATTATGTGTATAAGTGTTCCCCTGGTCTTTGTGAGTGATTGTTTCATTGTGAGAGGTAGTAGCGCGTTTGAGCTACTCTTCCATTTGTTGTTGCCAAGGTGGAATATTTCCCTTGTGATAGTTTCGTTTTGACGCTGGGTGCGTTTTATTTATGTAAACTGAATAAACTCTGGACTTCGGTGTTTTACCTCCTGCGCCTGACTCCTTCATTCACACCTCGTCACACACTGTTGTTCCAATTAAGCCCAACATGCTCCTATTAAGCCCAGTTTGCATTGAAACATATAGTGTTGATATCCCTAATATTCAGTGAACATGAGCATAAATGTTTTTTGTTCAGATTTAAGTTGACTAAAACACAAACAAACTAGTTATGCATAATTTGCATCTAGCCATGGTGCCTTTACCAAGATTAGGAACAAAAAACCTCTGTATTCTCTCCAAGACGTTTGGAATGGACAGTTGGTCGTTGATGCGGACAGAAAATATTAAGAACAGGGTTGAGGGATATCAGGGATAGTGGTAGACAAAAATGCAAACAAATGAGGGACAAGAAGATGACTACTCATGCACTTTTGGGTGGGGGCATTTTCATATTGTTGTGTTTCATTCATCCTGGTGATTCTGTTTTTTAGTCCACCACCTGTATCTTTGTAATACAACAGTAGAGATGGAGATTTGAAACTGTCTTCAGATTTTAGGAAGACAAATTGAACTAATTAACAATAATAGCAATACAGCAAATGTGGATCAGCTTTCAGATAATTCATTGAAAGTTCTGTGTGTTATTGTCTTTTTTTTCTTCAACTAATCATGTCTTGATTGAAGTCTATGATTAGTTGAATAGTTGAATCAGGTTGACAAGAACAAAAGTCCACATTGATCTCTGTGGATATGATTGGACACCCCCTGTTATGAGTGCTATTTTCATGCTGAATAGTAATGATCAGTTTATTTTTTATAACTTTAGGGGAGATTAATATAATCAAATTTTACATAAGAAATGTCAGTTTGTAAGTTTTGAACATTTGGAAATGTATTCAAATGTATTAAGAGGTGGGCTTATTTGGAACACCTATGGGCTTAAAATGGGTACATTCGGTACCCTTTAAGCCCAGTCCAGACTCATCAAATATTTGTATGTCTTATTTTAAAAAATTGTAAGTAAAGTCCTAAAACTTCACGAGAGATTAATCTGTCAATTTATCTCCAAAATTGCCCAAAATTAGGGCAATATGTTAGAAATGTCTAAACTTAGATTTTGGTGGGCTTAATAGGTACACTTACCCTAATCAAAAAGGAGAGTTAGGAAACATATATTTTCAGTTGTAGGCCTAACCTATTATCTCATTGATTGCCCATAATTTTGTCAAATTAACATACTTGCACAATATGGTCACCAAATGGCATCAATGGCATCTCAATAGCAATGAATCTCAACCGTTATTTTGTAGCATTCTGTGCCATAAACTCTATTATCGAAGTGTTTGTTTACCCTGACTTTTTCTTAGGCAGTGTGCAGCAGAGCCATCCCAAAACAAAATCTAGAGCTGCCCTTTAGAACCTAGATTTTCTATTGAAACCAAGTGAAGTCTAGTTAAAAAAAATACTAGTAAGCTAGAGATAAGCAGGAGGGTTATTTCGAAATACCCCGAAATGTTCCATGGGGGCATGCTTATAACTAACTATAAGTTAAGTATAACTATAAGAAATCTAAGATGTGTCAAATAAATGATATCCAGCTCAGTGCTAGCTAAGTGGCTAGATGTCATGATTAAGCTTCTTGGTTACAGCAGAGACATTCAATCTCCTCCTGGATCAAGATCCCTGTTGCCTAAATTGTTTTGTGCATCACTAGCGCCCCTTGTGTGCACATTCGGTAATACCGTATACCCTGATATGGTACAGAAACAGTATGATGTATGAAAATCTGGATCCTGCCCAACCCTATGCCTAAGTAATGGAAGGGGAAAACTGAACCGAAAGTAATGTTGATCTGCTGTAGGGTCAGGGAGCAAGGTTAAATATACTCTGCTCGGCAAGAGTCTGGTATGACATACCAAGAATAGAAGTTTGGATGTAGTCACCAGTACTGTAGGTAGGTAGTTGTACCACAGTGTACAATTTCACTGACTATCAGATGGAGACAAAAAATGTAGGGAGTTATTCTATATTTCAACACCATGTGACCCCTAGCTAACTCAGAATGCAGCAATGTTAAAATATGTTATGTTGAATGATATTGACTTTGTACCTGATATGTTGGAAAAATAAGATAATATGAATTTAAGATGAAGTTGCAATTTTTGTCACATAGCACTGCACAACACAATGATAGTTATCATCAACTTACATAATGAAAACTTTAGTCAGTGCCCAACAAACCTATAATTGATTATCTCATTGCTCTAGGTGATCAAAATACCTCCCAAACTACATTTACAATCAATTAAAAAGCAATATGAACACATTCAATTGATCAAACGGTTTACTGCATTTGTGTTTGTGTTGGATTTAGTTTGAAACTCCAGTAGTTTGGGGTACTGTGAGTTCTCTTTTCTCACTGTGGCATGACCCTCTACTCTGCTTTCAGTGCTGATTGGATATATCAATTCTAAAATCAGCTAAAAATACTTAAAGTAGCCTATAAGTTATTTATGTTCCAGCTCTGATTGCAAACTAGGCTATCATGATGTCAATATAAATATAAAAGAAGCATGTCAGTGTGACTCATTTAAATATGTTGCTGGAGAGGTTCACTCGGTGTGTATTAAGGCTACTAGCAAACAAATGGGGGCCTGATCTACAACTTATTATCAAATCAAATCAAATTGTATTTGTCACATGCGCCGAATACAACAGGTGTAGACCTTACAGTGAAATGCTTACTTACAAGCCCTTAACCAACAATGCAGTTTTAAGAAAGAATACCCCAAAAAATCACTAAAGAATACAGTTTAAATAATATGAAATAAAAGTAACAAATAATTAAAGCGCAGCAGTAAAAATAACAATAGCGAGGCTATATACAGGGGGTACTGGTACCGGGTCAATGTGCGGGGGCACCGGTTAGTCGAGGTAATTGAGGTAATACAGTGAGGGAAAAAAAGTATTTGATCCCCTGCTGATTTTGTATGTTTGTCCACTGACAAAGAAATGATCAGTCTATAATTTTAATGGTAGGTTTATTTGAACAGTGAGAGACAGAATAACAACAAAAAAATCCAGAAAAACGCATGTCAAAAATGTTATAAATTGATTTGCATTTTAATGAGGGAAATAAATATTTGACCCCCTCTCAATCAGAAAGATTTCTGGCTCCCAGGTGTCTTTTATACAGGTAACGAGCTGAGATTAGGAGCACACTCTTAAAGGGAGTGCTCCTAATCTCAGTTTGTTACCTGTATCAAAGACACCTGTCCACAGAAGCAATCAATCAATCAGATTCCAAACTCTCCACCATGGCCAAGACCAAAGAGCTCTCCAAGGATGTCAGGGACAAGATTGTAGACCTACACAAGGCTGGAAGACCATTGCCAAGCAGCTTGGTGAGAAGGTGACAACAGTTGGTGTGATTATTCGCAAAATGGAAGAAACACAAAATAACTTTCAATCTCCCTCGGCCTGGGGCTCACCTTGTGGAGTTGCAATGATCATGAGAACGGTGAGGAATCAGCCCAGAACTACACGGGAGGATCTTGTCAATGATCTCAAGGCAGCTGGGACCATAGTCACCAAGAAAACAATTGGTAACACACTACGCCGTGAAGGACTGAAATCCTGCAGCGCCCGCAAGGTCCCCCTGCTCAAGAAAGCACATATACAGGGCCGTCTGAAGTTTGCCAATGAACATCTGAATGATTCAGAGGACAACTGGGTGAAAGTGTTGTGGTCAGATGAGACCAAAATTGAGCTCTTTGGCATCAACTCAACTCGCCATGTTTGGAGGAGGAGGAATGCTGCCTATGACCCCAAGAACACCATCCCCACCGTCAAACATGGAGGTGGAAACATTATGCTTTGGGGTGTTTTTCTGCTAAGGGGACAGGACAACTTCACCGCATCAAAGGGACGATGGACAGGGCCATGTACCGTCAAATCTTGGGTGAGAACGTCCTTCCCTCAGCCAGGGCATTGAAAATGGGTCGTGGATGGGTATTCCAGCATGACAATGACCCAAAACACACGGCCAAGGCAACAAAGGAGTGGCTCAAGAAGAAGCACATTAAGGTCCTGGAGTGGCCTAGCCAGTCTCCAGACCTTAATCCCATAGAAAATCTGTGGAGGGAGCTTAAGGTTCGAGTTGCCAAACGTCAGCCTCGAAACCTTAATGACTTGGAGAAGATCTGCAAAGAGGAGTGGGACAAAATCCCTCCTGAGATGTGTGCAAACCTGGTGGCCAACTACAAGAAACGTCTGACCTCTGTGATTGCCAACAAGAGTTTTGCCACCAAGTACTAAGTCATGTTTTGCAGAGGGGTCAAGATGGATGCTCTCGATGGTGCAGCTGTAGAACCTTTTGAGGATCTGAGGACCGAAGCCAAATCTTTTCAGTCTCCTTAGGGGGAATAGGTTTTGTCGTGCCCTCTTCACGACTGTCTTGGTGTGCTTTGACCATGTTAGTTTGTTGGTGATGTGGACACCAAGGAACTTGAAGCTCTCAACCTGCTCCACTACAGCCCCGTCGATGAGAATGGGGACGTGCTCGGTCCTCTTCTTTTTCCTGTACTCCACAATCATCTCCTCTATTATAAACTGGGTGGTTCGAGCCCTGAATGCGGATTGGCATGGAATTATTACGTTGTCTTAACCTTTGTTAAGCTGAGCAAGATGGCGCCGACAGACATGGCAGCTCTGCTTCTAGCTCCTAAGCAACTTTGCAGTATTATTATTATATATTTTTACCCCCTTTACTCATATCCAATTGGTAGTTACAGTCTTGTCCCATTGCTGCAACTCCTGTACGGACTCGGAGAGGCGAAGGTCGAGAGCCGTGAGTCCTCCGAAACACAACCCCGCACTGCTTCTTGACACAATGCACGCTTAACCCGGAAGCCAGCCCCACTAATGTGTCGGAGTAAACACGGTACACCTGGCGACCGTATCAGCGTGCATGCGCCCGGCCCGCCACAGGAGTTGCTACAGCGCGATGGGACAAGGCCATCCCGGCCGGCCAAACCCTCCCCTAACCAGGACGACGCTAAGCCAATTGTGCGTCGCCTCATGGGTCTCCCGGTCGTGGCCGGCTGCGACACAGCCCAGATCTGTAGTAACGCAGCTTGCACTGCGATGCAGTGTCTTAGACCGCTGCGCCACTCCGGAGGCCCAGTATCATAATTTTTTGTGCGTTATTTCTTACATTATTAGCCCAGAACGTTTTTTGTGTTATTACAGCCGGAAATAACTTTTGGATATCAGAGTGGCGGTAACTCACCAGCATTACGACCAGGAATACGACTTTCCCGAACTGGATCCTTTGTTCGTACCCCCCAAGGCAATTTAACTTATCCCAGAGGCTGCTCCAAGATGCCGCCAGGGAGAAGAGGTATTCAGAGTGGACTTCTAGTCCAACTCAGGAGGCGTGCACACCATCCACCGCTTCCGAGTATATTACTCTGGACAATAAAGTAGACGAGCTCAGGGCGAGTCTGTCCTTCCAGAGAGACATCAGGGACTGTAACATACTCTTTTTCACAGAATCATGGCTCTCTCGGGATATACTGTCCCCGTCCATACAGCCAGCTGGGTTCTCAGTACATCGCGCAGACAGGAATAAAGAACTCTCTGGGAAGATGAAAGGCGGTGGTGTATGTTTCATGACTAACTACTCATGGTGTGATTGTGATAACATACAGAAACTCAAGTCCTTTTGTTCACCCGACCTAGAATACCTCACAATCAAATGACGACCGTATTACCTCCCAAGAGAATTCTCTTCGGTTATAGTCACAGCCGTGTATATTCCCCCTCAAGCCGATACCACGACGGCCCTCAAGGAACTACACTGGACTTTATGCAAACTGGAAACCACATATCCTGAGGCCGCATTTATTGTAGCTGGGGATTTACCAAAGCAAATTTGAGGAAAACGCTACCGAAGTTCTATCAACACATTGACTGTAGTACTCGCTCTGGAAAAACACTCGATATCTGCTATTCCTCCCTTGTTTTGATCACGTGGACTGGGATATGTTCCTGGGTAGCCTCTGAGAATAACATTGACGTATACACGGACACGGTGACTAAGTTCATCAGGAAGTGTATATGGGATGTTGTTCCCACGGTGACTATTAAAACCTACCCAAACCAGAAACCGTGGATAGATGGCAGCATTCGCGCAAAACTGAAAGTGCGAACCACCGCATTTAACCATGGCAAGGTGACTGGGAATATGGTTGAATATAAAAAGTGTAGTTATTCCCTCCATAAGGCAATCAAACAGGCAAAACGTCAGTACAGAGACAAAGTGGAGTCGCAATTAAACGGCTCAGACACGAGACGAATGTGGCAGACAATGTGGCAGACAATCACGGATTACAAAGGGAAAACCAGCCACGTTGCGGACGCCGACGTCTTGCTCCTGGACAAGCTAAACACCTTCTTCGCCCGCTTTGAGGATAACACAGTGCCACTGACGCTGCCCGCTTCCAAGGGCTGTGGGCTCTCGTTCTCTGTGGCCGACAAGAGTAAGATATTTAAGCGTGTTAACCCTCGCAAGGCTGCCGGCCCAGACGGCATCCCTAGCCGCGTCCTCAGAGCATGCGCCGACCAGCTGGCTGGAGTGTTTATGGACGTATTCAATCTCTCCCTATCCCAGTCTGCTGTCCCCACTTGCTTCAAGATGTTCACCATTGTTCCTGTACCCAAGAAAGCAAAGGTAACTGAACTAAATGACTATCGCCCCGTAACACTCACTTCTGTCATCAGAAGTTAAGGATCATATCACCTCTACCTTACCTGACACCCTAGACCCACGCAATTTGCATAACGCCCCAATAGAGCCACAGACGATGCAATCGCCATCGCACTGCACACTGCCCTATCCCATCTGGACAAGAGGAATACCTATGTAAGAATGCTGTTCATTGACTATAGCTCAGCCTTCAACACCATAATACCCTCCAAGATCACTATTAAGGACGGGGCCCTGGGTCTGAACCCCGCCCTGTGCAACTGGGTCCTGGACTTCCTTAAGGGCCGCCCCCAGGATGGTGAAGGTAGGAAACAACACCTCCACTTCGCTGATCCTCAACACAGGGGCCCCACAAAGGTGTGTGCTCAGCCCCCTCCTGTACTCCCTGTTCACCCACGATTGCGTGGCCACGCACACCTCCAACTCAATCATCAAGTTTGCAGACTACACAACAGTAGTTAACATGACCTTTATGAATTATGTTTTGATTACATAAATGCTTCAAATTTGACAAAAAGTGACATTAGCTGGTGAAGATTATCTCATAGAACTAAATGTATAAGATAAGCCTGTGTTTACCACAGTGTCACGATCGTCTAACATAGAGGACCAATGCGCAGCGTTGAAGGTGAACATATTTTATTACTATAAATGATCACACGATCAAAAACACAAACGAAAACGTGACGTCTACGGTTTCACACAAACCGAAATGAACAAGAAACCACAAACACAACGTGAAAGACAGATAGTTAAATATGGCTCCCAATCAGAGACAACGAGCCAACAGCTGACACTCGTTACCTCTGATTGGGAGTCACTCAAACAAAGAAATACAATAACCTAGAACCCACCACAAAACATAGAAACTAACACCCTGGCTCAACATACGAGAGTCCCCCGAGCCAGGGCGTGACAGTACCCCCCCCTAAAGGCGCGGACTCCGACCGCACCAACGAAACACAACAGGGGAGGGACCGGGTGGGCACTCTGCCTAGGCGGCGGATCCGGCTCCAGTGGAACAGGCACGTGCCGTGCCGGACCGACGACGCACACCACTGGCTTGGTGTGGGGAACAGGCACGGGCCGTGCTGCACTGACGACGCACACCACTGGCTTGGTGTGGGGAGCAGGAGCGGGCCGGACAGGGCTGACGAACCGCCCCACAGACTTGGTGCTGGGAGCAGGAATGGGCCGGACCGGGCTGGCGACGCGCACCACAGACCTGGTGCGGAGAGCAGGAACGGGCAGAGCCGGGCTGACGAGACGCACCACAGACTTGACGCGGGGAGCAGGAATGGGCCGGACCGGGCTGGCGACGCGCACCACAGACCTGGTGCGGAGAGCAGGAACGGGCAGAGCCGGGCTGACGAGACGCACCACAGGCTTGATGCGGGGAGCAGGAATGGGCCGGACCGGGCTGGCAACGCGCACCACAGACCTGGTGCGGGGAGCAGGAACGGGCAGAGCCGGGCTGACGAGACGCACCACAGACTTGATGCGGGGAGCAGGAATGGGCCGGACTGGACTGGCGACGCGCACCGCAGGTTCGGTGCGGGGAGCAGGAATAGACCGGACCGTACTGGGGACACACACCACTGGCTCCACACCGGGATCTGGAACGGGCCGGACCGGACTGGCAACACACGCCAGTACCTCTCGCCGTGCCTCCACACCTTCCATCCCCTCTTCTACCAGTGGCCCCCGTAACCCGGCGGCCTTCTCCGGCAACCCACTGGACCGCTCTATCGCGGCCTCCTGCTGGTCCGCCGTCGTGAGCCCCCCCCCTAAAAATTTTCGGGGCGTCTCTCCTACCCGTGGACCACGTCTCCATATCCCTCGCCAGCTTCTCGCCCTTCTGCCATAATGTCAAGCCCTTGTCTTCCTCCCTCGGCTTGACCCAGTCCAGGAGGCGAAGGAGATCTGTGAGGGATCTCCCTGGCGACGGCTCCTGGACACGCTGCTTGGTCCCATCTTGGTGGTTTCTTCTGTCACGATCGTCTAACATAGAGGACCAATGCGCAGCGTTGAAGGTGAACATATTTTATTACTATAAATGATCACACGATCAAAAACACAAACGAAAACGTGACGTCTACGGTTTCACACAAACCGAAATGAACAAGAAACCACAAACACAACGTGAAAGACAGATAGTTAAATATGGCTCCCAATCAGAGACAACGAGCCAACAGCTGACACTCGTTACCTCTGATTGGGAGTCACTCAAACAAAGAAATACAATAACCTAGAACCCACCACAAAACATAGAAACTAACACCCTGGCTCAACATACAAGAGTCCCCCGAGCCAGGGCGTGACACACAGACCTCATTTTCGGCATTTATCCAAAAACCCTATAAAAAAAACATTCATTTCCCCATAGGCTTTGGACAATGAGTCATGGTGTTCTAGCCTCCTTTAGATCAGTGGTTCTCAACTGGTTTTGCCTGGGGACCCAAAATTGACAATTACATTTTGTAATGTTGTATTGCAGCTTCCTTCTTGGGCAGGCTTCACTTGCAAAATAGACCTGTTTATTTATTATGCGCGCGCGCGTGTGTGTGTGGCCTATCAGTGGGACAACTGGGGGTGTTTCTTCAGTTTGATAAGTTTATTGAAGTCTGGGGTGATGGTTGACAGGGCAACTCGGAGGTCATGCTGGCTGTCCAGTTTGTTTCTGCTTTTAGTTTTCAGCACTGCCATAGCAGAGAAGCCACTTTCACACAGATAGGTAGTGCTGAACGGCAGCATGATTCTGATTGCATGGCAGGCGAGAGCAGGATACTCTCTCACTACGCTGCAGTAGAACTTTGGCAGTGTCATTTCCGGGAAGCGCATGCTCAGTCCGCGATCAGCTCCGCCAGCTGATCCTCTTCGTTGCCTGGCAACGTGACGCTTCCCATCTCCACTCGAAAGGGGTCCGGTATCCAGTCGTCTTGTCTCCTGTTCTCCTCTGGGAAGTAGTAGCAAAACTTTCCCTGCAGCTTAACAATTTGCTGTTTAACGTTTTTTTCAGTGTGTATCCGTATGCTTTGTTGATCAGATTCTGAATCTCGAAATCAGCATTGGGAAACATGTCAATCCTCCTGTTAGAAACATGATTTGCCCAAACGGTAAACTTAATCTTGAAGACATCCACTTTGTCCCTCTGTTCAAATCGATTGTGCCCTCGTCTCTTTCTTTGACACATTGAGCGAATTCAGATTATCAAAAATATCTGCCAGGTAGGCAACCTTCGCGAGCCATTCCTCACAATCGAAATGTTCAGCCAGAGGTGACTTGTTTTCTCCGAAAGAAACGCAGCAATCTCCGCTTGAAGCTCATAAAAGCGACCCAACACTTTACCCCTAGAAAGCCATCGGACCTCTGCTCCCCATATCCCTTTAGAAGACCTGGAAACACCTGCTTTAAGTGGAACTCTTTTTGGTATAGTTGACACACTTGATCACATCCTGTAGAGTGGCGTGGAGCTCATGCACCATGTCCTTCGCTGCCAATACTTCCCTGTGTAGGAAGCAGTGGTTCCACGTCGCACTCGGTGCTTTCTCGAGGAACCGCTTTACTTCTCCGGAGTGCTTTCCTTTCATGGCAGCTGCCCCATCAATGGTCACACCGTCGCACCCATCCCAGGCCAGTCCCACGGAGCCCAGGTACATATCCATTGTGTTAAAGACAGCCTCTGCAGTGGTGGTGGTGGGCAAATCAGCACTAAAAAGGAACTGCTCCTCGAAGTTATTATCACAGACGTGTCTGACATAGACCATTAGAATTGCATGGTTAGCCACATATGTGGATTCATCAAGCTGCAGTGCGTAATGGCCATGTGCACTGTGCACAAGATTTCAGTGCACATATCATTCACAGCAGGGAGTTTGAGATCCTCTGTGCTGGTGTGAGCTTTTTGCACATAGCAATGCGTTGGGCCACAAGATATGAAGCGCGAAGTGCCTTTTCTTGTAACGTGCATACGTTCTTCAGTGAATCTTGTGAGGCCTCCAGATATTGACGTTTATTTTTATTTATTTTAAGTCAGCTGTCTTATCTTTGTGGCTTGGAAGCTTGGTGTCCAGATGCCTTTTCATTTTGGAGGGTTTCATGCTCTCATTAGCTAACAGCTCGTTGCATAGGATGCACAGCGGTCTACACTCACCCTGCCTGTCTTCTATATATGTAAAACCATATTGGGGGTCGTATTTTCTCTTCTTGACAGAGACCGGGGTTGTCTGCCTTGTTGTTGACATTGGAAGCAGCAGTAAATGAAGAGTGTCAAAGTCGCGTCAATTCAAATCTGGTATTAGGAACAAAAGAGGTCAACACGACTTCTAAGATATACTAGTTATTTTAATTAATGCAAAAACCTTCAATGGTAAATATGATGTTTCGTATATACGGGCTCTTTGAAATACCTCGCAGGGCATTATCAGAGAACTAACACATTGTTTCAGATTCAATACTCAAATACTCTGACAGAGGGAATTTCCCACTTCTCTGCTGGCCAATCAGAGTAAAGAACTGAGTGTGGTTTAAACTCTACTCAGCCAATCCGTTGGTTCAGGGGTTGGTCTCATCTCCTCGGCGCCATTTGTTGCACACTTCAGCCAGACACAAGATTATCATAACAACCTATCATAGTGAGAAGAGCCAGCTCCCTTAGACATCAATCCTACGTCCAAGGAAGGCTCATAGATCACAAAGAACCTGTCACGCCCTGGCTCTGGGGACACTGTTATGTTGAGCCAGGGTGTGTAATTCTATGTTTGTATTTCTATGTTGGCCTGAGTGACTCCCAATCAGAGGCAACGAGTGTCAGCTGGTTGTCTCTGATTGGGAGCCATATTTAACTGTCTGTCTTTCACTTTGTGTTTGTGGTTTCTTGTTCCTTTTGATTTGTGTTTGTATCGAAGGACTTCACGTTTCGTTTGTTGTTTTGTTACGTGTGATCATTAATTAAATAATATGTTCACCTTCAACGCTGCGCCTTGGTCTCTCCCTGACGATCGTGACAGAAGAAACCACCAAGATGTGACCAAGCAGCGTGTCCAGGAGCCATCGCCAGGGAGATCTCTAACAGATCTCCTTCGCCTCCTCGACTGGGTCAAGCCGGATGAGGAGGAGAGGGGCTTGACATTGTGGCAGAAGGGCGAACGGCTGGCGAGGGACATGGAGACCTTGGCCACGGGTAGGAGTGAAGCCCAGAACATTTTTAGGGGGGGGCTAACGCCGTGGACGACGGGCCAGCAGGAGACCGCGGCAGAGCGGCCCAGCGGATTGGCAGAGGAGGCCGCCAGGTTATGGGGGCCACTGGTCGAAGAGGGGGTGGAAGATGTAGAGGCACGGCGAGAGGTACTGGCGTGTGTTGCCAGTCCGGTCCGGCCTGTTCCTGATCCCCACGTAGGGCCAGTGGTGTGTGTTCCCAGTACGGTCCGGCCTGTTCCTGCCACTCGCACCAAGTCTACGGTGCGCATCGCCAGCTCGGCCCGGCCCATTCCTGCTCCCCGCACCAAGTCAGTGGTGCGTTGTGTCAGCCCTGTCCGGCCCGTTCCTGCTCTCCGCACCAAGTCTGTGGTGCGCGTCGCCAGCCCAGTCCGGCCCATTCCTGCTCCCCGCACCAAGTCTGTGGTGCGTTTCGTCAGCCCTGTCCGGCCCGTTCCTGCTCTCCGCACCAAGTCTGTGGTGCGCGTCGCCAGCCCAGTCCGGCCCGTTCCTGCTCTCCGCACCAAGTCTGTGGTGCGCGTCGCCAGCCCAGTCCGGCCCATTCCTGCTCCCCGCACCAAGTCTGTGGTGCGTATCGTCAGCCCTGTCCGGCCCGCTCCTGCTCCCCACACCAAGCCAGTGGTGTGCGTCGTCAGTCCAGCACGGCCCGTGCCTGTTCCCCACACCAAGCCAGTGGTGTGCGTCGTCGGTCCGGCACGGCCCGTGCCTGTTCCACTGGTGCCTGGTCCGGCACCGGTCAGATGCGTTACGCCGGAGCTAGAGCAATCCGCTCCATCAGTGTGCAGTCCAGCTCCGGCCAGCGGGGCCAGACCGGACCAGGGGTACTTTGGGGGGTTGGAGAGGGAGTGGGGATCAGGCCCGGAGCCGGATCCGCCGCCAAGGCGGAGTGCCCACCCGGTCCCTCCCCTGTGGTATTTAGTTGGCGCGGTCGGAGTCCGCGCCTTTAGGGGGGGGTACTGTCACGCCCTGGCTCTGGGGACACTGTTATGTTGAGCCAGGGTGTGTAATTCTATGTTTGTATTTCTATGTTGGCCTGAGTGACTCCCAATCAGAGGCAACGAGTGTCAGCTGGTTGTCTCTGATTGGGAGCCATATTTAACTGTCTGTCTTTCACTTTGTGTTTGTGGTTTCTTGTTCCTTTTGATTTGTGTTTGTATCGAAGGACTTCACGTTTCGTTTGTTGTTTTGTTACGTGTGATCATTAATTAAATAATATGTTCACCTTCAACGCTGCGCCTTGGTCTCTCCCTGACGATCGTGACAGAACCAGTATAGTCTAGCATTTGAAGACACATCCTTATCTAATTTTACCCCCTAAACCAGCTCTTCACATCAATCACAGCCTTGCCAGGTGTCACAGCCTACATTAGCCCAGTCAAGAATGCATTCTTTCTAAGTTAGTCATCCCATCAATTTAGGAGAATAATAAATCCCCAATAGTCCCCCTTTTCACACCTAATAAGGTGTGATTCAAAAAATAAGAAAACACAGATTGTCATTCATTATAATACAATACAAACAAAAAATCACACTTTTATTAATAGGCCATAATGATACTAAAAATAAAACCCTCAGTCCATCTACACCCCACTTGCAAATTGTTACCAGTCATCAAAGAACTTCAAACCATCACATAAGGAAAGACAAACATTCACATGATTAACTTGATTAATAAAGTATAAAACACAGGATTAATAGAACACAAAACATAAGACTATTAAAACATAAAACACAAACAGAGAAGTATATTTTGGCCCCCTTTAGACACCCTCTAGTGTCACTCCACCAAGCCTGGTAGGTCATATCCTCCATTCCTAGGTTGGAGTCCAGGATTGGGCCATATCTCACCATCTGTTGGGAAATCACCTTCTCCATCTCCTTTCTCACCAAACCTCAGACACAGGAAATAAGACAACATCCACAAAGAACAAGTATACCCATAGAAGCTATAACTTCACCCAGAATAGTTACAACAATAGTTTTCCATTTACCAAATATGTTATCAAACCAACCGTTTATGGAGCTATCAATACCAGATCTCTCAGCCAGTTTGTTCGTCAGTGTAGTTACTCCCCTGAAGCTCTTTTGTCACAGACCCGTCCGGTGCTATATTGTTTGAGGATGAAAATACAGCACATAGATCCAAACAGAACACAAACTCCGCCCCTCTCAGCCAAAAGCATATCTAAAGCTATTCTATTCTGCCTTGTCATTAAGATAGTTGCCGCTCATCTAATCCCTTTATTGCATCACAAGTGTGGTTTATAAATCTTTGCTGGTTATAGTAAATATAATTTATCCAATCTACGTTTTTATTAATTGTTGACCACCAAATAATACTTAATTCAAACTCAGCTGCGATCTGATTCCTAGCTTTGAGTTTTTCTGGAACCTCTCGAGGTACTCCTATCCCATCAAAGGATCCTTTCATCAAAGGATCCCGGGAGGAGGTCCTACTTTCTACGTGACAACTCACCAGTCTCTGACACGTTTGATTATTTGCGTATGTAGGTGAGTTCACAATCAGTTATCACCACACAACCATCAGATGTCAGCACGGGCCTGGTTTTAGTTCCTAAAATCCTCTGGCTGCAACAAAGAGGAGAGATTAGTCATGGTCTCTTTCAGTTGTGATATTCTTTGTGTAGGAGCAGAGCTAAGATGCCCTACTATGTATCCTATCTTACTAGTCCTAGAAAAACAATTAGAATCCCCTGAGACTTCAAACGTAGGAAACCTAGGTCGGAATGACCTTGTTATCGGGGGATACAGATAGTTCAAGTTACTACAAGACTCTTTCACCACATTCCCAGGTGGCTTGCATGGAGGATAAACCTGTTTTTGCGTACTTCAGACTTTCAGACAGTACCTACCCTTCTATGGGTCGCACTGCCATTTCTGGTAATTCCCTACCCTCACAACACTACACCTGTCCCCAAACTGTGCACGGAGACCTACACATCCCCCACGCTCTCGACATGAGCAACTACATTGTCCCAGGATGTACACGGCAACACACATACAGTGATGTCCTCCCCTAAAGTCCCTAATCTTCCCCTTTCCCTACGTCTAGCTGTCTCCTATGCCTTCATAGACTGTGCTCAGGTATTATTTTATCAACTTGTTTTAGGTTAACTACTACTTTCGGCTGATCAGAAGGGTTTGAGTGTGTTAGGAATATGGCCCCCACAATCAGACAGCTACCTACCGTCAGGAGACCTGTGAATCCCCACCCTCGCCCTGAGAACATGTCAGACGCCAACCCATTGCTTCACCTTCTACCAAACTCACACAGGGATGATCAGACAGGGTAAGGGAATCTTCGTTAAGGAGCCAACCCCCGAGCCCTAATGGTGATCGGATCTTTCTCCTAACTCTGTGTTTGTTCATCAGGTGTAACTGGGTTTACCTTTTTGCAGTGTGTGACATGCACCCAGATGGATCTAATAGGACTTGATAGGGCCCTTCCCAACAGGCCTGCTTCCAGTTTTTCTTCTTTTAGGGACTGGATCCACACCCAGTCTCCTGGTGAGATAGAGTGGGTCACCTTCTCCTTTAGTTCACCTGTGGGGCACAAAACCTCTGACATACGGGTGTGGTTAATAAACTATCTTCACACATACATGTTGAGCTCTCAATTTCTATTGTTGTTTTTTTATTTTTATTTAATCCTATCATTATTATTTAATCCTATCACTATTATTTAATCCTATCACTATTATTTAATCCTATCACTCCCCCTTTTTGACACATGATTTTGTCACGGTTTCGGCCGAGGCTGCCTCTCTCCCTTGCTCGGGCAGGCTTCGGCGTTCGTCGTCTCCGGAATACTAGCTGCCACCGTTGTATGTTTCTGTGTTCGTTTGCTTTTGTCTGATTGTTGTACACCTGTTATCGTTTAGTGTAATTAGTGTCCTATAAGTTCTCGTTGTGTTTGTCTAGTGTTGTGTGTGATTGTTTTACTGTCGTGCCGGTAGGCTGGATATTTACTGTTTGCTCGGTTGAGCTATTTTGCTCCTTAGTTTTGGAGTATTGTGTCGCACCTGTTTGTGCGCTTGTGTTTTCGCCTACGTGCGGAGCTTTTGTCTCAGGGCAGTTATTTCATGTTTGTTTGCTGTGCATCACTAAAGTCTGTTGGACTAACGTACTGCGTCCTGCGCCTGATTCCACCCACACCCACCTACATCTACCTTGACAGAATCACACACCATACTCGATGGAATCAGCAGGAGCCGCAGCAGCACAGGCGACGTTGGAGGACAGGGTCCGTGAGCAGAATGACCAGATCCTGCGGATGGGGTCCGCACTGCAGGAGGTGATCACCACCATCCGAGGCTGGGAGACCCGAGGGACTCCTCCACCGCCATCCTCCCTGCCCGCACCATCGGCCACTCAGCCCATTCCCGCTCCGGAACCCAGAGGAGTTCGACTCTCGCTCCCGAGGGCCTACGATGGGACCGCGACCGGGTGTCAGGGATTCCTTCTCCAGGTGGAGCTGTACCTGGCCACCGTGCACCCGGCGCCCTCGGGACACGAGAGTGTGTCCGCCCTGATCTCCTGCCTTTCCGGGAAGGCGTTGGAATGGGCCAACGCAGAGTGGAGGAGGATCGACGCTAACACCATCACCTACGACGAGTTCTCCCGCCGCTTCAGGGCGGTGTTTGACCATCCCCCGGAGGGGAAAGCGGCGGGGGAGCGTCTGGTCGGCCTCAGGCAGGGGAAGAGGAGTGCCCAGGAGTTCGCCTTGGAGTTCCGTACCCTAGCGGCGGATGCAGGGTGGAATGAGCGGGCTCTCATTGATCACTACAGATGTAGTCTACGCGAGGACGTCCGTAGGGAGCTGGCCTGTAGGGACACCAGCCTCTCGTTCGACCAGTTGGTCGACATGTCCATCAGGCTGGATACCCTGCTAGCTACCCGCGGACGTTCCGAGGGGGGTCCGTCCATTTCACCCTCCAGCGCCTCCGAGCCGTGCCCCATGGAGCTCGGGGGCGCTGGCGCTAGAGAGAGGAGGGGTCGGCTTACGAGGGGGTCCATCTCCTGCACCAACTGTGGTCGGGGAGGACACACCGCGGCTAGGTGCTGGGGATGGCCTCCTCGGGGAGAGGACGACAGGTCCCGCACTGGGGATTCCTTCCAGGTGAGTAGGCGCCCCACTCACCCAGAGCTCTCTGTTGCACATTTCTGTATATCTGTTCGTTTTCCACAGGTAGCACCTCATTCCCAGCATAAGGCGCTGGTAGATTCAGGCGCGGCTGGGAATTTTGTTGATAAGAAGTTTTGTTTAGCCTTAGGGATTCCCCTTCTCCCTGTGGACGTTCCCTTCCCCGTTCATGCCCTAGATAGCCGTCCGTTGGGTGCGGGCTTGATCAGGGAGGTCACTGCGCCACTTAGGATGTGTGCGCAGGGGGGTCATCAGGAGATGATCCAGCTATTTCTGATCGACTCGCCTGCGTATCCGGTGGTGCTGGGCATGCCCTGGTTGAGTACCCATAACCCATCGATTTCGTGGCAGGAGAGGGCTCTGATGGAGTGGTCTGCCCAGTGTGTGGGTCGATGTTTAGGCGTTTCCATAGGGGCTACCTCGGTGGAGAGTCCAAACCAGGTGCCCGCATTGCACGTTCCCCCTGAGTATGGGGATTTGGCTATTGTGTTCAGTAAGTCGAGGGCGACGCAGTTGCCTCCCCATAGGCAGGGAGATTGTGCGATAGACCTCCAGGCAGGAGCTGCGCTCCCACGGAGCCATGTGTATCCTCTGTCTCAGGAGGAGAAGAGAGCTATGGAGACGTACATAGACGAATCTCTGAGACAAGGATACATACGGTCTTCCACTTCCCCTGCGTCCTCGAGTTTCTTTTTTGTGAAGAAAAAGGATGGAGGATTACGCCCGTGCATTGATTACCGTGGTCTCAATCAGATCACGGTGAAGTACAGTTATCCACTCCCGCTGATTGCGACCATGACGGGGTCATTGCACGGGGCGCGTTTCTTCACTAAATTAGATCTCAGGAGCGCGTACAACTTGGTGCGCATTAGGGGGGGCGATGAATGGAAGACAGCCTTTAGTACCACCTCGGGCCATTACGAGTATCTTGTCATGCCATACGGGTTGATGAACGCTCCTTCAGTTTTCCAATCATTCGTGGATGAGATCTTCAGGGACATGCAGGGGCAGGGGGTGGTCGTGTACATCGATGACATTCTCGTGTACTCACCTACCCGAGTCGAGCATGTGGCCCTGGTGCGCCGAGTGTTGCGGAGACTGTTGGAGCACGACCTGTATGTCAAGGCAGAGAAGTGTCTGTTCTTCCAGGAGTCGGTCTCCTTTTTGGGTTATCAGTTGTCTGCGTCAGGGGTGAAGATGGAGGTAGACCGGGTGTCAGCCGTGCGTAATTGGCAAACGCCAACTACTGTGAAGGAGGTGCAGCAGTTTTTGGGGTTTGCGAATTATTACCGGAGGTTTATCCGGGGTTTTGGACAGGTGGCAGCTCCCATAACGTCTCTTTTGAAGGGGGGTCCGGTGCGTCTGCAGTGGTCAGCCGAGGCGGACAGGGCGTTTGGGAGGCTGAAGGACCTGTTTACCTCGGCTCCGGTGCTGGCGCATCCGGATCCCTCTTTGCCATTTCAGGTAGAGGTGGACGCGTCAGAGGCCGGTATAGGAGCCGTGCTGTCGCAACGGTCCGGCGCGCCACCTAAGCTCCGCCCCTGTGCCTTTTATTCCAAGAAGCTCAGTCCGGCGGAGCGAAACTATGACGTGGGGGACAGGGAGTTGTTAGCCGTGGTACAGGCCCTAAAGGTGTGGAGGCACTGGCTTGAGGGGGCTCAACACCCTTTCCTCATTTTGACGGACCACCGTAACCTGGAGTACATCCGGGCAGCGAGGAGGCTGAACCCTCGCCAGGCGAGGTGGAATATGTTTTTGACCCGTTTCACATTTAAGATCACGTACATCCCTGGGTCACAGAACGGTAAGGCAGACGCACTGTCTCGGCGGTATGACACGGAGGAGAGGTCCGTGGAGCCCACTCCCATACTGCCGGAGTCTTGTCTGGTGGCACCGGTAGTGTGGGAGGTCGATGCCGAACTCGAGCGGGCGTTACGCACCGACCCTAGTCCACCTCAATGCCCGGAGGGTCGGAAGTACGTTCCGCTCGAGGTTCGGGATCGTTTGATCTATTGGGCTCACATGTCACCCTCCTCTGGACACCCTGGTATCGGCCGGACAGTGCACTGTCTTAGTACCAAGTACTGGTGGCCCACGTTGGCGAGGGATGTGAGGGTTTATGTTTCCTCCTGCTCGGTGTGCGCCCAGTGTAAGGCGCCTAGACATCTGCCTAGGGGTAAGTTACTACCCCTGCCCGTTCCACAACGACCATGGTCTCACCTCTCGGTGGATTTCCTCACTGACCTTCCTCCTTCACAGGGGAATACCACTATACTGGTCGTTGTGGACCGGTTTTCTAAGGCCTGTCGTTTGCTCCCTATGCCGGGCCTTCCTACTGCCCTGCAAACCGCCGAAGCACTATTCACCCATGTGTTCCGGCACTACGGGGTACCCGAGGATATTGTGTCTGATCGAGGTCCCCAATTTACCTCCAGAGTCTGGAGAGCTTTTATGGAGCGGTTGGGGGTCTCGGTGAGCCTCACCTCGGGTTACCACCCGGAGAGTAATGGGCAGGTGGAACGCGTGAACCAGGATGTGGGTAGGTTTCTTAGAACATACTGCCAGGACCGGCCGGAGGAGTGGGCAAGGTACGTTCCCTGGGCCGAGATGGCCCAGAATTCCCTACGCCATTCCTCCACTAACCTAACCCCTTTTCAATGTGTGTTAGGTTACCAGCCGGTTCTGGCACCTTGGCAGCAGAGCCAGATCGAGGCTCCTGCGGTGGATGAGTGGGCACGGCGCTCGGAGGAGACATGGAACACTGCACACGTCCACCTGCAGCGGGCCCTCCGACGTCATAAGGCGAGCGCCGATCTCCACCGCAGTGAGGGACCGGTGTACGCACCTGGTGATCGAGTCTGGCTCTCTACCAGAAACCTGCCCCTCCGCCTGCCCTGTCGGAAACTGGGTCGGCGGTTTGTAGGGCCATTTAAAGTCCTGAGAAGGTTGAACGAGGTGTGTTACAAATTACAACTACCTGTTGAGTATAAGAGTATTAACCCCTCGTTCCATGTGTCTCTTCTCAGGCCGGTGGTAGCTGGCCCACTCCAAGAAAGTGAGATCAGGGAGACTCCTCCGCCCCCATTGGACATCGAGGGGGCACCGGCGTACTCCGTACGGTCCATCTTGGATTCGAGACGTCGGATGGGGGGTCTCCAATATCTAGTGGAGTGGGAGGGGTACGGCCCGGAGGAGCGGTGCTGGGTGCCGAGGAGAGACATTTTGGACCCGTCTCTCCTGACGGAATTCCATCGTGGGCACCCGACGCACCCTGCTCCGCGTCCTCCTGGTCGTCCCCGAGGCCGGAGTCGGCGCACGTCTGGAGCCGCGCGTCAAGGGGGGGGTACTGTCACGGTTTCGGCCGAGGCTGCCTCTCTCCCTTGCTCGGGCAGGCTTCGGCGTTCGTCGTCTCCGGAATACTAGCTGCCACCGTTGTATGTTTCTGTGTTCGTTTGCTTTTGTCTGATTGTTGTACACCTGTTATCGTTTAGTGTAATTAGTGTCCTATAAGTTCTCGTTGTGTTTGTCTAGTGTTGTGTGTGATTGTTTTACTGTCGTGCCGGTAGGCTGGATATTTACTGTTTGCTCGGTTGAGCTATTTTGCTCCTTAGTTTTGGAGTATTGTGTCGCACCTGTTTGTGCGCTTGTGTTTTCGCCTACGTGCGGAGCTTTTGCCTCAGGGCAGTTATTTCATGTTTGTTTGCTGTGCATCACTAAAGTCTGTTGGACTAACGTACTGCGTCCTGCGCCTGATTCCACCCACACCCACCTACATCTACCTTGACAGATTTGCCCATGTGTCAATATTACCACCTTTCTAAACCATTTCTTATGTAATTTATCATCCTATTGCCATGCCTTTCATTTTGGGGATTATCTTTTGCTTCTTTATTGCTCCTCCCACTTCCTTTTTCTTTTATGGCAGCTAAATCCAACTTTCATCCAGTTCAGAATCAATTAGTAATCCAATCAATCAATCTCTTATCTTGTAAAAACACTTATGTTTAGTTCAAACTCTGTTCTACCCAGGCTCTCCCGGGCTTGACCTGAAGACTAATTGTTGGACATGACAAGTCTATTTTTTAGGTCACCTAAGTCTTCTGTCTAGCAACAAAGAATAAAAATCTCTATGTTCATGATTAACCCAGTTATATCTAATTGCCCACCAAAAAACTTCATCATCTTTAAATCACTACCAATGTCATATCCCTCGTTACTCTCTACCATTTGGATAACATCCCTGATGTATGTATGCCTCCTTAAAGTTCCAAATGATTTTACCATGGGCTGCCATTGCCTTCCCATAGATAAGATCACTTAATTTACCCGTATGCAGTACATAATGGAGTATCCAAACTTTACAGCACTTTCTCATTACCAAAAAGCTCATCATTTGTTTTTTGTTTTAACGGTTTTGGCGCTTCAAATATAGCAGTTTTCCTGGATGAGTTTAACATTCGCCCCTCCTGTGTTATAGTGTATCCTAGGTAAATGACCTCGCTCTACCAAAGTTGAAGTTTCTTTTTGCTCACTTTGTGTCCCTGTTCTGCCAGGAAGGTTAACAATTGGATTGTATCCCTCTTACATCCCTCCTGAGTGGGATTAGCCAATAGAATAACATCTACATAAACTAACATTTGCTTCCTTCCCTATGTTCAAACTTTCCCAAATTCTTAGTTATAGCCTGGGCTAAGATTGTAAGACTTTCCGAGTAGCCTTGAGGCATCCTAGCCTAAGTCCATTTCCTTCCCTGAAAAGTAAAGCCAAACCACCCCTGACTATCCGGATGAACTTGGATACTAAAGAAAGCATTAGCTAAATCTATCACTGTAAAATAGGAGTTCTCTGGTTTCAATTGGTTCAGCAATGTATGTGGATCTGCTACACATGGAACTCTGGGAATGATATTTCCATTAAACTAACTGTAAGTCCATGACCATCCTCCAGTCGGCGCTAGGTGCCTCCTTTCTAACAGGAAATATTGGAGAGTTGCATTGTACCACATCTCCAGGAATTATCACCCCTCCCTTAAGTAAATGCTCAAATGTAGGTGTTATCCCTTTTATTGCTTCTGGTTTCATAGTATATTGCTTTTGGTATGGTCTATTATCGAATCGAGGAATCACTTGTACTGGAGCTACCCCCTTAATTAGTCCTACATCTGCTGTCCTTGTGACCATAATTTGAACGGAATTGCTTCTAACTCAGCCTCCTGTTCCTGAGTTAAGAAAATCTATTCCTGTCATCCGTTAAAACTTATCTCCAGATGGACACTGGGCTGGGTTTTTGCTCTCCAATTTAACTTTCTGCTATATCTCCCAGTGGAGTGGCCATACTGATCCCCATTTGGTGTATTCTGCCAGTCAGTAATGTTTTTCCCCTGTTTTATCCATTTACCTAGTGATAACCATTCCTCTGAATGTTCTTTCACTAGGGCAACATGGGGGCTCCACCTTTCTCTGTACAGCCTCTGGCTCTGTGAACCCATTTTAACCCAATTTGAAAAAACAACAATCACAAATAGCCAGGCCTCACTCAATTTGATAGCTCACTTTTATGACCTAAATACTGCCTAACTGAGATGAGCTAATCTCTTTCTCCTAGTTATAATCTAAAGATGGTAGTACACACAAAACATGATAGATATTCCCAGTCTTAACCCATCAATAATTGTTTGTATCATTCTAATTCCTCATATCTAATTCATTAAACCACTCAAAATTCCTCGAGTATACAATGATTATTTAATTGATTACCCTAACTCTGCTACATGTGATCTCATCTCAAATGATCCATTTATCAATTATTTATTCAACGCCCTAGGAAAATCTGTCTCCCCTTCTATTGTTCCTGTCTCCCCTGTAAATGTCATATTTGAGTTTTTAGCCAATACAATCACGGTTACATCAAATGTTCCCTCATTTAATGGTATTTTCTTCCTAATATAACTTCCCTAAATGAGATTAAATCCCCTGCTTTCCTCTACTATCCTTATATCATTATTGGATCAATGATAATAACTGTAATAACTATCAATAATAATTGTAATAACTATTTCACATTAAATCGTGTCTTTTTTCTGATAATGCTATAATTGTAGCCTATTCCATCACTTTACTTTAAAATATAAGTTTATGTAACAAATCCATAACCCACTACAGGCTGGCGCTATTCCCCAGCACAACAGC
This sequence comes from Coregonus lavaretus, assembly GCF_964263955.1. NCBI lineage: Eukaryota > Metazoa > Chordata > Actinopteri > Salmoniformes > Salmonidae > Coregonus > Coregonus lavaretus. The sequence goes on along the minus strand of NC_140006.1, from coordinate 28,936,587 downwards.
CAATGCATACTTTCATCCTAACCAAAATAAATTATCGTTCTATAATCGTCCAATTATTTTGTATTTTTCCCGCTAACCCATTTCAGTTCGCTATTCAATTTATTTAACTGTTCTCTCTGATTAGGCCCTAATTAATAAAACAAATAGTTGCTATCGTTGGTCAGCATACGCTTAATGACATTCCTACCATCTGAACTATACTGTCTCTCACCCTCCCCTTGCTCCTTCGGGGAGAGCGCATGGTAACCTTATAACATATTTTCATAGACTTTTCTAGAATATTTCTATTTAAGCTATCTCATTTAACCTTTCACATTTCTCAATCCACATAGTAATCTAGGTATATAGCCCCACTGCGAAAGCTTTGTCTACTGTCCCTACCTGTGTTCGAACCAGGGACATCGCCAGTCACTCCACACCATCTGCGATGCTCTCAAAGTAACTACTCCCAGTTCATAGAGCAAGTGACGTCACCAAATGAAAATCGCAGTAGCTTTCACCTCAGCAAAAAACTCTCTCTCCTTTTGATTCCCTATTGTATAAGTTAGTTTTTCTATTTAACCCATAAACACGCTACAAATAGTCCATTCAACATTACCAAACCAAATACTCATCGTACCCATTCAATCAACACATCAGCCGTGGAATTTACACTCATAAATGCAGATTGTTACTCCATGCCTTGAAATGATAAATAGATTTCCACCAATAGTACCATTAATGATCTCATCTTACCCTCTGACACAAAATGAAGTTCCCTCACTGTACTACGTTAGCTCTACCATGATAATTAGTTCAGTTTAACCCTCTATTTGCTTTGTACTATATTATACATTACGTCTAAAACAACATTACTTATGGTCAGTTTATTCCAATCACATTATCCAACAACGCCACAATCTTAAACTCATATGGGGCGGCTGGCAGTTTAGTTACCAATAGCGCCGCGCCAACAACCGAGAGGTCGCCGGTTCCAATCCCCGAGCCGACCAGGCGAAAAATCTGCCGATGTGCCCTCGAGCAAGGCACTCAACCCCAATTGCTCCCATAAATCGCTCTGGACAAGAGCGTCTGCCAAATTACCAAAAATGCAAATGTAAATATTCTCTACTTTCTCACCCATGACGCACTTCTGCGTTCGGTGAGCAAGTTTAGAACATTCTCTCGTCAGATACCCACATGCGTTCCCAGCCAACTGCCAGTCTTTTCTGGCTCCAAAAGCCACACTTTCGCTCTCTCCAGCCCCTCCCCTCGCAACTCTACTTCTTTTTTGTCCAGGGGTACAGGCTTTTTGAGGAGCTGTGACGAGCTGTTTTCTCGTCCCAGCGCGCCTCCAATATTCCGCCGTTACTCAAAGTACTCCAGTCCATTTATTTAAATCAAATAATTCCCACCTAATTAGTTAAAGTTGGTGCACGTTTATAAACCGAATTATTTCGGTCTAATTGTTTAACCAGTATTTTGCACGGTCAAACATCAAACGTCAAATCAAATACTAATCCGAATTGCTTCGACACAACTATTCAAAAGCAGTATTATGCTATGTCAAACACCAAATGTTATATTTCAAATATATCAGTTCAAACGTTTTAGTTCAGTCACACTCATTCATCACTTTTCATTTCATGTTTTCGATTGTCACTGACGGGTTATATGGTTTGAGTAACCACAAATCCAAAATGTATTCCCAAATTATACCGTTTGAACAGCCACAAACGTCTTTTGTTTCCCAATTTGTTTTCTATCAAGGTATACAGGTTTATCATTCACACTTTTATGCATACGACAACACTCGCACTGTCTAACTTTTTATAGTACCTCCTATGGGTGTCTTTTGTTAACGTTTGCACAATTTAAACCTTATTTCCTATTTGTTATTCTCATTATTTACTGTTTTAAAATATTATTTGTATTCACAGCCAAAAATGGTACACAGTTAAGCGTAGTATACAGTTATCACACAGCAAAAATAGTACACAGTTATCCACCTCACTCACAATACACAGTCATAATCCTATCATACAGTCAAATATGTCACGCAGTCATAAATGACACCCATGTCACACAGTCATAAATGACACACTTATATTCCACTCACAATCTATTTGGGCACACAGCCCCGTCTACTATCTTTAAAAAATACTCCGCTGAACCTAGCCATATCCTCGAAGTTATGGACCTTGCCAGTCGCTAGTATTTATCTAAAATTTTCCGAACCTAGCCGTATTTCAGTTACGGACCTTGCCGGTGTAATTCTTCGAACCTTAGTCGTACTGTCGTAGTTACGAACCTTGCCGATAGCAATTACTTAAACCAATTATTCCCTATATCTAAAATTTCCCGAACCTTAGCCGTATCCTCGTAGTTACGGACCTTGCCGGTGTAATTCTTCGAACCTAGTCGTACTGTCGTAGTTACGAACCTTGCCGATAGCAATTACTTAAACCAATTATTCCCTATATCTTCCGAACCTTAGCCGTATGTCGCAATTACGGACCTTGCCGGTAGATGTCAGCATTGTCTCCTGAACCTAGCCGTCTCTTAGCGGACCTTGCCGGTAGAATCAACACTCTCTGGTCCCATGGTTTTAAACATCACATTTAGCAAAGGTTTGCATGTCACAATATTGTGCTTATCTACTCATAATAGTTTCATAATTTAGTTCACTTACATCAGACAGGTGTTTCACAAAATTAATTTGGATAAAGCCAATGTGCAGATCTTTGGTTATTTAACAACAGGTATCTGCTTACCTTTTTAGAAGCCCGGGCAGTTTGTGAAACACACGGTTCGATGAAAGAGTTGACCAAATGGGCCGGACAGTATCCAGCGAAGTCCCTTCTACCAGATCACGTCGGGGTCACCAATTGTCAAAGTCGCGTCAATTCAAATCTGGTATTAGGAACAAAAGAGGTCAACACGACTTCTAAGATATACTAGTTATTTTAATTAATGCAAAAACCTACAATGGTAAATATGATGTTTCGTATATACGGGCTCTTTGAAATACCTCGCAGGGCATTATCAGAGAACTAACACATTGTTTCAGATTCAATACTCAAATACTCTGACAGAGGGAATTTCCCACTTCTCTGCTGGCCAATCAGAGTAAAGAACTGAGTGTGGTTTAAACTCTACTCAGCCAATCCGTTGGTTCAGGGGTTGGTCTCATCTCCTCGGCGCCATTTGTTGCACACTTCAGCCAGACACAAGATTATCATAACAACCTATCATAGTGAGAAGAGCCAGCTCCATTAGACATCAATCCTACGTCCAAGGAAGGCTCATAGATCACAAAGAACCAGTATAGTCTAGCATTTGAAGACACATCCTTATCTAATTTTACCCCCTAAACCAGCTCTTCACATCAATCACAGCCTTGCCAGGTGTCACAGCCTACATTAGCCCAGTCAAGAATGCATTCTTTCTAAATTAGTCATCCCATCAATTTAGGAGAATAATAAATCCCCAATAAGAGGGAGCTGCACATTTTAAAAAGTTGTCCATGATTTTACTCTGACAGCTAGCCTACATGAGTTAAATGACAGCTAACTATCCACATGTGCAATGCCTGTAGAACACGTCTGCATTGTTAGCTGTCAATCAAGCTAGCTGTATTGGATCAGTGTGTGTGTGTTGGGCGAGAACGTTATTGTATTGGTCAGTGAGTGTGTGCAGCGCGAAAACCCTCTGAGTCCGAACGTAGCTAGCCATTTCATCACTGCGGACGCGATGCACGTGTAAAGTCAGCAATAATAACCAATGCAGCGCACGCACGCCTGTGTGTAGCGGTAACGTTGTGTAAGGTCAGCAGCAATAAGCGGTGATATCCTTTCAAAATAAAAGTTTAAGTTAGGCGGTTACCTTTCAAAAATAATAATATTCTTATTTTGTATATATTATTGCCCGCGACCCCCTAGACCGTCTGTTTGCAATCGTCAAAATAGACGGTCTAGAAGGAAAATTGCAATTGACTCACGCTGATACCTGGCTTTATGAAAAAGTTAGCTTGTGAACTCAACTTATTCTGACTTGAGTGTTTTGTGATGGCGCAAGCTACTTCCTGCTGCACCTAGTAGCTCGCTCGTGAACCGTTTCGCGCTCAATTTTTCAAAACCTCAATCTGAACCAACCCTGGCTCGTGGTGCGGGGGAAAAGTCGTTGGTTTTTCGGGTCTTTAGCTAACGGTAAGCAAGCAAGCTAGCTTTATTTTAGAAAACAATCACTTTTATTAGCAAATCTTATACAATGGCAACTTGTGCCCCTGATAATTTTCCTCTTCTGGAAGATGTTCACGATGAAACAGCACAGAAAGCGAACGAGGAACATTTAAAAATGCCTGCCTCAAGTGAGATGGCCCATGAAAAGGCCCAGTCTCATATCAGCACCATTCCGAAAAGTGAGGTGCCAAACCGTGATGATGGTTCAACATCATTCTCTGCTGCTGACACACCTCAAATCGTAAGGAATAAAGTGCCTATGAGAAGGAAACTTTTGACCCCAAATCCTGACGGTGAAGAGCCATTTGATAATATAGAAGAGGCACAAGTCTTGCCACAAATCTTCATCTCCAACAATACATACACCTACGTTGAACGGGTTGCTCTGTTTTGCGATCATATTATTGGCCAGTGTTCGGTAAGTGGCTACAGCTAGCTGGCTAGTAATAACGTTCGCTAACTTTAGCTACCCAGCTAGCTAATTAATGAATAAACTGACAACCGAAGAAGTTCAGTCAAGTATGCTAACACATGTTTTATTTGCATGTTTAACAGGCAGAAGACGTAGATGAAGCTATAAGCTTCTACATAATAGAAAAACTTGCCAGCAAACGCTCCTGGACTGCAGTGTGGAAAACTTCCCCAGAAGTCCTGTTGGTAAACTGCGATATTGGGGACCTGCCATTCGTGGGTGTGCTTGTCGACGTAAGTTAGTGATTTAATTATGGTCCTTCCTATATGGAATCGTTCCACTCCCCACTCGGTTCCCCATTGAACGGACCCTTTTTTCAATTTTCGCCTAAAATGACATACCCAAATCTAACTGCCTGTAGCTCAGGACCTGAAACAAGGATATGCATATTCTTGATACCATTTGAAAGGAAACACTTAGAAGTTTGTGGAAATGTGAAATGAATGTAGGAGAATATAACACATTACATCTGGTAAAAGATAATAGAAAACCAAAAAACATGCGTTTTTTGTTTTTTTTCATCATCTTTGAAATGCAAGAGAAAGGCCACAATATAAAATTGCAGTTTAGGTGCAATTTAGATTTTGCCCACTAGATGGCAGCAGTGCAAAGTTTCAGATTGATCCAGTGAAGCGTTGCAATACTGGACTATTTTGTATCAAGTTTGCCCAAATGTGCCGAATTGGCCAATTGATACATTTTCAAGTACATAACTATAGAGAACATACATTTTGTATTAACATATCATTTTTGTAAGTTAACACACTCCCAGGAATGTCATACATGATGGATCATTAGCTTATACACTAACTTTCACACATCTAGATGGCCGGGCGGGGTGGGTGTGGAGCCAGAGACAGCAGGGGTTCAAACTGTAGAACACAGTTCCTACATTTTAATATAAAAATGGATTTTATCGAACAAAACTATGCTACATTTAATCTCTGGGACCCTTAGGATAACAAATCAGAGCAAGATTACTGAATGTAAGTACATTATTTACGTTCAGAGGTGAACGTATCAAACCAGTTGCCGTGATACATTTTCTGTTGCTGTGCACTCTCCTCAAACAATAGCATGGTATTTTTTCACTGTAATAGCTATTGTAAATTGGACAGTGCAGTTAGATTAACAAGAATGTAAGCTTTCTGCCCATATAAGACATGTCTATGTCCTGGAAAGTTTGCTGTTACTTACAACAGTCATGCTAATCACATTAGCGCACGTTAGCTCAACCGTCCCGTATACAGGACACCGATCCCGTAGAGGTTAAAAATGGTAACTTAAGTGTTAAGGCAAAGATTTTTATAACTAACCCAAGATAGACCACAGCCGGTCGTTTCCAACGGGAACAAATTAGTCATAGTGGGCAGAACAAGCAAGGAGGGGGGAAGAGCCCAGCCCAGCACAGCGTTGTAGCATGTATTTGCATGTTTCCGTTAGGGAACGCCTACTCTGAAGTGCGCATGTGCAATAACTCAATTCGCCCCTGCGCACATTCTAAACAACGCAATTTTTGTTTTACTTTGGCAAAGGGTAAAATCTACAAAACTTAGTCCACTCTATTCGTAACAGATTCTAATTTTGGGAACAGAAAACCGTATTGAGATCAAATGTTACATCGATGAGAACTTTTGCCTAATGTCGGCCAAAATCCATCTCGCTCCATCTTCTCCCACTACTGGCCACTGGGCTTGCTCTCATCACCATATTTGGTAGTGAGTGGAAACACCAACCAGATGCTTCACACTTATACATCCAGTGAAATATCTGGCTCATTTTTCTATCTGTGGTTAAGGTTACATAAGTGTTATGGTTATGGTTAAGGTAAGGGTGTTTAGGGTGTCCCAGATAGCACTAACCTTGAATTACTGAAACTGCTAGTAGTTTTGTTGTTACATTCAGATACAATTTCAAATATTTAGATACAGGTGGCTCACCATAGAAATAGAATGAAAAGAACGGCTAATGGCTGCCTGGTATTGTGATGCAATAATTTCCATGGTAATGTAAAATGTTAATTCAAATGATGTTAACTGATGTGGCTCATGCAATGGAATGTATTTTTTGTAATGTCAGTTGAGTTGAATCAAATCAGCTTGCTCAGCAATCATTAGCTTACTAGTACCACAGGCACAGTTAACGTTATTTGTTTGACAGGGGCTCCCTCTAACATTAGCGTTTCAAACAAATACCGGTAGCTAGCTACATCTGTTAACAATGGCTCAAGAAGTTACCACTAAGCACACAGGTGTAGAACACGATACCATATCCCCAATTCTGCGATAATGGGGATGCAATGTGTCTGACCCTTTTCCTAAACCTGAACTTTGGCTGTCTAGGTCAACTGTACACCATGCGAAGGAAAAACCCTCCCTCTTCGAGTGTCCGTTTCTGTAGCAGAACCATATTCCTCAAACATTGCCAACCTACCAAGAGAGTTGGTTGAAGATGTGTTGCGGGAACATGACTACTCTGTGCCAATCTTGGATGTCTACCCCATACAAGGGTTGGGAGCTGACGTAGACAACATTGCAGAGTATCTGGAACATGCAAGGTGAATAACATGAGGGATCCCCTCCAAAACAATGTAAATCCAAATCTGATAAATCCAATTTATTCCAGATTTTGTCTTTATGCTTCCCTGCAGGTTTTTCTACGATTTCCTCTGGAGAGACTGGGATGATGAGGAGGAATGTGACGAGTACGCAGGACTCATTGAGAAACGCATACAGCTGTATGCATACCCTCCGTATTCCAGCAGAGCCAACCAAAAACAAGCCACAAAGATTAGATATGATGTTACCGCTGTGTTGAGAATGAAGTTCACCTGGACTATGCTGTGTATTTTTTTGCAGGTATTATGACATTCAGGATGGAACCATCCCTGGTCCAATCAGTGAGCGATACCGGAAGACCCTGGAGGAGTACCGAAGCAAACGACTGGACTTGACAAAGTTCCAGACCAAAATCCGTGGGGAGGCCTTACCAGGGGAGGCTGTGGAGTGCTGGAAAAAGTACTACGAAATGTCAATGCTCTGTGGGCTCCTGAAGTTCTGGGAAGACCTGCGACTCAGGTAAAATATGGTATTTGGTCCTAGCTTCTCTCAACATCCAACTACCAATGCTGACATAGTGTAAAACAACTAGTGTTGCTGCTCAACTAATGTCTTTAGGAGCCATGGACCCTTCTATCCGAGGATCTACAAACGCAGAAAGGGACAGAGAACATCTGGAAGGATTGTGACACACATTGTTGCCCAGATAATGACAACAGACATGGTTGGTGTGCTGGGTCTGGTGTTATTCACTTCAGTCATGTAATTTCTTTTGGCAAAAAGTATGTTTTGTAACTTGATTTATTGCAGCTTATCTATCTCAGTTATTTCCAAACTTTGTATCTTTATTTCATTGTGACCACAGATCAAGAACTTCTCGCAGGACACTCTGATCCAGCAGCATGACAGTCTGTCAGCCGCTCTGGACTCCTGCTTCTCTGGTGACACGGTGGTGGTCTTCCCAGGAGAGTACCACGCAGTTGCACTGGCATCCCTCACAGACGACATCACAATAAAGGGTAAATACGACATTACTTTAGTTTACATTTATGGCCGTAATAAAATATCTGTATATCCATTAAAGGAAGTAAAGCTAACATTGTGTTAACACCTGACGACAAGTGATACTTAAATGTTAGTTGACCTTCATGCCTCAATGGTTCTATACTCTGCAGGAGAAGGAGAAAGGAAAGAGGTGGTGTTCTACTCTGACCCATCCCATGACAACTTTGTGGCGTCCAAAGCCTCCAAGGTGATGCTCATGAACCTGACATTGGTGCAGCATGGAACCTGTGATGGCATCGTTGTGGTGGAGTCGGGACAGTTGACCCTGGACAACTGCGTGTTGAAGTGTCAAGGCACAGGAGTGTGTGTCCTGACTGGAGCCTCTCTGGTCATGAAGAACTGTGAGATCTCTGGTGCAAAGGTAGAGTTGTCATTTTGAAAGATTGCCTTTGATTTGTATTTGAGTTACATGGCTTATCTGATTGTTGATATAGCCATGTAATTGTGTGGATGTAAATTAGGGGTAACATGCAAAATAGGACAGAAATGCTCTGAGACATCCTAGAAAATGAGCACAGATTTACTTGACATTGATGACTCTCAGGGGGCAGGGGTGGAGCTGTACCCTGGCAGCGTTGCAGAGCTGCATCGGAATGAAATCCATCACTGCAGCAACCAGCTGGCGAAAGACTCAAAAGGCTCACAGGGTGGAATCAATCTCAAGGTATAGTATACAGTACTTGCAGTTACAGCATTATGGCTATTCCATGTGAGGGGAATATATACAGTGGGGGGAAAAAGTATTTAGTCAGCCACCAATTGTGCAAGTTCTCCCACTTAAAAAGATGAGAGAGGCCTGTAATTTTCATCATAGGTACATGTCAACTATGACAGACAAATTGAGAAAAAAAATTCCAGAAAATCACATTGTAGGATTTGTAATGAATTTATTTGTAAATTATGGTGGAAAATAAGTATTTGGTCACCTACAAACAAGCAAGATTTCTGGCTCTCACAGACCTGTAACTTCTTCTTTAAGAGGCTCCTCTGTCCTCCACTCGTTACCTGTATTAATGGCACCTGTTTGAACTTGTTATCAGTATAAAAGACACCTGTCCACAACCTTAAACAGTCACACTCCAAACTCCACTATGGCCAAGACCAAAGAGCTGTCAAAGGACACCAGAAACAAAATTGTAGACCTGCACCAGGCTGGGAAGACTGAATCTGCAATAGGTAAGCAGCTTGGTTTGAAGAAATCAACTGTGGGAGCAATTATTAGGAAATGGAAGACATACAAGACCACTGATAATCTCCCTCGATCTGGGGCTCCTTGCAAGATCTCACCCCGTGGGGTCAAAATGATCACAAGAACGGTGAGCAAAAATCCCAGAACCACACGGGGGGACCTAGTGAATGACCTGCAGAGAGCTGGGACCAAAGTAACAAAGCCTACCATCAGTAACACACTACGCCGCCAGGGACTCAAATCCTGCAGTGCAAGACGTGTCCCCCTGCTTAAGCCAGTACATGTCCAGGCCCGTCTGAAGATTGCTAGAGTGCATTTGGATGATCCAGAAGAGGATTGGGAGAATGTCATATGGTCAGATGAAACCAAAATAGAACTTTTTGGTAAAAACTCAACTCGTCGTGTTTGAAGGACAAAGAATGCTGAGTTGCATCCAAAGAACACCATACCTACTGTGAAGCATGGGGGTGGAAACATCATGCTTTGGGGCTGTTTTTCTGCAAAGGGACCAGGACGACTGATCCGTATAAAGGAAAGAATGAATGGGGCCATGTATCGTGAGATTTTGAGTGAAAACCTCCTTCCATCAGCAAGGGCATTGAAGATGAAACGTGGCTGGGTCTTTCAGCATGACAATGATCCCAAACACACCGCCCAGGCAACGAAGGAGTGCCTTCGTAAGAAGCATTTCAAGGTCCTGGAGTGGCCTAGCCAGTCTCCAGATCTCAACCCCATAGAACATCTTTGGAGGGAGTTGAAAGTCCGTGTTGCCCAGCGACAGCCCCAAAACATCACTGCTCTAGAGGAGATCTGCATGGACGAATGGGCCAAAATACCAGCAACAGTGTGTGAAAACCTTGTGAAGACTTACAGAAAACGTTTGACCTGTGTCATTGCCAACAAAGGTTATATAACAAAGTATTGAGTAACTTTAGTTATTGACCAAATACTTGTTTTCCACCATAATTGGCAAATAAATTCATTAAAAATCCTACAATGTGATTTTCTGGATTTTTTTCCCTCATTTTGTCTGTCATAGTTGACGTGTACCTATGATGAAAATTACAGGCCTCTCTCATCTTTTTAAGTGGGAGAACTTGCACAATTGGTGGCTGACTAAATACTTTTTTCACCCACTGTATATACACTCAAATGTACAGGTGGAAATGTCACTAAATTCCATTGTGGTGACGTAGTGTGGATTCTGGGGAAGGAATCAACTTAAGCCTTTAAATCAAGGAGGAACCCTAGATTGTCAGCAGCCTGATAAATACATCTGTGACATCAGTGGCGTTGTAGTACGTATAATAAATGTGGCAGTGAAGCAGAGCCAGAGACCTAATTAAATAGGTGGCTGATGTTAGCTTCACCTTAAAAATAGTGAACAACCTCACTGTTATGTCGGTGTCAACTCAAGTAGAAAACCAAGGATAGATCGGTGACATGAAATGTGTTTTCTATTAACAGGTTCTCCCTCAGCCCCAGCTGAAGCTGACCGACAACCACATTCATAATAACCACGGGTTTGGCGTGACCATTCTTGTTCCTGACAATCTGTACAAAGCGAGTGAGGAGGACCTGGAGCAGACAGCCAGTGGGGACAAGAACGAGACAGATTATCTTTCCAAGGCCCTGCAGAAACTCAGTTTGGAGATCACCACAAACAAACTGGAGTCCAACACCAAGGGCGATATAGGCTTGCTGCGCAAAATGTGGGTGAATTCCTGAGTCTAGGATTGCAGCATAAATGTGTTGTACACAATAGGTAAAACAATTTGAAGTAACCAGACCTCTGACAATTTTATTGGACATAGCTGTTGCTCAGTATCTTGCTATGTAATATAATATATAATATGCCATTTAGCAGACGCTTTTATCCAAAGCGACTTACAGTCATGCGTGCATACATTTTTTGTGTATGGGTGGTCCCGGGGATCGAACCCACTACCTTGGCGTTACAAGCGCCGTGCTCTACCAGCTGAGCTACAGAGGACCACATATGTAACATGCATTACTACTTCAGGCAGATTGATTTATGTTTCAAGTGTTGGATTATATTTGTGTTCATATTCATTTCAATGCACTTCAGAGAAAGATCCCAGCTTTTCTATGCACTGGCCCTATAAACAAACATGCACTTTATATGAACATTTCAATAAAATGTGTTTTTCAAAATTAATTGTGCTCCTTATTGTACATGTACAGAGGAAATGCTAAGGAAATCAGGCAGTGTTGGAAAAAACATTTTATTGAATTTATTACTTAGTAATGGCAGGAAACATATTTGAGCTGTAAATCACTGACAAAATGAGGCTCATGACATGAAATATTTAAAAGGAAAAACCCCACCCCAAAACGCTTTTGGAATTTTACATTAACCAAAATCCAATGAGTCAGTCTACATAGATAATACAGAGAACAGATGATGTATACAGCAAATTACTATTTGTTTTATGGTGCTCAATACAAGTAGATTCAAATACACAATTTCTCTGTGGGCCAATAACCTTGATTTCAAGGGGAGGGTCACAAAAGGCTAAACTAAAACAAAACATTCTTACATAGACTCACTTGTCCTAATATTAGTCAAAAACACTCAACAAACGTCATGTTCCTAAAGGTCATATTATGCATTGTAATGCACAACATCTAAAAAGTTACACTTCAAAATGCCCTAATATCCCTGACCCCCTCTGTATCCACCACCCCTGTTCCCACCTCCATAACCACCACCACCACGGTATCCTCCACCACCACCACCTCGGTAACCTCCACCACCACCACCACCACCACCACCACCTCGGTAACCTCCACCACCACCACCTCGGTAACCTCCACCACCACCCCTGTATCCGCCGCCGCCCTGGTATCCTCCACCGCCTCTGTAACCTCCTCCTCCCCTGTATCCGGAGCCTCCTCCGCCCTGGTACCCTCCTCCACCTCCATCAAACCTGCCCATCTTGGGAGGACGTGGACCATCTCCAAAACTGATAAAGACAAGACATGTAAACCAGCTGTATTCTGTATTCAAAACACATTTCAGACATGGAATAAAAAATGAAAATACATTTCCAATGCTGTCCTATTACTCAGTGGAGTAGATTACTGTGCACAAATGTTGACAATCTACACAGAATAAGCTAATTCATTATTGCCACTACATGGCTTCACTACTACAAGTATGTACGGTTTGTCATGTTTATTGATGTTTAGTGGACTAAGGTTGATAGGGCTCTGGTCAAAAGCAGTGCACTATGTTGGGAATAGGGTGCCATTTGGAATGCACCCTAAATGTTCCCATCCCCCCAGAGCTGAGATGTCTAATCACGTGTTTATCTTACCGTTGATTGTTGACCATGAGGTTAAGCCCGGCTGCGGAAGGCTTGGAGATTTGGCGGATGATGTTGAGCATGCGCTCGTTTGTGGGGTCCAGCTGTTTGATGTACTCAGGGTCTTTGGTGACTTCCACAACAAGTGCCTCCATTCCAGCCCTCAAAGCAGCTATGCAGGCAGCCACATTATGCGGTATCTTCAGTTTGATCCTGTGAATACAAATGGTGGTTTTATCGGCTTGATCTCACGATTTTCATGCTCAATCTAAAACCCTTTTTAGTACTGTAGGTACACATGCAGGAAAAAAATAGTAGCTGCACTCACCAATCATCCAGTTCAATGATTTCCCCGTTTGATGTGATTTTCTTGGATGCAAACAAGATCAGCTGGAGTGGGCTGACTAGTGTCATTCCTTTGGCTGAGATAGCTCGAGTCCGGATCTGGTGGAAATAAAAAATTATACAATAATTGGCTGCTTGAAACTTGTACACCAATTTACAATTATTAATGATGATTTTTTTTTTATATCTGAACATATACAAATTTTAGCTCACACAAAAAAGAAAATGGTATACAACCTATGATACACCAGTATATTAATATTATGTAGACATTGACTTCTTCTAATTTGAAATCGTACCTTTTCGCTAAAGACGAAGAACGGTGATGGGTAGGTCATGTCCTGGCTGCTGAAGGGGCAGTTGACGGAGCATTTATGGATGAGGGCATTGCGCCCCTCAGTGGTGAGAATCTTCCTCTTCTCCTTGTGGTAGCACACGTTGGGATAGGAGCCGTATGTCAGGAGAGAGATGACCACGTCAAGGTTGTTGTCGGGTCCAACGTTGTTGAACATCTGTGTCATCAAGCACTCTAATGAAAAGACAAACATTTTTTTTACAATTTCAGATGTGATTGTATATTATGCAAACACTGCAATACTACTGGGTTGTTCACATGGAGTGCATCCCGAATGGCACCCTATTCCAGTGGTGGAAAAAGTACCCAATTGTCATACTTGAGTTAAATGAAAGATACCTTCATAGAAAATGACTCAAGTAAAAGTGAAAGTCACCCAGCAAAATACTACTTGAGTAAAAGTCTAAAAGTATTTGGTTTTAAATATACTTAAGTATAATAATAATAATATAATAATATGCCATTTAGCAGACGCTTTTATCCAAAGCGACTTACAGTCAGTATCAAAAGTAAATGTAATTGCTAAAATATACTTAAGTACCAAAAGTGGAAGTACTGTCTAAATAATTTCAAATTCCTTATATTAAGCAAACAAGTCTGCACAATTTAATTTGTTTTATTATTTATGGCACACCAACACAGACATAATTTACAAACAAATCATGTGTTTAGTGAGTCCCCCAGATCAGAGGTAGTAGGGATGACCAGAGATATTCTCTTAAGTGCATGAATTGGACCATTTTCCTGTCCTGCTAAGGATTCAAAATGTACTTTTGGGTGTCAGGGAACTGTATGGAGTAAAAAGTACATTATTTTCTTTAGGAATGTAGTGGAGTAAAAGTCAAAGTAGTCAAAAATATAAATAGTAAAGTACAGATACCCTAAAAAAAAACTACTTAAGTAGTACTTTAAAGTATTTTTACTTAAGTACTTTACACCACTGCCCTATTCCCAATAAAGTGCACTACTTTTGACCAGGTAGTGCACTATAGGGAGTCATTTGAGACGCAGACATAGTTTACCCTCAGGGAAGCCAGAGTTGATGAGGATCTCCTTCAGCTGCACTTTGGCCTCCCAGGTCATCCTCAGTGTGGACATGTTGAGCCTCTTGTGTTCACAGAATCTGGACTCTGCATCCTCACCTCCCATTCTACAATAAAAAGACAAGTTAACAAGCCGTCATAACCTTCATTTGCCAGGTAGTGAGAGGGAATAGGAGTGTATTCCAAAACAAAAATGGGTCATTCAGCTGACATCTCTTCCTACTGCAATGAATGGCATTACGGTGTTCAGTCTGCAATCGTATCAGACACAATTATCAGTTGCATCTGTTTAATTCTAATCCATGAGAGGGGATTGGTTGTTGTTGCATGTTTCTATGAAGCCTGGACTCACCTCACATCGTCCCAAGCCTGGAAGACTGACAGCAGTGCCACGTGGTCTGAGAAGCGGGTGCCAGCAAAGTTTCGGTGAACGTAGCCCAAGCGCTTGCCATCATTGATAAAGGGCTCTGGGAAGCAAGAGGCTGCTGAGATGGTGCACACCGCATCTCCAACACTAGAAAGCAGAGCAGAGACTACTTAAATGATTTCTCG
This sequence comes from Coregonus lavaretus, assembly GCF_964263955.1. Classification (NCBI taxonomy): domain Eukaryota; kingdom Metazoa; phylum Chordata; class Actinopteri; order Salmoniformes; family Salmonidae; genus Coregonus; species Coregonus lavaretus. Next base: position 28,921,459 of record NC_140006.1, on the reverse strand, counting down.
TTGGAAATATAAAACAGTGTAGCGATATTTGTCAATATGGAACAGTATCTTAAGGAAGGATAGTAACTTAGGAAAGGATTTTACAAAATGCATGCATTATTTCTGATGCAGCACTCACTTGAATATGCAGCCCATAATCATCATCTTCCCCAGCCGCGGCTCGATTGGAAGCTTTGCAAGGATCCGACCGAGCGGAGTCAACTCGTCGTTTGTGTCCAAAGCGTCCAGTTCTAGTGAAATATATCAAGGAATCGTAAATGCCAACACTATTGAAGGTGGTTGGTAATGTTTACAACAATGGGGGACACTTCTAGAACACTAGAGGACAAAACAAATTTGTTAAGGTCAAAGCTAAAAACGACTAACCTCTCAGTGTGTGTTCAGCCTCTATAACCGCGTCCAGGGGAGGGGGCTCGATGGCCTTGGAAAGGAAATGGCCAATGGCTCCTAGTCTCAGCAGCTTGATGCTCAGGGCTACCTCGTGGAGAGGAGTACGGAATATCTCAGGGGTCATATGGGTCTCCAGTCTGGGATGAAGAAAAGGGTAGGCACAAAAGCACACATTCATCACTTCCCTAATTCAAATCAAACTCAGTTTTTCACATAAGAGTGAAAAAACAGGGTCCATATTCATATAGCATCTCAGAGTAGCAGTGTTGATCTAGGAACAGTTTTGCCTTTTGTATAATAATGAATACATTTACACGGACAGGGGGGACCTGATCCGAGATCAGCACTCATAATGTGAGAGGCTTTTTGAATACGGGCACAGCAGTATGGCATCTCTTCAACTCCAATGAAGGTTGCATAAAACATTTTAAGGTGAATATCCCCCTTAAATTAAGTGACAAATTAAAGCTAGAATCTTTAATTGAAGCAAACCATCACCCCACCCCGCCTGTGTTTTGGTAAAAAGCTGAGGGATGGGCCTGGAGAAATGTAACCACACTCAAATTCATGGACAGAGCTATGGATGCATGGACTGACCATACATGATGTGAACATTATAGTTTTACCCATGTTTTGAGGCTATACAGTTAGGGTGGCCACATGACCCGGATTGTGTGGGACAGTCCTGCATTTTGGCCCTTGGACCCGCAACCAAACAATTATGTCCCGCATTTTATAAACAAATTCAAAACACCAGTAATTTAGAAAAAAAAGGTACATTTGTCCCGTATTTCAGACAGACATTCCGAGCTGTCTCTTGCAGTCCCCTTGCGCTTATGTAAAGATATACATCATAAGAATGTGGTACTGGTGATGTTAAACACTTCTCCAATCGTTGCTTAGATCTGATATTATGTACAACGCAAGACGCAACATACTAGGCAAATGTCATAAGCCTATCATCAACCAATTACATTTCTCCAATCCCGTCGGGCTAAATTTCAGCTAAACTTGGAGGACAGTTGCCTATAACTACTTACAAAAAGCGTGCTTCTGACAAAGAGCTACAAAGGTAAGTAAATAGCCGTATTAGAATAAAATATATAAGGTAATTTCGTCAAACTTGTGAGGCTCACAATGCTCACTAGTTGCTCATTCAACATATTTGCTGCTACTGGCTGAGACCAACCAGAAATGTGTCCATGGTAAAATATTCCCAGATTCTCATAAAACAGACATGTGGTCTCTCGTTTCTGCATCACCAAATTTTGGCCGAGGCAAAAGAGTAGGCTACGTGCACTTCAATTAGCTCCTTCGGTGCAGCAGGAGTAGGTCTGTAGTGCTGCTGGAACTCACCGGAGCGCCACTTCTCACAATGGTGCTCGTTTAGTAAAGTTAGAGCAACGCTTAATCAATATCTTGGAAGATCACATAATGATTCATTAGTATTCTACATAACAGAACCAAATACAATAGCATAGTATTATGTAACTGATACACCAAAAACACCACCTTAGTAATTTCTTATGAGATTTTAGGATGGTTAGCAGAGTAGTCCCCCAAAAATGATAATGTGCTCAAACTCAACAGCGTGCGCCAATAGGCTGAATTTACTTGGATTTAAACAAAATACAGGACAGCTATATAGTTTGTTAACACCGTCTGCTCAAATTCACAGGAAAAGTAATTGAAAAAGATCTAAATGCATATTCCCATGAAATGTATTGAGATCAAATGATAAGCATGCAGATGCAGTTTGGATGTTTCACTGGTAAAACGTGAAGAACATGGCAATCATCCTGTTGCCCCGCATTTGGGCATTTTAAATGTGGTCACCCTTTTGTTAACATTTACATTGTTTACAAACATTGGAGTAAAACAAGTTGTATTTTGGGTTCTGATAGGGCACGACAGTTGAACTAAACTCATGAGGCATTTATAAGTTATATTCTGTTTTTAAATCAATGGGTGTATATCATTTTTATGTCAGAAAATGTATGTAGCAACTAAGGATTCCAACTTTAATGGTGCCCGTGAGGTCCCTTAAGTGCTTCATTCAGTATGGATATCAACATAAACAGCATTTGTGGAGGTTAATGTTGCTTTTCTCTGCCCTGGTTGCAAAAGGAAAACATCAACCAGCTAGCTAGATATATAGCTAGCTACTTTGCTAAACAATCGAAGGTGCACAATCCATAGCTACAAAGCTAGCTAGCTACCTACTCCATGTTCAGTCAGTGAATCAGGCCATCTCCATGGTAACCAGATACTCTTTCTGCCATACATGCCTTCAAACTATAGTAAAACCTCTTAAGTATACCCTTACCTACGGAAAATGTTTGAGGGGCTCTATGCAACAACCTTAAACAATTCCTGTAGGTAAGGAAACATTTTTCCTTAAGGGAAATCCTTAAGGGAAACACTTAAAACTGCAATATGTAACTTTTTGGGCAACCCAACCAAACTCATAGAAATGTGAGTTATAGATCTGTCATTCTCATTGAAAGCAAGTCTACGAAGCGGTACATCTGTTCTATGTGCAATATTTCTATGTTTCCCGTTCTTAAGTTTGTTTTTGCATCTTTTACTTTTGTACACCAGCTTCAAACAGCTGAAAATACAATATTTTTGGTTATAGAAAATATATTTCACAGCGGTTTAGATGGTACAATGATTCTCTAGACTATACATTGCTTGTTTTGTCACATTAACTTAAATTAGACTAAACATTTGATTTTTAGCAACAAGGAAATGGCGGAGCGATTTCTGCATATTGCACCTTTAAGATGTTTTATGCAACGGGGCCCAGAGACTTACTTGTCGAAGCGTGCTCTGCTACACAGATGAAAGCAGAAGCCAGCCCGGACGCGGCCGGCCCGACCCTTCCTCTGCTCCAGGTTGGTCTTGGAGCCCCAGACCGTGGCGTAGTTGGTCATGTTGTTGTGAGACGTGAAAAGTTTCACTTTCTGCCTAAGAGAAAACACACCATAATGGGTGGTCATTAGTAGCTACACTCCCATGCAATGATAATGAATGTAACTCAAACAGATCATATAAAGTACAGTATATCAAGTGAGAAGCACTTACTTGCAAGAGTCGATGACATATACTACATCATTGATGGTAATACTGGTCTCTGCGATGTTTGTTGACAAGATCACCTGAAAAGGATCAAATATAAATAACAAAAATAATGATAACAGATAAGAAACATTATACACCTATAGAGGAAAAACAGTAGGACCCTGACTGACTGACCTTGGTGATGTTTTCAGGCACAGGCTCAAATACCCTCCTCTGCTCCTCTCTGGGGATCTGAGAGTGGAGAGGCAGAATCAGGTACCGTTGACTCCCTGGGTGAAACAAAATTAATAGCAAGTAAATTTACTGGTGTCATTACAATTAAGACAGCATTTCTATGGCAGAAACTTGGGTGATTTAGGACTAAAATGAAAACAATGCTTTTGTTGATATCAACCCAAATTCTTTGACCAACAGTATTTCTATGGGAGAACAGTGATTAGTACTGAGACTACACACCAAAGTGTGGGTTCATCTCCAGGTGTTTCTGCATGGAGTAGATGAGGTTCCAGCCGGGCAGGAAGACAAGCACGGCCCCGGCCACCTGGAGGGTCTCGATGTACTTCAGCAGGGCCTCCACCAGCTCAAAGGGAGTCTCCTTCTCATTCATCTGGGCCATGGAGCGCTTAGTGTCTGGGGTGTACTCTGGCCCACATATCACATTACAGTTGGCCTGTGACAAACAAGAGGAAGAAACATATGCATAGACCACACTTCCGTAGAACAACAAACAGTGGTTCAATTAAATGGTTCTCTGTGCTTATGACTGAGGACAAAGTACTATCTCATACCTCTTCATCTCCTCCTTCCTCATCCTTGTCCTTCCTCTTTCTATCACTCGGAGGAGGAATGAAATGTGTCATCTGAATGCAATCTTCCAAAAAGTACTCTGGAAAAGATTGAAACTTTGTTGGAAACAACACCTTAGAGCTATCCATTACAAGCCCATAAACTGGATCATATAAAGGTTAGATGATTTAAGAAAGTTTGTGAGCTCCATTTGACTGTGCTCTTACCTTGTACTGGGAATGTGCGGCCGAACACCTCGATGACAGGGCAGTTGAAGAAGTACTCTCTGAACATGGTGGTGTCGATGGTGGCGGACATGAGGATGACGCGGACCTCTGGGTAGGTCTGGACCACATCCCTCAACACCACCATGAGGAAGTCAGTCTGTGAAGAGCAAAAAGTAAACAATTACTTAAGTACACCGAGGGATGATTTCCCAGACACAGATTAAGCCTAGTCCTGGACTACAAATCATTCTCAATTGAGATTCTCCATTGAGAGTACTTTTTAATCCAGGGCTTAGCTCAATCTGTACTATCAGGATAACCTGCCCCTAAGGATTACGATTTGGGGGATCTTCAGATATACGCACATTGATGTCCCTCTCGTGGATTTCATCCACAATCACATGGCTGATCCCGCGAATACCTGCTTCCAGCTTCCGCAGTAACACACCTAGAAATAGAGCAATACACATCAAATTATGCTATAAATTATCAATACAATTTCATTTGTCTTCTGCTATTCTTAACCCGAGCTATTCTCATCCCCAGTTATATTAGCTACATAAAACACCTAAAGTATGAATGACAAACGAGAATAAGAGAGACACTTACCAACAGTGCAGAACATGATGCTGGCATGGGGTCGTGGGAGGATGGATTCAAAGCGGACGCTGTACCCACAGCTCTTACCGACATCCTCTCCTCTCTCGTAGGAAACACGCTCTGCCACAGACACTGCACTGATACGCCGGGGCTGAGGAAGAAGGGAAGGAGGTCACTGTGAAATAGCAGTCAGTCATTCAGCTATCTTCACTTTTATATTATATTTATCTTGTATGTAACAGTCCATGTCCTGGACCTGTGTTTCTGTTTGTAATGTTGTTTAACATTTACACAATGCCACAAACAACATTTCCCAAGGGGACAACAAAGTCATTATCTCATCACAAGCAAGGAAAATATTCAAATACATGAATATTTCATTTTGAGTCTTACCTGGGTTACAATAATGTTACATTCGGACGCCCTCCCACTCTTGATGAACTGATCCAGGATGTACTGAGGAACCTGGGTGGTTTTGCCACAGCCGGTTGCCCCTCGAATGATCACCACCGAGCTGCCCTGAACGGCAGTCATTATCGCCTCCTCAAACTTCTTCACTGGAAGCCCGTCTCGCTCCCCAATGACCTAGGAGACACATTTTTGCATGTCAGTCAGACATAACATAACACTGTCTCATGCAAAATTCTGATATTTTGCATGGCAATATGCAACGACTGTCCAAATTATCACTAATATATGCCGCTGTGGGAAAAAGTTTGTTGACGTGTGGCTTGATTGAAGCATATTATGCGAGAAATGTGCAGTGATTGGTTGAAACCGCAAGCCCTCTTTTCGTACTGCGGTGATGGGTCAGATTTATGTGATAATATTGCAATGATTTGACTTATGTGGAAATAGTGTGTTGATTGGGAAAATTTGCAAGCCCTCGCAAAATATGTGGGTAATTGTTGATTTTGCACACAGAAAATGTGATCACAGAAACGCGGAATCCTGGAGGGACTGATAACAGGACATAATTTAACACAAAATCAAGATAATCGAGTGATTCCTCACGAAACCAGAACAAAAAAAATACAAAAAAAAAATCAGATTTCCACTACATTTTTTCAATAGCTTGGTCCTTTGGAGGCAGGATTGTTGACATATATTTTACATTTGTATCTAAAAGCATATTAATAAATTATTAATTGAAGTTGGAATATTTGTGACATTTTGGCCTTGCCCAGGCCGCCTCCTTTAAGAGTATTGGCATATCAAAGTTCCAGAGTGGGATCTCTGCTAGTTTTTAAGTTATGGCCCATTTTATACAGAGAAATTGGCATAGTAGGCAATGTAAACAACCACAGCCCTCCAATTACTTGTATCATTGCACATCCTGCAAATCACCAGCAAAGGGTGACCATTTTGAATCCATTTTCACATTCACTCTGTTGTAATGCTTACAAATTGGATAATAACTCTAAAAGTAACAGAGCGCCCACTCTGGAACTTTGATATGCCTGTAGAGTATATTATGCACAATAATAGTGAAAAATTAGCCAAATCAGAAATGGTATATTTTCAGTATTCATGTTTATATTATTAAATATCCATAAATTAAAGCTGCAATATGTAACTTTTTGTGAGTTCTAGATCTGTCATTCTCATTGAAAGCAAATCTAAGAAGCGGTAGATCTGTTCTATGTGCGCTGTTTCTGTGTTTTCTATTCTTAAGTTTAGTTTTTGCATCTTTTACTTTCGGTTTTGCACACCAGCTTAAAACAAGCTGAAAATACAATATTTTTGGTTATAGAAAATATATTTCACCGGTTTAGATGGTACAATGATTATCTACAATATATTGCTTGTTTTGTCACAAACTGAAATTAGGCGACTTCTGCATATTGCACCTTTAAATGTAAGATTTTTGTGTAAATCAAAATACTAATATTACAGGGCAAGCGGTAAAGCTTCATGACACACATTTTTGCTTTGTAGCACCTACAAATGAAACATTATGGAGTCAATTATTTCTCAATTATGCTTTAAGATACAAATGTCAAATAAATGTCAACAATCCTACCTCCAAAGGACCATTCTATGGATTACATTTCATGAAAATCCCCAAAACCAGGGTCTGTTTTTGTCCTGGTTTCATGAGGAATCACTCAATCGCAGTTAAGTGAGGGCAACAACATACCTTCTGTAGGTTTTGATCTTGTTCCAATTGATAGGTCAGCTCCTGATGGAGGTCAGTGCTGATTTGCTCTGGGGTGCACTAGGGGAAATGTAAATGATACTTTTAGATGGGATGGTGGGTCTACCATGACAAAATAGACTGCTTTAGTTTTGAGAAAGAAAGGACAGATTATGATGAGAATAACAGTAGAAAACAGATATATTGTTGCATTTCTTTTACCAAATGTACAGCTAGAAACAAGTCTGACTCACAAATGCTAGTGGTCCATCGTCTATATTGCTGCTGGTCCAGGGGTTCCAGTTGACTTGCGGAGGGGACCAGGGCACCACCCCGGCCAAGCTCTGTCTCTGAGAGGGCTCAAACACAGCCATCTTCCCTTGGACCAAGGACACTGGGGTACTTGGATCAGGTGGCTGGGGACAGGAAAAAGGTTTAACTCATATAATCCTCATATTCAACGTCACACTCATATCAATCACATACAGTACTTTGCTTTTCTGTGTAACAGGACAGATACTAATTGAAACTGTATATCGATTAATAAATGTCATCATATAAATTAGACTTACTGGAGGTGGAATTGCAACACCCAGTTCTTGGGCCATACTCTGCAGCTGATGTTGCAGATCATCCACCACATTCACCTCAAAAGCTTCCAACTGTGAAGACACCGGAAGGTTCAACCATAGGTTAAAAAAAAAGACTTGCTGCATACTTTGTTCTAACCTTGAAACATATGAAATAAGGTGAACAAACACAAAGCATACACCATTAAGACCCTGTCATTATTAAATCAATGTAATATATTTCTCAGCAGTAAAACACGTTACTTACAATTTCCCCCTCTTTCTTCTTAGTAATGCCAGAATAAGGCTCAATGACACCCAGATGGTAAAGTTGACGGACGATAGACAGCGCAGAGGACTGGGCCGCCAGCTTCTTGTTAGAGCCATGCTCACGGGCGATTATCTCTACAAAACAAATGAAAATGTATTTCTTACACTGCGTGTGAAGTCACATACTTGTTATCTCCAGAAAGCTACTAAACTAGGTTGTCATTGTTTACATTTTCTCCAGAATTTGGAAATATCAAATATTTCTGAGACTCATCTCCAAAATTGTAAACAAAGCATTTTACGTCTGACAGACAATTCAGTTTGTGTTGACTGAAAAAGTTGGTACTTACTTCTACCAAGCTGTCTTACAAATAACTGCATCTCAGCAATAAAGCTCCTAAAGTAGAAGCGAGAAAACACCATCATCCATAATGTTACTAAGCCTAATTCACTTTCTATGAAAAATCTGAATTCAGAATGATGTATAACTGTCATGTTTTTACAGTTGATAAAACATGTATCAATCATTGGACCAACTGACCTCTGAGTTTGAGAAGCCTATTGTCCAGTCTGATGATAACCCTTTCCCTTGGGGGAGCCAGTATGTTATTCTGCCAGACTTCAATCAACAATCAACTTTATCACCTCAGCCACAGAATGCCCCATCCCTAGTGGAACAAGTGACACCAGAAATCAAAACCACACAATAATCTGTCCATTCCATCCCCCATTGTGGATGCAACCATATGACAACTTTAGTGCAGCCTAAAGGATGTCACATGTCTTGACAAGGTAGGTTGTGAATTCTGGCATCAACATCTCCACTACTTTTCATATTCAGAATTACTGACAGAGTCCAGTTAAATTCAAATAGGATCAATATTGTACTAGTAAGGTATTAGTTGAGGTCAGAGATCATATAATTACTTTTGGGATTATAGGATCTCTATGGCTGAGGTATAAATAGCTCCAAAATGACTTGAGAAAAATTCACTGAGATCTCTCAGGTGTTAATCGCACACCCAGGAGGGCTCTGTCTCCATATAAGTCCAGCAGAAAAACATACAGTCCCCATAACTAATGTACAGGTAACTGCCAAAATAAAGGCAACACCAACATAAAATGTCTTAATAGGGCGTTGGGCCACGAGTCAACAGAACAGCTTCAATGTGCCTTGGCATAGATTCTACAAACGTCTGGAACTCTATTGGAGGGATGTGACACCAGTCTTCCTTGAGAAATTCCATAATTTTGTGTTTTGTTGATAGTGGTGGAAAACGCTGTCTCAGGCACCGCTCCAAAATCTCCAATAAGTGTTCAATTGGGTTGAGATCTGGTGACCGAGACACACACACACACCCTTTAAACCTCCTATGCTCCTTTTCCAAAGTCACTGAGATCGCTTCTTCTTGCCATGGTAGCCAAAATAATGGGCAACTGGGCATTTTTATACATGACCCTAAGCATGATGGGATGTTAATTGCTTACTTAATTCAGGAACCACATCTGTGTGGAAGCACCTGCTTTCAATATACTTTGTATCCCTCATTTACTCAAGTGTTTACTATATTATGGCAGTTATCTGTATGTCTACAGGCAAGCTTTTGGTTTGTCATGAATGCTTTGGAGCAATATTCCTGATAAACTAGTATATAAATGAATCTATGGAAAATCTCATAATCACTAGCCTATTGGAACCAGCCTGGTCACTGCGTTCACCAGAGTTCAGGCTGGTTCCACCAGGCTAAGTGATCAACTTCCAGGCCGAAATATTTTCCCATCCTCCTGACCTGTTGTGGTCAGGCCCAACTTGGCTGTATTTGTAATCGGTTTGATTCTTCTCCTTCTGGAAAAACTGGTTCAGACGGGCCTTGGCGTTCTCTAAAGTCCAGTTGCCATGGAGTCCTGCGTTCAGATCTACCTCCTCAGACTCCAGAGTCTTGATGGGGAAAATAAACTCATCAAAGGTTAAAATCAGGCATTTTTTTTGTCATTTAGCAGACGCTCTTATCCAGAGCGACTTACAGGAGCAATTAGGGTTAATTGCCTTGCTCAAGGGCACAGATGCATTGCTTATATTAAATATAATTCAGCATAAATATAGCTAATGGATATGAAACAACAATGCCTTATAAAAATTGTGAATTGACAGGTCCTACCGCCTGTGCCTCTTGCTCATCTCTCTTTGAGTAGTAGTCCTTCAGATTGGCCCCACGATCCCACGGAGCATTGGTGTTTGCACCACCTCCGGAATAATTGCCGCCACCCCCCGAATATCCCAAACCAGTGACACCTGGGACTGGTCCAGAAGGTGCATTCACTGAAGCAAAAGTTAAACAACGAGATGAGTTATGACACCATGGGAATGGAATTAGAATAGGCTTAGAACATAACAAAATCAGCCTAGTACCTTGCTCAGCTTTCACAACCAGGTGAGGAGGGATAGGTCCACTTGGAGGAAGACTTCCAAAGCCAACATTGCCTCCACCACCACCTCCTCCACAGTCAGGCTCACTGAAGTCAGGTCCACTTGCCTGTTAATAGGAAAATTATTTTTAATACGGTAATAAAGTGTCCATCACCAAATGTTTTATCTTGGACCGTAAAAAGTATAGGTCGTTATCAATAAAATGTCACAATATGATTTGGCTGCTGGGGGGCAAAGAGATCCCCTGCTCCGGTAAAACCATTGACAACTTTGTGCTGTTCAAGGGATTGGTTAACTAGCCATATTGATGTGATCTGTTATCAGCTAGCTAGCCAGCTAATTTGTGGTCCATCAATCATTATACAACGCGTGGGTCTAACCCTGAATGCCGATTGGTTAAAACCACATTCCAGCCGGTGTCTATTCCACAAGTTACCATGGCTAAATCTATGAAGTTAAAACAGCTACTGTTGTTCTTCTGGCTGCACTGTTTAACGTGACTGTAAATTAGCCGTAGTTGGCTAGCTAGCAAGCAAGGGATAAGAACGTTGCCAGCCAATATGGTAATGGCACATTTAGAACGAACGACTGGGTCGCATCCATAGATACAGAACAAAAATACTTAATGACTGGGTCGCGTCTCTGGTAACCGAACCGATAGAACGACCAGGCGGCTTGGGTAGCAACCCTAGATTTGTGTCGGGACTACGTCTTGTGGAAGGATGAAATAGTAGTGATAAATAAAGTTTTTAATGAAAATATGGCAATTATTATTTGAATATGTAGGTAACCCGTTGTATAAAAGTGATAATGCCCTCGAAGCCGGTGTTTGGAGGATATATTGGCACGTTTTTTTTTATATATCCTCCAAACACTAACTTCGAGGGCATTACCACTTAAATGTAGCCTATCATGTCTGTCAGTAGCAATCATGACTAAACACTTAAAAACAATGTTGAAAAGGGGATAACGTTAGCTAACTTCACTAGGTAGGCTTACGTTGGTTGGAGAAAAATTTACATTAGGTCTACTTACCACTATGTTTAGCCAACTGTACAAAGTTTCTACCGGTAGTTTGCAAAGGAAACACTATCAGCCAACAGTGCATCCATCGGCAAATGCGCCCTTCTGCTGCTCAATAGGCCGCGCCCACAAAGGACAGGAAATTAACCTAAACCACTCATACTTGTCAGGTATAGTTCACTTTTATTTTATATCACTCAAATATCCTATTAATGGTGGCCAATATTGAGATATCGTTAGGCTACGCTCACGTATTTGAATGTTACATGATCAATTGATTTTTACTGATAATGAGAAGTATGTAGTTACTTGCTGTATAACTGATAGTGCTAAATAGGGGCAATTGTTTTGGATGGAATAATCGGAAATGTGTAGTTCTGACTATGCTCTTCAAGAGGTGATGATAATATAACCAAATAGTTCACATTTATTTAACAATCCATAGAAAACGGCAAGAAGTTGTCAATGGTTTTAGCAGAGCTGGGGGTCTCCTTGTCCCCCAGCAGCCAAATCGAACGCTCTGCATTGTGACGTTTTATTGATAACCTATTGTGTGAAATTGTAATAACTGACCCCAAGGGCTGGGACTTCCGCTGCATTCATTTCCCCAACTCGGACAAGATAATTGACAAAGTCTCTGGCAGCATTTGCCTGGGCATCCTTCTTATTGGTGGAGTTTCCCATTCCAGTGTAGTTGAATCCCTCAATACGAACCTTGGAAGAGGAATTACATGTATATTTTTTATATATAAAAAGCTACTTCTGTTATTTACCTGATGCTTGCAGATGCAGACATATTTGAAAGAATACAACTGACCTCACACAGAAACTTCTGTCGGTTTTTGTTTCCAGCGGCTCGAATGTCATAGTTGGGTGTTAGTTTCTTCTTCCCACACCAAGCATACAGGAAGTTCTTGATGTCCGCCATGGCGGATTTGTGGATCTGTTGGGTTCAGAGATTCATATAATTTTTCCAGAGCAACTGACTGGTATCTAGGATTCAATAACTTTGTTGGTTTAAACACCAGAAAAACCAAGCTCAGGATGCTAGCTTAGTTAACTAGGTAGTTTTATTTATTTATTAATTTTTCTTAGCTAGCTAACGTTAACGCCGTGATCTGCTATTGGCAAGCTAAAGCTACATGAGCGTCGACGCTGGCTAAATGCAATATTTTAGAGGGATTTACAAGTCCTAACTGCCCGTAAATGTTACCTAAAATGCATGCAGTTAGCTAGTTAGGTCAGACAAATAAAATTATCTAGTTAGCCGGCTAGGCTTATGTTAGCTGAAAGATAGACAAGCTGCTAGCTAACTAGCTAATTCAGGTAGCTAGCTAGAAAGCAAACGTTAGCTCGTTTAGAAGCTCAATCTTCAGTTCTGTACCAGCCAATGTTGCAATGAAATTACGGACATGGCCAGCTAGCTAAATACACTTCACACAATTTAGTACACATTGTATTTGCACTTCGCTTATCTTACCCACTCGAGTTCCACCAGATACTTTTTCAAACGAGCCGGCTAGCAAATACGAACCATTCAGACCGCAGACATGATGGCACTGGGGCACGAGACGGTTAGGCCTGGACTCTGGGCGCATGCGTGGCTAGGACGCATTGGAGACAGCGAGCGCCCCCTGGCGGTAGGCCGATGTCTAGGTTCTGGGTGTCATGTAAAGATCCAACCAGGGGTACTAGGACCCCTGGGGGTACTTGGCCTATCCACAGGAGGTACTTGAGAAGACTCATGAGACCATAGACTTACTGTTAAAATACACACAAGGTGGTACTTAAGGGGTACTCCGGGCATAGCACAATTCAGTTGGTGGTACACTAACCGAAAAAGGTTGGGAGCCACTGCTCTAGTCTATGGAAATCCCAGACCTATGGCAACCGTACAACTGCACACAGTTTATGCTGGAACATTGTTAATGTGGGAGGCAACCCGTCTGCCTAGTGAGACTAGGCGTAAACCTGCCACTTTCCATCTGTCATTGAGGCCCTCTCATCAAGCTTACAAGTATGTTTCACATGCCCCGTTCTACTAACTGTGGTTCACTAATTAAGTCACATCTTCCAAAGTAACAACAACAACCAAATAAGCTTTATAAGGGGGATAATTATGTAACTCCACAAAAATGTGTGTGCTTTAGCACTGTAGTTGAATTACAAACCATATACCATTCATATAAACGCAAAACATCCACAAAATTATAGGCAGCTTTTATTCTCCACAACATTCAACAACGGACAGATATGCAATCATTGACATAAACCAGTTCATTCAAGGGGAGGGGGACAACAGACTCTTTTAAACAGTAGTTATTGACATTAAATTGTACAAAGTCAGGAGGGTCTTCTTTTGGGATCTTGAAGGTTTGACAGTAAGCGGTACAGAAATAAATACAATTTGCTATTTTGTGGCAAGGTTGTGGATCGAGACGACTAATTTATGAAGATCCAGTAGGCCTTAAGAACCTGAACTCAAAGACCTATGGTTTCAGCTAACAATGGGCAAGCAGCAGTCCCAATATACAGTTGAAGTCGGAAGTTTACATTCACTTAGGTTGGAGTCATTAAAACTCGTTTTTCAACCACTCCACAAATGTCTTGTTAACAAACTATAGTTTTGGCTAGTCGGTTAGGACATCTACTTTGTGCATGACACAGGTAATTTTTCAAAAAATTGTTTACAGACCGATTATTTAACTTAAATCACAATTCCAGTGGGTCAGAAGTTTACATACACTAAATTGACTGTGCCTTTAAACAGCTTGGAAAATTCCAGAAAATGATGTCATGGCTTTAGAAGCTTCTGATAGGCTAATTTACATAATTTGAGTCAATTGGAGGTGTACCTGTGGATGTATTTCAAGGCCTTCAAACGCAGTGCCTCTTTGCTTGACATCATGGGAAAATCAAAAGAAATCAGCCAAGACCTCAGAAAACAATTGTAGACCTCCACAAGTCTGGTTAATCCTTGGGAGCAATTTCCAAATGCCTGAAGGTACCACGTTCATCTGTACAAACAATAGTACGCAAGTGTAAACACCATGGGACCACGCAGCCATCATACCGCTCAGGATGGAGATGCATTCTGTCTCTTAGAGATGAACGTACTTTGGTTCGAAAAGTGCAAATCAATCCCAGAACAACAGCAAAGGACCTTGTGAAGATGCTGGAGGAAACAGGTTCAAAAGTATCTATATCCACAGTAAAACGGGTCCTATATCAACATAACCTGAAAGGCCGCTCAGCAAGGAAGAAGCCACTGCTCCAAAACCGCCAGAAAAAAGCCAGACTACGGTTTGCAACTGCACATGGGGACAAAGATCGTACTTTTTGGAGAAATGTCCTCTGGTCTGATGAAACAAAAATAGAACTGTTTGGCCATAATGACCATTGTTATGTTTGGAGGAAAAAGGGGGTGCTTGCAAGCCGAAGAACACCATCCCAACCGTGAAGCATGGGGGTGGCAGCATCATGCTGTGGGGGTGCTTTGCTGCAGGAGGGACTGGTGCACTTCACAAAATAGATGGCATCATGAGGAAGGAAAATGATGTGGATATATTGAAGCAACATCTCAAGACATCAGTCAGGAAGTTAAAGCTTGGTCGCAAATGGGTCTTCCAAATGGACAATGACCCCAAGCATACTTCCAAAGTTGTGGCAAAATGGCTTAAGGACAACAAAGTCAAGGTATTGGAGTGGCCATCACAAAGCCCTGACCTCAATCCTATAGAAAATGTGGGCAGAATTGAAAAAGCATGTGGATTAAATGTCAGGAATTGTGAAAAATTGAGTTTAAATGTATTTGGCTAAGGTGTATGTAAACCTACGACTTGAACTGTACTCAAAATCAGCTAATCAAAACCAATTCAGCCCCTAGTTTAAGACAACAAAAACAGAAGTTAAAAAATATAAAAAAGTAGGGTTAGAATAACAGTGTGCATAAAACGGTTTTGGTTTATTTTGCCCTTCCACTCCTATCATGACTTCAGTATGTTTTTAGAGCTATAATTGCTCACTCTGTGCTTTTAGCTATTTATTTAAACAAACCCACTTTATGATATGTACATCTCCTCAATATATCATCTCTTAATTAGAGAATACTTAAAATATTTGTCTGCATATGGGAATAATAATGTCATTTATAAAACACCAAATCACTATTTAATGACAACAGTTGATCCCCGTTTTCATCTTCAAATGACCCGTCTTTCCAGTATCATCTCTGTACACAACCAATACAAGATATAAGTTATATACATTAATATCTAGACATTCCATGTAGATGTAAAGTACGTACAGTCAAGAGAGACACAGGTCCTTGGTCTGTGTGCATGGAGAGAGTGTGACCATCATCACACCATCTCACGCTGTTCGACTAACAATCAGCAGCTGCTGTTTTTAAACTCTCCGTTCTCAGTGATCGACAGTTTTGTGGGGTTGGTTGGCGAGAGGCCGTTGCGCAGGTTCTGCATGCTATAGCGCTCCTTCACCTGTGTCAGGGCACTCATCAGCCGAGAGTTGGCTGCATCCAGAGAGCTTATCCTCTTCTCCTGGAGAAAAAGAGAGGATGGGAAGAGGGAGGGAGTGAGTGAGGAAAGCATTCACTTTACAGTGGAGAATAGATGAGCAGGGTAAGCTAAAGGATGACTACTACTCTGTAGATGGTGAAATTCAAGTCTGAAATATACCAATTTTTTGTTTAGCAGCCAAAATTATAGATAAAACTAAAAACTCATATCCAAGCATTGCGTCATGTTTGTTTAAAAAAAAGAAACAAACAATTTTAGATATCTACAGTGGGGAGAACAAGTATTTGATACACTGCCAGTTTTGCAGGTTTTCCTACTTACAAAGCATGTAGAGGTCTGTCATTTTTTATCATAGGTACACTTCAACTGTGAGAGACGGAATCTAAAACAAAAATCCAGAAAATCACATTGTATGATTTTTAAGTAATTAATTTGCATTTTATTGCATGATATAAGTATTTGATCACCTATCAACCAGTAAGAATTCCGGCTCTCACAGACCTGTTAGTTTTTCTTTAAGAAGCCCTCCTGTTCTCCACTCATTACCTGTATTAACTGCACCTGTTTGAACTCGTTACCTGTATAAAAGACACCTGTCCACACACTCAATCAAACAGACTCCAACCTCTCCACAATGGCCAAGACCAGAGAGCTGTGTAAGGACATCAGGGATAAAATTGTAGACCTGCACAAGGCTGGGATGGGCAACAGGACAATAGGCAAGCAGCTTGGTGAGAAGGCAACAACTGTTGGCGCAATTATTAGAAAATGGAAGAAGTTCAAGATGACGGTCAATCACCCTCGGTCTGGGGCTCCATGCAAGATCTCACCTCGTGGGGCATCAATGATCATGAGGAAGGTGAGGGATCAGCCCAGAACTACACGGCAGGACCTGGTCAATGACCTGAAGAGAGCTGGGACCACAGTCTCAAAGAAAACCATTAGTAACACACTACGCCGTCATGGATTAAAATCCTGCAGCGCACGCAAGGTCCCCCTGCTCAAGCCAGCGCATGTCCAGGCCCGTCTGAAGTTTGCCAATGACCATCTGGATGATCCAGAGGAGGAATGGGAGAAGGTCATGTGGTCTGATGAGACAAAAATATAGCTTTTTGGTCTAAACTCCACTCGCCGTGTTTGGAGGAAGAAGAAGGATGAGTACAACCCCAAGAACACCATCCCAACCGTGAAGCATGGAGGTGGAAACATCATTCTTTGGGGATGCTTTTCTGCAAAGGGGACATGACGACTGCACCGTATTGAGGGGAGGATGGATGGGGCCATGTATCGCGAGATCTTGGCCAACAACCTCCTTCCCTCAGTAAGAGCATTGAAGATGGGTCGTGGCTGGGTCATCCAGCATGACAACGACCCGAAACACACAGCCAGGGCAACTAAGGTGTGGCTCCGTAAGAAGCATCTCAAGGTCCTGGAGTGGCCTAGCCAGTCTCCAGACCTGAACCCAATAGAAAATCTTTGGAGGGAGCTGAAAGTCCGTATTGCCCAGCGACAGCCCCGAAACCTGAAGGATCTGGAGAAGGTCTGTATGGAGGAGTGGGCCAAAATCCCTCCTGCAGTGTGTGCAAACCTGGTCAAGACCTACAGGAAACATATGATCTCTGTAATTGCAAACAAAGGTTTCTGTACCAAATATTAAGTTCTGCTTTTCTGATGTATCAAATACTTATGTCATGCAATAAAATGGAAATTAATTACTTTAAAATCATACAATGTGATTTTCTGGATTTTAGATTCCGTCTCTCACAGTTGAAGTGTACCTATGATAAAAATTACAGACCTCTACATGCTTTGTAAGTAGGAAAACCTGCAAAATCGGCAGTGTATCAAATACTTGTTCTCCCCACTGTATTCGTATACCATTCACAGAGCCTACATGTCAACAGTGGCATGGCTTTTAACAGAAAACTACTGCCAATGTATATTGTGTAAACACATGAGGATTATTTGTATTGAACTATCTTTAAAAAATAAATAATAATAACAACTGAAATCCCAGTTATATCCATAACCCTTGGACTGAACTGCCCTGTATGATATCCTTGAATGTTCCCCCTCCTAGAAGTAGGAAAACGGACTCGGTTTGCCCTCCTTGTAATCAGCAACATAATAATTTTTTGTCTCTAGCCATGGGCAACCTCATCTAGTCAGGTCCTGGCACTGTTCCTGCAGAACTGGGGGAGAGGAGGGAAGGGGAGAAGGGTTTTGGGAGTGAAGGTAGCTAAATTAGGAGGGCAGGGTGAAAAGCAGCCAAAGCTGGGGATAACAGATACATCATCTGCTAAGAGCGAACTCACAACACACAGTCCTGTAGAGACAGAAATAGTGAACACATCTGAATGTAACTGCTTCATAAATACCAGCCCTAATTCAAGACAGACTTTCTCATACTATAATATTGTTTATTTTTAACTATGAGAGCCACTGTCTGAGATTAGATTGACATCAGATATGGAGAAACATGAATTGTAGCAATAGGGGCGTAGTATACCTACAAAAGTAATGAACATGTATTAGATTATGTTCTATATTTATATTCTGACTGATTGGGAAATCAAAAATCTAATTTCAAAAGCAATACCAAACAACAACAACGACCTCTAGTCTGCACAGGAATAAGGACTTTTTTGGCAGGGAGGCAGGAATGGGTGTCAAGTGTGGTTGCTCTCATTCAAGGGTTGCCAGCATTTCCCAAAACCAGAGGACTGACTAGTTTACTTGCCTGCTTGGATTACCTCTGTTGCTTTATTGACCTGGAACTCAGTGGAACATAGTGATAGTGATAAAGTCAACAGGTTCTCTGCTCCAATGCAGAGCAAAATAACTTCATCCTCTTCCAAAGATTGAAAGGGGTTGGATTCCATGTGAATAGTACTTACTTCATGTCAAGTCTATACTTTGAAAGTTAGTGGAAATTAGATCTCCCCTGACCAAAAGATAACATTGTAAAGAAAAAAGCAATGTCAAGAAGTCAAAGCATTTAAAATATTTATTTTGATAGTGAAATAATAGTTCCAATTAAATATAAATCCTCTTTCCCTGCTTGGTATTGAACATCTGTTGACGTAAAGTCTTCAGAGACAACGAGTTGAGATGACAGGCCTTTTAAAAGCACAAAAAGCGAGAGCAAAGATGCCTCTGGTGAGAATGTGAATGTCATTCAAGATTGCTCTGAAAAGCTGTCAAGGATATGACAAGGTAATCAACCCCAAATGTAAAAGGCCATCCACACTAAGGGTGATAACTATAACGATAAATTATACATAACTATAAAACGTTGGCGAGCATCCACACTAAAGGAAAGTTTATTGTTTATCGTTCTGCAGTAGCCTACACCTGTCAATCAACTGATCAACACATCCTACTGCATGCTGTAGGCCTATTAATAAGGTGGTAACACATACCATTGATCAGTGCTTCAGGGTGTGTTCATTGTCATAGTGACAACTGCAAATAATACTTCAATGTACACTACCAGTCAAAAGTTTGGACACACCTACTCATTTAAGGGTTTTTCTTTCTTTTTACGATTTTCTACATTGTAGAATAATAGTGAAGACATCAAAACTATGAAATAACACAATATCATGTAGTAAACAAAAAACTGTTAAACAAATCAAAGTATATTTTATATTTGAGAATCTTCAAAAAGCTACCCTTTGCCTTGATGACAGCTTTGCACACTCTTGGCATTCTCTCAACCAGCTTCACATGGAATGCTTTTCCAACAGTCTTGAAGGAGTTCCCACATATGCTGAGCACTTGTTGGCTGCTTTTCAGTCACTCTGCGGTCCGACTCATCCCAAACCATCTCAATTGAGTTGAGGTCGGGGGATTGTGGAGGCCAGGTCATCTGATGCAGCACTCCATCACTCTCCTTCTTGGTAAAATAGCCCTTACACAGCCTGGAGGTATGTTGTGTCATTGTCCTATTGAAAAACAAATGATAGTCCCACTAAGCCCAAACCACATGGGATGGCGTATGGCTATAGAATGCTGTGGTAGCCATGCTGGTTAAGTGTGCCTTGAATTCTAAATAAATCACAGACAGTGTCACCAGCTAAGCACCTCCGCACCATAACACCTCCTCCTCCATGCTTCACGGTGGGAACCAAACATGCGGAGATCATCCGTTCACCTACTCTGCGTCTCACAAAGACACGGCGGTTGGAACCAAAAATCTCACATTTGGACTTATCAGACCAAAGGACATATTTCCACCAGTCTAATGTCCATTGCTCGTGTTTCTTGGCCCAAGCAACTCTTCTTCCAACTGTCCTTTAGTAGTGGTTTCTTTTCAGCAATTCGACCATGAAGGCCTGATTCATGCAGTCTCCTCTGAACAGTTGATGTTGAAATGTGTCTGTTACTTGTACTCTGTGAAGCATTTATTTGGGCTGCAATTTCTGAGGCTGGTAACTCTAATGAACGTATCCTCTGCAGCAGAGGTATCTCTGGGCCTTCCTTTCCTGTGGCGGTCCTCATGAGAGCCAGTTCCATCATAGCGCTTGATGGTTTTTGCGACTGCACTTGAAGAAACTTTAAAAGTTCTTGAAATGTTCCGTATTGACTGACCTTCATGTCTTAAAGTAATATTGGACTGTCGTTTCTCTTTGCTTATTTGAGCTGTTCTTGCCATAATATGGACTTGGTCTTTTACCAAATAGGGTTATCTTCTTTATACTACCTTGTCACAACACAACTGATTGCCTCAAACGTATTAAGGAGGAAAGAAATTCCACAAATTAACTTTTAACAAGGCACACCTGTTAATTGAAATGCATTCCAGGTGACTACTTCATGAAGCTGGAAAGCAGTCATCAAGGCAAAAGGTGGCTACTTTGAAGAATCTCAAATATAAAATATATTTTGATTTGTTTAACACTTTTTTGGTTACTACATGATTCCATATGTGTTATTTCATTGTTTTGATGTCTTCACTATTATTCTACAATGTAGAAAATAGTACAAATAAAGAAAAACCCTGGAATGAGTAGGTGTATCCAAACTTTTGACTGGTACTGTACAAACAATGACTACTTCTCATCTGCCCAGACCCGCATGCTCACACCCCCATCCCTAGTGCCTGCATTATTGTTTGCCACTTGGTCTTAAGTTGTACCAATATGTTTTTCTCGGTTGCCCATGCTATTTCAATATTTCAATAATAAATAATTTGATATTTCCATTGTGTCTATGATGGCGGCTTGATTGACTTCCAAGTTTTTAGTAGAGATTTTTTCCAAATGAGTGATGAGAAAAGAATTGTCCAGACCATTAAGTATCTCATTATACCCCCATATGTCATGTCTTAAAATATGCAGATAGATTGTAATATAAGTTTATTTTGTAATACTTCTGACAGCCAACTGTCCAGCTCCGCCCACAACTTCAGAACTTTACAGCATTCCCAAAAAGCATGGATTATTGAGTCATTATTAGTTTAACACTTGAGACATGACTCTGCTGTTGTGCTGTACAATTTGTGCATTTTGTTCCTTGTATAATAAATTCTATAAATTAGTTTATACTGGATTAAGCATACATTTTCGTTAACTGTAATTTCGGTAGTTATGCTCCAACTTTCCCTCCATCTTATGCCAACATCAGTTCATTTGAAATCTTGTTTCCAATAATTTATATTTTTTTAAGAGATTGTCAGTTGGATATATATATATATATATATATATTTTATTTTTATTTTTTTTGTCATTTAGCAGACGCTCTTATCCAGAGCGACTTACAGTTAGTGAGTGCATACATTTTAATTTTTTTATACTGGTCCCCCGTGAGAATCGAACCCACAACGCTGGCGTTGCAAACGCCATGCTCTACCAACTGAGCTATGCCTTTAGTTTTCCATGTGGGCAAATGTATCGATTAATTCTGAAAAGCTATCCAAGGATTATTCCATAAGGTTGTGTTTCTAGGGAGTGATATTGGTTCTTGTAAAATACGTACAATTTTCTTCCATATCGCTATAGTGTTCTTAACTATGAAGTTGTTAATGTTCTTAGCTTTATCCTTTGAAAATAGACATGTAAAAAGATTCGGGGGATGAGCATGCACATCTTCAATATGTACCTATTGTTCCTCTTAAGTGCATTCAACTATATGGTCGCAAGTAAAAGCCTTGGGTAGCGAGTTGATACAATTCCAAGTCTGGAAGGTTAAAACCACCCTCAGACTTAGGAAGATGTAAAATGTTCCTTTTTATTCTATGCATTTTATTTTTCCATATAAAGTCTTATGATAGAGTATACTTTTTTAAAGAATGCCTTCGGTGGGGTAATTGGTATAACCGAAAATAGATACAAAACTTTGGCATCCATGCCATTTTAAAGAGGTTTATTCTACCTATAAGATTTATGGGAAGATTATTCCATTTAATTAAATCTGCTTTCATATTGTTGAGTAATGGAATAAAGTTATCTTTATATATTTGTTGTCACTTATTAAGCATCCTATAGCCATGCGGATAAGAGCGTTGGGCCAGTAACCCCAAAAAATATGTTGTTCTGCCCCTGAGCAAGGAAGTTAACCCACTGTTCCCCGGGCGCCGAAGACGTGGATGTCGATTAAGGCAGCCCTCCGCACCTCTCTGATTCAGAGGGGTTGGGTTAAATGCGGAAGACACATTTCAGTTGAATGCATTCAGTTGTACAACTGACCTGGTATCCACCTTTATTTAATATTTGTTGTGGTCCACTTAAAGGATTGCTGTAAATCATGAGTTATTCTTTTTCCTATTGCAATTTTGTCATCCCCCCCCCCCCCCCCCATGTTAATTTTATAACCTGAGATTTTTGAAAATATTTTTAGCAAAGGGGGCAATGAGTTTTCAATATTGGTCAGGATTATCGGGAGATTTTCTGCAAAAAAGTTTACTTTATATTAGTGTTTACCAATACCTGTTACATTTGAGTCCTGTCTAATTCTTTCTGCAAGCGGTTCAATTGCCAGTGCAAACAGGAGAGGAGAGAGGACATCCCTGTCTTGTGCCCCCTTCTAAAGCAATTTCATCAGATAATGTATTATTCATGTATATTTTTGCTTTAGGATATTTATAAATTTTTTGTATTACATTTATTATTTCAGCTGGAAAGTTTTGAATAGAAAAGACCATTCAAGACGATTGAAAGCCTTTTCGGCATCAACAGCCATTATTGATTAATCTATATCTTGTTTTTTGTCCCAAAATGTTGAATAGAATTCTATGGGAAAGCCATCCATTTCTGGTGCTTTTCTCAGTGCGAATGTTTTAACAGTATCTAATATTTATTCTTGGGCGATCTCTGTTTTTAATGATTATTTTTTTGTCCACTGATAGTTGCTTCAGAGTTGTTGAGTCTAAGAAGGCTATAGGATCCATCCCACTGTTTAATTCTGATTTGTATAAATCTTCCTAGAAACTTACAAAATGTGTAATTAATTGCATTGTTGTTTCTAATTATCGCCTTTGTATCTTTATCTTAAAAAATTATAACTGGTTTAGCATGTATTCGTTTGTGAGAGCTATTTACCAGGTTTACTTGCAATTAAGTAGTATGCTTTATTTTACATTTTACATTTTAGTCATTTAGCAGACACTCTTATCCAGAGCGACTTACAGTTAAGTGAGTGCATACATTTTTTCCCATGAGTTTAACCTATACAGTGGGGAAAAAAAGTATTTAGTCAGCCACCAATTGTGCAAGTTCTCCCACTTAAAAAGATGAGAGAGGCCTGTAATTTTCATCATAGGTACACGTCAACTATGACAGACAAAATGGGGAAAAAATTTCAGAAAATCACATTGTAGGATTTTTAATGAATTTATTTGCAAATTATGGTGGAAAATAAGTATTTGGTCAATAACATAAGTTTCTCAATACTTTGTTATATACCCTTTGTTGGCAATGACACAGGTCAAACGTTTTCTGTAAGTCTTCACAAGGTTTTCACACACTGTTGCTGGTATTTTGGCCCATTCCTCCATGCAGATCTCCTCTAGAGCAGTGATGTTTTGGGGCTGTCGCTGGGCAACACAGACTTTCAACTCCCTCCAAAGATTTTCTATGGGGTTGAGATCTTGAGACTGGCTAGGCCACTCCAGGACCTTGAAATGCTTCTTACGAAGCCACTCCTTCGTTGCCTGGGCGGTGTGTTTGGGATCATTGACATGCTGAAAGACCCAGCCACGTTTCATCTTCAATGCCCTTGCTGATGGAAGGAGGTTTTCACTCAAAATCTCACGATACATGGCCCCATTCATTCTTTCCTTTACAGGGATCAGTCGTCCTGGTCCCTTTGCAGAAAAACAGCCCCAAAGCATGATGTTTCCACCCCCATGCTTCACAGTAGGTATGGTGTTCTTTGGATGCAACTCATCATTCTTTGTCCTCCAAACACGACGAGTTGAGTTTTTACCAAAAAGTTCTATTTTGGTTTCATCTGACCATATGACATTCTCCCAATCCTCTTCTGGATCATCCAAATGCACTCTAGCAAACTTCAGACGGGCCTGGACATGTACTGGCTTAAGCAGGGGGACACATCTGGCACTGCAGGATTTGAGTCCCTGGCGGCGTAGTGTGTTACTGATGGTAGGCTTTGTTACTTTGGTCCCAGCTCTCTGCAGGTCATTCACTAGGTCCCCCCGTGTGGTTCTGGGATTTTTGCTCACCGTTCTTGTGATCATTTTGACCCCACGGGGTGAGATCTTGCGTGGAGCCCCAGATCGAGGGAGATTATCAGTGGTCTTGTATTTCTTCCATTTCCTAATAATTGCTCCCACAGTTGATTTCTTCAAACCAAGCTGCTTACCTATTGCAGATTCAGTCTTCCCAGCCTGGTGCAGGTCTACAATTTTGTTTCTGGTGTCCTTTGACAGCTCTTTGGTCTTGGCCATAGTGGAGTTTGGAGTGTGACTGTTTGAGGTTGTGGACAGGTGTCTTTTATACTGATAACAAGTTCAAACAGGTGCCATTAATACAGGTAACGAGTGGAGGACAGAGGAGCCTCTTAAAGAAGAAGTTACAGGTCTGTGAGAGCCAGAAATCTTGCTTGTTTGTAGGTGACCAAATACTTATTTTCCACCATAATTTGCAAATAAATTCATTAAAAATCCTACAATGTGATTTTCTGGATTTTTATTCCCATTTTGTCTGTCATATTTGATGTGTACCTATTATGAAAATTACAGGCCTCTCTCATCTTTTTAAGTGGGAGAACTTGCACAATTGGTGGCTGACTAAATACTTTTTTTCCCCACTGTAGTTGTTGGCTCTCTTCAGAAGTAAAATATTGTATTTCTGCTTAAGTTCAGACATTTTATTTCCTCTTTAACTTGTAAAGATTTTTTATGGGCTTTTTCTAAGATTGTGATTTATTTTTAGTTTACATATTTAATAAAATGTGGGTCCAGTAGATCCGCTCTGTTCATTCTCCAAATTCTGTCGCTAAATGTATTTTCTATTGATGTAATTAAGCATGATACCGGAGAATGATCCGATATCACTATATCATTAATTTTTGAATCCAGTAAATAATTGAGTACACTTTGGAAATAAAAATGTAGCCAGTTCTTGAATAACATTAATTACTTTGAGAAAAAAAGTATAGTCTTTTGTAGTTGGGAATAGTAATCTCAATTCAAGGTACAATTCAACATTAGAAAACGGCCTTCTTGGTCCATATGCTGGGATATAAGGGGAAATGGTGTATTCTTATTTATCAGTATGCCTACACTTCTGCTGTTACTACAGTAGGTGGCAGCGTAGGCCTCTCCAACCAAGCTCCTCTTAAAACAATTTATTTATTTATTATGTAACTCTGCTGACACTCATATGTTTTTTCCCCCCGCATCAGGGACCCGTGGACATTTCATGTGATAAGTTGGATTTTGTTGGTCTTTACTTGTATAGAATCAAACCTAACCTCATCTGTTCCGTCTGTCATTGAAGAACCAAGTAAAACATTTGAACAGAAATGACATGAGGGCGGTGGGCATTCCATATAATGGGAGGATTATAGTATAAATAAATAGTTATTGTATACATTACGTTTATAGAGTGTGTGGGCATGTGGGCTGAGCAGACATTTAACAAAATCAATAAAAATAAAACAAAGTACAGTGCATATTCGGAAAGTACTCAGACCCCTTCACTTTTTCCACTTTGTTAAGTTACAGCCTTATTCTAAAATTGATTTTTTTTTTATCTACACACAATACCTCATAATAACAAAGCGAAAACAGGTTTACCTTATTTACATTAGTATTCAGACCCTTTGCTATGAGACTCGAAATTGAGCTCCGGTGCATCCTGTTTCCATTGATCATCCTTGAGATGTTTCTACAACTTGATTGGAGTCCACCTGTGGTAAATTAAATTGATTGGACATGATTTGGAAAGGCACACACCTGTCTATATAAGATCCCACAGTTGACAGTGCATGCCAGAGCAAAAACCAAGCCATGAGGTCGAAGGAATTGTCCGTAGAGTTCCGAGACAGGATTGTGTTGAGGCACAGATCTAGGGAAGGGTACCAAAAAATTTCTGCAGCATTGAAGGTCCCCAAGAACACAGTGGCCGCCATCATTCTTAAATGGAAGAAGTTTGGAACCACCAAGACTCTTCCTAGAGCTGGCCGCCGGCCAAACTGAGCAATCGGGGGAGAACTGGCAGGGATGTTCTTGTCCCATCGCGCACTAGCGACTCCTGTTGCGGGCCGGGCGCAATGCACGCTGACATGGTCGCCAGGTGTACAGTGTTTCCTCCGACACATTGGTGCGGCTGGCTCTCCCGAGTCCGTACGGGAGTTGCAGCGATGGGACAAGACTGTAACTACCAATTAGATACCACGAAATTGGGGAGGAAAAAGGGGTAATAAAACAACACATTACAATAACCTGTTTTTGCTTTGTCATTATGGGGTATTGTGTGTAGATTGATGAGGGAAAAAAACGTTTTAATCCATTTTAGAATAAGGCTGTAAGGTAACAAAATGTGGAAAAAGTCAAGGGGGCAGAATACTTTCCGAATGCACTGTACATCTGTACTTGAGGCGCCATGCCTTTTTAGGGCTTTTTAGCTCAGACTCCTCTCCTAATGTACTAAAGACTGTGGATGCATACATTGTACATACATCCTTCCTTCTCTCTCTCCCAAACCAAATCCATCCCTCTCCACCACCCCTCCCAGTTCTCCCCTCCAAGCCAAGATTATCACTACCTTCCCTCCTTTACCCACCCAGGCCCAGCCTCAGTCTTTTTACCCCTACCTTCTTCTCATACACATTTACACCCCTCTATACATACACCACATACACCCCACGCCTCCAGCTTTCTCACTTTCTCCCACCCTCCCACACATATCCACATTCCTCCATCCCTCACTCTCCCATTCATATGCAGACACATACCCACACATACTCCCCCTCACACCCACTCACATCCATAGAACCATTATTGACTTACATGCTATATATCCTCTTTTATATTGTCCTTTCAGTGTCGATGTATCTCATTGGCATCAGCTAATTCTATTGTTACTTCCTAGAGAAGAACATCTACTTGGGGACAACAGTCTAAATTGTATTGGGGGAGGGGAAGGAATATTGTCTCAATTTACGATAAGCTGGTCGATAAATCAACTTTTTTAAACAACAGATTCTAACAGTTAATTTGTTTTGGTGAGCATTGAGAGCATTTGAACTATGTTTTCCTGGATATCCTTCAGTTGTTTGCTGCTCTCATTTGCGTCTCCAAGTTGTTCTTTGTCTTTTCATCTAAGAGAAGCCATGGCTTGTTGGGTTCGAGTCTCAGCGTCGCTTTATTCACAGATTGGTTCACTGTTGTATATAACTGACCGCTCACTCTCTCCCGGTTACTTGGTGATATATTGATCTATCGATTTTAAATGCTTAATTTAAACTATATTGTCTGGTTTCTTCATATAACCACAGTCTTGTCGGAACAAAACGGAGCTACTCTTCCCATGCGTCCTATCGGTACGCGCATTTAAATGTAGCAATTCAACAGCAAACGCTATTTAGCCTGTGCATCTTTTACATCATGTCATTCCTTGCCTCGTTGCTGAAATGGTTTGCAAGTGATTTCCATTTTTCTAATGGTTGTCAATTCCTTTGGATCTTCTTTTTCACTGTGCTCATCTCTCAACCATTTGCAATGCATCAGTGCAACAATGTTATCACCACTGGCCAAAGTGGTCACACCCACGCACTCTCTCTTCTCAACTTTCCCAGACAGTTCATTTGTCCTAGGCCTATTTTACATTCGGCAATTAGCAAGAGCAAGCCTGCTTCTCTTCAAGAAAAGGCTATTAGGCGTTGAATTAAATAAGGCAAAAAATAAACGTCCTATAGCTTTCCTGGGATTTCAGGAGAAGAGGAATAGCGGAGAGGCTTGTGTATCCTATAGCCTATGGCCTATTGTGCACGGGAACAGCTGGGAGAGAGAGAGGCTAGAGTTGTGTAGCCAAAGTAAGAAGCAAAATATTAGCTAGATCTTAGGCAATTCATTAGCTAAATAGTAGGGCTATAAATATTAACCAGTCAAAGTGCAATGAAATGGCAGATCTGTGCGTTCCTCCAGGCTGCGCTCTGCAGTCCCCGGGCACGCAAAGCTCCCCTAACCGTTGCGTAAATTTCTGAAAAGTATGCACACGTACAAAAATATAGAAATGTATAAACTTGGCGCATGCCATATGCATGTTTCCCGTTATAAATCAGACCTGTCGGAAAACTGCGTGCGTGAACGAGCATTAAAACTCCACCTGGAAAATGCCTCCATTCATCTTTTATGGTGACAATAACGCCCTTTATTTGCTGTATCATTTGGAACTATTGCCATTAGGCCACGGCATGCAAAATACTAATTGTTGTTCAATATTTAGTTTAATCAATAGATTATTGGGTTTCTATGTCCTGCCTTGGTATATACAGTGGGGGAAAAAAGTATTTAGTCAGCCACCAATTGTGCAAGTTCTCCCACTTAAAAAGATGAGAGAGGCCTGTAATTTTCATCATAGGTACACGTCAACTATGACAGACAAATTGAGAAAAAAAAATCCAGAAAATCACATTGTAGGATTTTTAATGAATTTATTTGCAAATTATGGTGGAAAATAAGTATTTGGTCACCTACAAACAAGCAAGATTTCTGGCTCTCACAGACCTGTAACTTCTTCTTTAAGAGGCTCCTCTGTCCTCCACTCGTTACCTGTATTAATGGCACCTGTTTGAACTTGTTATCAGTATAAAAGATACCTGTCCACAACCTCAAACAGTCACACTCCAAACTCCACTATGGCCAAGACCAAAGAGCTGTCAAAGGACACCAGAAACAAAATTGTAGACCTGCACCAGGCTGGGAAGACTGAATCTGCAATAGGTAAGCAGCTTGGTTTGAAGAAATCAACTGTGGGAGCAATTATTAGGAAATGGAAGACATACAAGACCACTGATAATCTCCCTCGATCTGGGGCTCCACGCAAGATCTCACCCCGTGGGGTCAAAATGATCACAAGAATGGTGAGCAAAAATCCCAGAACCACATGGGGGGACCTAGTGAATGACCTGCAGAGAGCTGGGACCAAAGTAACAAAGCCTACCATCAGTAACACACTACGCCGCCAGGGACTCAAATCCTGCAGTGTCAGACGTGTCCCCCTGCTTAAGCCAGTACACGTCCAGGCCCGTCTGAAGTTTGCTAGAGTGCATTTGGATGATCCAGAAGAGGATTGGGAGAATGTCATATGGTCAGATGAAACCAAAATAGAACTTTCTGGTAAAAACTCAACTCGTCGTGTTTGGAGGACAAAGAATACTGAGTTGCATCCAAAGAACACCATACCTACTGTGAAGCATGGGGGTGGAAACATCATGCTTTGGGGCTGTTTTTCTGCAAAGGGACCAGGACGACTGATCCGTGTAAAGGAAAGAATGAATGGGGCCATGTATCGTGAGATTTTGAGTGAAAACCTCCTTCCATCAGCAAGGGCATTGAAGATTAAACGTGGCTGGGTCTTTCAGCATGACAATGATCCCAAACACACCGCCCGGGCAACGAAGGAGTGGCTTCGTAAGAAGCATTTCAAGGTCCTGGAGTGGCCTAGCCAGTCTCCAGATCTCAACCCCATAGAAAATCTTTGGAGGGAGTTGAAAGTCTGTGTTGCCCAGCGACAGCCCCAAAACATCACTGCTCTAGAGGAGATCTGCATGGAGGAATGGGCCAAAATACCAGCAACAGTGTGTGAAAACCTTGAAGACTTACAGAAAACGTTTGACCTGTGTCATTGCCAACAAAGGGTATATAACAAAGTATTGAGAAACTTTTGTTATTGACCAAATACTTATTTTCCACCATAATTTGCAAATATATTCATAAAAAATCCTACAATGTGATTTTCTGGATTTTTTTCTTCTCATTTTGTCTGTCATAGTTGACGTGTACCTATGATGAAAATTACAGGCCTCTCTCATCTTTTTAAGTGGGAGAACTTGCACAATTGGTGGCTGACTAAATACTTTTTTTCCCCACTGTACACTGAGTGTACAAAACATCCTGCCATGACAGACTGATCAGGTCACTCCAGGTGAAAGCTATGATCCCTTATTGATGTCACTTGTTAAATCCACTTCAATCAGTGTAGATGGGGAGGAGACAGGTTAAAGAAGGATTTTTAAGCCTTGAGACAATTGACACATGGCTTGTGCATAGGTGCCATTCAGAGGGTGAATGGGCGAGACAAAATATTTAAGTGCCTTTGAGCAGGGTATGATAGTAGGTTGTATCGTTGTAGTGTGAACACTCCTGTCCACTTGAATTAAAGCGATTTAGATTTTTTTATCGTTATAGTTAGCATTCTTGGTGTGGATGTCCCTTAAGACTGAATGGAGAATATAATATTATTCGTAAGGGGATGGAACTGAATGGATCTAAGCATTGTATTATTCAAACCCTTAGCCCTACATAGAGTACAGACAAAATATGTACAGTGTGTTCTGTTACTATACCTGTGCATCAATGATCTTCTGCTTGGCGTCTATGACAGCCTGCATCTCTGCATGGTCTCTCTTCAGCTCCTCCTCTACAGCCATTAACCTGTGAGTGACAGAGCATAGCCATCTCAGACGAATACACACCAAAAGGGGAGGACATAGCATGCCATTTGAGATGCAACCTATCTTTGATCAGAGCCCTGTGGACCCTAGTCAAAAGTAGTGCACTATATAGGGAATAGGGTGCCATTTGGGACACAACAATACAACACACTAGAAGCATGCCATTAAGCAGTCAATCTGTGATTTTGAAAATGTATTAATTATTTTGTTAGTTCGTTCATTCAATCAATCATTCATTCACAGGAATTATGACTGGAGCACAGGCTCCTTGTTGTAAGCAAAACCATGCCTAGTATTGCCTACCTGCAGATGATGCTCTTCATCTGGTTGTCCTTCTCCTCCTGCTGCCGCCGCAGCCTCTCCTCGCTGTCCTCCAGGCGGGCCTTGTACTCCATCAGCAGTTTCTGCATCTGCTGCTCCTGGGCCAGCAGACGTCTCTCGTACTCCTCCAGACACAGACTAGACACCCGCAGGCGCTCCTTCAGCTTGGAGATCTCCTGTTCATACAGGAGGGAGAGAGGTGAGAGAGACAGAAAGAGACATGGAGGGAAAGAGAGAGCGAGAGAGTTGGAGGGGATGATCGTGTTAGTCATGCCTAAGACAAAGCCAACCTCTGTCTGCCTACACTGGCTTAGCAGGCTCATGTGTTGGACTTGGTAATGAAGAAGACAGCCAGCACTAGCAAATATACCTTTATAACTTGGCCATGTTTTGGCCATCATTGGCTGTGACTCTGGCTGTCTCTTTACCTTCTCGGCGTTCCTGCTGTCCTGGCTGCTCTGATCTGCTGGGGCCGCCTCCTCCTCCTCGTCTTCGTACTGGCCGTTATTCAGCACCCACGCTGCTGTCCTCTCTACCGGTGACATGGTGACTGGCTCTACTGGAGACGCCACCTGCACCACCACCATCACCACAGATACCGATATGTCAATCAAATCTACCCTGAGTGGCCAATATGACTGGCCACACTTTATTTAGGAGACATTTGTCCTTGATAATAATAACATAATATATCAGGGTGTCGGAGCTGAGCTTGTGTATCTAAGTGTAGTTCTGTATGCCAGACCAGTACCTGCTGTGGTGTCCGCTGCTTGGCCACGCTCCTGACGGGGGGCACAGGGCTCTCCATGGAGCAGGTGGACTGCTGCCGTGAGTGGCTTCCAGTGCCTGCGCCTGGCTGGCCCTGGATGGGGATAGGCATGGGCTCCGTGTTGATGGAGCTGCTGCTGCGTAGAGAGGCGCTGTGGGGCAGGGAGCGGGGCGTCCGGGCCCCTGCACTCCCCCCGCTGCGGCTCTGCTGCTCCACCCTCACGATGTGGGCTGTGCCCGTGCTGTTCTGCCTGGGCACTGCCACAGCGTGGGCCCCTCCCTGGTTGTCCGGCAGGGTGTGGCGGCAAGGCGTGGAGCAGTCCTCGCTCTGCGTGCTCCGCTGGCTGAACTCCTCCAGGCTGCTATTGGATGGTACCCTGCCCCCCTTCCCCCCCTGGTTCCCGCCTCCGAACTCAACCTCCGAGTTGCTGTGGCTGCGGGAGCTATCGGTGCTCAGGTTCTCTGAGCTGGAGCCCGGCTGAAGGGAGTGCACTGAGTGGGAGTGGACCGAGTGTGTTGTGGAGTGTACTGCTGTGTGTTGTTGTTGTGGTTGTTGTGTCAGGTTGCTGAGGTGATAGACAGGATTTTGGAAAGAGAGGGGCTGGAGGCTCCTCTGCTGGCTGAGGGAGGGGTGCAGGGGCCGACGCACCTGGGGCGCGCTCTGGGGGAGGTTGTCCCGTAATGAGGGCTTTTGATGTAGGACTTGGTGTGACTGTGGGGTGGTAGCCTGGTGGGGGTGTCCGATAGAGGCCTGGGAGCCCACCCTGCTCAGCCTGGGTGGAGCCTCATGGAGAGGGAGGGGTCCCTGGCCACTCTGGACCATGTGAGAGTCCTGGAGGTCCACCAGGGAGATGCTGCGTCCGTTGGGCAGAAGGTTCTCTCTCTCCTCCTTGTCCGAGAAGCTTATGCTGTGGGCGGATGACTGCTGGCCCAGGAGAGGGTTCTTCCCCCGGTGAAGGCCGTCTATAACATGCTCCTGGACTGGGGACTTGATGCTGCGAACCTCACTGCAAGACATGGACAGTAAACACACAACACATTAACAGAGTTCTGAAACCAAAGCTAGGACCAGTCCCAAATGGCATCCTATTCCCTATGTAGTTAACTACTTTAAACAGGGCCCATAGGGGCCTAGTCAAAATGAGTGCACTATATATGCCTAGGGCAGGGGTAGGCAACCCTGGTCCTGGAGTGCAGCAGCACTTCATGTTTTTAATTTAAGCTACCTGGAAGACCAGGTGTGTTGAATTTAGGCAATCACTGAACTGATCAAATAACTAAGTAGCTCAGTTTGGTGCCTAGTTGGAACAAAACCCTGCACTACCTGCAGCACTCCATGAACAGGGTTGCCTACCCCTGGCATAGGGTATAGAGTGCCATTTGGGACACACAAGGTGAAATGTAGGCTACCTTCTTTTCCTTTCAAGTTTACCTCAATGTTCCTTTAGCACCAATATTGACTCTGATTCACTTTAAAGCCGGAAAAACGTCCATCTCAGATTCCCTCATTATCTCTACAGCCGCTAAAAATAGGAAGTCTCTAGCTGCAGCTTTATTTAGAAAGATCCTAGCAGTGAGTCATCTCCCAAATCAATGCACCATAAAACAACCTATCCATATAAACTGCATGAACATATACCAACATCTCTCAACTTTATGTATGAAAGCTGAATCTCTAGATTAACTGGCACAAAATCACCAGACGAAACAGCCTTTGAAAAGAACTACAGCCAGAACTACACCACAGAATTAGACCATGCATGGCTGGGTGGTGATTGGCAATATGGTTGCAGCGGTTGTGACCATTTTGGAGCCCTACCTGTCGGCCGGATCTTCGAATATCCTCTGCAGGCCTGAGGAGACGCTGCCGCTGATGTTGTGTGAGGAGCTGTAGTCCTGGAAGCGTCGGAGCTGCTGCTGGATGGGTGTGGGGCTGGACAGAGAGCGGGCTATGTCCCCCAGGATGCGGGGCAGGGGGCCCAGCTTGGCTACGGTCGCCTGCAGGAAGGAATTTTCACCCTGGGTTGCACGTTACCATGACGAGGGGCAGCAGCACCAGGCCACGTCACCCAGCATTGTGGAATGAGGATGGCAGAAGGTTTGGAGGACAGAGGATTGGTGGGTTGGTTTGTTGGTTGGTTGGTTGGCAATGAGAAGCACCATAATGCATTGGTGTTGTCGGGACAGTGTAACCATGGAGACACAGTGTGTGTCGGGCGGAGTAGAAGGGTGGAGTGGAAAAGGAGGGAGGGGTGGGGGCGTAGAGGCAGAAAAAAATTGAGGAGAAAACATAAGGAAATGAATACATTTGGGGTAAAAAAATATAAAAACAACACATGCCACTAAATAACAGCCATTCCAAACACAGCAAACATGCATCAAGGGCAAACTAATGAAGAAGGTTGTGAGGTAAGAGTAAGATGTAGGGAGTATTGAAATGAATACTGTAAAAACCTAGGGTTCACAGAAGAATAAACATACAGTGCCTTCAGAAAGTATTCACATCCCTTGACTTTTTCTAAGTCAAAACTGTAACTAGGCCACACAGGAACATTCAACGTCATCTTGGTAAGCAACCAGTGTATATTTGGCCTTGTGTTTTAGGTCATTGTCCTGCTGAAAGGTGAATTTGTCTCCCAGTGTCTGTTGGAAAGCAGACTGAACCAAGTCCGTTTATTAATATCCTAAAAAACTCACTAGTCCTTGCTGATGACAAGCATACCCATAACATTATGCAGCCACCACCATGTTTGAAAATATGAAGAGTGGTACTCAGTGATGTGTTGTGTTGGATTTGCCCCAAACATAACGCTTTGTATTCAGGAAAAAAATAAAATGTATTTGCCACATTATTTGCAGTAATACTTTAGTGCCTTATTGCAAACAGTATGCATGTTTTGGAATATTTTTTACGTCTTTTCACTCTGTCATTTATGTTAGTATTGTGGAGTAACTACAATGTTGTTGATCCATCCTTAGTTATCTCCTATCACAGCCATTAAACTCTAACTGTTTTAAAATCACCATTGGCCTCATGGTGAAATCCCTGAGCAGTTTCCATCCTCTCCGGCAACTGAGTAAGGAAGGGTGCCTGTATCTTTGTAGTGACTGGTTGTAGTGATACACCATCCAAAGTGTAATTAATAACTGCACCATGCTCAAAGGAATATTAAATGTCTTTTTTTTTTTTTTTTACCCATCTACCAATAGAACCATTGGAAAACCTCCCTGGTCTTTGTGGTTGAATCTGTGCTTGAAATTCACAGCTCGACTGAGGGACCTTACAGATCATTTGTATGTGTGGGGTACAGAGATGTGTTAGTCATGTAAAAATCATGTTAAACACTATTATTGCACACAAAGTGAGTCGTTCAGCACATTTTTTATCCTGAACTTATTTAGGCTTACCATAACAAAGTGGTTGAATACTTATTGACTCAAGACATTTCAGCTTTTTAAAATTAATTTGTAAACTTTTCTAAAAACATAATTTCACTTTGACATTATGGGGTATTGTGTGTAGATCAGTGACAAAATCTCAATTTAATCAATTTTAAATTCAGGCTGTAACAACAAAATGTGTAAAAAGTGTGAATACTTTCTGAAGGCACTGTAAACATGTAAAATAAACAAACATGCATTAATAAATAAATAAACACAGGGTACAGTGTAGGAGCCTTGCAGGATTAAGGTTAGGGTGAGTGGTGGCCGGGTGCAGAGAATGAGTGGGTGACATTACCCTGCTTTAAAACTTCTAGACTCGACATTTTCATTTTTAGGGAACGTCATAGTGAAAAGCGGTAGGGGTAAAAACATCCTGGACTGTGTAATTAGTTTTCCTCTTCTCATAAAGTCACTAACCCTTTAGCCACGAGAGGCTTAATATGCAAGTCAAGTCAATATGGTGTAAGCTGATTAGGAAGACTTTTGTCCTAACACCACTTGATATCATTAGATCATAGCTCAGTTATATGATTAAGACCCATTTACCCACATTTCATCCACAAAACCATTACAATCAGTATTTTTCAGAATCATAAATGTGTTATTTTAGATTAATAACCGCTATAAAACTCCCGTCCAAGCCTGAAAACAGTGGAAAAAAAAGATATTTGTCGTAATGATAGCACACATTCAGATGTGCAGACCCAAACCCACTACGCACCACTGCAAAGCATCATTTGCAGCAGAGCCTCTTAACAGATACCTACTAAGGGCCACAATTAGGAGCCTGAGCATGTCATTAAAGTACAACAAGCGTTACGCTTCAGGCTTACAGAAGATATAGTTGTGTCCCAAATGGCACCCTATTCCCTATATAGTGCGCAACTTTTGACCAGAGCCCTATGGGCCCTGGTCAAAAGTAGTGAACTATAAAGGGAATAGGGCACCATTTGCGACCCAAACTATGTTTTTGGAACATCTGTTAACAGACGTATCACTGCTGCCCACTCCAAGGTCTTCCTTACCTTGTCCAACTGGGACACCACATCCCACAGCAGCGAGTGGAGGACTGACAGCTCCCGGCCAAGGTCGATGTAACCTTCAAATCCCGGTGTATTGGAGATGGTCTCTGGGTTGGAGATCTCTGTGAGGAAACGCATCATACCTGCCCACTCGTGCTCCAGGAAGTCGTTCATAAATGCCATGTACTCCTCTTTGTTACCAAACCTTTGGACACAGACAACCAACATTGGTTTAACCTGCTTTCTACTCAGCTAGGATTGGCATCTTGTAAACTTGTAAAGGTGATCAAGTGAGTTCAGAGAAATTTAGTCCAGGGTGTGCACACAACCAACAATTAGGGTGCCATTTGAAACGCAGCCGTGATATTATCTACCACGCTACCAGTAAAGGGGTAAACCTACTTGGCGAAGTTAGCCAGGTTCTGAATGACCTTGGCGATGAGGGTGAGGGTACGGGAGGTGCGGTCATCGGGGTACTCCTGCATGAGGCTGAAGAGTGAGGGTGACATGATGGCGGGACAGAGGAAGCGGAGGAACAGGGAGGCGCTGATGAGGCGCTTGCTGATGTCCTGGTTCCCTCGGGACAGACACTGCTGCTTCCACGCTGCAAACACCTCCTTTAGCTCCCGCGGGAACACACTAGGGAGGCAGAAGAGAGAGTCAGGCTCCTTCTCAATTCATCCTCTCTCCTCACCTCGTTCTCAGAACGCATTGGAGAAGAAGGTCTGAGGGGACCCTCTCCTCCAATATGGCTGAGAAGGACGCCAGGAGATCGGATGCGAGGAATTCCAATAAGATTAATTGAGATCATAAACAGTCTCAGTCATCACAAACAGACACATACACCACCAGAAATAACCACCAGGTGGCAGCATGCACTTTACATCATCACTATATTGAAGCCATGCCAGATGTATCAACCAACTCTATGACAATCTCTTTTAGAACAGCAAGACAAAGCAAGTCCCCAAAAATTGGAGTCATCAATGTTTACAGATATTCTTCTTTATTCACATAATGCTGTAGCTACCCATTTACAAGGAGCTAGAACTTTTGACTTGCCCTAAGTGGAGGCAAACCAAGGCCCTTTGGCTATATGTGACTTCAGGGTCAGAGTGCTGAGAGGCTGATCTCACCAGTATGAGTTGATGATCTTGCAGAAGGCCAGCTCGCAGCACATCTTCAGGTTGCTCTGGTGCTCAGGGAGCTCACTGGCAGAACACTTCCCCGGGTCCACCTCACAGTTCTCATCTGACTCATACAGTGCTTTGATGAACTCTCCTACAGTATTCAGGAGAAAACACAGACTGGGTTGAAGAACAGTAATACGCCATGGACTAAGAACATGGAATAGTTTGCAAACCAGTCTACCGCAGTTGCACCGCTCTTTGCTACCAAATGTGACGCTGTCTTCAGAACTGCAAGTTGTAATGTTTACATTTGTGAGGTCTCCACTTTCTAAGGTCTCTTATATAATTAACCCTCCCCTCTCACCTAGTGCGTCATGCAGGTACTTCTGTCCCACCAGTTTGAGGAACTCCTCTATGGCCTTGGTGGCCAGCGTGTTCTCTCTGAAGATCAGGACATCGTGGTCTGCACACCGGTCCACCTCTGACATCACCAGATCTGTCAGGAAGTCCTGGGGTGGAGGAGGAGAGCGAACTTTGATTTACTGAGATTGCAATGTCTGCAGAGAAGGAAAAACTGCAGTATGGTACTTAATGTCCTAGAGGTGCTAATATGAATGTAGGCAAATAGATGGACACAACTGAATGGGATACCCCGAGGAAGTTATAGCCAGTAGAGGGAGGGAGGCACAGTGGGAGAGATGATGGAGAAGTAGTCTGTTCAGAGCAGAGATGGAGTTTCTAAAGTATAGGAATTACCTTGGCCCGTCCGGTGCTCTGTAAGATATGAACAAGGGCACAGGCCATCTCCTCCTTGTTCTTCACACTGATCACCGGCTCCAGAACAGAACACAGCATGGTGTAGTTGTTAGTGATAAACTCTGCAAACTCCTTATACTGCTCCATGGGCAGGATGGAGATGGTCTGGAAGCGGGACTTGATCCGGATCGACGGCCCTCCTCCTTTGCCCTTGCTGGTGGTGGGGGTGCTGACAGGGTACCACTTCTCCACAAACTGCCTCCCCGTCACCCCCCCGATGGGGATGTTGACCAGGCCCACGTAGTTGTTCTTGTCCTTCTTCTTCTTCTTGTCCACGTCCTTGTAGATGTGCACGGTGATGCTACGGACAGAAGGCAGGCTGTAGAACTCAAAGTGTTCCCCCCAGAACAGGCAGTCAGCCCGGGTCTTGCTGGTGGTGCGCGCGTATAGAATGTCATCCAGGCACAGTTCACAGAAATACTTCTTCTTTGGAGGCAGGTCCTTGGCCTCGATTATCCATAGCCGGAGGACGTTCTCTGCTCGTCGGCAGTTGTCCTGGGAAGACATCAAATGAGTATTGAATCCCAATGAGGGGGAACATTGACCCTTAATAACACAGTTATAACTAAACTGATATTGGTAAGAAAATGAAACTAAAAAACAAGAAGTGAAGAAGAGTGGGTCACCTTAAGAAAATATAGAGGGCATCAATATTTCTGTGTCCGAAATTGTACCCTATACCCTATATAGTGCACTAACCTTGACCAGATGGACCCTGGTCAAAAGTAGTGCACTATATAGGGAAAAGGGTGCCATTTGGGACACAGCCTGTGGTCTCACCTTGTTTGGCTGGACCGTCCTCCTCAGGTTCTCCATCCATTTGTCTCTCTCTGAGGCTGAGGAGCAGCTGAAACACTTACTGCCTCCTGAGTAGGTCACCTGGAGAGGACAGAGACAGAAGCATGATGAGCATAACTAAAGGCTTTTTAATGCATTACATCACCTAGGAGTCTATGGCTAGGCAGCAGGCAGCTAGCTGCCTTTGTATTGAGGCACAGCGAGCACTCATTAACAAGTATTATTATATTTACAATAGCTTTATCAAAGTAGTTGAACAAGATGTTACCTCGAAGCAGAACTCCTGTCCCAGTATGCTACTGTGGAGAGGCTTGACGTAAACATCTTCCTCCATTCCCAGATCCAGGGCTTCTACTGCACTTCCCGGGCTGAGCAGGGACTCGTGAGAACACGACTCCTTTAACTTAGGCAGCCCTCGGGATCTGGAAGACAGAAACATGGCATTTGGTTACGGTTTACATCATTACTTCTTAATTCAGAGCATTCACAGCATGGGAGACAATTCTGCTCTGAGGCGCTAAATCCCTAAATGTGTCAAAAGTTGTTGGACTCCTCCGCTGACAAGTTGTACTCACCACAGATAAAAAATGGCCACTAGGAAACTTTAAAACCAACACACTGCAAGTTGGAGGACCCTAAAAAATGTATACTGTGCATGTGATCCCAAAACACAACCAGCTGTTGTCTTTCTTTAAGACTGTCATTCAAGATTTATCCGCACTATTCCAGCAATCACTCACTAGAACATTCCAGGAAGCAGTAATACCTACGAAAAACAAATGAACAGCCAGTTGAAGGAATAGAGCATCTCTCTCCCCAGAGCATCTCTCTATCTGGATCTCATTCCATTCCTTTTGGGACGGTTCTCTTCTCTTTTCAGTTCCAGTCCACTGTCCTTGGTTCTACTGCCTTTACCATTCAGTCTCAACTCCTTATCATTCTATTTCCATGAAACTGTAAAAAGTGAAGGAGGACCAGCATATACAAGGCCTTTCCAGCTTCCCTTTGTAACTACTTTTCCTTTGATTCACAGGTGGTAAACAAGGACCTGGGCTGGCCCATCTGTCGGACCCTTGAGCCTGTTTCCATAGGAATGCCACTACAAGGAGACTTGACTCAAGTGCAGCAGCATGGGATGACGAAGGGATGTGCTGCTCTGCTCACAAACACCTCGGACAAAACTACCTGGGCTTTCCATCAGAGCACAACACTACAGGTAGGGGAGGGGAATGGAAGTCAACAGGTGTTGTTTAGCAAAGGACTGTATGCTTTCCAACTAGCAAACCATTCATTTTCAAAGTGCAACAATTATGAAATGCAACATTGCATGATAATTGAAAAATACATTACTAGGGCTGGGAAGATACCAGTATCGCAATACTTGTGAGTGTCGTGGCAAGGAAACAAAATACGAAGCGGATTTAACTTCTGTAGGAAAACAGCCCTAATGTTGGAAACAAACGTCATTATGTTGTCATCCAGAGTCATATTTATTTGTTTTCCAAGCTATAGCAAACAAATATTTGACATACAGCAGGTTTTTAAAAGGACCAAAGAGTTTAGTCTGCTTCATGTTTTCATTTTTGCAATGGAAAAAATATAGCGACACTGCTATAATCACAGCCCTAATAATAACACAAAAATAGACCCTTACATAATAGCCAAATGGTAGGAAAGGGAAATGTTAGTCAAAGGATACAATCACTGACTGAATGTGTAGCAATGTAATGCATGCACAACACAAAATGCATAATATATAACAGTAGGCTTACATAATCGCCACATGTCAGATGACTTCTAAGAATCAGGGATCAAGAAATCTAATTCACTTTAGTGACGAGGACCATTTTGTTCGCTGTCATCCCTAGGGCATGGACATATGTACAAGCATTATCACTTGGATAGATAGTAATTCCCATGGACTGATCATTGCAATTCGATTCAGATCTGTTGTCACTTTCAGCTGTTGGTAATCATTCATTGTTTAGAAGACAACTAAGTAGTCAGTAGCAGTGGTTAATACTAGATATTAATTGAAAGCAGTTAAAGTAGTTTATTCTGAATTACAGGGCACCCTCGAGTGTGAGTGAGAGTAAGAGATTCCAGACAATCAATGTTGTGTTTACGAGCTATCGAAGACAAAGAGACATTTTAGGAGGAAGTAGTCTGGAGGCATTATTGTAATAAAATAAAGCTGTATACCGTAATAAAAATAGATTTTGTCTGGTAAACTTTCAGAGAAGAGAGGCAAATATTAGTAATTATTTTAGGGCCACTTAGTTAGAAAAATCAAACACTTAAAAGAAGAGACATTCAAGGTCCTTCTGAGAGGCCCTTGAAACATGATGTGTGTGTCATTCTACATATAGTATGGTCATTGTTCACAATGAGGTAACAATGATCCTAAGAGGCCAAAGCCTTAATTGATTATGTTTGTCTTTTGAGGCATATGGAGAATTAAGGCGTCGTTATCCTGATACCATGCTGAGAAAACAAACTGTCTGTCTGTTGCTATTGGCCGCAATGGCCTGGCGAATAGTCTTCATGAATTATGTGGCCCATGTCTGGGTTAAAGCATCATGGCCTACATAC
This sequence comes from Coregonus lavaretus, assembly GCF_964263955.1. Taxonomy (NCBI): domain Eukaryota; kingdom Metazoa; phylum Chordata; class Actinopteri; order Salmoniformes; family Salmonidae; genus Coregonus; species Coregonus lavaretus. The sequence goes on along the minus strand of NC_140006.1, from coordinate 28,879,372 downwards.
AACTATAAAACAACATCCTACCTACCTCACCAGCCAAGCATCATCACAATACCACTCTTCATTACTTATCAACTTATCTCCTTACAGGACAGTTCTTGCATAAAGATGACCCATACCTACTATGGTTGCATTCCAAATGGCACTCTATAATTCGCATTCCCATAGGGCTCTGGTCAAAAGTAGTGCACTATGTAGGGAATAGGGTCCTATTTGGAACACACGCGATGTCTCAGATTTGCAACATTAGTATTTTTAGTTCCCCATATATAAAGGGATAACATTTTCTCCTCATTATCTTGCTTGTACGGTGTCACAACAAAGTTATCAACCAGGTAGTCTAGACTGATATTTTGAAGAACAGAAGCTTATAAGGGGATCATGCAAAAGCTCACACACAAGGGAGTGGGTGTGCTGATGCCTACCATTTGAACAAGTAATAGGAGTGCCAACGGAGGAGAGAGAAAGCAGACTCCTCTGTCCTCTTCTCTCAGTCTGCAGCCGCCTCACTAGTCACTAGCACACATCCATCCATTGTGCGTGCCTGTGTCTTCAGTCTGCTGCAGAGTGCATCTGTGCCCTCGTAATCTTTTGGCATCCGCCTTCTCAACATGCAACATGCCTCGCCAACTGAATTATGTAAACCCAGATTAAGGGTTTGGGAGGAAACAGATCTGCCCTCTCAATCCAGCAAAGGATTCCAGAGATGCATACAACAATGATACTGATGTGAATCATAACCTGATTATTTATTTATATCTGTACCTGTGAGTCATAGTTTGCCTTTAAGTCGTAAACACATTGTGGGCGTACAGGTAATTTGTTGTGCTTTGAGCTGTCTCATTACACTGTTTAGAGAAAGATGCATTATGTTGAGAACAATCTGTGTTTTTATCAGCACATAAGTGGATAGCCGACATATTGAAATTCGTCGCAGAGCACTTGTGGTGAAAAAGTCAAAAAATGTATGTCCTCTCAGGGAGTCTAATCTTTTTAAAACGAGCTGCTGCCGTCATCCTCAAAGTCTTTTGAAAACTAATCAGGTTGCCTTTCTGAACGCCAGCCCTCACTATGTCCACTGCATTAGGATGGAAACCTGATACGTCCGCTGGGAGGAAGGAGAGGAACGTACTTAGCTCTGACCACACCACCGCTCCGCAGCTCCTTGAATTAACAAAATGCTATCTGATTATGAACTAGTAGTACTTTGAAGCAGAATCACATAGAATTCAACCTGGTATGATATTGCATGCTGTAATTTCTATAATTTAGCAGGTTCAGATGGGACAAAAACAGTGTAGTATTGTATGAAATAACAAAACATCACATTTTACAGCAGAGGAGACATGTCCCATCTACATCAAATAAAAACAAAAGATAGGATTGTCACCAATCAGATCATTATAAATGTAGCAAACAATGCCCTGGTCATTCAGCCCAGCATTCTGTAACCAGGAGGAGACATGCTGCCCACACAACTAGAATGAGTTATATTTCTATGATGCTGCCCTCCCTACCTGAAGCGCAGTGACTTAGGTAGGTGGGCATTCCTGGCCCTCCTGAGGAGTGAAGAGGTGGCGCTGGTCGCCATGGCGGCCATGCTGATGCTGTAGTATGGTCCTTACTGGGAGTCACTGACGTTAGTTAACGATTGCAGAAAGAGGCTGCAGCTCATCCTCATGCCGACCATTATCCCCCAGTCCTGCTGGCTCTAATGCCTCTAAAGTCCACTTTCACTACTCCGCTGGCTCACAGGGCAGGCAGACGTCACCCACGTGGGCGTACTGCTGTACACAGTGACAGATGTCATGTCATCCCAGGGAAAGCTGACAGTACTATAAGCATGTAGCCTACCAGTTACCCGCTCAGCCACTAGCATAAAGATAGATACAGTACTTATCTCTATGGCCGCTAGCCTGTGTTCATCACTAACTCTGTAGGCTACAATCTGCACAGTACAGTCAGAGAGTGAGTGAGTGAGTATCTCTGTAATGGTACTGACTCTGCATATTCTGCCTGGCGCATGGAGCTGTATATGAACACGGGGTGACTCGGCCCACGCCAGACAGCAGAGAGACCAGCATGGGGTGACCCCCCTCCTTAGAGCAGGGAGGAAGGAGGAGGGAGGAGGAGGGAGGAGGAGGGAGGAGGTGACAGGCAGCCCCCCCTCCACCTCCCCTCCCCTCCTCAAACCAATACTGTTCAGCAAACTCACTGGAGCATTGAGAACCCCAAACATATCAACATTAGCTATCCACTGTTCAGACCAACGAAAAGGAGGGTAGCACACTGTAACAAAGGATTACATCGGTCTTTGTCTTGGTCTCACATGTATGGATACAACAATGCCTAATTCTACTATTATATTGACTGCATGTGAGGGAGGGAAGAAAGCAGTCAGGCCTACAGTAATGCCATTATAGCACAGGTTTATAATCCTGGAATTAAAGACACATTTCTCGGAATAGCACTCAGGACTGATAATGGATGGGAACATAATGTAAGATGTGGGTATCTTCTTAAAAGGCTGTATAAATGCTGTATAAACCAGCACCTTGGTAATCAATCCCACGCAACAGACAGGGTATTACAGATTAATGTAGTAATTGCACTTTGTGATGCACACCACAATACAACACACACCACAGGAGAAACTCTCTCCATCCTTACTTCTGACTAGCCACCTCGCCCCCACTCGCCTCTCTACATCTCCATAATCATATATCTATTATCATCATCATGAAAGGACATCCATGGCCCATCAGCAATGAACCACATAAGGAAGACCAAGAGCATATACTTTTATGTGGTGAAAATGAATAACCAAATGAAGATCAGTAGCAGGAGCAGTCCCTCAGGCCTAAAGAGGCAGAATTAAGACAAGCCATGTGAACTGTAGATGCAGATCCTTTGTATTGAAACATTTGAAATATGGAAGGAGATGAGTGAATAGCCTACCTGTCATTTTCTGAAGGTCTCAGGGAGGGCAGTCTGAAGCTGGTGTTGCGGTCCAGTTTGGTCTGACTCTTCGTCCGCTTTATGGATCCCTTCAGACGTTTGCTGAAAAACCCCTAAAAATGTACAACAGAATAAATTACCTTCAGGAGAACTTCTACACTCATAGACACACATTTGTTACTATGTCTGGCTGTGTGTCTACTGTGGGCACCAGCGGTTGTTGCGGCTAGTCTGTGTTTGTATTGGGAGAGGTGCTGTGGTAATGAGTGGCCAATGTGTCACACAGGTCATACTCTATCAGGTCAATTTCAAACTCATTTTTAACGAATGTTGTGTAATGTGTAGCCTACATAATTGCAAAATGACGTTGTGTACAACACTGTCCTTGTCTTAGACTTTTGTATGCTCATTCTGTGAATTAGTAGCTAGTGTGAGTGACCAGCTGACCACAATGAAGTTGGGGAATGAATTCCATTGTAATGCATTGTCATGCTCTGGTGAAACACGGGAAACTGAACAGAGTGTTGGTGGGTTGTGAAACAACCCCACTCAGACTGAATACTATGATGATGTCAGAAAGAGTAGACACATTGAAACCGATAGGGGACTTGAGTCAGAGCTGAGACAGAGACACCTTTAACCGCAGTATTAGTCATATCTAACACCCAATCACTTCCTTGAGCTTTTTCTGCTCATTTTACAGTAACAGTTGAGATATCAAATAAAATATGATCAGGATATATACAGTACGCAATTGTTGTTCTTTTTTTACTTAATTAAATGGTTGAAAAAATACATTAACAGATAAGCAGTATGTCAGAGGCAGTGGAAACGTGTCACTAATTTTGCCATTGTGTAACTTTGTCACTTTGACAGCAGAAGGAATTAGTCAGTGTCAGATATTGTATATCTTGGAAAAGAAAATCTATTGTACTCCAACTACTGTATAATGCTTACCCTGTATGTTGATATAGGATATGGTAATGCAACACCGAGTGCATATTGTGACCTCTATGACGTTCAGAGAGTATTGCCAAGTCTGCACAGGGAAGCCATGTTACTTATTAGCAAAGCTGCAATAAACACTATGAAGTGCACTCCACTATATTAGGTGTTGAAACGCTCTGTAAAATGACTCACGATGATATACTGTACATGATTTGATGAGATGAGGCAGAGAGAGGCAGAGAGAGAGAGGCAGAGAGAGAGAAAGAAAGAAAGAAAGAGAGAGGCAGAGAGAGAGAGGCAGAGAGAGAGAGAGAGGCAGAGAGAGAGAGAGGCAGAGAGGCAGAGAGAGAGAAAAAGAGAGAGGCAGAGGCAGAGAGAGAGGCAGAAGAGAGAGAGAGAGAGAGAGAGAGAGAGAGAGAGAGAGAGAGAGAGAGAGAGGCAGAGAGGCAGAGAGAGAGAGGGGCAGAGAGAGAGGGGCAGAGAGAGAGAGGGGCAGACAGAGAGAGAGAGGGGCAGAGAGAGAGAGAGAGAGAGAGAGAGAGGGGCAGAGAGAGAGAGAGAGGGGCAGAGAGAGAGAGAGAGAGGCAGAGAGAGAGAGAGAGAGAGGCAGAGAGAGAGGCAGAGAGAGAGAGGGGCAGAGAGAGTGAGAGGCAGAGAGAGAGAGGCGATAGAGAGAGAGAGAGAGAGGCAGAGAGAGAGAGGGGCAGAGAGAGGGGCAGAGAGAGAGAGAGGGGCAGAGAGAGAGAGAGGGGCAGAGAAAGAGAGAGGGGCAGAGAAAGAGAGAGAGGGGCAGAGAGAGAGAGAGGCAGAAAGGCAATAGAGAGAGAGCGAGAGCGCGAGAAGGATTAAGAGCAAGAGGAGAAAGAGAGGGAGAGAGCGGTAGCGAGGGATTGTTGTACGTCCACAGAGAGGACGAGCACTGGAAGTCTTTGTCAGCTTTTCGACTTTCTCATTCACCTTGGCAGTGTGGAGGAGGTGTCTCAAACGTCTCATTTTCAGTCAGAGACAACAACAGCACAACCCTCTCCCCTCTGCTCCCCCGGGTGCCTGCATTTATAAAGCCTGTCATGTCAGCACAACCGGACAGCAGCCTTCACTTTGACTTGGTCCACAACCAGCATGAGGTTGGGGGATGTTAGTTTCCATCAAGTAGACAAACGCTAGGCTACTCCATAGTGAGGGCTGGGAGTGCCTGGGCCTGTATTCATAAAGTGTCTCAGAGTAGGAGTGCTGATCTTGGATCAGTGTTGCCTTTTAGATCATAATGAATAAGATGACATGGACCTGATTCCACCCGCACTCCCCACTCTGAGACCCAACCTGAACCTCTCTGACGTTCCAATATCGGTGCGCAGGTAAAATAGCTAGTCTAGAAACTGACAAACAAGGAGACAAACATGAGTCACCTATCTGATGCTACTACCCACTAGACACTTTGGTGAATCTGAAACTATCAACATGTCATCGTCTATCTGTAACTAAATCTTCTAAACCCGTAACAAGAAGCCCTATAACATGCCAAAGGTACGAGTTTCAGTGATGCATGCCATGGCCCAATTCTTTTGGTTATAAATATCATCAAAAGCATGCGTCTGTGTATTCGCAGTCCTTTGAGGCACACTCCCACGTCGTCTCTGATTAGCAAGCAGAGGTTTTCTAAGATGTACATACCGCATCGTAACATACCGCATCATAACACTCTTACATTTACTTCACAACAATGTTATTGAGATGGTTATAGACTTCTAGTCTACCTCTGAAAATAAGAAGAATGCTGATGTATTCTAAGATAATCTATGGCAAGACACGGCTAGATAAGAGATCCTATAAAATTACTTCTCTATAGTTCTATAGGTAATTCTATGAATGAACCCTCCTCAGCCCAACACAATAATGACAAGTACTGCTTCACTTTGAGGAGGAGACCATACTGACATGAATCAGAATGTATAGTATGAGAGACAGGGTGGTATAACAAGGTTAAACTCCCTGGTGTATGACGGCTCCAATCAATGCTGACTGGGCTGCGTCCCAAAGGGCACCCTATTCCCTACATAGTGCACTACTTTTGACCAGGGTCCATAGAAGTAGTGCATTATATTTGGAATAGGGTGCCCTTTGGGACGCAGACCCAGAGTCTCCATTACGATGGGATAGGAAGACCATGTTTATAGCAGAGAGTTTTACACACTGACTGAGCAGCTGAAAGCCCATGGCCATCACTGGAGCTCTGGGGAGTTTTAACAGTGGAGATAAAGCCTAACCAACTGCAGGCTTGGCTCTGCTGTCTGCCAATGTGCTTCAAACTTGAGGAGATATCAAAGGAATAAAGTATGGATTGAAATCTTAATGGTGTGCTAATTGCTTTGAACATAACAATGACGGTACAAAGAGACTTAACATGTCTAATGTTTGTGTTTTTTAGAGGGGTTAGAATAAAGCAAAAGACACGTTTCTGTTGGACATCAGTGTACATTGGATAATAAACACATTTTTGAATCATAACAACAGAACTCACTGGTACTTTGAAGGGGGATGTGTTGGGTACGTCCAGCGATATGTTCTTCTCTGAACTCCCCAGGCCTGAGATACTCCGCCTCCTGGGGGACCTCTCAGCAGACACTTCTGTGGACAACAGAGAGAGAGAGGGAGAGAGAGAGAGAGAGGGAGAGGGGGGGGGGGGCAGGGAGAGAGAGACATTATACATTAATAATTTTTTTAAACAGTTATATTAACAAGTACAGGTCAGAATATGAGATGGGGAGACTGATGAGCTACAGGAGGGAAAGTGAGTGATGGAACAGGGGATCGAACCGCTGCCTCCAGGGGTATATCTGGTCCTGGGGGCAGCAGTACTACCACTAGACCAGTCCCCAGCACGAGAGACATTAGTCAAAACAGATAGCTGCCTTGAAACCTGGACTGGTGGATGTTGAGTTCTATGAACACAGATGCTGCGACATTTGGGAGAGGGAGCCAGAGTGATGTGTGTACATGTAGAGGACAGATAGAACACCCAGACAGAGACGGGCTGTATCAAGCAAGCAATTACCTCAGGCCACAGGCTGCCAAGAGTCTGTGTTGTTCCCCCAAAAGACAAGCTATGGCATTGAATGAATGCCACTAACTCAAGTAAATGGTTAATAGAACAACAAAAAATCCATCTCAGAATGCTATTCAGAGGGGTTTGTAATTCATTAACAATGAGGTTTCAGCTATAAAGTCACTGATTGTGCTTCACTGTAATCCTCATTGAACAGGCAGGCTGAAAAAAACAACATGACAATATGAATCTGTTTCTCTGTAGAAGCCAGTTATTTTTGGTCCGTTCTGACAAACTATTCTGTCTCTCTCTGTACGGTAAGGTTATGGCTTTCTGTGTCAAGGATGAGGATGGACCCCACCCACATTTATTCTTCCCTCCGGTGGTCTCAGTTTACAGCAGCAGGGCAGGGCCATTGTCATGGGACTCCAGCTGCTAGGCCCCAGTAAGCCTGGGCACCGGAGTGTCAGCTCAGCCAAGCCTCCTGGAGCAGTGCCCAGGCAGGTCAGGTTAGAGGCAGGAGGCAGGAGGCTGGAGCAGTCCCTCAACTGACAAAGACCCTCTAATTTCTCTAGTCCCTGGCTACGTCCCAACTGGCATCCTATTCCCCATGTAGTGCACTACTTTTGAGGGAATAGGGTGCCATTTGTGACACAACCTTTACTTCCACAGCCAGTGCAGCTTCTGCTGCAGCTGCATACAAGACAAATGCCTGCCAGTGCCTTACCAATGTTGCACAGAGCAAGAATGCAAGCCACATCTTCCAAGTACAGAAGTCTCAAACCATCCGTCACATTGAGATCCCTGGCCAATATCCAGAGAGCGATTGATTGGAAGCTAAATTTAGCCCCATTTTAGAGCAGATTGACCCTGTGCAACATGAATGCTCTGTGAAAGAACGACCCAGAACCACTTGAAGTAAAATAACAAGTTCTAGCAGACAAGATAATGAACTGAGATAACCTCAAGACTAGAGCAACACGTGTCAGATTCCACGTTTCGATCAGGTTGTCCCTAAAGCTAGCCCTAACTGTAATCTATCCTTTATATTCAACTTAGGCACAAGTGAGACAGTATGCAGCAGTCAGCTTTATTCAAAAGGCTACTTTGCAAAGTGCTATATCAAGTTCACTCTCAGACACTGTCCTCTTGGCACCCCTGGCTGCAGCCTGGTCCGTCTTAAACGCTGCATGCATCATAATTCAGAAAGACTGAGCTCTCTGACCGGGGGTGGCTTGGAGGGAGAGAGACACCCATCAAACGTCATGCACATCCTTACTGCATTATATCAACTATGGACACTGACAAACAGCACAAAGTAAAGATGATCAAAGAAGTTAGGCAAATATTCTGTTCAGTGTTTGTGAAAGACATGCTAGCAAACACATCATATGGAGCATTACACGTATACAGTACCCTAAATGAAAAGACGCTGTGCAAGCAGCAGTCCATTCAGAGAAACTTCGAACATAATGGCTTTTTAACGATGGTGCTCTGCACACATGAGAATTAAGCATAAATAATCAACTTAATTCCAAAACAATAGACCCTAATTAGAGAAAAAAGACAGGAGAGTGAATCAGTACCTCGGTCACAGCTGTTCCCCATCATCTGAGGAGGAGATGGACAGGGTCAGCACCCGATTGGCTAAACACTGACCAGCACTATCAGCCAATGAGGCAAAGTCGTTTCCCTTTAACTGTCCATCTTCTGCAGTACTGCGAAGCCATCCCATTGATAATCACTCTGTCTTCGGAAATACTTAGTTTTGTTCCTGCAGTCTGGAATCCCACCTATTTCTCCCTGAACTGACACTCCATGCTTCTCCTGGTCTCCCCATCTCTCTTGTCCCACTCCGCTATCTATCTCCCTATACTCCTCCCTCTCTTCATCCCTCTCACCCTCTCCTCTCGCCAGCAATTCTTAACCTTCACTTCATTAGTCTCTCTCTCCTTTTTGGCATGCCAGCAGCGGAAGAGATTTTACCGCATTTATTCAATCAATTGCTGTAACTGCACTCCACCGTTCCTCTTAGCAGAATCGAACAGAACTGCAAGTACTTCCCTCTTCAGTCTTTCTCTCTCCTCGCTCTCTTTCTCCTTTTCGCTCTTTCTGTACCGAAACATCTGCCGGTGAAGCTACTGCAGCTGAACTGCTGGAACCACAGGACGCACAGGACAAATTTAGAGCCACGCTTTAAGGCTAATTACAAAATAATTTGCTGCCTTACTCGACTGATGTAGGACACAACTCTAGGGGCATCATCATGTATGAGAGAAAGGAAGAGGGAGAGAATAGAGAGAGAGCGAGAGAGAGGAAGCGAGAGAGAGAGAGAAAGACAGAGAGGGAGAGGGACAGAGAGAGAGGCACAGAGCGCTAGAGCAAGCGATTGGAAACCCATAGGGGGGATGGGTATCGGAAGCTTGCAAGATGCTATTTAGGAGGATTATTTACATTTACATTTTAGTCATTTAGCAGACGTTCTTATCTAGAGCGACTTACAGTTAGTGAGGTTATACATTTTTCATACTGATTATACTGTAGATAAGATGTTAGGGTGTTCCTTTTGTTCCCAAACCAAAAATCGATTAACCCTCAAATATAAGACAATGCTTATCATTAGTCGGAAATGGCAATTTCCAAAATCTGAAGATTTTATTTTTTAAAGTTTATTTAAGCAGGAAAAGACCCTTGAGGTTAGAAACATATTTTTTGAGGGGGACCTGGCAAGAGGTCAGCAGGAAGTAGTCAGCATGTACACCTAACACAAGAGCACAATACAATACAATAAAAACAATCACAATGGTCAACAACATTATCCTCTATGAGAGCTTTAATTGAAAAAGCGATATGCTCTCCTCTAGTTTTAAAGTATTTTGCAGCTCGTTCCAAGACAAAGGAGCATTAGAGGAGGCTTGCATGTAAACAACATCACCATAATATAGCACAGATAAAAAACAGTCCCTTGGACAAGGACTTTCCTTACTGACAGAGAAACACGATTTATTCCTGAAAAAAATGTCAACGTGCTGTTTGAAACTCAGCTTTTTATCTATCCAAATACAAAGATACTTATAAGAGGCCCTTTCAATTTGTTGACCATTTACAGTTAACATTTGCAAGTGACTCCATGTGTCTGCTTTAATGTTTGCCGCAAGCTACAGTGAATCACCACTGTCTGAAAATATAATCAGAAAATTAGAAATGTCCACTATTTAACTGCAAGAGCCAGACTTCTCCTTATGCACAGCAAAAAGATGAAAGACTGAGTTAATGTCCATTTATAAAGCTACTATGCAGCATTCCACACAGATACAACTCCAGACCCTTGCTAAAAAGCTGTTATTTGAACAATCCCTCATTAGTCCAATAACTCAGTGGTAAGAAATCTGCAGTGGTTGGGAGAGTCAACTATGAAAAACAACAACGAACACAACACAGATTTGTGGATCAGCAATCCCCGGTAACAGTGTTTGAACAGTGCAGCAGTGCCTTGTCCTCTACGTTAGAGCTTTAGTACATATTCAGCTGCATAATTCAGCTAGTGAAATCCTAAATTGTTGACTATGTGCATTGTGCAGCATGTGACCCAAGTTACCCAACACTGAAAGTTACTTAAACTGCAGAATTTTCCTCAGGGAATATCATTTCCATAGTCCTTATCATGCAGTAGCAGCAATGGTGTGGGCGTTGCGAGTTAAGTAAAAACCTGGGGCTGGGCTAAGTTCAATAATAGCCCAAAGTGCTGCGAAATATGAATGATTGATGATCACCATCCATACTTCAGATATCGCAAGCACAATGAAGTGGTGAGTGGCCAAAGAAGAATTATGTTTTCAAGATATTTGAATCTTTATCCTTCAATCAAATGTATTTTGATCTATTGAAACCATATTATGTTCAATAGCATGTAGGCCTATGCTACATTGTGATTTCTTACCCCATCACGTTTGGAGATAATGGAGCACCTTGACGTAAAAACAGCATACAACTAGCCTACCATACCAGCTACATGCTAACAAGGACAATCTACGATCACTTTTGGCTTTTAGGTTATAGGCTAATGAATGGACAGGGGGGGGACCTGATCCTAGATCTGCACTCCTACTCTGAGATGCTTTATGAATACAGGCCCAGATGATTAGGCTAGCGGCTACCTGGTATACAGTGTTCTGATAGAAATCTCCCAGTAAGCATCACTTCTAATTACAGTGGGGGCCTAATTTCCCCGCGTGGCAGGCTATGCATTTTAACCCCGCACTTATCTTTTAACAAGATATTGATTTCAGGAAGGCCTGCACCGAATCAATTGTTTAACTGGATTTTCAGGAACGGACGCAGCAGGGGGCAAGGCGTTTCAAATGGCACCCTATTCCCTATATAGTGCATTCATTTGGATGGGCCCTAGTCAAACGTAGTACACTATATAGGGATAGAGCGCTATTTGGAATGGGACCATGTTGTCTGCAGGCCGCACGGTTCCCCACCAGACTGTCTGACGACTGCCTGCCTCACAGTCAGCTCCTGTAGACAGCCCTGAGTAGTGACCTTGACATACTGTGCTAGATAAAGGCTGCTGTGGCAAGACTGACAGCCAGTCAGCGAGGAAGGAATTGATACATCATTTGATAGAATGCCATTGTAACAATTTATTGTTAATTCATGATATTGTTTGGATAATGCTGAAAGAAAAACCTGAAATAACAGCACTGTCTACTGTAGAATGTTTTGGGTGATGAAAAATAAATGTAAAACATATCAGAGATTTAAATCAGGTGGAGTTGATGACAAAGTACCTAGCTATGTGCTATAGTACCCAAGTATAGTGTCTGTAGACAGGCAGCTATAGGGTTCATTTAGAAAGGATTACAGGGGCACATCCATATAAATTAATTTCTTACATAATCCTTACAGCGCAAACTAAGCACTGATCGTCAAAACATGTCGCAACAGGGAAAAAGCAAAACAATACCAACACCTGTTACACAAGTGACATGGTGGTGTAGGAATGAGCGTCTCTCACTGGTAAGATGTCACATGGCAATAGTGTGAAGAATGTGTGGAATGTGAAACACACCATCTGTTCATTCCCTGTCCAATCATAAACCAGAACAAACACACCTGCACCCTCAGGTCAGCACAGGGGCACATGGCGAAACAATGTTTGCCTTATGACAAGCAAAACCTAGATGTACAAATACAGTGTGAAGGGCTTTATACAAATACACTGAAATCTTTCATTAAGGTAAAGATAGGAGATGTGCCACTGTCTTTGTGCCACATAATCACCATTTTTTTCTTCAAACACTATATCTAGAATGATACAGGAATTACAAGATTGGGAAGTTCCAGAAAATATTATTTCAACCCAAAAACAAGTCCTGACATGTATCCATCTTATGAAGCCATCCTCATCAGAGACCATTGACACAGCCACTTGTTATGAATGGGTGCATCCAATGGGATGTATCCATTGTCCAACTGTAAACATTCTGTATCACAACAACTATTCAAGGAATCCCCATCAATCCATGGAGCCAGTTTTATGTCCAAGTAACACAGCAATGGTCTTGGCTTTATCTGTAATCATTGTTACATAATGGTTTCCATGCCCTGCCTATTTTCACATGAATGCTTTGTGGCCCCTACTGACACTTCTCTGTATTGACATTTTCTTCGATTTTTTTTTTGCCTGCATTCATTATGAATGTGAAAATATGTCCTTGTGGAAATGATCACTCTGGTAACAAAATGCAGTAAACATCGGCTGTGAGCAGAGTAATTGACAGAAATGTCATTACAGAGAATTGTTTTCCCCCATGGAGAGAACGTAAGTAAAAGAGTTGACAGAGTTGACAGATTCTACGGGTTGTATACTTGCTATTTGGCAAATATAATTCATAATGATTATAAACAAACTTTTGATTATGGACAAGTGAAGTGAAATAATGAGATTGTCAACAACAACAAAAGCTGCAAAACGCAGCATCATATGATGCAAAATGCATCATACGGATCAGATTTCTGCATTTCGACAGTTACATATCTTGAAAACTTGATTGCTGACATGCAAAACATTTTGGGACTATATCAACAATGGACTAATGAAACAAATACCAAAAGATAGTTTTTGGGTGGAGTATTCCTTTAATTGTTACCCAGAAATGATTTGATATGGATATAAATATGGCTGCATTTGGACCTTTAAGGTTGCCAGATAACAAACAATAACCTAGGTGTAGGATAATAGATCAATTAAATCATTTGACAGATTACATGACCAGAATATCACGTGTCTGTCAACATGCTACAAAGTAACAACAATGTTTCTACATTGTAGCCACATGATGTTATATTGTATCTTACAAGGTATTGATACCAACAGCGGCGTAGCCTAAACGTTTCTGACCAAACACTAGACAAATTGATTGAACATCCAAAACAAATTAATGTAGGTGTTGTTTTGAGTGGCCAAAAGTAACTGGTTGCGCATGGAAAAGTTCTCGACAGGGTCCTCCTGAGTAGTGGTGCGAGAGTTCTCACATGAATGCTCTTTATGTATTCTACAATTGTTTGGTAAGTAAAAAAATATTAAAACAACTTGAACTTACCCCATATGAATTCCATAGTTTACAATCCAGAAAACACATTCTGCAGAAAATCTACCAGGCAATTTCACAAGATCCTGGTGCTCGCTTAGGCTACCATCTCATCCTTGGCTGTTCTTTCGCCTCCCTTCAAGACATGCAGGAATGCAGAAAAGCCTGAGCCCAAGCCAGTCAACCCCACACAGCCTTTCTCTTCTCTATAAGTCTTTTGAAATTAGCACAACAATAGCAGCCCTTCCATCTGCGAGCTCACATACCGTTCTCAAGACGTGTGGAACTTCCCTGCCAGAGCAAAGCCTCTGCCCCCTCCATCGCCCAAGCAAAAAGGGTGTGTGCGGCATATGATCAGGAGATTATTTATGGTAGATTGTACAAAATTCGAAAACTTTTTCAGTCAGGAGAGTTGATGGGATCACATCCCAAGTTCTTTGCAGATTTGAATGGATATAAACTTGTCAACAACTGTCAACAACTTACTCCGCAGAAATGTCAAGTCAAAATGCCTCCATTCGAGCGTGAAAAGCTGTCCTATTCTGTAAACTTTCACACACATATCATAGCCTTAAAAAGCTTAAGACACAACGGTAGGATTGTCAAATGTTTGCCTACCGACAGTACTTAGGCAACCCTGAACAGTGTTGGCAGTCAATCTCTTTTGTCTTCACACAGCAAAGACCTTGAAGTCGTCAGCCACTCAGCCTTGTTAAAATACTCCAAACCAGAAGGTGCCAGTAGCGTTGTTTGGCAATGCATGTATGTGTGTGTTGTTAATTCCAATGTTAGCTAGCTAGCTATGCTAATGTTGCTATTTTGTAGAAAGTCATTGTTGTTCTAGCCAGATGCCCACAGCTAGATAACTACCTAGCAAGATAACAAGGATTTTTATTTGTTTATTCACTCACTTTACATAATCCCATACTGCCAGTGCCAGCCCTTAGCCAAATGTTTAGCTACCTAGCTAATGTTAGCATATTGTTAGCTAGCACAACATATTGTAGCTACAGTTGAAGTCAGAAGTTTACATACACTTAGGTTGGAGTCAATAAAACTTGTTTTTCAACCACTCCACACATTTCTTGTTAACAAACTACAGTTTTGGCAAGTCGGTTAGGACATCTACTTTGTGCATGATACAAGTAATTTTTCCAACAATTGTTTACAGACAGATTATTTAACTTATAATTCACCGTATCACAATTCCAGTGGGTCAGAAGTTTACATACACTAAGTTGACTGTGCCTTTAAACAGCTTGGAAAATTCCAGAAAATGATGTCATGGCTTTAGAAGCTTCTGATAGGCTAATTGACATCATTTGAGTAAATTGGAGGTGTACCTGTGGATGTATTTCAAGGCCTACCTTCAAACTCAGTGACTCTTTGCTTGACATCATGGGAAAATCAAAGGAAATCAGCCAAGACCTCAGAAAAAAAATTGTAGACCTCCACAAGTCTGGTTCATCCTTGGGAGCAATTTCCAAACGCCTGAAGGTACCACGTTCATCTGTACAAACAATAGTACGCAAGTATAAACACCATGGGACCACACAGCCGTCATACCGCTCAGGAAGGAGATGCGTTCTGTCTCCTAGAGTTGAACGGACTTTGGTGCGAAAAGTGCAAATCAATCCCAAAACAACAGCAAAGGACCTTGTGAAGATGCTGGAGGAAACAGGTACAAATATATCTATATCCACAGTAAAACGAGTCCTATATCGACATAACCTGAAAGGCCGCTCAGCAAGGAAGAAGCCACTGCTCCAAAACCGCCATAAAAAGCCAGACTACGGTTTGCAACTGCACATGGGGACAAAGATCGTACTTTTTGGAGAAATGTCCTCTGGTCTGATGAAACAAAAATAGAACTGTTTGGCCATAATTGACCATCGTTATGTTTGGAGGAAAAGGGGAAGGCTTGCAAGCAGAAGAACACCATCCCAACCGTGAAGCACGGGGGTGGCAGCATCATGCTGTGGGGGTGCTTTGCTGCAGGAGGGACTGGTGCACTTCACAAAACGGATGGCATCATGAGGAAGGAAAATGATGTGGATATATTGAAGCAACATCTCAAGACATCAGTCAGGAAGTTAAAGCTTGGTCGCAAATGGGTCTTCCAAATGGACAATGACCCCAAGCATACTTCCAAATTTGTGGCAAAATGGCTTAAGGACAACAAAGTCAAGGTATTGGAGTGGCCATCACAAAAAAAAATTGTGGGCAGAACTGAAAAAGCGTGTGCGAGCAAGGCGGCCTACAATCCTGACTCAGTTACACCAGCTCTGTCAGGAGGAATGGGCCAAAATTCACCCAACTTATTGTGGAAGCTTGTGGAAGGCTACCCGAAACATTTGACCCAAGTTAAACAATTTAAAGGCAATGCTACCAAATACTAATTGAGTGTACAGTGGGGAGAACAAGTATTTGATACACTGCCGATTTTGCAGGTTTTCCTACTTACAAAGCATGTAGAGGTCTGTAATTTTTATCATAGGTACACTTCAACTGTGAGAGACGGAATCTAAAACAAACATCCAGAAAATCACATTGTATGATTTTTAAGTAATTAATTTGCATATTATTGCATGACATAAGTATTTGATACATCAGAAAAGCAGAACTTAATATTTGGTACAGAAACCTTTATTTGCAATTACAGAGATCATACGTTTCCTGTAGGTCTTGACCAGGTTTGCACACACTGCAGCAGGGATTTTGGCCCACTCCTCGATACAGACCTTCTCCAGATCCTTCAGGTTTCGGGGCTGTCGCTGGGCAATACGGACTTTCAGCTCCCTCCAAAGATTTTCTATTGGGTTCAGGTCTGGAGACTGGCTAGGCCACTCCAGGACCTTGAGATGCTTCTTACAGAGCCACTCCTTAGTTGCCCTGGCTGTGTGTTTCGGGTCGTTGTCATGCTGGAAGAATCCAGCCACGACTCATCTTCAATGCTCTTACTGAGGGAAGGAGGTTGTTGGCCAAGATCTCGCGATACATGGCCCCATTCATCCTCCCCTCAATACGGTGCAGTCGTCCTGTCCCCTTTGCAGAAAAGCATCCCCAAAGAATGATGTTTCCACCTCCATGCTTCACGGTTGGAATGGTGTTCTTGGGGTTGTACTCATCCTTCTTCTTCCTCCAAACACGGCGAGTGGAGTTTAGACCAAAAAGCTATATTTTTGTCTCATCAGACCACATGACCTTCTCCCATTCCTCCTCTGGATCATCCAGATGGTCATTGGCAAACTTCAGACGGGCCTGGACATGCGCTGGCTTGAGCAGGGGGACCTTGCGTGCGCTGCAGGATTTTAATCCATGACGGCGTAGTGTGTTACTAATGGTTTTCTTTGAGACTGTGGTCCCAACTCTCTTCAGGTCATTGACCAGGTCCTGCCGTGTAGTTCTGGGCTGATCTCTCACCTTCCTCATGATTATTGATGCCCCACGAGGTGAGATCTTGCATGGAGCCCCAGACCGAGGGTGATTGACTGTCATCTTGAACTTCTTCCATTTTCTAATAATTGCGCCAACAGTTGTTGCCTTCTCACCAAGCTGCTTGCCTATTGTCCTGTAGCCCATCCCAGCCTTGTGCAGGTCTACAATGTTATCCCTGATGTCCTTACACAGCTCTCTGGTCTTGGCCATTGTGGAGAGGTTGGAGTCTGTTTGATTGAGTGTGTGGACAGGTGTCTTTTATACAGGTAACGAGTTCAAACAGGTGCAGTTAATACAGGTAATGAGTGGAGAACAGGAGGGCTTCTTAAAGAAAAACTAACAGGTCTGTGAGAGCCGGAATTCTTACTGGTTGGTAGGTGATCAAATACTTATGTCATGCAATAAAATGCAAATTAATTACTTAAAAATCATACAATGTAATTTGCTGGATTTTTGTTTTAGATTCCGTCTCTCACAGTTGAAGTGTACCTATGATAAAAATTACAGACCTCTACATGCTTTGTAAGTAGGAAAACCTGCAAAATCGGCAGTGTATCAAATACTTGTTCTCCCCACTGTATGTAAACTTCTGACCCACTGGGAATGTGATGAAAGAAATAAAAGCTGAAATAAATCATTCTCTCTACTATTATTCTGACATTTCACATTCTTAAAATAAAGTGGTGATCCTAACTGACCTAAAACAGGGAATTTTACTAGGATTAAATGTCAGGAATTGTGAAAAACTGAGTTTAAATGTATTTGGCTAAGGTGTATGTAAACTTCAGACTTCAACTGTATATAGCTAGCTAGCTAACTCGGCAGCTAACACAGGCAGCTGTTTCATGGAAACCAGCTAATTTATTGTGATTTAATTATAATGCCAATACTAGCTACAGTGGTTAGCTAGCTTGGAGGAAGTATTTAGTGTTGTGTGCATTGCGTCTGTGCACTTACCTAGCTACCATACCATAGCCTACATTGAATATGAAGTGTGACTGTCTCATCCGTGGATGTACGGAGAAAATGCTCTCTTTTTTCCTTTTTGTTGTCACTCCCCCACGTGGGGGTTCATGCTCTCTGATTTGCTCAAAGTCAAGTTGTTGGCCACTGCTGACCATTGCGATTCTACAAGTAGAAACGGTAGGTTCTTCAGTACCGGGTCGGGACACGCAGCAGGTACCGCTTTTGTTTTAGCAAGAGAAAGAACGGCCTCCCACTGTGATTAAGAACCTATCGGCAGTCTATCGGCAGTGAGATTCTCAGTGTTTAATGCTTTACATAACAGTCATCTCAGTGACGCAACAACCTCAGGTTTCAGCTGACCTAACAATTTTACAGGTGGAGTACCAAAAAAAACAGAAAAACATGTGGAAATGCTTTAATTCAAATACTCTTATATACACAAACAACAAAAAGGTGCAGTGTTTCATAACCTGTAAATTATTTGGTGTTAAGGCAGGGAAGTACCAGAAATGTTAATTACTTTTCTCTAATAATGCAATTCAGTGTCATGTGTCACAAAGCCTAGTCATCAAAACACTGCCAATGGTGGAGGAATAGAATAACATGGTGGAAAGGTATTTCACAGGTGTGAATGTATGCGACCTCTATAATGTCCCTTGTAAAATACAGTGGGGAAAAAAAGTATTTAGTCAGCCACCAATTGTGCAAGTTCTCCCACTTAAAAAGATGAGAGAGGCCTGCAATTTTCATCATAGGTACACGTCAACTATGACAGACAAAATAAGATTTTTTTTCCAGAAAATCACATTGTAGGATTTTTAATGAATTTATTTGCAAATTATGGTGGAAAATAAGTATTTGGTCAATAACAAAAGTTTCTCAATACTTTGTTATATACCCTTTGTTGGCAATGACACAGGTCAAATGTTTTCTGTAAGTCTTCACAAGGTTTTCACACACTGTTGCTGGTATTTTGGCCCATTCCTCCATGCAGATCTCCTCTAGAGCAGTGATGTTTTGGGGCTGTCGCTGGGCAACACGGACTTTCAACTCCCTCCAAATATTTTCTATGGGGTTGAGATCTGGAGACTGGCTAGGCCACTCCAGGACCTTGAAATGCTTCTTACAAAGCCACTCCTTCGTTGCCCGGGCGGTGTGTTTGGGAACATTGTCATGCTGAAAGACCCAGCCACGTTTCATCTTCAATGCCCTTGCTGATGGAAGGAGGTTTTCACTCAAAATCTCACGATACATGGCCCCATTCATTCTTTCCTTTACACGGATCAGTCGTCCCGGTCCCTTTGCAGAAAAACAGCCCCAAAGCATGATGTTTCCACCCCCATGCTTCACAGTAGGTATGGTGTTCTTTGGATGCAACTCAGCATTCTTTGTCCTTCAAACACGACGAGTTGAGTTTTTACCAAAAAGTTATATTTAGGTTTCATCTGACCATATGACATTCTCCCAATCCTCTTCTGGATCATCCAAATGCACTCTAGCAAACTTCAGACGGGCCTGGACATGTACTGGTTTAAGCAGGGGGACACGTCTTGCACTGCAGGATTTGAGTCCCTGGCGGCGTAGTGTGTTACTGTTGGTAGGCTTTGTTACTTTGGTCCCAGCTCTCTGCAGGTCATTTACTAGGTCCCCCCGTGTGGTTCTGGGATTTTTGCTCACCGTTCTTGTGATCATTTTGACCCCACGGGGTGAGATCTTGCGTGGAGCCCCAGATCGAGGGAGATTATCAGTGGTCTTGTATGTCTTCCATTTCCTAATAATTGCTCCCACAGTTGATTTCTTCAAACCAAGCTGCTTACCTATTGCAGATTCAGTCTTCCCAGCCTGGTGCAGGTCTACAATTGTGTTTCTGGTGTCCTTTGACAGCTCTTTGGTCTTGGCCATAGTGGAGTTTGGAGTGTGACTGTTTGAGGTTGTGGACAGGTGTCTTTTATACTGATAACAAGTTCAAACAGGTGCCATTAATACAGGTAACGAGTGGAGGACAGAGGAGCCTCTTAAAGAAGAAGTTACAGGTCTGTGAGAGCCAGAAATCTTGCTTGTTTGTAGGTGACCAAATACTTATTTTCCACCGGCAGTGTATCAGAAATGTTCCATACTTCCTTCTCTCCAATTTTGTACACAAATTTGCTTATATCCCTTTTAGTTAGCATTTCTCCTCTGCCAAGATAATCCATCGACCTGACAGGTGTGGCATATCAAGAAGCTGATTAAACAGCATTATCATTACAGAGGTGCACCTTGTGCTGGGGACAATAAAAGGCCACTCTCAAATGTGCCATTTTATCACAAAACACAATGCCACAGATCTCTAAAGTTTTTAGGGAACGTACAACTGGCATGCTGAATGCAGGAATGTCCACCAGAGCTGTTGCCAGATAATGTAATGTTCATTTCTCTACCATAAGCCGTCTCCAACGTCGTTTTAGAGAATTTGGCAGTACATCCAACCGGCCTCACAACCGCAGACCACGTGTATGGTGTTGTGTGGGCAAGCGGTTTGCTGATGTCAACATTGTGAACAGAGTGCCCCGTGGTGGTGTCGTTATGGTATGGGCAGGCATAAGCTACAGACAACGAACAAAATTGAATTTTATCAATGCCAATTTGAATGCACAGAGATACAGTGACAAGATCCTGAGGCCCATTGTCATGCATTCATCTGCCACAATCACCTCCAGTTTGCTGCATGAGGCAAACTGGTTCTGAGCCACACTCCTACTTTTTTAAACGTATCTGTGACCAACAGATGCATATCTGTATTCCCAGTCATGTGAAATCCATAGATTAGGGCCTAATGAATTTATTTCAATTGACTGATTTCCTTATATGAACTGTAACTCAGTAAAATCTTAGAAATTGTTGCATTTATATTTTTGTTCACTATATATACAGTGCATTTGGAAAGTAAGCAGGTTTTCATCAAGGATCTCTCTGTACTTTGTTCTGTTAATCTTCCCTCAATCCTGACTAGTTTCCCAGTCCCTGGCGCTGAAAATCATCCCCACAGCATGATGCTGCCACCACCATTCTTCACCGTGATGGTGGTGAAGCGTGATTCATCACTATAGAGAATGCGTTTCCACTGCTCCAGAGTCCAATGGCGATCTTAGGCTTGTGTGCGGCTGCTCGGCCATGGAAACCCATTTCATGAAGCTCCCGACGAACAGTTGTTGTGCGGACGTTGTTTCCAGAGGGTGTTGCAACTGAGGACAGACGATTTTTACACGCTACGTGCTTCAGCACTCGGCAGTCCCGTTCTGTGAGCTTGTGTGGCCTACCACTTCGCGGCTGAGCCGTTGTTGCTCCTAGACATTTCCACTTCACAATAACAGCACATACAGTTGACCGGGGCAGCTCTAGCAGGGTAGAAAATTGACGAACTGACTTGTTGGAAAGGTGGCATCCTATGACAGTGCCACGTTGAAAGTCACTGAGCTCTTCAGTAAGGCCATTCTACAGCCAACGTTTGTCTATGGAGATTGCATGGCTGTGTGCTCGATTTTATACACCTGTCAGCAAATAGCTGAATCCACTCATTTGAAGGGGTGTCCACATAGTTTTATACTTTCCATTAATCTCAGAAAGTTTCCTCCTCTCTTTTTTTGTTTGCTCTACATGTCAATCAAAATGATCGTTGAATGACCATAGAATCCCAGTATTGGCCTGAAACCTAGCATTGGAGGCACTTTTGTCAAAGAAGAGTATAGATTAACATATAAATAACCCCCTCTCCCCCATTTGAGGGCAGGACAGAGAACATTAAGAGGGTCATGAGAATGAATAACTCCCACAGTTACAGGGTCTGTGACTCAAATGGCACCCTATGCCCTTATATACTGCATACTTTTGACCAGGGTTCTGGTCAAAAGTAGTGCAGTATATAGGGGATAGTGTGCCATTTGGGAGGCAGACCATGTCCGTCCTCATTCCTCTACACATCAGCTGCTGTCACAATACAACCAGCCCAAAGACCCCTTCCCTATTACCACTGACCCCCCAGCCCAGCCCAACCCAGCCCAGCACCCCTCCAGCCAGCAGCTGCACCCCCGCAGATTCCCTCAGTGAATGCCTTGGCTGGGAAAAGCCCAAGTCAAGGCACTGGGGTCAGCCATGCTACTCAGACCATGTGAGATGGATGGATAGAGGTTAGACACAGGGTGCTTTGTCTCCGTCTATACGTTCTCTAAGACACCTACACCACAGAACATCTCCCGGCCTACGGACGCCAGTAGTAGAACATCACCACTAACCGGCCAAAATGAAATGAAACCCTCACGAAAACAGATACAAGACATTTAACATAGTTATCACTCCATCCTGTTATTATTACAAGGTTACCCTCTGCTAATAACTTGTCATTTTGTTCCCTTTGGGAGCTTACAGCTGTTTTTCACGGACCAAGCAGGAAGAGGTCAGTAGCAGTCCACAGACTCATCATAAGAGAATTAAGTTATTTCAGTTGATAATAATGCTCCCTGCTACAGCTGTGTCATATTTTCAAAAAAGCTCTGCCGTGGTTATGTAACGGATGCTGCTAGCAGTTTTTTATCCACCCCACCGGTGCCTGTGCCATTGTTCTTCATACTTGCAGACTACTCCTTTGTCGCAGAGTATGTTTTACGAACTCAAGGAGGGATACGTAGATGGAGAACAATCACCACCATATCACCCATATCAGGAATTTCAAAGTTTCTCTATGGTCCTGAGCCATTGGAGATAAGATTTAAAAAAAGTCGTAGACTCGTTTAATTCTTGTTGCACCAGTTAGTAATGTTCAGATGAGTCTGTATGCATTAAAAAACCTATAAGAAGTCCTCAAACATAAGTGAATACCGCTCACTGCATACAAATCATCTAACGTATTTATTTATATCAAGGCGGAAGGCTTCCATCTATAATGAACTTACTGTGTGCAGTATATCCTCTCATTAATGCTAACTGAAAATTAATCCAGTGGAAAAATATCTGCATCCCAAATGACACTAACTATTTAGTGAACTACTTCTGACCAGTGCCCAGTAGTGCACTAAATAGGGAATATGGTGCCATGTGGGAGACATCCAAAGTCTCCCTCTCCCATTAGTCAGTGCATTGTATAACAGATTGGTAACTGCAAGGCTCCTCTCCTTTCTAGTCTGTGGTGTGTCTTACCTAGCATAGAGGCGCCCTCTGCCTGGAACTCAGGGAACTGTCCCTCTGAAGGAACACTGACTGTCCTACGCAGGCTCCTGCCCTTCGACGACTCTGTAGGACCATCAACCCCCTCACCTGGCATCTGAGAATCACACAGAGGGGGAGACAGGAGGCACTGTTAGTACGGTCCGTGCTATCCGGGATCCTTGGGACATCCCTACCCCATTGAAGTTTACATTTAAAATAGCTAAGGTAAGGGTTATGGTTAGCGTAAGGGTAGAGACATCCCAAACATTCAAAATAGCACAGACGCTGTTAGTAGGGCATCATCAACAAATAATGTTTTTCTATTGCATGTACACTACTAGTCAAAAGTTTTAGAACACCTACTCATTCAAGCGTTTTTCTTTATTTTTTACTATTTTCTACATTGTAGAATAATAGTGAAGACATCAAAACTATGAAATAACACATATGGAATCATGTAGTAACCAAAAAAGTGTTAAACAAATAGCCACCCTTTGCCTTGATGACAGCTTTGCATACTCTTGGCATGCTCTCAACCAGCTTCACCTGGAATGCTTTTCCAACAGTCTTGAAGGAGTTCCCACATATGCTGAGCACTTGTTGGCTGCTTTTTCTTCACTCTGCGGTCCGACTCATCCCAAACCATCTCAATTTGGTTGAGGTCGGGGGATTGTGGAGGCCAGGTCATCTGATGCAGCACTCCATCACTCTCCTTCTTGGTCAAATAGCCCTTACACAGCCTGGGTCATTGTCCTGTTGAAAAACAAATTATACTCCCACTAAGCCCAAACCAGATGGGATGGTGTATTGCTGCAGAATGCTGTGGTAGCCATGCTGGTTAAGTGTGCCTTGAATTCTAAATAAATCACAGACAGTGTCACCAGCAAAGCACCCCCACACCATAACACCTCCTCCTCCATGCTTTACGGTGGGAAATACACATGCGGAGATCATCCGTTCACCCACACTGCGTCTCACAAAGACACGGCAGTTGGAACCAAAAATCTCCAATTTGGACTCCAGACCAAAGGACAAATTTCCATCGGTCTAATGTCCATTGCTCGTATTTCTTGGCCCAAGCAAGTCTCTTCTTCTTATTGGTGTCCTTTAGTAGTGGTTTCTTTGCAGCAATTCGACCATGAAGGCCTGATTCACACAGTCTCCTCTGAACAGTTGATGTTGAGATGTGTATGTTACTTGAACTCTGTGAAGCATTAATTTGGGCTGCAATACCTGAGGCTGGTAACTAATGAACTTATCCTCTGCATCAGAGGTAACTCTGGGTCCTCCATTCCTGTGGCAGTCCTCATGAGAGCCAGTTTCATCATAGCGGTTGATGGTTTTTGCGACTGCACTTAAAGAAACGTTAAATGTTCCGTATTGACTGAGCTTCATGTCTTAAAGTAATGATGGACTGTCGTTTCTCTTTGCTTATTTGAGCTGTTCTTACCATAATGGAGAAATAGGGCTATCTTCTGTATACCTTGTCACAACACAACTGATTGGCTCAAACGCATTAAGAAGGAAATAAATTCCACAAATGAACTTTTAAGAAGGCACACCTGTTAATTGAAATGCATTTCAGGTGACTACCTCATGAAGCTGGTTGAGAGAATGCTGGTCCTCTGTAGCTCAGCTGGTAGAGCGCGGCGCTTGTAACGCCAAGGTAGTGGGTTCGATCCCCGGGACCACCCATACACAAAAAAAAAAAATTATGCACGCATGACTGTAAGTCGCTTTGGATAAAAGCGTCTGCTAAATGGCATATTACTATTACTATTAAGAATGTGCAAAGCTGTCATCAAAGCAAAGGGTGGCTATTTGAAGAATCTCAAATATTAAATATATTTTGATTTGTTTAACACTTTTTTGGTTACTACATGATTACATATGTGTTATTTCATAGTTTTGATGTCTTCACTATTATTCTACAATGTAGAAAATAGTAAAAAAACTAAACAAACTTGAATGAGTAGGTGTTCTAAAACTTTTGACCGGTAGTGTATACTGAAACAGTAATAGTTTCCCAGTAGCTTAGGATCATTATCAGCCTGGTAAATATAGGATATTTAAGTCTGATCTTTAATTTAAAAAAATTCTGCACACTCAGAAGCCGGGATTGATTTTTAGAGATGCAAGGTGGAGCACCCTACAATCCACACCTTGCTTTGTCCCTGAAAGTGTGTGCGTGCGTAGGGGTAGTGGTAGGAGGAACTTCCTCACCTCTTCCTTGTTGAGCAGGATGAGCTGGCTATCAGTCAGGATGCAGTACTTCCTCTCCCACATACTGGTCTCGGAGTATGGCGACTGGCCGCAGGAAAAGCGGTGTGTGGGTGGTCCCTTCACATCTGCACAGAGGGGACAAGAGAGACACCTCAGAGGGACGAAGCAGGACAGAAGATCCCACGGTAAATGAGGAAAATGTGTTAAACAAGGAACGGGTTATAATGAAAATTTCTCTTAACTCTTGAAACTTTATACACCACCTTTTGTATGCAATGATAGGAAGCCATAGTGAAGTGAACTGCTTTTTGCTAATGCCTCATTATGACTTTGATTAAAGTCAGCTAACCAAAAATAGATCATCACGAGACACAGCTGTATTGTTGATCCCACTGACAGAGAGGAATCAGCTTTAGGTAGGAAATTGAATTAACATCAACTCTGTTGAGCCCAGATAAAATAAGGTGAAGTCAACACAGCTCGTCTGTAGAGGGCAGAGTTGTCCTCTGCTAAGCACCAAACAATGGATTTCACTCTACTGCATGTTATTGAAAATACCTTCAATTACATCAGATATAGATTGTAAATATTGAATTAGAATAAAAGAGGGAGAAAATATTATCTACTGACATGCAAAACTGTGGAAGGTGAATCCCTTACCTTGTCATAAAACACAGCCTACTGTAACTAATCACATTAAAAAACATTGTTTAGTTTTTTAAACAATAACCACCAGTGACGTATGTGGCATTTAATTTCCTTGCCCAATAAATAACCATCATACTTGAAACCAAGCTTGATAGCCTACCTAATCTAGCAAAATAATTATATAAAAGTATGTGACATTACAAAGTACGCACTGCCTTGTGTCCATTAAACTGCCTCACTGCTCCTCCAGGATGTCTGGTGCAGGATGTGACCTTTTCCCTACTGGTGAGATGGTTCCGTCCCAAATGGTACACTATTCCCTATATAGTGCACTACTTTTGACCGGGGCCCATAGTGCTCTATATAGGGAATAGGGTGGCATTTGGGACGCAGCCAATATTTTAGGATGTAACGGACATAGCAGGTTGAAGAGGTAATTGCAAGCCAAAGGGGGTGGGGGGTTGGGATAAAAAATTTATGTGTTGTATTCAAGATTCATCAACCCGCTGGGTGCATCTACCTGATGCTACAGGCTAGCTGTCTGGGTGGTGCATTGGTACAGAGTAGTTAGGAAGAAAGCAGATCACATAGGTCATGCCCACATGTCACTGAGCATTAGTGGAAAGTGCTATAGGTCTATTGGGGACCCTTCAGGTTTAATCAATCTCCGTGGACTAACAAGGTTGAGTCCAAAGGAGGCAGTATTCCCAGAGGTTTATTTACTATGCCGCAAGCGAGTCAGTCAATGTCTGCGTCCCAAATGGCACCCTATGCTGTTTCACAATCAATGTATTCATTGTTTATGTACAACATATGGGTAGGTGAGCTCAAATAAGACACCCTGTGCCAGTTGGCTAATTGACTGGGGTGGAGTGACTGAACAGCTCAGCTCCTTCTAAATCACTCCAACTTCCCATACAAAGATTACAGACGACGGGAACAAAATAATCCGGTGCAATTTATTACTCCTAATTTCTGACACTGAAATACAGGGACTTAAAGTTCTTTTTAAACAAGATAATCAACTAAGGTTGAGTGTGTCATCACTGGAACGTCTGTCATTAATCTTCAATGCTGAGAAGAATAGAACTGCATCCATGACGTTTTCCCCATCCCATGATAGCGCTGTACTGTGGAATGGTAGACTATACAGAGATGTAGGTGCAGAGTTAACAGGTATATTTCTGGATGCATATGAAATAATATACCACAAAGCTTCACTGCCTAAACACCCAAGAGAACGGAATCTTCTCACACCTGCTACTGTTGAAATTAAGCTAGCTACCGTGTGAAATTGACACATTTCTCAGGGGAATTCAAGGCCACAAAATAGCCTCTCCTAAGCAGGTGTAAAAATCGAATTGTAGTTTCTGTCTGTGTTTCTGAGAATATCCAACTACCACATCCACAGAAACCCATACACTTATCACTAAGTAATTACCAACAGTGTCTATTGAAGAGGAACAGGAACCATGTGTATGCCTCCAACTGAACAGATGACTTCAAATCTGTGCAGAAAAAAACTTTAAAAGATGTCATAGGTCTCCTGAGTGGCGCAGTGGTCTAAGGCACTGCATCGCAGTGCTAGCTGTGCCACTAGAGATCCTGGTTCGAATCCAGGCTCTGTCGTAGCCGGCCGCGACCGGGAGACCCATGGGGCGGCGCACAATTGGCCCAGCGTCATCCAGGGTAGGGGAGGGAATGGCCGGCAGGAATGTAGCTCAGTTGGTAGAGCATGGCGTTTGCAACGCCAGGGTTGTGGGTTCGTTTCCCACGGGGGGCCAGTATAAAAAATGATGTATGCACTCACTAACTGTAAGTCGCTCTGGATAAGAGCGTCTGCTAAATGATGTAAATGTAAATGTTAAATATGACCATTTAGGCTAGTCAGAAGGCTGCTTTTACAAGTTAATCTGGTCTCAGGGAGGGTACGCCCCTGGCTATTCCCATTACATAACTCCTTCATGCTCGGCTGCAGAAGATTGTTTGCCTGGTTGGTTTAAGATCATTGGCTATCTAACCGTCATCATCCCGTTGTCAGGACTGAGGTCTTTGACTAGAGGCAGGGCAGGTCCTTCAGAGACTCAAACAGGTCTAATTTGATAAGCTTTCATTTGCACTCATATAGCTGTAGAATACCCAATAAATATACATGAATTAAGCAACGTCAATGTGAACAACACCAGTCAAACTGTAGGCTAGCAAAGACAGATTTCAATTAAATGAAAAGGGACGGTTTCCCAGACAAATACAGATTAGGCGCTAAACCTAGTCCTGGACTAAAAAGCACTTTCAATGAAGAATCTCCACAGCATGCTTTTTAGTCCAGGACTAGCCTAATCTGTGTGCGGGAAACCGGCCAGAAGGGTTTAACGCATTTGGGGTTTTATGAGGTGATTGGGACCTTGCACTGTGCGCAGTTTTGTAGGGTGCAACAAAGCAGTTTATTCAATGACAGGACAGGAAACACTATGTCCACCTCACTTAACATTCCCCCTGGAAACAAACAGTCAGAGGGCTTAAGGTCCTATATCTGTCTCAGACACTTTGACAGCTACAGTTGTTAGATCATTGAAAAGCATTAAAGGTCAAAGCCCCTGATTGTGTGTGTGTGTGTGTGTGTGTGTGTGTGTGTGTGTGTGTGTGTGTGTGGGGGGGGGGGGGGGGGGGGGGTTGAGTCATTCAGTGCCAAATACTATGAGCCATGGTGAGCATGCCTCAGTCTGTGTGAATCACGTTTGGCACGATGCAGCACTCCGCTATCACACAAAGCTGTGATTGCTGCTTGGGCTGTGAGAGTCAGGAGAAAAGACATGGGGATAATGAATCAGAACAGCTCCACAGCTCACAGGGAGGGGATGCTTTTGGTTATTGAGTAATGAGGCTGTCACTGTGTGGGTGTCCTGGAGTTGAGCCCCCATACGGCCGTATGCTTGTTTGTGTGGCATATGGGTCTAAAAACAATTAGCAGCGAAGTCTTGCCAGCTGGAAGCTAAAGAACTTTGCCAGTTTGTGACCCGGTGGGGGTCAAAGCAAAGCACACAAATAGCAGCTACAGTGAGAGAAACGTAGGGCCCCTGTGTGTCTACTATACAGGTGTGAAAGACAGAAAGAGAACGAGAATGTGTGACTGGAACTAAGGCAACTGGCACTTGTGGCATCTATGAATACTCTGGTCAGGCCTCAGCCAGGCAGAGATGTACAGCAGCAGGCCCTGACCAGGCCCGTTCCACATGGCCAGGGAGAAATCCAACCCACCAGAGGCCTGTCTGGAATGTCTGGGAGCCAGGGTGAGGTTCTGCCACCTGTCCTGGATGGGGTTTCAGGGGCATGCTTTGGTTGCTAATCACTGCCAATATAGACTAGGTCCTCCTCTTAAACACACACACACACGCAGACGCAGACACACATGTAACACTTGTTCAAAGACGTCAACAAAACAATGTCCTTTATCTCAAGGGTGAATCACCACTCTGAATAACATAACAATTATAACGTGGGACATAAAACTACATTTTAGACTGCAACTTTGGGTAATAGCGTCATCAATTTCCCTCACTTAATTCCCCCAGTGTTTGCCAGTTGTGTCCACACCCAGAGCCTCCGCTGCATAGGACAACAGAGGATGTTTTGTGTGCGGCAACAAGTCTTTAGCTCAAGCCCTACACAGACACATAGAACAACCTATACCTGTTTGTAAGCAATAGCCAGGTCACCATGGTAACCTGTAAATACAAGCAGCTCCTCCAATGACAATGGCCTGACATCCTTCATCCAGAAACCCTGGCC
Organism: Coregonus lavaretus; assembly: GCF_964263955.1. Classification (NCBI taxonomy): domain Eukaryota; kingdom Metazoa; phylum Chordata; class Actinopteri; order Salmoniformes; family Salmonidae; genus Coregonus; species Coregonus lavaretus. The sequence goes on along the minus strand of NC_140006.1, from coordinate 28,849,582 downwards.
AACAGGTGGGGAGGGAAAGGAAAGGGGCGGGGGGGGGGGGGTGATACTGAAACTGACCTACTGAACTGTACACGCCGTCTGTCACTACTGAAAAAAACCTCCCAACATCAGAATTGGGATATAACAATTAGGCTTTGGCGATATACCGTTTATACCGTATACTGGGGTATTTCGAAATACCGACGGTATGATTTTCAATAACGTTTAAAAAATATATATAATAATTTTGCGGGGGTGAGTGCTACGCCACTGCTTATAACTATAAGAAATCTAAGATTTGTCATAAATTATATCCAGCTCAGGGCTCCAGCTATGCATTTGGTTAGCTAATTTACATTTACATTTTAGTCATTTAGCAGACGCTCTTATCCAGCGACTTACAGTTAGTGAGTGCATACATTGTTGTTGTTTTTTTCATTATTTTTTTTTCATACTTGCTAGCTAAGTGGCTAGATGTCAAGATCAAGCTTCTTGGTTACAGCAGAGACATTCAATCCCCTCCTGGATCAAGATCCCTGTTACCTAAATTGTTTTGTGCGCCCCTTGTGTGCACATTCGGTAATACCGAATGTGGTACAGAAACGGAATGAACATCTGGATATTGCCCAACCCTAATAACAATAGTTGTATTGTTCTCCTCCTTAACTACCTAGGCTGAAACGGAGGCCTTTGTGTCCCAGAGGACAACAGCTAACTATTCAACAGCATCGCAAATTAGCAACCTTAAATGGCAGCTGGGGATTTATGGGTTGAGCCTGACTGTCAAAAGGAGGAAATTACTGCAATTAACTGATTTGGAGCGTGATTGGAGATCTGTCTTTATCGAATTGTGTGGCATTCCAGCTGTAAACCATGTGGGACCACAGAGAGGAGGTGACTCAGGGGGTTTGTTACAGTATGGAGGGCTATCCGTAATCACAGTAAGGTGTTCATCTCCCTCAGAGCCGCTGCTCCCTGAAGGGGGTAGGAAGACACTAGACAGACAAGGGCTCTTAAATGGCACCCTATTCCCTATGGGCCTTGGTCAAAAGTAGTGGACTATATAGGGAATAGGTTGGCATTTGGGACACACCCTTTACACTGCTGCTTTTCCCAAAAATAAATTGGATAAGGCAGCATGGGCCATAAATATCAATCATGCTTTATCTCTATGGCATAGGTTACAACAGACAGCAGCCTGGTTAATACTAGGCGAGCATATCTACTAGCTTCATGCAAATAATTTCCTTTTAGAGGAGACAAGTAATTCAAGACTGAGCTTTGTGGCCTTTGTTCTAGCCACAAATCCACCACTCCGTCACAGTCACTCATAGATAAGTAGAACCCAGTGCTTATCATCTATTACTTTGCAATAGTACCATTTTGAAATAATTTTAAACGATACAGAGGATATACAGCTCTGGAAAAAAGTAAGAGACCACTGCAAAATTATCAGTTTCTCTGGTTTTACTATTTATAGGTATGTGTTTGAGTAAAAATAAAAACAAAATTTCTCCCAAATTCCAAATAAAAAATATTGTCATTTAGAGCATTTATTTGCAGAAAATGACAACTGGTCAAAATAACAAAAAAGATGCAGTGTTATCACACCTCGAATAATCCAAAGAAAATAAGTTCATGTTCATTTTTAAACAACACAATACTAATGTTTTAACTTAGGAAGAGTTCAGAAATCAATATTTGGTGGAATAGCCCTGATTTTCAATCACAGCTTTCATGCGTCATGGCATGCTCTCCACCAGTCTTTCACATTGATGTTGGGTGACTACGCCACTCCTGGCGCAGAAATTCAAGCAGCTCGGCTTTGTTTGATGGCTTGTGACCATCCAGCTTCCTCTTGATCACATTCCAGAAGTTTTCAATGGGGTTCAGGTCTGGAGATTGGGCTGGCCATTACAGGGTCTTGATCTGGTGGTCCTCCATCCACACCTTGATTGACCTGGCTGTGTGGCATGGCGCATTGTCCTGCTGGAAAAACCAAAAGGAAGCAAGTTTTCTTCCAGGACAACCTTGTACGTGGCTTGATTCATGCGTCCTTCACAAAGACAAATCTGCCCGATTCCAGCCTTGCTGAAGCACCCCCAGATCATCACCGATCCTCCACCAAATTTCACAGTGGGTGCGAGACACTATGGCTTGTAGGCCTCTCCAGGTCTCCGTCTAACCATTAGACGACCAGGTGTTGGGCAAAGCTGAAAATTGGACTCATCAGAGAAGATGACCTTACTCCAGTCCTCTACGGTCCAATCCTTATGGTCTTTTGCAAACCTCAGCCTGGCTCTTCTTTGCTTCTCACTGATGAAGGGCTTTTTTCTAGCTTTGCACGACTTCAGCCCTGCCCCTAGGAGCCTGTTTCGAAATGTCCTCGCCGTGCACTTCACCCCAGCTGCCGTTTGCCATTCTTTTTGTAGGTCACTTGATGTCATCCTACGGTTGTTGAGTGACATTCGAATGAGTTGGCGGTCATCCCAGTCAGTAGAAAGTCGTTTTCGCCTTCTGCCGGTCTGTAGCTTTGTTGTCCCCAATATTTGCTGCTTGACCTTGTTCTTATGAACCGCCGTCTTTGACATTTTAAGGATGGAAGCAACCTGACGCTCACTGTATCCCTCTACCAGTAAAGCCAGAATTGAACCCTTCTTTTCCTCACTCAAAACTTTCCTTTTCAACTCCTTTGGCATTGTCAATAGTTATTTTTTGATTAATATTACTTTTGAGGTACTATTAGCACAGTTTTTTCCATCCAGCTGGTCCTATTGCAAGAGGATAGTGATGACCACAGCAGTGGTTTTTATACTTTTCCTCATTAAATAAGATTTGGTTCATGTGATCACCTAATCAGTACCTAATTCATTAGACTGAGGTGTGCCTGTGTTGGAATTCAACAGACACTGGAATGGAATGGCTGTCATACATGTAGAGATGCTGATTTAAGAAAAATGTGCAGTGGTCTCTTAATTTTTTCCACAGCTGTATATGTGAATGTATGACCATCTGAACATAAACAACTCATCTTGGCAAAGCAGTGGCACTCCATTTCTATCAGGCATGCATGAGTAAGGAAACATGACAGGAATCGGCTGGCTTAAATGCTGACATTCACAATCGAGATGGGCATGTACACCATACAATGTCCTAAAAATAAGTATAATTCCATTCTATTAAATGCACAAATTAAAGCACATCGCTACAGGAGTGAGTGAAATTGTTTCACAAGCCCAGCCCACAGACATGCCTGGGTAATGTCCAGATTGAATTCCTATTTTTTCCCCCAATTTCATGATTACGATCTTGTCTCATCGCTGCAACTCCCCAACGGGCTCGGGAGTGGCGAAGGTCGAGTCATGCGTCCTCCGAAACATGACCCGCCAAGCCGCGCTTCTTAACACCCGCTCGCTTAACTCGGAAGCCAGCTGCACCAATGTGTCGGAGGAAACACCACTCAACTGACGACCGAAGTCAGCCTGCAGGCGCCCGGCCTGCCACAAGGAGTCGCTAGAGCGCGATGAGCCAATTAAAGCCCGCCCGGCCAAACCCTCCCCTAACCCGGACGACGTTGGGCCAATTGTGCGCCACCCTATGGGACTCCTGGTCACTACAACCCCAGGCTGTAGTGACGCCGCCACATTGCGATGCAGTGTCTTAGACCGCTGCGCCACTCGGGAGGTTGCTCTGATTTGAACAAAGCAAAATAATAATAATAATAATTTTTACAAAATTTAAACATACAAAAACATATCCCCCCTTATATTTCTGGTAAAATTCAAAACTCTATTGAGGAATTCGAAAGTTCTGAAGTTTATAAAATGTGAAGAAATGGGTAAAAAGGAAAACTGTTCTAAATTAGTCCTACTTAAGGGACAAGCATTTCTAGCAGTCCAAAAACACAGTCACACTCACAATTAATAATTTGTATTCAGTCTGTGTGTTTTCGGTATTTTGTATTATAAATGTTAGTGCAGGGCTATGTGGATAAAAGCTCTTTGACCATTTTGACATTGATGATAGCAAAGGGACATTTGAGAGGTTTCGATTCTCGAAAGACAAAACTTGTTGTGTAAACTTGCGAAATTATCACATCTGGAGTGCTACCTCCGGAGGTCACGCACAACATTCACCCGACAATTGTCCCACTCCGAGCAGGACAGTGTAGACAGAACTGTCTCTTTGATCTCAACACTCCTCCAGTATAAATAGTAATAGCAGAGCAATGTTTTTGAAACAGCTGAAATGTATAGACAGTTTCCTTATATTTGAGACTTGTTTTATTAAGTTTTTACCTGAAATTGCAGTAACAGCCTGTTAAAATCTTTTATTGTTGCAGTAGCAGCCGGCTGCACTGAGTTACAGTGGGGAGAACAAGTATTTGATACACTGCCGATTTTGCAGGTTTTCCTACTTACAAAGCATGTAGAGGTCTGTAATTTTTATCATAGGTACACTTCAACTGTGAGAGACGGAATCTAAAACAAAAATCCAGAAAATTAAATTGTATGATTTTTAAGTAATTAATTTGCATTTTATTGCATGACATAAGTATTTGATCACCTACCAACCAGTAAGAATTCCAGCTCTCACAGACCTGTTAGTTTTTCTTTAAGAAGCCCTCCTGTTCTCCACTCATTACCTGTATTAACTGCAGCTGTTTGAACTCGTTACCTGTATAAAAGACACCTGTCCACACACTCAATCAAACAGACTCCAACCTCTCCACAATGGCCAAGACCAGAGAGCTGTGTAAGGACATCAGGGATAAAATTGTAGACCTGCACAAGGCTGGGATGGGCTACAGGACAATAGGCAAGCAGCTTGGTGAGAAGGCAACAACTGTTGGCGCAATTATTAGAAAATGGAAGAAGTTCAAGATGACGGTCAATCACCCTCGGTCTGGGGCTCCATGCAAGATCTCACCTCGTGGGGCATCAATGATCATGAGGAAGGTGAGGGATCAGCCCAGAACTACACGGCAGGACCTGGTCAATGACCTGAAGAGAGCTGGGACCACAGTCTCAAAGAAAACTATTAGTAACACACTACGCAGTCATGGATTAAAATCCTGCAGCGCACGCAAGGTCCCCCTGCTCAAGCCAGCGCATGTCCAGGCCCGTCTGATGTTTGCCAATGACCATCTGGATGATCCAGAGGAGGAATGGGAGAAGGTCATGTGGTCTGATGAGACAAAAATATAGCTTTTTTTGTATCAAGTCTGCCCAAATGTGCCGAATTGGTCAATTGATACATTTTCAAGTACATAACAATAGAGAACATACAAAAATGAAATGGTAATACAAAATGTAAGTTTACACACTCCCAGGAATGTCATACATGATGGATCATTAGCTTATATACTAACTTTCTAGATGGCCGGGCAGGGTGGGTGTGGAGCCAGAGACAGCAGGGGTTCAAACTGTAGAACCCAGTTCCTACATTTTAATATAATAATAGATTTTATCAAACAAAACTATGCTACATTTTATCTCTGGGACCCTTAGGATGACAAATCAGAGCAAGATTACTGAATGTAAGTACATTATTTACCTTCAGAGGTGAATGTATCAAACCAGTTGTCGTGATACGTTTTTTGTTGCTGTGCACTCTCCTCAAACAATAGCATGGTATGTGTTCACTGTAATAGCTACTGTAAATTGTACAGTGCAGTTAGATTAACAAGAATTTAAGCTTTCTGCCCATATAAGACATGTCTATGTCCTGGAAAGTTTGCGGTTACTTACAACAGTCATGCCTTTCACATTAGCGCACGTTAGCTCAACCGTCCCGTATACGGGACACCGATCCCGTAGAGGTCCCTCTGTGTGCAATAATAGTGTTTAACATGATTATTGAATGACTACCTCATCTCTGTACCCCACACATACAGATAATTGTAAGGTTCCTCAGTCGAGTAGTGAATTTGAAACCCAGATTCAACCACAAAAACCAGGGAGGTTTTTTCAATGCCTCGCAAAGAAGGGCTCCTATTGGTAGACTGGTAAAAATTGAATATCCCTTTGAGCATGGTGAAGTTATTAATTACACTTTGGATGGTGTATCAATACACCAAGTCACTACAAATATACAGGCATTCTTCTTAACTCAGTTGCCAGAGAGGAAGGAAACCGCTGAGGGATTTCATCATGAGGCCAATGGTGACTGCAGAAAATGTCGCAAAGCTCATTGCGAGCTCACAGAACAGAGCTCCGGGCAGCTGAGCGGAAATGGAAGAAAACTAAACTCCCTGCCGACCTGGCATCTTTTCACTCCCTCCTCTCTACATTTTCTTCATCTGTTTCTGCTGCTAAGGCCACTTTCTACCACTCTAAATTCCAAGCATCTGCCTCTAACCCTAGGAAGCTCTTTGCCACATTCTCCTCACTGCTGAATCCTCCTCCACCCCCCCCCCCCCTCCTCCCTCTCTGTGGATGACTTCGTCAACCATTTTGAAAAGAAGGTTGACGACATTCGATCCTCGTTTGTTAAGTCAAATGACACTGCAGGTCCTGCTCACACTGCCCTACCCTATGCTTTGACTTCTTTCTCCCCTCTCTCTCCAGATAAAATCTTGCGACTAGTGACTGCAGGCCGCCCAACAACCTGCCCGCTTGACCCCATCCCCTCCTCTCTTCTCCAGACCATCTCCGGTGACCTTCTCCCCTACCTCACCTCGCTGATCAACTCATCCTTGACCGCTGGCTATGTCCCTTCCGTCTTCAAGAGAGCGAGAGTTGCACCCCTTCTCAAAAAACCAACACTCGATCCCACTGATGTCAACAACTACAGACCAGTATCCCTTCTTTCTTTTCTTTCCAAAACTATTGAGCGTGCCGTCTTTAGCCAACTCTCTTGCTATCTCTCTCAGAATGACCTTCTTGATCCAAACCAGTCAGGTTTCAGGACTGGTCATTCAACTGAGACTGCTCTTCTCTGTGTCACGGAGGCTCTCCGCACTGCTAAAGCTAACTCTCTCTCCTCTGCTCTTGTCCTTCTAGACCTGTCTGCTGCCTTTGATACTGTGAACCATCAGATCCTCCTCTCCACCCTCTCCGAGCTGGGCATCTCCGGCGCGGCTCACTCCTGGATTGCGTCCTACCTGACCGGTCGCTCCTACCAAGTGGCATGGCGAGAAGCTGTCTCCGCACCACGTGCTCTCACCACTGGTGTCCCCCAGGGCTCAGTTCTAGGCCCTCTCCTTTTCTCCCTATACACCAAGTCACTTGGCTCTGTCATATCCTCACATGGCCTCTCCTATCATTGCTACGCTGACGATACACAACTAATCTTCTCCTTTCCCCCTTCTGATAACCAGGTGGCGAATCGCATCTCTGCATGTCTGGCAGACATATCAGTATGGATGACGGATCACCACCTCAAGCTGAACCCTGGCAAGACGGAGCTGCTCTTCCTCCCGGGGAAGGACTGCCCGTTCCATGATCTCGCCATCACGGTTGACAACTCCGTTGTGTCCTCCTCCCAGAGTGCGAAGAGCCTTGGCGTGACCCTGGACAACACCCTGTCGTTCTCCGCTAACATCAAGGCGGTGACCCGATCCTGCAGGTTCATGCTCTACAACATTCGGAGAGTACGACCCTGCCTTACACAGGAAGCGGCACAGGTCCTAATCCAGGCACTTGTCATCTCCCGTCTGGATTACTGCAACTCGCTGTTGGCTGGGCTCCCTGCCTGTGCCATTAAACCCCTACAACTCATCCAGAATGCCGCAGCCCGTCTGGTGTTCAACCTTCCCAAGTTCTCTCAAGTCACCCCCCTCCTCCGCACACTCCACTGGCTTCCAGTTTAAGCTCGCATCCGTTACAAGACCATGGTGCTTGCCTATGGAGCAGTGAGGGGAACGGCACCTCCGTACCTTCAGGCTCTGATCAGTCCCTACACCCAAACGAGGGCATTGCGTTCATCCACCTCTGGCCTGCTGGCTCCCCTTCCTCTGCGGAAGCATAGTTCCCGCTCAGCCCAGTCAAAACTGTTCGCTGCTCTGGCACCCCAATGGTGGAACAAGCTCCCTCACGACGCCAGGACAGCGGAGTCACTCACCACCTTCCGGAGACATTTGAAACCCCACCTCTTTAAGGAATAGCTGGGATAGGATAAAGTAATCCTTCTACCCCCCCCCCCCCCCCCCCCCAAAAATAAAATAAAAAAATAAAATAAAATAAAATTTGGTAAAGTGGTTATCCCACTGGCTATAGGGTGAATGCACCAATTTGTAAGTCGCTCTGGATAAGAGCGTCTGCTAAATGACGTAAATGTAAATGTAAATGTAAAGCAATTAACTTTTTATCCTGGATACAGAGTGTTATGTTTGGGGCAAATTCAATACATTACTGAGTACCACCTTCCATATTTTCAAGCATAGTGGTGGCTGCATCATGTTATGGGTATGCTTGTAATTGTTAAGGACTGGGGAGTTTTTCAGGATATAAACAAAAACGGAATGGAGCTAGGCACAGGCAAAATCCTAGAGGAAAACCTGGTTCAGTCTGTTTTCCACCAGACACTGGGAGATGAATTCACCTTAAACACAAAGCCAAATCTACACTGGAGTTGCTTACCAAGAAGACAGTGAATGTTCCTGAGTGGCCAAGTTACAGTTTTCACATAAATCTGCTTGAAAATCTATGGAAAGACTTGAAAATAGTTGTCTAGCAATGATCAACAATCAATTTGAGAGCTTGAAGAATTTTGAAAAGAATAATGGGCAAATAAAGCTCGTAGAGTCTTACCCAGAAACACTCACTGCTATAATCACTGCCAAAGGTGATTCTAACATGAATTGACTCAGGGGTGCGAATATTTATTTAAATGAGATATCGGTATTTGGTTTTCATTTTCAATACATTTGCTAACATTTCGAAAAACATGTTTTCACTTTGTCATTATGGGGTAATGTATGCACTCACTAACTGTACGTCGCTCTGGATAAGAGCGTCTGCTAACTGACTAAAATGTAAAATGTATATGGGTGCAAAAAAACTACAATTTAATCCATTTTGAATTCAGATTGTAACACAACAAAATGTGGAATAAGTCAATGGGTATAAATACTTTCTGAAGGCATGTATGATCATTATGCATTGTATTTTTGGGCGGTGGGAATGGGCTTCCATATAAAACAGCTCAACATCTCAACTCCCAAGTGAATTATTGCCACGTTTTCAGTTGAAATTTGCTTTTACCACAGCCTAATGATGTGCATGATATTGATAAAAATAAGCATGGTTGTTGTAACGTTATAAGGTATGCCTACTGTACTTTTATATTTGTATTACAGGGATAATAGGTCATTTTTGATAGGCTAACGTTACTTGATGAAGACATGTTAGGTTTAGTTAGCAGTAGTTTTGCCTTGAAGATCAAATATAATGAGTGTACGGACGAGAAAATAAATCCTTTAATTGTCTGAACATGTTTGTGAATTGTTGCGCTATTCAAGACAAGAGTGTAATATGGTTTTGTTGCAATAATTAAGAGTGCTGGCCTAAATATAGTTTGCAATGCTTAGCCTCCTGGCTAGTGGCTTCTCTGACATTTACAGTACTTTTGAGCTGCGAAGCAAGAATGTCAACCGAACCCTCTCTTGGCTCATGACAATCCCGTCGCTAATGTGAATTGAAAAGTGTATGTACATATTATGTAAATTGAAATGTTTTCCTGATAGGGCTTATTCTCACGGAATAGAGTTTTGTTCCTGTGGCGAGCTCACTCCAGAACCCAATGACATTGTTAAAGATTTAAATAGGCTGCCATCAGTGAGGTTTCTCACATTTGGATGAGCTATTTTCTTGTTGCAAAAGGGTCAACCCTACGTACTAGGAGAATGGGAAGGGGTGGTGCCTCTGAGGTCAAACGGTTGTGATAATGGTTGCGTCCCAAATGGCAGCCTATTCCCAACATAGTTCACTACTTTCGACCGGGGCCCATAGGGCTTAAGTCAAAAGTAGTGTACTATATTGGGAAGATGGTGCCATTCGGGAATTAACCAATGTCATATCGTATCACTTCAAGCCTATAACCTACTAGAGCATGTGGGTTATCATTCATTGAAGAGGTGTGCAGACACACTCAAGCTTATCTCACGTAGCTATCAAAGACGTTGTTCATATCTGACAAACAAATGATTCCCTTTATTCAGGACATTGTTGCCAGACAGTGGTCCATGATAAGAGAAGTCCCTCTTTTAATACATACAGCCCCCCCTGCTCAAAGGCCTCACTCCGGCAGATGCCCCAAATGAAATTTGAAAGCCATAGTTGGTTTTCCCAGGACTGGCTCCAACGTTGGCCCAAGCTTTGAAAGGTTAATGAGTTCTTAGGTGCTGCTGCCACAATCTTTTTGTTAAAGCATGGTGTATTTATTTGCAGAGTGGCATTTGCATACAAAAGGAGGGGTATGCAGTTTCCCCTCCGCATGCAGCAGGCTCTGCCTTTGTGAGGCTGCTGCTGTTCCTCCAACTGTGGCCCCCAGGTCAGCAACCACAACTTCACAGCACTCACAGAGCAACCAACCTTTAAATGGTAATATTTTTGGGCGGAAGATGCCCACAGCAATCTAATTTAGGTTCAACATATCACAGAACAGGCGGGCGGCACGAGACAAACTGAACGCTTTTAGTTCATGCACATGGATGCATACGGTTTCATTATCGTCCAATTAGCATGAGTTTTAATTTATTTTCATGAGAGGCCTCATCAGACTGCTTGTTGTAAGAAATGCAGGCAGGCCTGTACTGTGACTCTACAATGAGGAAGCCCACATGTTGTTTACTATACCAAGGAGAAGTAAAACATCAAATAGAGAGCACTTTCAGTTACAGGCTAGTACAACAGGCAGTAGGCTCCATGGAGGCTTCCTAACACGTACAATACCAGTCAAAGGTTTGGACAAACCTACTAATTCAAGTGTTTTTTGTTATTTTTACTATTGTGTAGTAACCAAAAAAAGTGTTAAACAAATCAAAATATATTTTATATTTGTGATTCTTCTAATAGCCACCCTTTGCCTTGATGACAACTTTGGCATTCTCTCAACCAACTTCACCTGGAATGCTTTTCCAACAGTCTTGAAGGAGTTCCCACATATGCTTAGCACTTGTTGGCTGCTTTTCCTTCACTCTGCCGTCCGACTCATCCCAAACCATCTCAATTGGGTTGAGGTCGGGAGATTGTGGAGGCCAGGTCATCTAATGTAGCACTCCATCACTCTCCTTCTTGGTAAAATAGCCATTACACAGCCTGGAGGTGTGTTGGGCCATTGTCCTGTTGAAAAACAAATGATTGTCCCACTAAGCCCAAACCACATGGGATGGCGTATAGCTATAGAATGCTGTGGTAGCCATGCTGGTTAAGTGTGCCTTGAATTCTAAATAAATCACAGACAATGTCACCAGCAAAGCACCCCACACCGTAACACCTCCTTCCTCCATGCTTTATGGTGGGAACTACACATGCGGAGATCATCCGTTCACCTGCACCGCGTCCCCTCTGAACAGTTGATGTTGAGATGTGTCTGTGACTTGAACACTGTGAAGCATTTATTTGGGCTGCAATTTCTGAGGCTGGTAACTCTAATGAACTTATCCTCTGCAGCAGAGGTAACTCTGGGTCTTCCATTCCTGTGGCGGTCCTCATGAGAGCCAGTTTCTTCATAGCGCTTGATGGTTTTTGCGACTGCACTTTAAAAGTTCTTGACAATTTCCGTATTGACTGACCATGTCTTAAAGTAATGATGGACTGTCGTTTCTCTTTGCTTATTTGAGCTGTTCTTGTCATAATATGGACTTGGTCTTTTACCAAATAGGGCTATCTTCTGTATACCAACCCTACATTGTCACAACACAACTGATTAGCTCAAACACATTAAGGAAAGAAATTCCACAAATTAACTTTTAAGAAGGCACACCTGTTAATTGAAATGCAATCCAGGTGACAACCTCATGAAGCTGGTTGAGAGAATGCCAAGAGTGTCCAAAGCTGTCATCAAGGCAAAGGGTGGCTATTTGAAGAATCTCAAATATAAAATATATTTTGATTTGTTTAACACTTTTTTTGTTACTACATGATTCCATATGTGTTATTTCATAGTTTTGATGTCTTCACTAATATTCTACAATGTAAAAAATAGTACAAATAAAGAAAAACCTTTGAATGAGTAGGTGTGTCCAAACTTTTGACTGGTAGTGTGTGTGTATACAGTTGAAGTCGGAAGTTTACATACACACATTTCTTGTTAACAAACTATCGTTTTGGCAAGTTGGTTAGGAAATCTACTTTGTGCATGATACAAGTAATTTTCCAACAATTGTTTACAGACAGATTATTTCACTTATAATTCACTGTATCACAATTCTAGTGGGTCAGAAGTTTACATCCACTAATTGACTGTGCCTTTAAACAACTTTTCAGAAAATTTCAGAAAATGATGTCATGGCTTTAGAAGCTTCTGATAGGCTAATTGACATCAATTGAGTCAATTGGTGGTGTACCTGTGGATGTATTTCAAGGCCTACCTTCAAACTCAGTGCCTCATCATGGGAAAATCAAAAGAAATCAGCCAAGACCTCCACAAGCCTGGTTCATCCTTGGGAGCAATTTCCAAACACCTGAAGGTACCACGTTCATCTGTACAAACAATAGTACACATGTATAAACACCATGGGACCACGCAGCCATCATACTGCTGAGGAAGGAGACCCGTTCTGTCTCCTAGAGATGAACGAACTTTGGTGCGAAAAGTGCAAATAAATCCCAGAACAACAGCAAAGGACCTTGTGAAGATGCTGGAGGAAACAGGTACAAATATATCTATATCCACAGTAAAGCGAGTCCTATATCGACATAACCTGAAAGGCCGCTCAGCAAGGAAGAAGCCACTGCTCCAAAACCGCCATAAAAAAGCCAGACTACGGTTTGCAACTGCACATTAGGACAAAGATCTTACTTTTTGGAGAAATGTCCTCTGGTCTGATGAAACAAAAATAGAACTGTTTGTCCATAATGACCATCATTATGTTTGGAGGAAAAAGGGGAAGACTTGCAAGCCGAAGAACACCATCCCAACCGTGAAGCACGGGGTTGGCAGTATCATGCTGTGGGTGTGCCTTGCTGCAGGAGGGACTGGTGCACTTAACAAAATAGATGGCATCATGAGGAAGGGAAATTATGTGGATATATTGAAGCAACATCAGTCAGGAAGTTAAAGCTTGGTCGCAAATGGGTCTTCCAAATGGACAATGACCCCAGGCATACTACCAAAGTTGTGGCAAAATGGCTCAAGGACAACAAAGTCAAGGTATTGGAGTGGCCATCACAAAGCCCTGACCTCAATTCTATAGAAAATGTGTGGGCAGAACTGAAAAAGCGTGTGCGAGCAAGGAGGCCTACAAACCTGACTCAGTTACACCAGCTCTTTAAGGAGGAATCGGCAAACATTCACCCAACTTATTGTGGGAAGCTTGTGGAAGGCTACCCGAAACGTTTGACCCAAGTTAAACAATTTAAAGGCAATGCTACCAAATACTAATTGAGTGTATGTAAACTTCTGACCCACTGGGAATGTGATGAAAAAAATAAAAGCTGAAATAAATCTCTCTACTATTCTTCTGACATTTCATATTCTTAAAATAAAGTGGTGATCCTAACTAACCTAAGACTAAGAATTAGTCCTAGGATTAAATGTCAGGAATTGTGAAAAACTGAGTTTAAATGTATTTGGCTAAGGTGTATGTAAACTTCCAACTTCAACTATATATATACACACACACACACACACACACACACACACACACACACACACCTTATTTACATAAGTATTCAGATCCTTCTCTATAAGACTCAAAATTGAGCTCAGGTGCATCCTGTTTCCATTGATCATCCTTGAGATGTTTCTACAACTTGATTGGAGTCCACTTGTGGTAAATTCAATTGATTGGACATAATTTGTAAAGGCACACACCTGTCTATATAAAGGTCCCACAGTTGACAGTGCATGTCAGAGCAAAAACCAAGCCATGAGGTCGAAGGAATTGTCCGTAGAGCCCCAAGACAGGATTGTATCGAGGCACAGATCTGGGGAAGGGTACCAAAACATTTCTGCAGCATTGAAGGTCCCCAAGAACACAGTGGCCTCCATCATTCTGAAATGGAAGAAATTTGGAACCACCAAGACTCTTCCTAGAGCTGGTCGCCTGGTCAAACTGAGCAATCGGGGGAGAAGGGCCTTGGTCAGGGAGGTGACCAAGAACCCGATGGTCACTGACATAACTCTAGAGTTCCTCTGTGGAGATGGGAGAAACTTCCAGAAGGACAACCATCTCTGCAGCACTCCACCAATCAGGCCTTTATGGTAGAGTGGCCAGACGGAAGCCACTCCTCAGTAAAAGGCACATGACAGCCCGCTTGGAGTTGCCAAAAGGCACGTAAAGGACTCTCAGACCATGAGAAACAAGATTCTCTGGTCTGATGAAACCAAGATTGAACTCTTTGGGCTGAATGCCAAGCTTCACATTTGGAGGAAACCTGGCACCATCCCTACGGTGAAGCATGGTGGTGGCAGCATCATGCTGTGGGGATGTTTTTCAGCGGCAGGGACTGGGAGACTAGTCAGGATCGAGGGAAAGATGAACGGAGCAAAGTACAGAGAGATCCTTGATGAAAACCTGCTCCAGAGTGCTCAGGACCTCAGACTGGGGCGAAGGCTCACCTTCCAACAGGACAACGACCCTAAGCACACAGCCAAGACAACGCAGGAGTGGCTTCAGGACAAGTCTCTGAATGTCCTTCAGTGGCCCAGCCAGAGCCCCGACTTGAACCCGGTCGAACATCGCTGGAGAGACCTGAAAATAGCTGTGCAGCGACGCTCCTCATCCAACCTGACAGAGCTTGAGAGGATCTGCAGAGAAGAATGGGAGAAACTCCCCAAATACAGGTGTGCCAAGCTTGTAGCGTCATACCCAAGAAGAATGTTGAAAAAGTCAAGGGGTCTGAATACTTTCCAAATGCACTGTATAAACTCTTTTTCTAACAGGCAAAAACTGTAAATCCTATGTGAAAGCAGTACAACAAACAACACTCAACAAAACTATAAAAATGCAACAAGCAACAATTTCAAAGATTTGACTAAGTTAGAGTTCATATAAGGAAATCAGTCAATTGAAATAAATTAATTAGGCCCTAATCTATGGACTTCACATGACTGGGAATGACATGCATATGTTGATCACAGATACCTTTTTTTTAATTTTATTAGTAGGGGCGTGGATCAGAAAACCAGTCAGTATCTGGTGTGACCATCATTTGCCTCCTTAGCATAGAGTTGATCAGGCTGTTGATTGTGGCGTGTGGAATGTTGCCCCACTGCTCTTCAACGGCTGTGCAAAGTTGCTGGATATTGGGGGAATGGAACACGCTGTCGTACACGTTGATCCATTGCATCCCAAACATGCTCAATGGGTGACATGTCTGGTGAGTATGCAGACATTTTCAGCTTCCGGGAATTGTGTACAGATCCTTGCGACATGGGGCCGTGCATTATCATGCTGAAACATGAGATGATGGCGGCGGGTGAATGGCACGACAATGGGCTAATCACGGTAACACTGTGCATTCAAATTGCGATCGATAAAATGAAATTATGTTTGTTGTCCGTAGTTTATGCCTGCCCATACCATACCGCCACCATGGGGAACTCATTCACATCAGCAAACCGCTCGCCCAGATGACGCCATACAGGCGGTCTGCCATCTGCCCGGTACAGTTGAAACCGGGATTCGTCCATGAACAGCACACTTCTCCAGCGTGCTAGCGGCCTTCAAAGGTGAGCATTTGCCCACTGAAGTCTGTTACGATGCCGAACAGATCAGATCAGGACCTGGTGAGAATGACGAGTACGCAGGTGAGCTTCCCTGAAACGGTTTCTGACAGTTTGTGCAGAAATTCTTCAGTTGTGCAAATCCACAGTTTCATCAGCTGTCCGGGTGACTGGTCTCAGATGATCCCGCAGGTGACGAAGCCAGATGTGGAGGTGCTGGGCTGGCGTGGTTACACCTGGGCTGCGGTTGTGAGGCCGGTTGGACGTACTGCCAAATTCTCTAAAACAACGTTGGAGGCCGCTTATGGTAGAGGAATTAACATTAAATTATCTGGCAACAGCCCTGGTGGGCATTCCTGCAGTCAGCATGCCAATTGCACGCTCCCTCAAAACTTGAGACATCTGTGGCATTGTATTGTGTGACAAAACTGCAAATTTTAGAGTGGCCTTTTATTGTCCCCAGCACAAGGTGCACCTGTGTAATGATCGCGCTGTTTAATCAACTTCTTGATATGCCACACCTGTCAGTTGGATGGATTATCTTGGCAAAGGAGAAATGCTCAGTAATTGGGATGTAAACAAATATGCGCACAAAATCTGAGAGAACTAAGCTTTTTGTGTGTATGGAACATTTCTGGGATCTTTTATTTCAGCTCATGAAACATGAGACCAACACTTTACATGTTGCGTTTGTATTTTTGTTAAGTTTAAATAAGTTACATGTACACAGGGAAGCCATTTTGTTACAGATTAAATTCTCCACTTGTTTTTTTTTTTTTTTAAAGACTAGGTCTAGTGGCCTACACCTTTAGTCTCTTAAAAAGAGAAAATGTTTCTTATTACACCACAGTGAAGTGTGACTAATTACACAAAAGCCCATCACATTAGTGATCACCAAGTTCTAACCAACCCCCTCCCATATAACCAAACAAACCGTATAAAGAAATTGAGGGAACTAGGCTATCTGGCCCCAATGTTTCAGGAAAATGAAATAGCTTAGAATAATCTGACATTTCTGCTCTTGAATTACAGTTGGCATAAATGCATGCGTGACCTGAGCATACACACTGCAGATGTGCTATGAGGTGAAAGATATCAGGGACCATTTCCATTCATTTCAGCATGACAAACCACCAGGGCTATCATGGACTGCTCAGTTCTCATATACTGATGGGAAATAAAATACCATGGTACAGATCAGAAACGATCTAGCAATTTTCAGGCAAGAGATTTTTTTTCCTTTTCATGTTGGTTGCCAGGAATGGGGGAGAAAAAAATCTTTAATCATTTTCTGAGAATATTACACTTCAGATACTTTCTTTGGAAAATGCAATTAGCATAACTTAAAATAATGTTCACGCACCATGCTCTTTGGTTAAGCATTACAGGATTCAAGTCAATTAAATGGTGAATATCTGCTCCTTTATCGGAAAGGCTGCCCAAAGGCAGATCCCTTACAAGCAATTAGCAGCAGACTCCTCCCCACAGTACAAAAAGGCAAGATATGAAAATGCACAATAGTACACACTTGTTTTGCAGTAAATAATAGCAACAGAAACCTAAATTGGGCACTATAACTTGGTGCTAAGGCTGCAAGATATGGGCAAAATATTGGGATTGCGATTTCACTTGCAATATACTGTAGATCAAAACACTTGGGTGAACTGTTGGAATCATAGAAATAGAATGATTTATTTTAAGAAGAAAGGAGGGAAGCTGTCATCAAGGCAAAGCTGTCATCAAGGCAAAGGGTGCTATTTGAAGAATCTCAAACATAAAATATATTTTGATTTGTTTAACACTTATTTGGTTACTACATGATTCCATATGTGTTATTTCATAGTTTTGATGTCTTCACTATTATTCTACAATGTAGAAAATAGTAAAAATAAAGAAAAACCCTTGAATGAGTAGGTGTTCTAAAACATTTGACCGGTAGTGTAAGCATTCAGACCCTTTACTCAGTACTTTGTTTTAGCACATTTGGCAGCGATTACAGCCTCAAGACTTCTTGGGTATGACGTTTTCATCAAGGATCTCTCTGTACTTTGCTCCGTTCATCTTTCCCTCGATCCTGACTAGTCACCCAGTCCCTGCCACTGAAAAACATCCCCACAGCATGATGCTGCCACCACGCTTCACCGTAGAGATGGTGCCAGATTTCCTCCAGATGTGACACTTGGCATTCAGCCCAAAGAGTTCAATCTTGGTTTAATCAGACCAGAGAATCTTGTTCATCATGGCCAGAGAGTCCTTTAGGTGCCTTTTGGCAACTCCAAGCGTGCTGTCATGTGACTTTTACTGAGGAGTGGCTTCCGTCTGGCCACTCTACCATAAAGGCTTGATTGGTAGGGTTCTGCAGAGATGGTTGTCCTTCTGGAAGGTTCTCCCATCTCCACAGAGGAACTCTGGAGCTCCGTCAGAGTGACCATCATGTTCTTGGTCACCTCCCTGAACAAGGCCCTTCTCCCCGATTGCTCAGTTTGGCCGGGCGACCAGCTCTAGGAAGAGTCTTGGTGGTTCCAAACTTCTTCCATTTAAGAATGATGGCGGCCACTGTGTTCTTGGGGAACTATAATGCTGCAGACATTTTTTGGTACCCTTCCCCAGATCTGTGCCTCGACACAATCCTGTCTTGGAGCTCTACGGACAATTCCTTCGACCTAATGGCTTGGTTTTTGCTCTGACATGCACTGTCAAATGTGGGACCTTTATATAGACAGGTATGTGCCTTTCCAAATCATGTCCAACAATTGAATTTACCAAAGGTGGACTCCAATCAAATTGTAGAAACATCTCAAGGATGATCAATGGAAACAGGATGCACCTGAGCTCAATTTCGAGTCTCATAGAAAAGGGTCTGAATACTTATGTAAATAAGGTATTTCTATTCTTTATTTTGTATAAATTTGCAAAATTTCTAAAAACCTGTTTTCCCTTTGTCATTATGGGGAATTGTGTGCAGATTGATGAGAACAACAAATAATTTAATCAAAAATAATAATAATAATAAAAAAATAAAAAATAAAAGTACAAAAATAATAAATAAATAAATAAAAAAAAAAAAAAAAAATTAAATTTTTTTTTAGAATAAGGCTGTAACTTAACAAAATGTGGAAAAAGGGTAGGGGTCTGAATACGTTCCGAATGCACTGTAAAATGGATATAACAGCGAGGAAGAGGAACTGCGCCGCTTGAGTGATGGGGAGGGGGGGGCTTGGTGTGTGTGTGGTAAGCAGCTGCA
The DNA here is from genome assembly GCF_964263955.1 of Coregonus lavaretus. NCBI lineage: Eukaryota > Metazoa > Chordata > Actinopteri > Salmoniformes > Salmonidae > Coregonus > Coregonus lavaretus. The sequence goes on along the minus strand of NC_140006.1, from coordinate 28,830,525 downwards.
AGAGAAGACGAAAAACAGAGTAAACTATAAAAACGGACGTTACATGCAGCGGAGTGGTGTTTCAAAATATTACATGCGATATGGATCTCTTGCGATATGGATATTGCCCATGTCAATATTGTGATTTCAATGTGAATTCAATTAATTGTGCAGCCCTACTTGGTGCAGCAGTTAGGTTATTTCAATTTCAAAAAAATTGCTAACCATTTTAAACGCTTTAGGTCATCTAATCATTTTGTTGCCTGTTACCCATGTAATGTATTGTACTTAATAAATAAACACATCACTCCAAATAAACTGTAGAGTAAACTCAAATGAGATGTGCCTTCAGAAGGAAGGTCTCTTACTACACTATTGTATGCAATAATTGCCATTCTAAAGAGGAGGATCATGGAGAGCGAGAGAGAGAGACAGAGAGCTCTCCTACCAGGCACTTGGTTCTCAGGGTCAGGCTCATCCTTGATGCTGAGAATCCTACTGATCCTCCGCGATATAGAGGAGAACAGGCCGTGGACAAAGGGGCCATTTTGTTCCTCCACGTCTGAGTGCACCTTCCTGACTGCAGTCTTCTCTGTGCTGCTGCCAGCCCCTGGCTCTGATACAGACCTGTGGTAGGGCATCAGGGAGCGCAGCGACCGCAGCCTCTCCTGTCCACTGTGCTGCTCCGCAGATCCAGTAGTACTGCTGGAGGTGGCTATCCTTCTGGGGAGACTCAATACCCTGAGGTGGATAGGTTCCAGTATGACATGATCTCTACTGTCCAACCTGGTCACCTTTGGTATTTTAGGTGTCACCCTGGCAGAGGTCCTCCAGTCGTACCCGTCCAGTGCCTGCTCTGGAGCGGACTGGGAGCGCTGCTTCAGCCAGGGCTTTCTGTAATGAGGCCAGTGGTAAGAACCATCCATGCCAAACTGAGACGGAGTAGGTCTCTGGCTTAAATGTCTGCTGTGGTCTGGAGACTTTCTCGGTAGACTCATTATCAAATCTAAACAATGAGTCGGTAGATCAAATCTTGTGTTAGCAAACACACAGATGAAGGCCAGCGAATGGCTGCTCAACCTGATGGTTGGTTGACAGCTTTGAGATCTTTAAACTTGCGTAGTAGTAATGCTCCAAACCCTTGAGTAGAAAATCTCTTAAAAAGGTAGACGACGGGTTCCAGTCCAACTATAGTTGAGTAGTGTCGAAGGTCTGAGATTTCAGTATCTTGCTAACTGGCTGATAGTAGCCTTCCTGGGAGGAAGTGGGGTGTCAGATGTATACGTAAGCTTCCTTAAGGCCTGTCCAATCAGATGCTACGATACTGTAGGCCTCAGGTTGTGGTTTTCCGTATTAACAGTTAAGATGTTTTATTTTTTAAGACCGGTATTGTGCTCTTGTTAAAAAATGGAAAGGACTTTGTTTGTCGTCATTACTGCCCCATGATACTCATATGAATTGTTCATAGACGTCACAAACACTCAAGGGGTAGGCGAGATTTCTCAATCATTGATGTGCCATTAAAATGTACATTGTGTAACTTACAATATCAACACAACAGTCTAGACAGCATAAATAAGCGACATATTACTGCAATCTGTGTGCTACAATAAAAACATTCTGTAATTTAAATGTCCTTCACACATTTAAAATTGAAGTGTGAAGAAAACCTCCAGAGGGGTTTTCAATTGTGTGGCACAATTAACCAATGCTACACTTGAGAGTTAGAATAAAGAAAAAAAAAGATCATGCCTTTTGATCATGCCTTTTGAGGGGGCGGCAGGTAGCTTAGTGGTTAAGAGCGTTGTGCCAGTAACCGAAAGGTCGCTGGTTCTCTAATCCCCGAGCCAACTAGGTGAAAAATCTGTCGATGTACCCTTGAGCAAGGCACTTAACTCTAATTGCTCCTGTAAGTCGCTCTGGATAAGAGCGTCTGCTAAATGCCTTAAATGTTTTGACATTTAAGTAATTTTAAAAAATGGAGAGGAGAATTAGTAAGTAATTTAGACAAAATTAATGATTGTCACATCACACATGGAGGGGGTGCCATTAACACCGGGGAACATAACAGTATGCATGATGAGGACGGTCTGTGTCAATGGCTGCTGAAGTACCACATGCTCATCAAGTAGAAAGCAAAAAGTGTAGCACTGACAATTCCACAGTGAAGTGGTCCTGGAAATTTAATGAAAGAACCATTTTTTGTTGAGCGGATGGTCAGGGGGCCGGAACATAATTACAAATAATTTGTAGACTGCAAATTGACCACAAGAAGCCCAAACAGATATCATATTTGACTAAAACATAATCATTTCAAACCTTGCTTATGTTTGTATACGATCACATACTGTACAGTGAGGGAAAAAAGTATTTGATCCCCTGCTGATTTTGTACGTTTGCCCACTGAAAAAGACATGATCAGTCTATCATTTTAATGGTAGGTTTATTTGAACAGTCAGAGACAGAATAACAACAAAAAAATCCAGAAAAACGCATGTCAAAAATGTTATAAATTTATTTGCATTTTAATGAGGGAATAAGTATTTGACCCCTCTGAAACATGACTTAAACATGACTTAGTACTTGGTGGCAAAACCCTTGTTGGCAATCACAGAGGTCAGACGTTTCTTGTAGTTGGCTACCAGGTTTGCACACATCTCAGGAGGGATTTTGTCCCACTCCTCTTTGCAGATTTTCTCCAAGTCATTAAGGTTTCGAGCCTGACGTTTGGCAACTCGAACCTTCAGCTACCTCCACAGATTTTCTATGGGATTAAGGTCTGGAGACTGGCTAGGCCACTCCAGGACCTTAATGTGCTTCTTCTTGAGCCACTCCTTTGTTGCCTTGGCCGTGTGTTTTGGGTCATTGTCATGCTGGAATACCCATCCACGACCCATTTTCAATGCCCTGGCTGAGGGAAGGAGGTTCTCACCCAAGATTTGATGGTACATGGCGCCGTCCATCGTCCCTTTGATGCGGTGAAGTTGTCCTGTCCCCTTAGCAGAAAAACACCCCCAAAGCATAATGTTTCCACCTCCATGTTTGACGGTGGGGATGGTGTTCTTGGGGTCATAGGCAGCATTCCTCCTCCTCCAAACACGGCGAGTTGATGCCAAAGAGCTCGATTTTGGTCTCATCTGACCACAACATTTTCAGCCAGTTCTCCTCTGAATCATTCAGATGTTCATTGGCAAATTTCAGACGGGCCTGTATATGTGCTTTCTTGAGCAGGGGGGACCTTGCGGACGCAGCAGTATTTCAGTCCTTCACGGCGTAGTGTGGTACCAATTGTTTTCTTGGTGACTATGGTCCCAGCTGCCTTGAGATCATTGACAAGATCCTCCCGTGTAGTTCTGGGCTGATTCCTCACCGTTCTCATGATCATTGCAACTCCACGAGGTAAGATCTTGCATGGAGCCCCAGGCCGAGGGAGATTGACAGTTCTTTTGTGTTTCTTCCATTTGCGAATAATCGCACCAACTGTTGTCACCTTCTCACCAAGCTGCTTGGCGATGGTCTTGTAGCCCATTCCAGCCTTGTGTAGGTCTACAATCTTGTCCCTGACATCCTTGGAGAGCTCTTTGGTCTTGGCCATGGTGGAGAGTTTGGAATCTGATTGATTGATTGCTTCTGTGGACAGGTGTCTTTTATACAGGTAACAAGCTGAGATTAGGAGCACTCCCTTTAAGAGTGTGCTCCTATTCTCAGCTCGTTACCTGTATAAAAGACACCTGGGAGCCAGAAATCTTTCTGATTGAGAGGGGATCAAATACTTATTTCCCTCATTAAAATGTAAATCAATTTATAACATTTTTGACATGCGTTTTTCTAGATTTTGTTGTTGTTATTCTGTCTCTCACTGTTCAAATAAACCTACCATTAAAATTATAGACCGATCATTTCTTTGTCAGTGGGCAAATGTACAAAATCAGCAGGGGATCAAATACTTTTTTCCCTCACTGTATATCTCTTATGTGTGGGAAAACTTTAGAATAGATTCCCAAAATGTATTTGCTGGTGTTTTTACAGTCTTTTATGTCCAACAATAAAAATATATAAAATAATTGTCTTTATTTTCTCATAAAAAGTTGTGTGGGGGGGGGGGGGCAGATAAAATCAACCAAAAGTTAGGGAAGCCTGCTACAACTGAATGGCACGGTGTCATAAACATGTATGGGTCCTGCTGAATGCGGTGCCCTGGCTGGGCCCCAGTCCTCTGTGATCAGAGAGGAAATGGGAGAGTTGTCCCACTTGGGACTATGCTAGCTACATGCCATATCTACTCGTCTGCCTTGGTCATCAGTGCTTATTAGAGTGCACATCCTTATCAGGGGCAGGGATGGAGGGAGCCAGGGAGCACAACTTGAAAACAACCACAGCAAGAGTGAGGATCGAAACCATTGATAAGGATGCTTTAGTTTTAGAAGAAAGAAAAGCATGGCCATGTCCCAAATGGCACACTATTTCCTTAGTGCACTACTTTTGACCAGAGCCTTATGTGCCCTGGTCAAAAGTAGTGCACCATATAGGGAATAGGGTTGGGGCACGGAGTCCATGTGACCCACATGCTTGTGTTGTGCAATAAGGTGGTAGCTAGGTGGCATAGCTGAGCAACATTCACCATCATTCATCACATCTAGGTCAGTGCTGACTGCTGTGCTGAGAACCCAAAAGCCTTAGATGCAGAGCAGGGGAGTCCCACCAGGGATGTGTTCACAGCATGAATGTGAGAATTTATCAGTCAGTGGCAAGAGACAGACAAGATGGAGTTTACAATTTCCTCACCACTGCTTCCTGTTTACTTGAGGGGGGAGGACCCAGCAGCCTCTCTGTCAGAGACCCCTGTGGTGTTACAGCCCCTCCTTCCCTGACAGTGATGGTCTGAGACTATCCTGTAGAAACAGCTTTGAACAACAGGACTGCAAATATATATAGGCTAGGCAGGCAGAAGAAAACTAAGAAAAGCGGCATGGGGTGGAATGAGCTGGAGAACAGTTTGGTATTTTTGGGCTATTTTATTAATGGTCTTTGCTTCCAAAGAAGTGATGGTCCTAAGTAATTAAATATACATACTGAACACAAATATAAATGCAACAATTTCAAAGATTTTACTGAATTACAGTTCATATATAGAAATCAGTCAATTGAAATGCATTTATTAAGGCCCTAATCTATGGATTTCACATGACTAGGAATACAGATATGCATCTGTTGGTCACAGAACCCTTTAAAAATGTAACATTAAATTATCTGGCAACAGCTCTGGTGGACATTCCTGCAGTCAGCATGCCAATTGCACGCTCCCTCAAAACTTGAGACATCTGTGGCATTGTGTTGTGTGACAAAACTGCACATTTTAGAGTTACCTTTAATTGTCCCCAGCACAAGGTGCACCTGTGTAATGATCATGCTGTTTAATCAGCTTCTTGATATGCCACACCTGTCAGGTGGATGGATTATCTTGGCAAAGGAGAAATGCTCACTAACAGGGATGTAAACAAATTTGTGCACAACTTTTGAGAGAAATAAGCTTTGTGTGTATGGAACGTTTCTGGGATCTTTTATTTCAGCACATGAAACATGGGACCAACACTTTACATGTTGCATTTATATTTTTGGTCAGTTTATATATACACTGAGTGTACAAAACATTAGGAACACCTTCCTAATATTGAGTTGCACACCCCTTTGCCCTCAGAACTGCCTCAATCCGTCGCCTCTACAAGGTATCGATAGTGTTCAAATCAAATCAAATTTTATTGGCCACATGCGCCGAATACAACAGGTGCAGACATTACAGTGAAATGCTTACTTACAGCCCTTAACCAACAGTGCATTTATTTTTAATAAAAAAGTAAAATAAAACAACAACAAAAAAGTGTTGAGAAAAAAAGAGCAGAAGTAAAATAAAATAACAGTAGGGAGGCTATATATACAGGGGGGTACCGGTGCAGAGTCAATGTGCGGGGGCACCGGCTAGTTGAGGTAGTTGAAGTAATATGTACATGTGGGTAGAGTTAAAGTGACTATGCATAAATAATTAACAGAGTAGCAGCAGCGTAAAAAGATGGGGTGGGGGGGCAGTGCAAATAGTCCGGGTAGCCATGATTAGCTGTTCAGGAGTCTTATGGCTTGGGGGTAGAAGCTGTTGAGAAGTCTTTTGGACCTAGACTTGGCACTCCGGTACCGCTTGCTGTGCGGTAGCAGAGTGAACAGTCTATGACTAGGGTGGCTGGAGTCTTTGACAATTTTGAGGGCCTTCCTCTGACACCGCCTGGTATAGAGGTGCTGGATGGCAGGAAGCTTGGCCCCAGTGATGTACTGGGCCGTACGCACTACCCTCTGTAGTGCCTTGCGGTCGGAGGCCAAGCAGTTGCCATACCAGGCGGTGATGCAACCAGTCAGGATGCTCTCGATGGTGCAGCTGTAGAATTTTTGTCATCGGCAAACATAATGATGGTGTTGGAGTCGTGCCTGGCCATGCAGTCATGGGTGAACAGGGAGTACAGCAGGGGACTCCTGAGGGGGAATAGATTTTGTCGTGCCCTCTTCACAACTGTCTTGGTGTGTTTGGACCATGATAGTTCGTTGGTGATGTGGACACCAAGGAACTTGAAGCTCTCAACCTGTTCCACTACAGCCCCGTCGATGAGAATGGGGGCGTGCTCAGTCCACTTTTTTTTCTTTTTTTCCTGTAGTCCACAATCATCTCCTTTGTCTTGGTCACGTTGAGGGAGAGGTTGTCTTTTGTTCCACAGGGATGCTGGCCCATGTAGACTCCAATGCTTCCCACAGTTGTGTCAAATTGGCTAGATGTCCTTTGGGTGGTGGACCATTCTTGATATCCACGGGAAACTGGTGAGCGTGAAAAACCCAGCAGCATTGCAGTTCTTGAAACACTCAAACCGGTGCACATTGCACCTACTACCATACCCCGTTCAAAGGCACTTCAATCTTTTGTCTTGCCCATTCAACCTCTTAATGGCACACATACAAAATCCATGTCTCAATTGTCTCAAGGATTCTTTAACCTGTCTCCTCCCCTTCATCTACATTGATTGAAGTGGATTTAACAGGTGACATCAATAAGGTCACCTGGTCAGTCTGTCATGGAAAGCGCATAATGTTTTGTACACTCAGTGTATACAGTGGGGAGAACAAGTATTTGATACACTGCCGATTTTGCAGGTTTTCCTACTTACAAAGCATGTAGAGGTCTGTAATTTTTATCATAGGTACACTTCAACTGTGAGAGACGGAATCTAAAACAAAAATCCAGAAAATCACATTGTATGATTTTTAAGTAATTAATTTGCATTTTATTGCATGACATAAGTATTTGATCACCTACCAACCATTAAGAATTCCGGCTCTCACAGACCTGTTCGTTTTTCTTTAAGAAGCCCTCCTGTTCTCCACTCATTACCTGTATTAACTGCACCTGTTTGAACTCGTTACCTGTATAAAAGACACCTGTACGCACACTCAATCAAACAGACTCCAACCTCTCCACAATGGCCAAGACCAGAGAGCTGTGTAAGGACATCAGGGATAAAATTGTAGACCTGCACAAGGCTGGGATGAGCTACAGGACAATAGGCAAGCAGCTTGGTGAGACGGCAACAACTGTTGCCGCAATTATTAGAAAATGGAAGAAGTTCAAGATGACGGTCAATCACCCTCGGTCTGGGGCTCCATGCAAGATCTCACCTCGTGGGGCATCAATGATCATGAGGAAGGTGAGGGATCAGCCCAGAACTACACGGCAGGACCTGGTCAATGACCTGAAGAGAGCTGGGACCACAGTCTCAAAGAAAACCATTAGTAACACACTACGCCGTCATGGATTAAAATCCTGCAGCGCACGCAAGGTCCCCCTGCTCAAGCCAGCGCATGTCCAGGCCCGTCTGAAGTTTGCCAATGACCATCTGGATGATCCAGAGGAGGAATGGGAGAAGGTCATGTGGTCCCAACCGTGAAGCATGGAGGTGGAAACATCATTCTTTGGTGATGCTTTTCTGCAAAGGGGACAGGACGACTGCACCGTATTGAGGGGAGGATGGATGGGGCCATGTATCGCGAGATCTTGGCCAACAACCTCCTTCCCTCAGTAAGAGCATTGAAGATGGGTCGTGGCTGGGTCTTCCAGCATGACAACGACCCAAAACACACAGCCAGGGCAACTAAGGAGTGGCTCCGTAAGAAGCATCTCAAGGTCCTGGAGTGGCCTAGCCAGTCTCCAGACCTGAACCCAATAGAACATCTTTGGAGGGAGCTGAAAGTCCGTATTGCCCAGCGACAGCCCCGAAACCTGAAGGATCTGGAGAAGGTCTGTATGGAGGAGTGGGCCAAAATCCCTGCTGCAGTGTGTGCAAACCTGGTCAAGACCTACAGGAAATGTATGATCTCTGTAATTGCAAACAAAGGTTTCTGTACCAAATATTAAGTTCTGCTTTTCTGATGTATCAAATACTTATGTCATGCAATAAAATGCAAATGAATTACTTAAAAATCATACAATGTGATTTTCTGGATTTTTGTTTTAGATTCCGTCTCTCACAGTTGAAGTGTACCTATGATAAAAATTACAGACCTCTACATGCTTTGTAAGTAGGAAAACCTGCAAAATCGGCAGTGTATCAAATACTTGTTCTCCCCACTGTATATAGGCCTAGAGATCATCAAACACCTACCTTACAAGCTAATCACTTCATAATAGCCTACACATAGGCTACAAGCACTTCTATTCACATCTGGAAGTCGTTTCCATGGAGTCACTAAATTTTCATAGGCTGGCAAAGGATGAGTGAAAATGTAAGCACAAAGAAGCATCACATCATCTTTTCAAGTTCTAAGTTAGTAGAGCCCACCCCAGACATAACCAACCTAGCAAGATATCTGTAATGGCAAGAGTGTTCAGAAGGCCCATGGTTTGGACAGCACATATTAGAACCTCATTAACAACAACACCTGTGATATGAGTGAGAGAAATCATTCACCTCCACTGCTCAACACCACAGGGCAATGACAGGCATAAAAAAGAACCCCTCTAAATTGGTATAAGAGCAGTGACAGGAAGTTAATAGAATGGAAGTGAGGGAGAAAGAGAAGGGGAAAAAAGAGAGGGAGGGACATAGTGAGACAGACATAGTGAGAGAAACATAGTGAGAGAGACAGAGGGGTAGAGTGAGAATCTCTAGTGCGAGCCAGAAACCTGTTATGTTGACAGTTGTTGCCTGATAACAGTAACAGACTGACTTACTATTCCAGTCCCATAACTCGTCTTCCGGAGGCTCTGGCTGCTGCCTCTCCCACTGTGACGTATGGGAACATAGTGTCTCCGATCCGGAGCACAGGAAAAATGACATTAGGCTGCTGGAATGGCTTTATCCAATGGCCACTTTGTCGTCATTATTCGTCCCTGTCCTGGCGGAAATCAGGACTGGACTCAGGACATAAGAGAGCACGAACACCCCCCTGATCTAAAAATATCACCATGCCATTAAGAGGGCAATAAATTATGAATAACAGGGGATAACGGAGGGTGGGGGTTATAGGGCCCTATAAAGTCTGTGGATTCACGGAATCCAGACATTAAAACAGAATTCAACAATATTTAAAGATATACTGAACTTAGTAGGAAATCAAATAAATGTATTGCATTTATTAGAAAATGCATTAATTTGCCCAAGATTATCATAAGAAATGAACAAAATGCATCAGTGAGTGATTCGTGTTTTCCTTCGACTTTCTGAAGAGGCAACGGCAATGCCCCCGTCTGTGTGTGCTCGTTTCTCTAGCACTATGTGTAGGCATTGGCGATGATGCTAATGTAATGACAACCGTCTTCTGGTAGTTGGAAAGGCATTCCCAAAAACCTTCCCAATTAAATGTTAACTACAAAGTAGCCTATACCTACCTGGCAGAATGATAAAACGGAAACCTGGGGGGAAAAAACTATGAAAAAAATACCTGTGAAAAAACAGAACCAGGCAAAAAATAAAACAGATTTCATAGGGCCCTAGGTTTATGGGGACAAGGCCTTGAAAAATGACCCTCAAAATACAACAGCATCCGTGTTCCAAATGGCACCCTATTCCCTATTTAATGCACTATATAAGGAAATAGGGGACCGAACTATAACGCCCTGGGAACTGTGTCTGGCAGTGTTCAATGTTCCAGGGTTATGGTATTTGACACCCCAACCAGCCAAGAGCCATTCAATTATTTCCCTTCATGAGGGGAAAAATGTCTTGATGTTGTTATAATAATCCTAAATAGTTTCGTATAAATGATTATCCCACCACTGGAATTCAACAGCTAGGCTACACCAAAGGGACAACAAAACAAAAAATAAGTGGTCTGGGAAAAGCAACTCAATCGGTACACAAAACTAGCTGAAGTCATCCTCTTAACATATGAGCAGCCTTACGCTTTGAACACACCGACTGCGTCATTGCGTTTTGGTACACCAGAAGTACATTCATTTCCAATGGAACGCTGCGTTTGCTTGCAGCATTGCAGAGGCAGTTGCAGTGCGTTCTGTGTGGTGTATACGTTGGATTTTTCGAACGTATGTGTCAAACTGTATGCAGAAATGGTAGCAGAAGGTGAATGTTGAACTTTTGTTGCACACATATCTAGATTATGCTGCATACTATTTTGCGCAATGACACAGTCGGTGTGTTCAAAGCGTTAGTTCCTAACCCACGTGTTTTTCCACTCACAGGGGGCCTGAAATAGACAAACGTTTATTTTTGAACAGCACAGGTTAGTTTCTTGTTTTGTTCCGGAGGGGATATCCTGACCCTGTCCCCCATCTCAACCCCCTCATGACAGCATGCCTGCCTCATGGAGCAAGCTGGGGTGGGATGGATGAAAACCAGGAAATTTCCATTTCCTACTCTGCTCTGCCGAGCAATTGTAATTTGGTTGGGCAAACAATGCTAGACGCAGGCTTAGGACTCGATTCAATCCGTATCCCGGAAGTTCAGTGCTATTGCGCGATTGAAATGTAAAGGTAATTTCCGACTGAGATGACATTTGCACCGTTTCCCATGAATGCAGTCTTTGCGAACGCGGGAACATTTCCTTTCAATTTATATTGCACTGTAGTGCTGAACTTCTGAGATTCAGATTGAATTGAGCCCCTAATCTCCCTCTTCTCCCATCACTCTTCTGTACTCACAAAAACCCATTTCAAACCCATTATGATGCTGTACAGCTGTTTGCGCCTCTTGTTTCTAGATAGCATAACTAATGCAGCATTGACCTTGGATTGGCAATGGAGAGAGGACTGATCTTCCAGTTCAGGGAGCATGTTTCTCCTTTGTTGAAGATGACCAATGAACCATGTCTCCTCTCTCCTAGAGAGAAGGGTTTCTATCCTCACAATGACGCACAACTATGGTGTGAGGTTCATATCTAGCCTATTAGCGGCCTACCAATAAATCTTACAACTATATTATCTTATCAAATACAATTTTATATTCATGAATTTGTAATGAGCGGAAGGAGGAGGGAACAAAGAAATAAGAGGTTCAGACAAAATTGGACAGGGTACTGAAAAAAACATGTTCATGATAGGGATCTAGTGCCCCTAAACTGATTAGGTCACAAGATGACAGATCCAATCCTCCATGTAGACACTAGGCCTATATATCCCTGTATGGTGTGTCATGTGTGAATAAACTGAAAAAGACAAGGCAGACTCCCACAGGCCCAATCCAACATAAATCAGAAAACCTCTACGGCTGTCTGCAGCCTATCACTAAGCCCCATTTAACAGGCTCCTACCATATGATCAGAAGGTGCTCTAACACACTGGCAAATATCCTTAAGAGCTTCAGTTGCCAAGTTGCCTGCTGCTACTGAACAAACTGAATTGAGCCACCCTTCCCTGCACTCCTGACCCTTAAGCAGGATTTTCAAAAGCCATTTCTTTCTGCCTCACTCTGTCTTGGCAAGCCTGCTTCGCCTTGCAGAGCACTGAGGGGTGATGTGCAATTGAAAAAACATTATCAGTAATTCTTTGCGTAGAGTGAAACAGTCAGGGTAAATAACTCACAAAGAGGAAACGTTTCCAGGCGGATTATATCATGTCATAATATTTAGCAGTGCCTGGGCTTGTAATTTTTTCAACAAAACATCCACAAAGTGGTGGAGAAGGAAGATGTGGATGCATGCTTAGCTACAATCTTATTTCATCAGTAGTAGGATAGTTGAAGACTGACCATCCTTCTCATTCATGGGAGGCTTTGGGTCTGCTGGATGAAGCCATCTAGATGAGCTTGAGACTGGCCTGATTTTCAGGCACAGCCAGGTGATGTATTGTGTGGTGGTCCTAATAGCACTGACTTTGCTGATAACTACTTTATTGAGGAAAAATGCACTTAGTATGACTGAGATATGTGGTTGTCCCACCTAGCTATCTTAAAATGAATGCACTAACTAAGTCGCTCTGGATAGGAGTGTCTGCTAATTGACTAAAATGTCAAATGTCCTGAGAAGGCATGTCCCTTTGCCACCCTGATTCAACCTTAGCAGACCTTCTGTCTGCGTCCCAAATGGCAGTATGGCACCCTATTCGTTTTATAATGCACTACTTTTGACCAGGACCCATAGGGCTCTGGTCAAAAGTAGTGCAATATACTGTTTAAAGAATAGGGTGCCATTTGAGACGGACACCAGGAGGCTCCTCAGAGGGAAAGAGTGAGCAGGTGATATCAATATCATATGTCAATTGTATATCCACATTGCGGCAATATGATACCTTAGGTTTTAGGACACCAGGAAGTTGTTTTCAATTTAAAACGCACAGAATGGAGAGTGTGAGCAGGTAAAAGGTTGTTATTCAGTCACAGTCTTTTATAAGACCGGCTGTATTGAATGAAAGGTAAGGTCCAAGCCTATTCCATCTCTCCTGTGTCTGTTTCAACCACCTTTGGAACTGTGAGATGAATCAGGGCAAAGGAGAGGCTTCAGTGCAGTAGTTTGATTAGGTACATCCTGGAAGACTAAAGCTTATTTTGTACACTCTACACAGCTCACGTTACAGCTTTACATAGAGGGATCTTTCATAAAAAATTTACCTCAAGCAAACCCTAATGATCTACACCCGCATAGCCACATGACATCCATCATTGACGCAGACAGCACTATGTTGCGTGTGACAAACAGGAACCTTCGAGTTTTCACTTGCATTGATGCCACTAGAGGACAAAGAAAAAAGGTGGTTCAGATGCAAATGGTGGATTTATCTAGGAAATGTGCAATGTAGCCCAGGTCTAGTCCAACTTACTGTAGGCCATGTTAATTTGATTTCAGAACTAAGACAAAAACATTTAGGCCTATCCTTCAAAGATCTGGAATTGGATCAAAAACAGGATGGGGACTTCCTGTGTTTTCAGGTAACGCCTGGAATCCCAGAATGTTGTCTTGCAGCCAATTAGTCTGTGTCGAAGGAAAGGGTGGAGGATCTGTAGATACCTGCCCTTATCTGCAGTCAAACACAGGGAGGCCGTCAACCACTGGTCTTCTATGAATAGGAATACAACTCTGTCTAAAAACAGAAGGCCATATGGGCAAATAGCTCCTCTATGGATAACATGAACTACTGAGGACAAACTATAGACTGACTACAAGCTGGCAGTAATGGGATTGGTTTACGAGTTCAATTTCATTCCCTCCATTTAGGCCATTGCCTAAACCGATAAGAGTTTGGGTAGGTAAAAACAAGAAAGAAAAGGCATTGCTAGAAGACAGGGATTCTAAAATAAATCTGTGTTTAAACCTAAACTACAGCCTACTTCGTTCTTCCTCAAATGAGGCTTGGATGAATATGCCCTTCAATATCAGTTACTAACGGATAAACCCTTTCCTCTGTCTTCAGTCAACCTTTAATAGGCTTATGCACAATACCCTTTCTCTGGTTAATGCACCACAAATCCTTATTAACTAATCCTAATCCATATGGTGCCATGTTTGAGATTCAGGGAAGAACAGTTGGATGGACTCTTGCTTTTGAGTAACACAAACTAAACGCATAGGCCTAGAATCTGAAATCTAGGCTACTTTAACACCATTTGTTCCCATAATTGGAAATTGTCATTGTTCTTGTTCTGAGTGTTTACTAGCCTAATTGAAGAAATTGTAGACAGCCGCTACAGTGACCCTGAGTGCCCTATGAGAGGCAGCCATGACAACCAGTCTTTCAGCCTGAATATAACTAAAATTGTCAGCTCAGCCCACAAGCAAGAACTAAGGCATAATCGTTCTACCATACCTTGCCATTCTGCCCATTCCACTGTGGCCAAACTCAGTCCAAGGGGTGGACGTTTTGGTTTTTGCCCTAATCATTCAGTTTGGATCATTTGAATCAGCTGTGTAGTGTTATGGCAAAAAACAGAACATGCACCGAGTTTGGGAAACGCTGGGCTAAACATTGGGTTCATTCAACAAAACACTATCAAAACAAATAGCCTAAAAGTCAAATTATTCCCCAGAATCACAGTTCTACAGCCGTCAACCAACTTAATCGAGAATGTTAAATTTTTTTTGATAGCCTAGGTGACAAACTTTACTCAAAATGTAGGTTACTTGGCCTATGGTTACACTGGGATCAGCCGGTCGGCAACTTTATAGTTATTTCAGCGTTGGAACGCAGTGACGTTGGAACACTGGTGCCTGCTGTTCTGGAATCCTGGCCACTGAGGTCATTCACAGAGTTGTCTGCTTACATCACAGCTCCGGCGAGTCACTTGAAGCAGGCAGGGGAGAGAAGGGGAGTGGCAAACATCCTGAAAGTGCTGGGACTCAGAGACAGGGCTACTGCTGTCCATGGGCTACAGTACAATCACACTATTCATTATAGCTAGGCTAGTCACTAGCCAGCTCTAAAACCCAAGTTCTCCAGAGAAAAACAAACAAATCTAAAGCTCACCTACGTACTCAACTGTTGACACATTCAATTAGGGCTGTGATGGTAATTTAAAAACTGTAACTGACAGTTATGGATGAAGACCGCCATGAAAATAAAATAACCGTCAAAACCGTTTAAATAGGCCTACATTAAATGTTTTATTTGTATTTACTTTATTTTCATGTAGATAAACTTGAACTAATAGCGGGAGTGTTTACTAAGGATTATAACTTAGTCTGTCTACATCTCTTTTTTCCAACTGTCGTTCGATGCTCGAGCAGCTAATCCGCTAGATGCGTGGGGGTATAGAAACGCTAGCCTATAGGCTATGGCACCTCAGTAAAAAAAGAAATTGGGCTATGTGGACTTTCTTTTATACAATGCACGTTTTCATTGCTTGCTATTAAATAAATAAATAGTTATTCTTTTAAAAAAGGTTGGATGTGTCTGACTATTCATTAATTATTCAACAGCAGTCGACAAGGTTGTTCTGGCTCTTAGGCCTATAATGCACTAATGTGCCAAATGGCCAATGCAACAATCCTATCCAACCTGGCATGGTATAATTTGATATGGAATCTTTCCTTAATTTATAGACTAATCAACAATGATATATAGGCTATGGACATGTTGCGTGTATTTGTTTATATTTTTATGACTGTACATTTCATCTTCATACTATCGCACAGCTGTCTCTATCCCCTTCATACTTTGCTTTATCGTATAGCCTACTTTCAGAAAGGTAGGCCTAGGTTTTTAATATGTTTTAAGGAAAGGAGAAATATTTGCTCGTCTGACATACTCTGGTGGCTTTAATTGACTGGTCTTTTTACTGGGGCGTGCGTGTGTGAGTTGGCTGATTCTCTCTATAGGCCTATATGTCCATTCAGAACGTTTTCTAAAGTAGCCTGCCTGGACTCTCTCTCTTTAATAAGAATCAAATGCTCCTGATTTAATCTTGTAAAAGGCCTATTTTCAGTAAAGGCCCTTTCTCACCGAGTCCGTTATTTTAGTCCGAATAATTAGGAAGAAAAAATATTTATACGAGAACATGTCTTGTTTATGACGCAGGTTCACACCAACTGCGAAATATCATCCTGCCACAATCCGTCAATTATTTATTTGAAACAGGTTTGATTTTTGCGTCTGTTGACCAATCGAAATTATTACCTGGGACACTGCCACTGACAGGTCTGTGGGTTTGTTGTGTGAATTAATCTCTCTCTGCCAGTTTTTTACGTTTGCAATGCATCAGTGCAGCAATGTATCAATTCAGCCAATGTAATCACATCACACCAGAGCTAGGCTACACTTCACTCTCGCCATTCAAACTTCCACGCCAGTTCATTGCCAATGCTGTAGCCTATATGTTATAGCCATTCAGCAAGCAAGCTGTTCATTGTATGTATGTATCCAGTACCAGTCAAAAGTTTGGACACACCTACTCACTCAAGGGTTTTTCTTTATTTTTACTATTTTCTACATTGTAGAATAATAGTGAAGACTTCGAAACTATGACATAACATATATATGGAATCATCTACTAACCAAAAAAAGTGTTAAACAAATCAAATTATGATTCTTCAAAGCAGCCACCCTTTGCCTTGATGACAGCTTTGCACACTCTTTGCATTCTCTCAACCAGCTTCACCTGGAATGCTTTTCCAACAGTCTTGAAGGAGTTCCCACATATGCTGAGCACTTGTTGGCTGCTTTTTCCTTCACTCTGCGGTCCAACTCATCCCAAACCATCTCAATTGCACTCCTTCACTCTCCTTCTTGGTAAAATAGCCCTTACACAGCCTGAAGGTGTGTTGGGTCATTGTCCTGTTGAAAAACAAGTGATAGTCCCACTAAGCGCAAACCAGATGGGATGGCGTATCGCTGCAGAATGCTGTGCTAGCCATGCTGGTTAAGTGTGCCTTGAATTCTAAATAAATCACTGACAGTGTCACCAGCAAAGCACCCCCCACACCTCCTCCTCCATGCTTCGCGGTGGGAACCACACATGCAGAGATCATCCGTTCACCTACTCTGCGTCTCACAAAGACACGGCGGTTGGAACCAAAAATCTCACATTTGGACTCATCAGACCAAAGGACAGATTTCCACCGCACTAATGTCCATTGCTCATGTTTCTTGGCACAAGCAAGTCTCTTCTTATTATTGGTGTCCTTTAGTAGTGGTTTCTTTGCAACAATTCGACCATGAAGGCCTGATTCATGCAGTCTCCTCTGAACAGCTGATGTTGAGATGTGTCTGTTACTTGAACTCTGTGAAGTATTTATTTGGGCTGCAATCTGAGGTGCAGTTAACTCTAATGAATGTATCCTCTGCAGCAGAGGTAACTCTGGGTCTTCCTTTCCTGTGGTGGTCCTCATGAGAGCCAGTTTCATCATAGCCCTTGATGGTTTTTGAGACTGCACTTGAATAAATTTTAAAAGTTCTTGAAATTTTCCAGATTGACTGACCTTCATGTCTTAAATTAATAATGGACTGTTGTTTCTCTTTGCTTATTTGAGCTGTTCTTGCCATAATATGGACTTGGTACTTTACCAAATAGGACTATCTTCTGTATACCACCCCTACCTTGTCACAACACAACTGATTGGTTAAAACGTATTAACTTTTAACAAGGCACACCTGTTAATTGAAATGCATTCCGGGTGACTACCTCATGAAGCTGGTTTAGAGAATGCCAAGAGTGTGCAAAGCTGTCATCAAGGCAAAGGGTGGCTACTTTGAAGAATCTAAAATATATTTTGAATTGTTTAACACTTTTTTGATTACTACATGACTCCATATGTGTTATTTCACATATACCGGGCGGCAGGTAGCTTAGTGGGTAAGAGCGTTGTGCCAGTAACCGATAGGTCGCTGGTTCTAATCCCCGAGCCGACTAGGTGAAAAATCTGTCGATGTGCCCTTAAGCAAGGCACTTAACCCTAATTGCTCCTGTAAGTCGCTCTGGATAAGAGCGTCTGCTAAATGACGTAAATGTAAAAAAAAAATGTAAATGTTTTGATGTCTTCACTATTATTCTACAATGTAGACAATAGTAAAAAATAAAGAACAACCCTTGAATGAGTAGGTGTGTCCAAACTTTTGACTGGTACTGTATATAGGCTACTCGTTCAAGAGCTAGAGAGAGGGGGAAGAGATAGGCCAGTGAAGTTGTGTGAATTGTGCAAGAAGGGAACAGTGAAGAAGACAGAGAGATGTGTCAGTTAGAAGATCATTAATATATTAACGCATCATTCGTATAGCCTTTTTAATAGGCTACATATTATAGGCCCGCTAAAGTGAATCTAGGCGACCACCTGTGCTATAGGCAAACCTAAAAGTCCAAAAAATAAATATCAGATTGATGGGTCCTTTTAGGTGGGTGGGTGTGCGTGCATTAGTTCACTAATTCTCTATGTCCATTTAGAAGTTTCCTAAAATAGGCCTAGCCTGTCTGGACTCTTTAATCAGACAGAATAAAAAAAACAGTGTCTTGTTGCAAGGTCAGCATATGTGCGAGGAATGACGACAGGTGCCAGTTTCCTCTCTTATTAAAAATGGGGTGCAATTAAATGAAACGTAGCCAAGCTCCTTTCATGATTCATCCTATAGGATGCATAGCTTATATCCTCATATTTTCAGTCTAATGGTAATAGTGAAGTTGCAGAGAAAAGCCACGAGTTTCTTTTGAGTCTGATATGGCCAATCCTCCCCCCACCCCAACGGTTATGTCGGTGGCCGTGTACATTGGCCTGGCCAATTACCGTCACCTCAAATTCCAAGACAATCACAGCCCGACTTTCAATTTGAAATAGAGGATGTCACTTTTTTAAGCAGGTTAGTGGTTTTTGTCATGAATCTTGTTCTGGAGGTAGCTCTGTAGTGGTCACTAGCTAGCACAGCCACAAAGTCATACAATCAGATTTTAAACCTAACCTTAACCACACTGCTAACCCTAACTCCTTAAATTAAGACAGTCAAATGTTTGTTTTCATGAATTTTTACAAAATAGGCAATTTTGACTTTGCAGCAGGCGTAAGTGGAAAATCGCTCAGTTCTGCCTCCAGAACAAGACTCATGACAATAAACATCAACCTGCCTTTTTTAAAGCCACAACGATTAAAACGATTATAGCCTAAGACTAAAATCTGTAATTTCTCAGACAACAACCCAATGTTGTTTGAGTCATTGAGGTATCTGCTGTTATCACTGACTCATCCTATCCACTGAACAGTGATACCCTCAAAGTATTTCATCACATTTCACATCATTCTCATAATCAGACGACACATCATCTAGGCCTATTCATGGGTTACTAAACATGTTGTTAACTGACCCCTTAACATCAACTTTCTTTCCCAGGATATTAACGAATACAACTAAAAATAGGCCTGGTAGAACATTCCCAGGATTCCCTCGAGAACAACTACAGCCTTAAAAAACAGAACTGTGCCGAGGTCAAAATGTTCAATTTTCATAAAGAAAACAGCTCTCTTCTGGTCACTCTTCAAGTAGGCAGCCATCTTGCATATTAACATGACACTGTGAACAACATCATTATGCTTCTGTTCTCCATTGTATCACTCCTGTCCTTTAAAGGTTCAGGGTCGTTCGATGTCATTTCAGCAAGCCATGACACCCACCATCTCAGATTGTTCTGAAATCCTTTCTGTAGTTAGAAACAGATAAGATTATCATTCCTGCAACATTATTTTGTTTAAATATAATTTGATCTCTGAGAAATTAAGCTAATTGATTGCACTCAAATTGGCCATTTTAATTTATAGGATTCATATAAATATTCAATAAATATAGTACCTAACATCCGATTTGGACCAAACTTGTTTCTAACAATAAGTAAGACATGAGGAATCCAAAGAAAATGCCAAAAGCCTCCCACGGACCTCCCACACCCCACACCAATCCCACCCCAACAACGAGCATGCAGTTCTTTATGTCTGACAAATAGTATGGAGCTGCGGCTCAGAGTACTGTTCCTTCATTCTATGTGATGTATTCTCAGTGAATTTGGTGATTTTCTTTGTCCCCTGTTCATGGAAATTAGTCATTAAAGTTGTTAGGTTTATGTCCCATCCTCCATTCTGATATTACCAGGTTCTGAACACTAGATGGCGCTGTTCATGCTATTAGGTGATATATTTTTCTACATATTGGTTTCCTACCCTGTAAGCAGTTTATGGACAAGGTATGACAGCAACCCATGCTTTGATTTTGTTCACCTGACCACTTAACTTTTTTGCATTTGTGGCACAAATCCAATGCAAGTTAATGGTACTTTTATTAGCATTTTCGCACTTCATATCCAAATCATCATTGTTTTATACTTTAGGGTGATTTGGACATGAAGTGTGAAAATGTTAATATAGGTACCATTGACTTACACTGGATTTGTGTCACAAACGCTAGAAAGTTAGCATTCGAAACAGTGGACAACAAAACCAAAGCATGGATTTCTATCATACCTTGTCCATAGACTGATTACAGGGTAAGGAAAGCAAAATGTCATTTTGTAATTTGGGTGAACTATCCCTTTATTTTTTACCTGGAACAGCACGATCTAGTGGTCAGAACCGGGTAATATCAGGATGTAGGATGGGACATAAACCTAACTTTAATGACTAATTTCTCTGAACAGGAGGAAAAAAACATCACCAAATTCACTGGATGAAGAAACAATACTCCGAGCTGCAGCTCCATACTACTTGTCAGACATAGAGAACTCGTTGTTGGGGTGGGATTGGCGTGGGGTGGGGGCGGATCCATAGGTGGATTTTGACAATTTCTTTGGTTCCTCATGTCTAACTCATTGTTAGAACAAAAGTTTGGTCCAAATCAGATGTTAGGTACTATATTTATTGAATATTATATGAATCCTATCAATTAAAATGCCCACTTTGCAATCGACTATCTTAATTTCTCAGAGATAAAATTATATATTTCAATAAAATAAATGTTGCAGGAATGATAATCTTATCTGTTCCTAACAACAGAAACAATTTCAGAGCAATCTGAGATGGTGGGTGTCGAAATCCTCTTTCTTGTGCTTTTTGAGGTGGAACGACCCTTCAATAATAATCTTTGAAAGAGGAGCAGCTAAAAAGCCTAGAAATCAATCCAATCTATACAGGTCATTACAGTTCCATTACCCAAAGCAGCTCTAGGGAGCTTATAGCATGACCAAGGAAATGCAAAGCCAATGCAGGCTTAGACTAATTGTGAAAAATAATTTATGGTTGCAAACGTCAAGAGAAAACGATACAGAATGGAATCCAAGCTTATCAAAATGCTATAAAAATACTATAAAAACATAGTAGCGGAAAGCAAAGGATGCTGTGTCTAATCACAATATTATTGAGCATCCCTTTCTATTCATTGAAGTGAGAGTGAGCTACCATGACAACAGACCCTGCCTATTGGCCCTGTGTGGCTCAGTTGGTAGATCATAGCATTTGCAACGCCAGGGTTGTGGGTTCAATTCCCACGGGGGACCAATGAAAATGTATCCACTCACTACTGTAAGTCACTCTGGATAACAGCATCTGCTAAATGATTAAAATGTCAACGTAAACATGACTACAGGATGCAGGCTACAGAGACACATTAGTTCAAATTTTGCTAGCAATTCTTAGATCAAACCCTGCCTGATGTAAAGCCATGCAATCAATAAATAGCATTGCAATTAATCAGGCCAGTAAATTAACACTGGCTGAGAGCAATTACATTATGCACTCATCTTCCTCTGATAACAAGTCACAACCATATTGCATAGTGGTGGTAATGCTCCAATCCTATTAGCTACATTTTCACTAGTGAGGAATGTCATTTTCAGAGGGTCAAAACTCCCATCCATCACCTTGTCAATTCCTACTGCTCCTCATCCAGACCCAACAATAGGATCTGACTTATTCATGTAGATACATAGTAAGGTGCCTGAAAATCCCCCACTACTGGTGGTAGCGGAGTGAATTGCTCCCTGATAATATAGAGGTGTTACTGTTTAATTAACAGCTCTTTCTGTAACTTCTGTGTGTAGTCTATGATGGGGCTTGGGAAATAAGCATGCAAAGTATTGGATATTAGGCTACTGCTCAGACCTATGATTTCATATGAATTGAAAGCATGTCAAGAAGAAGAAATGACCTTCGTGTATCTTTGGTTGTTGTCATATTTCATTTTTTGGACATATGATGCACATGGAATTCTGAATATGAGCCTTTCATGTGTTCTAGCCACTTGACAAAAATATGTCATTCAATCTCTCCATTATGGCTCACCTTAAACAAATATGAAATAAAGTAGGAAGTTAGATATATTTCTGTTGGGTGGCAAATATGTACCGGTGCAATGGCAAATACTCTAATTATACTTACTGTGATTTTGGCATGATCGAGCAAAGGTAGCAAATGTACATAATCGCACAAAAGGCTCAACCAATGATGTCACATTATATATGGGGTAAATTATGTCTATGGTTACTGGGAAGTAGATGCTTGTTCCCTCAAGCCATGTGCCATTTTTTCCAACCACGACACTGGTGCTCTTATTGCAACGTTGGAATTGGATATTGAGATGTCAAAATGCACCTCAGTGCACAATGCAATTAGAAAAGCAGCTTTGAAAATTGGCTGTCCATCTTACCATATACGCGCACCCATCCTTGTTGCTGACATAAAGAATCCCCTAGGATTCGGTCCACCAATGGATCCAAGGAAAGAAGTCCCCCACGAAGAGAATCCACGTCGCCTGTGACTGAGTCGGTCTGCATAGTAGAATCACCTTTCCAATAACTTCCAAGTAGAAACTGTGTCCAAAACGGAAAGTCCACGCGTAACGTTAATCCTCAAAGGGAAGCAATGACGTTAGCTACTTAATTTAACTGCTGGTGAGTTAGCTTTATGTCAAAACATTAAAGTTTAACCGGGCTAAGTTCGCTCACGTTTACTAGCTCACGCTAGCTATTTCATTGTTTGGTACCCCTAGCGTTCTAGCTAGTTAGACGAAAGCCCCCCTATCATGTTTTCTTTCAGACTACTGCGGGCTAGCAATCAAGGTTGTAGTGGTCTACTGGTAAAAATACAGTTTTTAGCTATGGATAGCTACACTGTTGACATTGTCGCCAACGGTCTTGTTCCCATATCCTCCTTACTCAGCAATCAGAGGGTAGAGTGCTGCTCCAATAGGACCACGCGCAGAAAAAGTCCCGAACGTCTAGTACGATCCCCTTGTTATTCCAAGCAAATGTGTAGGTAGCCAAATAATACGTTTGTGCGGCCGTGACGTCAATGATTCGCCCATTCTTGAATACTCGAACAGGTACTCACGAGGTAAGGTTTCTCTTCCCTCTTCCACGGGGGTCACATTTACTATCCAAACTTCCACTTCTATCGCATGCCAGCGCAAGAATTTTGGGATCCAGGAGAGAGCAGAGGATCACAGAGCGAATCGTTTACGCATGGGTTCAAAGCAAAGGGGTGTGCCCTGCTATGTCAGATTCCACATGAACAAGAGTAAGAACAATTATTTAGAAGCATCGATGATGTGCATATATTATGTACATTTTTTTTATTTGTTATTAGAAATCTTTGAAGTATAGACTCCAGCAATGGCACACACTTGAATAGTATTAACATTGCAGATATAGGTCTGATGTAGGCTGCAATTGAATATATTTTTTGACTAATAAAAACATAATGGTGCAGCAACTAATTTTCAATTTGATACATTGAATTGATACCTAGCTAATTGTCTTATTTGATTACCATTTAAAATGTGCAAAGTTTTCTTCAAGTGCGTGAATTAAACTACCATACCTCAATGATGTTATTGCTAGTTTTATAATTGATATCATCAATAGATTACATATATACTACCTTTCAGCATGTCTTAAAATACTTGTTTATATCAATGATGTATATAAACCATTGGTTTATGTATTTTCACTCAGACTTCTCTTAACACCAAACTGTGTACTATGTCTCCCCACTGTGGTAAGTATAGTTTTCTCAGTCTGTTGAGAATTCCACCTCAAAATCGTAACCCTGTCATCAACCCAGTCATCTGCTAACTTGCAAAGACAATGCACACATGATAAATGATGGTGGTTCTGATATTTTATTATTAAAAATATTTCGATAGTACATGCAATGGTTGACAAATTCCACTTTGGTTAGTTTAACCGTTTTAGACCTTCTCTGGAGCCTTTGTGAGCATATTTAATTGTGACACATTGTCTATCTTCAGTTTTTGCTTGCTTTAGCTGTGGCTTCAGCTGCAAATATAAATAAAAAGGCATCACTCTCAAGTCATAGATATTCAGTCAGTATACATACACACAATGTCAAAGTGGGTAGCATAGGTTTAGGATATTATACATCCAGGATGAATAGTGTGCTGTGTAGATAAGGAAAAGAAACAAAAGAGGTAGACTTGAATTACGATCCTGCACAAAATCATTTGATAGTCATACTCACGTTGAGTCGTGAGCTTGGACAGAATGGGATTAATAATGTCCTCAAGATGCCTCCTCTGCTCAATGAAGTCTTGGATAGATGGGTTCTTGGCATTCTGGATCCAATCCGACTTTACTGAGCAGGTGTTTGTACATATATTCTAAGTAGCGAGAAAAAATAACTTATTTTTTATAGTTGTAAAAAGGACAAGAGAGAGATATCTACTGGGAGTATAATAGTTTATAAAGTTGATGTAAGTGTGTTACCTTATCCTCCTTGTTGAGTTTCCCTTGAACCTTCTCTGGGTCAGCAATGGTGTCTCTCACATGTGTTACGTAGGACTGCAAGTCCTGCTTAGCCTCTGGAGTGAGTGAATAATTATGTTTTTACATGCAGCACATGCTATGAAAGGAAGTTTATCTCATCTCTCTCTCTCTCTCTCTCTCTCTCTCTCGCTCTCTCTCGCTCTCTCTCTCTCTCTCTCTCTCTCTCTCTCTCTCTCTCTCTCTCACACACACACACTGGCCTCATCCAGAAGCCTATACAAGTGCCTGACTCTCATACTTTCAGTCTATCTCACCTGCCCAGGTAAGATATTCTGCACAATCCATTTTAGAATAACGGGAGGCAACTTCCATGGCCCTCTCCCTGCGGAAGTTCTTCGCCTGCATATCGGCACCAAGTTCCACCAAAGTTTTCACTGTCTCAAGCTGGCCCCAGAGGGCTGCACAATGCAGTGGGGAATAACCTGTATTTGAAAATCAAAATGACTCTTGATATTGTGTATTACTACTAGAGATGTGATCATTTAAAGTGTAACGTGTGTGTGTGTGCGTGCAGTAGTCTAGTTCGAATTATATGGTTGGAACTTGGAACACCTACCTCTTGCAGTACACTCGTTAACTTGAGCTCCATGCTTCAAAAGTTCCCGTACGGTGGTGCTTCTTCCAAGCATACATGCAGTGAAAAGTGCATTTCTACCCATCTCATCCTTTTCCCAGAACAAATCCTCTAGTGGCTCTTCGTTGCCAGAGTTGCACTCGTTTTCCAAATGTTTTTGTAGACCTTCGATATCTCCAGTCAAAGCATAGTGAAATACAGAATTTTCTTCAATTGACTGCATTGTTCTGGTATAGCGTATTATACAACGGTTCATTGGCAAAGTAGTTTTGCTAGATACATAAATTACACGTATTGTTTCCATGGATACAAGGGTCACTCATTTTTCCTTCCCTGCTAACACAAATCCTTAAAAGAAAAGGAAAGGAAGACTACCTGTTTTGTCATTTGATTGGTGTGGAAAGTGTAACGTTATATGCACAAAAGAAAACCTGTAGAAAGTGTATATTCCCCACAAACATTTACTTATTCTTATGTTTTCCTGTGCAATGCGCACATCGGAACTATGTGCCAGTAGAACCAGCCAATAATCGTTCCGAGGGGGACCTTGCTGTGAAATACACAACAATGCAAATTTCCTGTTGATTGGAATTGTATGGAATGTCTAAAGAAATCGTAGCTTGCGATTCTGCAAGGTAGCTTTTGAAATATTGGCGATCTGTCACTTTGCTAGACGTTCGAATGGAAATATAAGGTAAATATTTGTTTTCGACCTGCATCGTTTCTTGATCCAGTAACGATAGCATTTCTCCATGGAAAAGATTTGTGGTTAGCTAACCTAGCCAGCCCGCGTTAGCTCTAGCGGGAAGCGGCTAGCTAACGTTAGCTGCTTTCCTGAAAGTTGGCTAGAGTAGGTAGCTTGCTAAATGCTAACATTTGATGTCTGCGAGATATCTTTTTCGTTTTTAGAATGAAATGCAGTCTGCTAGCTACATAACCCTCTAAATATAATAACTAGCTAGCTAGTAAGCGTCAGTTTTTCCAAGCTTAGTTTGTGGCTTTGTCTAACAGTAGCTTGTTTAGCTAGCTAGTTTGTTGGCTACAGTAGCTAGATTTCAATCTCATCTGTATCAACAGTACCTAGCTATTAGCCTATCGGCCTACTAGTTGGTCAGCTATCTACCAAGGCGTTAAGAATTGGGTACACATTTTTCTAGCTAGTTGTCTTAACTAGTCATTACTTGCATATCACGGTAACCTCAATATGGAAAACGCATTGCTTTCCCCCCTGTATGTTACACTAGTAGTGGCTTGTGTGCTCTAACATCCCTCCCTATAATAAATAGGAACTTATCTCTACCTTGTTGTTCCACTCACAAAGGTTGGCAAAAAGTTGTGGGACCAAAGGTTGTTTTTCTTGTGCATGGACGGAAAGCCAATGCGCAGGTATGTGATGACCAGAGTTATTTTTTGTGTGGCTTGAATGTTTTTTTGTAATTTTTTTGTTAAAAATACATTTTCATCCTTTGACATCCAATGACAATTGTGTCCTGGTTTAGTTAATAATTCTTCATGACAAATTACAGAAATGTCAGTGTTTTTTAAAATGATTTATTATGTAGGCTAGGTTTGTTGTAAATTGTAAAATCAACATGTATAAGTAATGTAATATGATCGAAATGAATGGGGGTTGAGTTCTGTATGCTTCTATTATATAAGTGGAGTAGTTGTCCTCACCTATGACTTGGAAATGACCTCAAAGTTCTCGTTTGAATATTTGCTACTACCACCAAGATCCCCGCGATATGCAACTTTTCAGGGAAGTCAGGAACCAATATACACAATCAGTTAGGAAAGCAAAGGCTAGCTTTTTCAAACAGAAATTTGCATCCTGTAGCAAATTCCAAAAAGTTTTGGGACACTGTAAAGTCCATGGAAAATAAGAGCACCTCCTCCCAACTGCCCACTACACTGAGGCTAGGAAACACTATCACCACTGATAAATCTACAATAATCGAGAATCGACAATAAAGGGTCATCGCCCTCTTCAAAGGGGGTGACACTCTAGATCCAAACTGTTACAGACCTATATCCATCCTGCCCTGCCTTTCGAAAGTTTTTGAAAGCCAAGTTAACAAACAGATCACCGACCATTTCAAATCCCACCGTACCTTCTCCGCTATGCAATCCGGTTTCCGAGCTGGTCATGGGTGCACCTCAGCCACGCTCAAGGTCCTAAACGATATTATAACCGCAAACGATAAAAGACAGTACTGCGCAGCCGTCTTCATCGACCTGGCCAAGGCTTTCGACTCTGTCAACCACCGCATTCTTATTGGCAGACTAAATAGCCTTGGTTTCTCTAATGACTGCCTCGCCTGGTTCACCAACTACTTCTCAGATAGAGTTCAATGTGTCAAATCGGAGGGCCTGTTGTCTGGACCTCTGGCCGTCTCTATGGGGGTGCCACAGGGTTCAATTCTCGGGCCGACTCTATTCTCTGTGTATATCAATGATGTCGCTCTTGCTGCTGGTGACGCTCGGATCCACCTCTATGCGGACGACACCATTTTGTATACATCTGGCCCTTCATTGGACACTGTGTTAACAAACCTCCAAACGAGCTTCAATGCCATACAACACTCCTTCCGTAGCCTCCAACTGCTCTTAAACACTAGTAAAACTAAATGCATGCTCTTCAACCGAACGCTGCTGGCACCCGCCCACCCGACTTGAATCACTACTCTCGGCGGGTCTGACCTAGAGTATGTGGACAACTACAAATACCTAGGTGTCTGGTTAGACTGTAAACTCTCCTTCCAGACTCACATTAAGAATCTCCAATCCAAAGTTAAATCTAGAATCGGTTTCCTATTTCGCAACAAAGCCTCCTTCACTCATGCTGCCAAACATGCCCTCGTAAAACTGACTATCCTACCGATCCTTGACTTCGGCGATGTCATTTACAAAATAGCCTCCAAAACTCTACTTGGATGTAGTCTATCACAGTGCCATCCGTTTTGTCACCAAAGCCAAAACGGCTATAATACCCACCAAACCCACTGGCTCCAGGCCATCTATAAATCACTGCTAGCCAAATCCCCATCTTATCTTAGCTCACTGGTCACCATAGCAACACCCACCCGTAGTATGTGCTCCAGCAGGTATATCTCACTGGTCATCCCCAAAGCCAACACCTCCTTTGGCCGCCATTCCTTCCAGTTCTCTGCTGCCAATGACTGGAACGAACTGCAAAAATCTCTGAAGCTGGAGACTCTTATCTCCCTCACTAACTTTAAGCGTCAGTTGTCAGAGCAGCTTACCGATCACTGCACCTGTACACAGCCATTCTGAAATTAGCCCACCCACCCAACTACCTCATCCCCATATTGTTATTTATTTTGCTAATTTGCACCCCAGTATCTCTATTTGCACATCATCTTTTGCACATCTATCATTCCAGTGTTAATACGAAATTGTAACTATTTTGCATTATGGCCTATTTATTGCCTTACCTCCATAACTTACTACATTTGCACACACTGTATATATATTTTATGTTGTATTTTTGACTTTGTTTTGTTTACCCCATATGTAACTCTGTGTTGTTTTTATCGCACTTCTTTGCTTTATCTTGGCCAGGTCGCAGTTGTAAATGAGAACTTGTTCTCAACTGGCTTACCTGGTTAAATAAAGGTTAAATAAAAAATAAAAAAAGGTGTCTTGGGGTTGGTTAGCCAAGTCTTTCTCAACTCCACGATGTACATCACATCAATGGAGTTGAGCGGAAACGACTGTGGCCGGACTGAACCTCCGACTACATCAAGTTGCTGTCAGTCGATACTTATATATATTTTTATTCTTAAACCCTTGTGGTGTACCTATGTTTGTTCTCTGTAGCTGCGTGCCTTTCATTGTTTGCTGAAATCCATACTTTTTAATAAAACTTTCTTCAATTACAACCACCGGCTGTTTCCTCCTATCAACTGACAGCAACTCGATGTAGTCGGAGGTACACTCCGCCCACAGTCGTCGCAACCCAACTCCACAGAGATGAGAAACCCAGCTAGGGGTTGGTGAAACTGGGAGTGCTAGGCCTGTAGCCAGTATCACTTGCATTAATATCCAAACAGCTGTGGCCCCATGTTTCAAGGCCAATTTGAGTCTTTGTGGTTTGACAAGTTCATCCACGTAGAATCAACTTTCTTTTTAAAGAAGGATCTTATTTGGACCGGTAAGTATTGATGTACCTTGGACCTCCTGTAAAACTAGATTTGAAAGACAGTCCTCTTTTGTTCTGTGTAGTAGCCAATGCTCCCTTTACATTGTGTAGGAGGTCAGACAGTCTCCTGTTGCCACTGCAAATTGAGCTATAATTGGAAGAGCTGATTACTGTTTGGCAACAAGAATTGCTGAGGCAATTGCTCGGGGGGTAACAGATGCAAGCTGAAGAGGCCTTGAATTGCACCGTAGACGATCGAAGTCATAGCCTAGTTAAAAGGGCATGTTTTTGTCTTGGTACTTGGTTCTTTCACATATAGACCTCAACTGTCCATAGTTCAGACATAGCTGATGTCTGTTTAGCTTAAGGAATTAGGCTATTATGTCAACTTTGATTCTGGCTCCCACCAATACCAACATTGACAGTACCAACAATACCAATTATTAACTTGAATTAGGTTTTGTGGTGGCAGTTTTTTGTGATAAATCAATGTTGAATTGTGGATGTTTATCCCTGATCTGTCTGGCTTTATGTGTCTGTTCTGCAGGGGTACGAGCGCACGCCCAGACAATACCGGAATGGACATCACCGCACGCTGCACACTGGGTGACCCCAACAAGCTCCCAGAGGGTGTGCCCCAGCCGGCACGCATGCCCTATGTGTCGGACAAGCACCCTCGCCAGACGTTAGAGGTCATCAATCTGCTACGCAAGCACAGGGAACTGTGTGATGTCGTGTTGGTGGTTGGCGCCAAAAAGATATATGCCCACCGGGTGATCCTGTCGGCCTGCAGCCCTTACTTCAGGGCCATGTTCACAGGCGAGCTGGCCGAGAGCCGGCAGACTGAGGTTGTGATCCGGGACATTGACGAGCGGGCCATGGAGCTTCTCATTGACTTTGCCTACACCTCGCAGGTTACTGTAGAGGAGGGCAACGTGCAGACGCTGCTGCCCGCCGCTTGTCTGTTACAGCTGGCCGAGATTCAGGAGGCTTGCTGCGAATTTCTCAAGCGTCAGTTGGACCCCTCCAATTGCCTGGGTATCCGTGCATTTGCTGACACCCACTCCTGCCGCGAGCTTCTGCGGATAGCTGACAAGTTTACACAGCACAACTTTCAAGAGGTAAGGTGGTCTCTCTTTTGCATACATATGATTCTCTGTGCACTCACTCTCTGAGGCACAATCTTTAATCTGTTTATTTGATCATTTAGAAAATGTCGCTTATCTTACCTCTCTGCTTATAAGAGGAACATTTTTGTTTTAGGATTAGTTTAGCTATTCAATTGAAAATCCACACTGGTTACCCTAATTTTAGCCCCACAGCCTGACAATAAAGTTAACCTAATCCCTTTTCTACATTGTATCTTCTGTTTTCTTTACACACAGTTGAGTATTTCCATTAAGTTAAATCCCCATGTTATTATTATCCTCAGGAAATAACTGCCATGGAACTTTCAGAATTTTCAAATGTGAATTAGATGCTAGATGCTGCTGCCAGTTTAACTTTACTGCCTTACCATGCATAATTCTATTGAGCACAGACCCTGTCTTTTTTTTGGCTTTTAACAGGTTTCAACTGATGAAAGGATGACTGAAGTCGTTTTGCTTACTTTGCCCTCAGGTGATGGAGAGTGAGGAGTTCATGCTGCTTCCAGCCAACCAGCTGATAGACATAATCTCCAGCGACGAATTGAATGTGCGAAGTGAAGAGCAGGTTTTCAACGCAGTCATGGCCTGGGTCAAGTACAGCATTCAGGAGCGCCGGCCACAGCTGCCACAGGTGATACCTGCAGTGTAAACACTTGATCAGTTCATAGTATGAGATAGAATGTTGTTTTCCATTACTCAATAAACTTTATACACATCTTTTAGTTTTAATTCAGAAAGGAAATGTAAGACATAAGACTAGCGACAGTGGAAAACCGAAAATGCTTGTGTGTTTGATCCTTGATTCAGGATATGTTTTCTGGTTGTAGGTTCTCCAGCACGTTCGTCTTCCTCTTCTGAGCCCTAAATTCCTGGTGGGAACGGTGGGATCAGACCCTCTCATCAAAAGTGATGAGGAGTGCAGAGACCTGGTTGATGAGGCAAAGAACTACCTCCTCTTGCCCCAAGAGCGACCTCTAATGCAAGGGCCAAGAACACGGCCCCGGAAGCCCATCCGGTGTGGAGAAGTGCTGTTTGCAGGTTAGTGTCTTAGAACTGTTTAACCTTACAGCATTCTTTCAGTACGTGTGTCTGATCACATCTGCTTTCAAAAGGTTTTCAAAATAACAGTCATGCCTAGTTTGGCCAACATAATGTCCATTGAATATACAAAATATTCCATAGGGTAGGGTTAGAAGAGACAAAGTCCTACAAAGTGTTGTATTTCCTCTTTCATATTCGAAGTTGGAGGGTGGTGCAGTGGGGATGCCATTTCCAGTGTGGAGCGATACGACCCACAGACCAACGAGTGGCGCATGGTGGCTTCCATGAGTAAGAGGCGCTGTGGAGTGGGGGTCAGTGTCCTTGATGATCTTCTCTATGCTGTCGGCGGCCATGACGGGTCTTCATATCTCAACAGTGTGGAGAGGTTAGCATTTCCTTCCCTGTTTCTAAAACAATGTCCATATGTCACCACCTCGTTAATGTTTATTTATAGGGCCTCGTCCCAAATGGCACTCAGTCTCCTACTGTATATAGTGCACTACTTTTGACTAGGGTCCATAGGGTTCTGGTCAAAGTAGTGCACTATATAGGAAATATTGGAACACACGCCAGATCTTATCAAGAGGCTTATCTTCCTTTCATTGTTTAACCTCCTTATCTTACTGTACTGAACTCACTCTCCACAACAGGTATGACCCCAAGACCAATCAGTGGAGTAGTGATGTGGCTCCCACCAGCACGTGCAGGACCAGTGTGGGTGTGGCTGTCCTGGGAGGGTATCTGTACGCAGTAGGGGGCCAAGATGGAGTATCATGTCTCAACATTGTTGAAAGGTTACTATACAGTGTGTTCTATCATGCTGAGGCAAAGACAAATCATCTTGCATCCTAAAATATCACAGAAAGTGATGAGTAATGTGACTGTATGCATTATCTGTTACAGATATGACCCCAAGGAGAACAAATGGACGCGCGTGGCCTCGATGAGCACCAGGCGCCTGGGTGTAGCCGTGGCTGTACTGGGGGGCTTCCTCTATGCAGTGGGAGGCTCTGATGGCACGTCCCCTCTCAATACAGGTACAGATGAATTACTTAGAAAACAGTACAGTAGCTTTCATTGGTCAGCATGTCACTAAAAGGGTGTATACTACTTTATTTATTTATACTTATAAGTCACATGAGAAGCTTCAGAGATCCTAGGAAAAGAGATCCTAGAATCACATAAATGTCCACAAAGTTCCCTACAGAGATCTGGATCGTATTAGTTAGGAGGGACTACCTGAACATGTCCAATAAGAAACACTTGTTATTGTTTTCTTGCTACGTTTTGCTACAGTGTACCCTAATGAATATGACCCTGCTCTAACCCCCCCCCATCTTACCCATGCGTGTTTGCGTTGCTCTTTTGTGAGCACAGTGGAGAGGTACAATCCTCAAGAGAACCGATGGCACACTGTCTCTCCCATGGGCACCAGGAGGAAACACCTAGGCTGTGCAGTGTACCAAGACATGATCTACTCTGTAGGTGGTCGTGACGACACCACCGAGCTGAGCAGCGCTGAGCGCTACAACCCCAGGACCAACCAGTGGTCACCTGTTGTAGCCATGACTTCAAGGCGTAGTGGGGTCAGTCTGGATCTCTTACATTTGACTTTTGTTTGGTTTGGGTGCTTTATTTTAGGATAAGCATGCAAAGTGTTGGGATGAACTAGATGAAATTTGGAAGAATAGGAAATTAATCAAATGTTGCCTTTCACCTGTTGATGTTTGGAGCATTGGTTGTCTTGCAGGTTGGACTAGCGGTGGTAAATGGCCAGTTAATGGCCGTGGGCGGCTTTGACGGGACAACATATCTTAAAACAATAGAAGTCTATGATCCTGACGCTAACACATGGAGGTAGGTGACTGCATGTAGCAGGTTACTTAAGACGGATTACCCTAAGAGTGCTTGTGTTGAACCTGAGAGAACCTTTTATTCATTTTCTTCTCGTCCTCCAGACTCTACGGTGGAATGAACTACAGGCGACTTGGAGGAGGGGTTGGTGTTATCAAAATGACTCACTGTGAATCCCACATATGGTAACACCTCCAGTTTAAAGGCCTCACCGTCACTTGTGCCTCTGAAAGAAACAATGTTTATCATGCAAGGAAGGAAGACTGAGACTATACTAAATGTAACTCATCCACAGCCGTGTAATTGGCAAGCTAAGGAAATGTCTTGAGTGACTCTACAAGATGTCAAGTCTGGAAGGCTTCTCATCTAGTAGCCTATGGTTCATCGCTCTATTCTGTACTTCCTGTATTATGACTTGACACGCCAAGCCAGCCAAGGCCAAGAGGAACCAACTGAATAGGCCTGCATCAATCACATGAGGAACTATTATTTATGACATCACGGAGGCAAACACTTCATTTCCCCTTTTTCTGTTATTGAAATGGGATTCTGCAGCTGCACTTTAGGAGACAGTTCAGACTTGCTGTGTGACCTGTTATACTATACCAACGTTGAGTTTCCATTTAAATATTAAATGGGGCATGATGAAGAATCTTCAAAGAGAACTGTTGTTTAACTGAAAATGTAGGATGTGGTCGCATCGCTTCTCCTGATCCTCATCGTGAATAGTTGATGAACTTGTTAGGCAGTTGTTTGAATCTCCTCTAAATTGAATGCACTGTGATTATGATTATTGTCTAATATTTTTCTATTTTTAGCTGTTTTTATTAGAGGTGGACACTGAGCATAACCTGGAGTTCTACATTCACATCTGGGCGTCAATTGTAAAATTAAAATATTAAATTGTTGGTCGACTAAGTTGTTAGCACTGTGCTGCTTACACAATATTACACTGATTATACCAAGTATTAGGAACACCTTCCTAATATTGAGTTGCATCTCCCCCCCCATACCCTGTTCAAGGGCACTTGAATGGCACACACAAAATCCATGTCTCAATTGTCTCAAGTCTTAAAAATCCCGTCTCCTCCCTTCATCTACACTGATTGAAGTGGACTTAACAAGTGACATCAATAAGGGGTTTCACCTAGCTTTCACCTGGATTCACCTGGTCAGTCTGTAATGGAATGAGCAGGTGTTCTTAATGTTTTATATACTCAGTGTATATAACTGATTCATACAAGATTGTTGTTGCCAATTTAAGGTTGTGTGACAGTGGATATTATTTTAGGAGCAACTCTTTGACACATCACTTGTGCTTTTAACATTATATGACACATTTCTGAGACAGTCTTGCACTTTAATCTATTATAGATTATTCTTGAGGAATGAGTTGCATTGCGGTTGATCTAAGACACAGTAAGGCATAATAAACCGGTTGATGTATTATGCATTTTAACCTCTTCATTGGTGAGCATTCAAAACATGGATGGACATTCAGTAATATGCTTCATTGAAAAAGGACTATCTTAACCTTATCAGAAATTCACTACTTTCATTTATCTACCTGCTCGGCCCTCATATTTAGCCTCACATTGAAGTGTTTTACCATTGTCTTTTCAGGACAACCATGGCTACAAGCAGAACACAAAACAATTTGACATGAGCAGTTGCATTTATGAGTTTTATTCACAAATGTCAATCAAAACACAAGGTCCGCCAAGCAAAAACCGTACAGAAAATGAATTCATAAGATTGCTGATAGTATAGAAGTTGTTTTCTCAGTTGGAAATAAATATCCAACTATTCAGTGACAACTGTGTGAGCTTATTATAGACACTATGTCCTGGGATGTCCAATAATCTATGTAGAAGAACCTTTACCTTCTAACGACGCTTGTGTGGCTTGTGAGCAAAGAAGTGTTCATGTTTGTGGGTGTCTCAGCTTTTCATAGTGGGGTCATAAATTTGTAGCTCAAACTGTTCAGAATATACAGACATCTTTGTGAGAACTATCTTCCTTGTCTCACAAACACTGCTACAGCTCAGCCGCTGTTAATCGCAGAAGAAATAGACGAATCCAATGCACAAACCCAGAAGTCTGTTTTAAAAGGGGTTATGGCACTAAAACACGCCAGCGTTACCGTGGGACTCAAAGCATTTTAATGTCTATATAAATCCCATGTTACCATTTGTCACTGCCATTGAGCATAAACATATTTGATCATGTGTTCTGCTGAAACTATCCCTATGCGTATGTATATCACCCAAATGTGTCATTCTGTTAGTGCTCACAAGTAATTATTAGCTTATACCGGTCATTCAGTGGTAGATCAAATGCTACCTTCTGAAAATGAATGTGTCCCTCTTTCACGCACAAGTATGGAAGCGTTTTGGGGGCAAATGTATATGAAGAAAGATGAGGGATGCTTTATTTCTGCTAAAGGTCTGAGATTTCTCTTTATGAGCTGTAAGCCTTGATAAAACACAGGGCATTTTACCGTTATTAACTGTTGTGGATTTGTCTGTGTACTGACAAAATAACCCATTCTGTTAATAAAAACCTTTTTTATTTCCAACTTTAATAAGCTCAAAAACAATCTGTATTTGAAAAGTATTTACAGGTTCTGTTAACCATTTAGGAAATTACTGCACAGGGATTACAAGGCTAGTTCTCTGGAAAACTAGACTTTGTTAGTTTGCATTTAGCCACCTGATTCACTGTACTGTATATCTGGATTATCTTCAGGAGAACTTCTGCCCAAGTTACTTGATGGCACTGGATTTACCATGTCTCAAACCTGATTATATAATCAATTATCACCCTTACACTTAAGCTTGTAGTGAATATCTATAGAGAACACAAGCAGCAAGAATGGTTATTTTGAAATGTATGCACTTGCCTTTCATACAATACAGCTACTTATGATATTTACAGGAACATAAGTGTAAAACGGTTTAATTTCATATGGACAGTAATTGTGGGGATTACATGTCTTTTACAAGCACAAATGTTGATTAGATGGGCATCTTCAGGAGGGCACATTCTGTCAGCAGCTGCAGGATGGTGGTGATGTAGGTAGGGCTTGCAATCTGTTAAGGAAAAGGGATCGCAGATATGTTTCAGTCATAACATTTCATTAGGATCTAAAGTTCTAGATACTTCTCCAGATGTGTGCATGATATCTACCTTGATTTTTCCACTATGGTGAGAAGAACCCAAAGCCGTGGAGACCTGCATCAGTGACCCAGCAGACAAGTCTATCCTGAAGTGCCTGAAGAAGTGTGACTGCAGCACTTTGATGAACCTGGTGACCTCCTCGATGCTGACATCTGTAATGTCATCCTGCCGCACGCTGTCCCATAGCTCCCAGGCATCTTGTGGGTGGATGGTGTACTTCACGTCCATAGGGGGTAGTGTTGGGAGTGTCCAGACCAGTTTCAGGTACTGGATGTTGATGGTGGGGTGGCACCCAGTCCACAGGGCTGCGAGCCACTGGAGGTTGGTAGAGTTGATACCAAGAGGGCCGAAACAACAGTCAAATGTCTTTTCAAACCAGGATTTGATCAACACTGTGAGAGACTCTGGTCCCCTGGTACAGAGCAAAGGCAAACTGACAAATTCCGATGGTAGTGATCGGAGATATTCCAAGTCACCGTTGACGCAGGTCAGCCAGCCACTCCACACAACCTTCTGAGCGTCATCTTTTGCAGCGAACGCTTGTTTGGAGAGAATCTGTGAGGAAGAGAACAACAGATGATGTTGAACACCAAAGTCGGATTTCACAGAAGAATATAGTATGTACTGTAAATTACATTTTGAGAAAAAACCCTTACCTGTATGAAAACCGTCTCCGCATCTTCATCCATCTCTGCCAACCCCAGGACCACCGAAAAATTGACCTTGAAGCCCAATTCCTGGCCAACTTCAATCGCCAGGCCCTGTTGCTTCTCTGATACAATGAAAGCTGATAGCTGCTTTGAGTAGTATTTCAACTGAGTGTGTCTGAAATGGTACAAAGGTGTGACGTACGACAGCTGCCATTCCTTCGTCACCAGGAGTGCCACTTGATCTGGGTCAACCTGTTTCTAGAGAGCAAAGAGAGAAGTCAGATGGATTCAAATATTACACACTCAAGGGATAATGTCTGAAAATATCAAGTAGGGCTAAGGATCAAGCCTACAGATTAGTCGTGTCAACTTTACACAATGATGTTGAAGAGTTGTGAATACAACCACAATTATTGGTTTTAGCTACTTACTGTGATATCACGTGATTTTGGAGTTCTTCTACTTCTTGGTGTTCTTAGAGCTGTCAGATGGCCTGATGTGTACTCAAGATTAGTTGCTTCAACACAGCTTTGCATGGATCTCCTGTAACTCTTACTCCTTCGTTGTGCCAAGACATTGTTGAGTGGGGTCTTTACAATGCTGTAAAGAACATATCATGTTCAATCAATTCACAGTTAGATTTAATATTTGGCTGTTTTGGCTTCCAGAGCCAATTCGCCCTTTAAACAGAACATGTGGTCCGTGGTCTAACGAGTATGCCCTTTAGTCCAATATTGGGCTAGAGGCACCCATAGCTGTATGGATCTGTGCAAAACTGCTAAATTACAGTAAGTATATATTTTATTTGAAGGATTCTTTCTCGCTGATGAAAGATAAGGACCATTTGTTTCGAAAGCCGTATTGCACTTGATGATTATTAACGTTTCTAAACATTAAAACACAGCATTGGGATTGTAGTTCACATGGGCTAGTCGTGGGAGAAGCTAACCGCAGAAAACTGTAGTGTACAGAGAAGGCAGAATGCCGCCTAGAGTTTTCCAGAGCTAGTTTTGGCTAAGCAGCTGCTGTTTTGATACGGTCTGGTTTCCTCGCCGACCAACAGCTTAGTTAGCTATCTTTTTTATAACGTTAACGTCGATAACAAAGCTGTCTAGCGATATTTATTAATAATAGATAAGCGATCGCAATAGTTTTGTACCTGTTCCGTTCCTCCATGACTGAAAAGAAAATAACAACAGGAAGTGGATTTTGAACATCGCGCTTTCCCATGATGCAACTGGAATCTTGATAAGGAAAAGTAGTCAATTACAGCATCATTCAACATTGACGTCAAATCTATGCGTCGAATCCTTTCATACACTTGAAGATTCAAAGGCTGTTCAATATATTGTATCTATCTACAAAGATTGTAATCGATCCTTTCGTAGTTTGACTACTTTGGTCAGAAATAGAACGCTCCTTCCCCGTCATGTGTTACACAAATTGAGCACAAAATCACTAATCTGTAAGCACAACGGATGGACACACTACAAGTAACAAACTGTCGATACCAAGTACATCCATACTTATTCAGACTTGTGCTTCCTACTTCAGCCTGAACGTGGACGAGGCATGGAAGGAATTAGAGGACGCTGGTGCAGCGAGTTTTAGCTACCTAACGCCGTCGTTTGGACCATATCGACATGATGCAACTAAAGTTAAATTTTTCACATCAAGATTGCCAGTCGCTTTGATCGGGCATAAGTCGTATGAGGTTTATGTAGCTAGCACCCATATACAACAAGCAGCCAGCTTGCAATACATATCTTTACAAGGTTAGATAATAGCTAAGAGCTGGTTAGTTAGCTACAGTACTGTTAGCTAGCAAGCTATCTGAAATGGCCAATAAAAGCAGAGCATTGGCACAGAGGATGCTTCTCCTCTGTAGACAGGAGACCAAGGCATATTCACTATGGCGAAGGACAACAATTCCGATTGCATGCCAAGGACATCTGATCAAACCCAGCATTATGCATTTGAGATTTTCTCTCAATGTCAACAAACACTCAACGTGCACAACAGGTTTGTTACTACTGGGCTGGACCAAAAGAGTACAACGTGGGTGTCCAGGACCAGGATGGAAGAACACTACTCAACGAATAATTATGTCTATGCTTAATATAGAGCAGGCATAACACTAACTTTATGTCTCTCCAGGTTCTAGCAGCTTGTCCCTTCGGAGTCACACTTGTGGGGAACTACGGCCTGCTGATGTAGGAGATGAAGTCACTCTGTGTGGCTGGGTTCAATATCTGAGGTTTGACATGTTTCACTGTTTCAAGCACTTTATTCTTCTCACATACTGTTTCTATTCATATTTAAAGTAGCCTATATCATCACATGGAAATAATTGCATTGTGCTAATTCTAACAGTGTACACATGGTTTTGCTCCAATCAGACAGGATTTATTTCTTATCATGAGAGATTTCAGTGGCTTGGCACAAATTCTTATCCCTCAAGACGAGGTAAGACTGTTCTACACTTTTAT
Organism: Coregonus lavaretus; assembly: GCF_964263955.1. Classification (NCBI taxonomy): domain Eukaryota; kingdom Metazoa; phylum Chordata; class Actinopteri; order Salmoniformes; family Salmonidae; genus Coregonus; species Coregonus lavaretus. Next base: position 28,790,729 of record NC_140006.1, on the reverse strand, counting down.
TAATTATTCCAAAAACACTGCTGTATTTTGCATTTCTGTTATTGAAATTCCGATGTATATGTCATATATTTTAACGTTTCTATATATTGACTATATATTTATTTGTAATTTGTGCCTAGGCCAAACTTCATCTGAAAACAGCCTTGTGTGATTTACCACCTGAATCAGTAATCAAGGTGAAAGGCACAGTCAGGCTTCGACCAGATGGACAAGATAACAAGGTGAGACTGATGACAAGACAAGTGGCAGTAACATTTACCGTCAGTGTTATTGTGAATGACTCCATTCTGATATGTGTCGCAATTTTGTAAATTGAAGGAGATGGCCACAGGAGAGATTGAGGTTCTTGCAGAGAGTGTGGAGATTCTAAATGTCTGCCGTAAGCTGCCCTTTGAAATCAAAGATTTTGTGAAAGTGAGTATGTGATTAAATACATTATTTACGCATAATAACATCACACACAAAAAACTAACATATTTATTGTTAGCATTATTATTTCAGTATTGATGAGCTTTACTCTTTGTTTACAGAAATCTGAATCCCTTCGGATGCAGTATCGCTATCTGGACCTTCGTTCGTCACAAATGCAGTATAACTTGAGGCTGAGGTCCCAGCTAGTGATGAAGATGAGAGAGTACCTCTGCAATGTGCATGGTACGTGTCCTTGAGTTGCCTCTCCAGTTCCTATCCTACTGTACAGAAGTGTATTTGTTTTCATAATATGTTTGTTTCCATGATTCTAGGGTTTGTGGATGTTGAAACTCCCACCTTATTTAAGAGGACTCCAGGGGTAGGTGCTCTCCATTGTACTCCACACAACATTTTACTTTCTCCGAACACTATTTTGGAGAAATTATGTGTATTATAGAGTAGGAGCTCCTCTATGAAATTATTTATAAAGGAGTCAGTCCTCCCCTCATGTATTTGTATTTTCCAGGGTGCAAAGGAGTTTGTGGTGCCTTCAAGAGAACCTGGTCGATTTTACTCCCTGCCTCAGAGTCCTCAGCAGTTTAAACAGCTTCTCATGGTGGCTGGCATCGACAGGTAAACAAAATGCATCCGTTGCACTGAATAACCAGTTACATTGTTACACCTGATGCCCTGTGTCCATTGTTTCATAGATCAACAACTTTGGTTTTGAGCATATATTCCTTGTGAAAAAATGTTTTGCCTTTGAATTGTAACTCTCTAATGTACATTTATCTTGCAGGTACTTTCAAGTGGCCCGGTGCTACAGAGATGAAGGTTCCAAACCAGACAGACAGCCAGAATTTACCCAGGTAATGCAGTGATTAGCTCTGAGAAGAGACATGATCAACTATTTCTTAGGGCAGATAGAATAACTTTGGCAGATGAGTGTTGAACAGCTTTAATGGGGTTCTTAATTTGACACCCACACAGCTCACTCTGTTAAAGGTCCTCGCTGGAAACACACAAACACACAGATAATTCAAGTTTAATTCTGCCCTCATTCCTCTACAATGCCTCTTATCTATCCTCCCTAGGTGGACATTGAGATGTCCTTTGTGGATCAAGCTGGAATCCGAGGGTTGATTGAGGGCTTGGTCCAGTACTCCTGGCCCGTGGAGAAAGATCCTGTCTCCACACCCTTCCCCTGCATGACTTATGAAAAAGCAATGAAGGACTATGGAGTGGACAAGCCAGACACACGATTCGCCATGAAGGTTTGCTCAAAATACTTAGAAATTATTTTACATTTTGGGGGGTATTTTTAAATGCTACAATCTGATAGTGAAGTAAGAATATCCTGCTTCAGTGTTCTAATTTGAAATGTGTTTCCTACTTTTATAGCTCATGGACATCAGTAAAACATTCCACAACACAGAAATAGAGTTCCTTAAAGACGCCCTCAACCAACCAGGAGGCTGTATCCAGGCAATATGTGTCCCGGATGGAGCAGTAAGTACAGTTAAACAGAAATCAAGGATTCTGGTAGACTGTTCTAATAGATTTTGTTAGCCTATTACTTTTGTTAAGATTTGTGCATCAAATAAAGATTGTCTAACTTGTTGTGATATAGTGCCCATAGAAAGTCTATACCCCCTTTCAAAATGTTCACAGTTTGTTGTTTTATAGCCTCGAATTACAATGCATTAAAATAGTTTTTTCACCATTGATCTACACATCCTACCCCACAACTTCTAAGTGAAAACTATTCTCTTTTTTCTTGTTGAAAATCTATAAAAACTGAAATAGCTTGGTTGGATAAGTGTCCACCCCCCTTGTAATAGCAATCCTAAATTAGCTCAGGTGTAACCAATCACCTTCAAAATCACACACCAAGTTAAGCAAACACTCAACCATGAGCACCAATGAGCTTTCAAAAGAACTCTGGGACAAAGTTGTGGAAAGGCACAGATCAGGGGATGGGTATAAAACATTTAAAAGGCCTTGAATATCCCTTGGTGCACGGTCAAGACGATTATTAAGAAGTGGAAGGTTTATGGCACCACCAAGACTCTGCCTAGATCAGGCCTTCCCTCCAAACTGGATGACAGAGCAAGTAGGAGACTGATCAGAGAGGCTAACAAGAGTCCAATGTCAACTTTGAAAGAACGACAGGCTTTTATGGCCAAGACTGGTCAAAGTATGCATGTGACAACAATATAACAAGTGCTCCACAAATGTGGCATGTATGGTAGGGTGGCAAGAAGGAAGCCATTACTCAAGAAATTTCACCTTGAATCCCATTTGAAGTATGCAAAAAAACATTTTGGAGTTTTGTGGACTGACAGAATTAAAATGGAACTTTTTGGCCTAAATGCAAAGCGTTACGTTTGGCGCAAACCCAACACGGCACATCACCCATAGAACACCATCCCTACTGTGAAGCATGGTGGTGGCAGAATCATGTTATGGGGATGTTTCCCATTGTCAGGGACTGGGAAAGAAGGGATGGTAGGGAAAATGAATGGAGAAATGTACAGAAAAGTCCTTGAGGAAAACCTGCTTCCCTCTGCAAGAATGCTGAAACTGGGACGGAAGTTAACATTTCAGCATGCCAACGACCAGAAGCACACAGCCAAAGCTACAGTGGAGTGGCTACGGTATGAAAAGGTACATGTCCTTGAGTGGCCGAGTCAGAGCCCCCACCCAAATTCAATCAAAAATGTGTGGCATGACTTGAAGCTTGCTGTCCATCAACACTCCCCAAGGAACTTGACAGTGCTTAAACAGTTTTGTAAAAAAAAAATATTTTGGTATTTGTTATTTTATTAGGATCCCCATTAGCTGTTGTGAAGCAGCAGCTACTTTTCCTGGGGTCCACACAAAACATGAAACAGGACATAATACGGAACATTAATAGACAAGAACAGCTCAAGGACAGAACTACATATATAAAAAAATGGCACACATACACACAAAATATCTACGTCAAATAAGGGAGAGGCGTTGTGCCGTGAGGTGTTGCTTTATCTGTTTTTTGAAACCAGGTATGCTATTCATTTCAGCAATATGAGATGGGAGTTCCATGCAATAATGGCTTAATATACAGTGGGGAAAAAAAGTATTTAGTCAGCCACCAATTGTGCAAGTTCTCCCACTTAAAAAGATGAGAGTGGCCTGTAATTTTCATCATAGGTACACATCAACTATGACAGACAAAATGAGGGGAAAAAATCCAGAAAATCACATTGTAGGATTTTTTATGAATGTATTTGCAAATTATGGTGGAAAATAAGTACTTGGTCAATAACAAAAGTTTCTCAATACTTTGTTAAATACCCTTTGTTGGCAATGACACAGGTCAAACGGATTCTGTAAGTCTTCACAAGGTTTTCACACACTGTTGCTGGTATTTTGGCCCATTCCTCCATGCAGATCTCCTCTAGAGCAGTGATGTTTTGGGGCTGTCGCTGGGCAACACAGACTTTCAACTCCCTCCAAAGATTTTCTATGGGGTTGAGATCTGGAGACTGGCTAGGCCACTCCAGGACCTTGAAATGCTTCTTACGAAGCCACTCCTTCGTTGCCCGGGCGGTGTGTTTGGGATCATTGTCATGCTGAAAGACCCAGCCACGTTTCATCTTCAATGCCCTTGCTGATGGAAGGAGGTTTTCACTCAAAATCTCACGATACATGGCCCCATTCATTCTTTCCTTTACACGGATCAGTCGTCCTGGTCCCTTTGCAGAAAAACAGCCCCAAAGCATGATGTTTCAACCCCCATGCTTCACAGTAGGTATGGTGTTCTTTGGATGCAACTCAGCATTCTTTGTCCTCCAAACACGACGAGTGGAGTTTTTACCAAAAAGTTATATTTTGGTTTCATCTGACCATATGACATTCTCCCAATCCTCTTCTGGATCATCCAAATGCACTCTAGCAAACTTCAGACGGGCCTGGACATGTACTGGCTTAAGCAGGGGGACACGTCTGGCACTGCAGGATTTGAGTCCCTGGCGGCGTAGTGTGTTACTGATGGTAGGCTTTGTTACTTTGGTCCCAGCTCTCTGCAGGTCATTCACTAGGTCCCCCTGTGTGGTTCTGGGATTTTTGCTCACCATTCTTGTGATCATTTTGACCCCACGGGGTGAGATCTTGCATGGAGCCCCAGATCGAGGGAGATTATCAGTGGTCTTGTATTTCTTCCATTTCCTAATAATTGCTCCCACAGTTGATTTCTTCAAACCAAGCTGCCTACCTATTGCAGATTCAGTCTTCCCAGCCTGGTGCAGGTCTACAATTTTGTTTCTGGTGTCCTTTGACAGCTCTTTGGTCTTGGCCATAGTGGAGTTTGGAGTGTGACTGTTTGAGGTTGTGGACAGGTGTCTTTTATACTGATAACAAGTTCAAACAGGTGCCATTAATACAGGTAACAAGTGGAGGACAGAAGAGCCTCTTAAAGAAGAAGTTACAGGTCTGTGAGAGCCAGAAATCTTGCTTGTTTGTAGGTGACCAAATAATTATTTTCCACCATAATTAGCAAATGAATTCATTAAAAATCCTACAATGTGATTTTCTGGAATTTTTTTCCTCAATTTCTCTGTCATAGTTGACGTGTACCTATGATGAAAATTACAGGCCTCTCTCATCTTTTTAAGTGGGAGAACTTGCACAATTGGTGGCTGACTAAATACTTTTTTTCCCCACACTACCGGTCAAAAGTTTTAGAACACCTACTCATTCAAGGGTTTTTCATTATTTGTACTATTTTCTACATTGTAGAATAATAGTGAAGATATCAAAACTATGAAATAACACATATGGAATCATGTAGTAACCAAAAAGGTGTTAAACAAATAAAAATATATTTTATATTTGAGATTCTTCAAATAGCCACCCTTTGCCTTGATGACAGCTTTGCACACTCTTGGCATTCTCTCAATCAGCTTAACCTGAAATGCTTTTCCAACAGTCTTGAAGGAGTTCCCACATATGCTGAGCACTTGTTGGCTGCTTTTCCTTCACTCTGCGGTCCGACTCATCCCAAACCGCTCAGTCGGGTGATTGTGGAGGCCAGGTCATCTGATGCAGCACTCCATCACTCTCCTTGGTAAAATAGCCCTTACACAGCCTGGAGGTGTGTTGGGTCATTGTCCTGTTAAAAAACAAATGATAGTCCCACTTAGCGCAAACCAGATGGGATGGCGTATCGCTGCAGAATGCTGTGGTAGCCATGCTGGTTAAGTGTGCCTTGAATTCTAAATAAATCACAGACAGTGTCACCAGCAAAGCACCGCACCATAACACCTCCTCCTCCATGCTTTACAGTGGGAAATACACATGCGGAGATAATCCGTTCACCCACATCGCGTCTCACAAAGACACGGCGGTTGGAACCAAAAATCTCAAATTTGGACTCCAGACCAAAGGACAAATTTCCACCGGTCTAATGTCCATTGCTTGTGTTCCTTGGCCCAAGCAAGTCTCTTCTTCTTATTGGTGTCCTTTAGTAGTGGTTTCTTTGCTGCAATTCGTCCATGAAGGCCTGATTCACACAGTCTGCTCTGAACAGTTGTTGTGGAGATGTGTCTGTTACTTGAACTCTGTGAAGCATTTATTTGGGCTGCAATTTCTGAGGCTGGTAACTCTAATGAACTTATCCTCTGCAGCAGAGGTAACTCTTCCATTCCTGTGCCGGTCCTCATGAGAGCCAGTTTCATCATAGCACTTGATGGTTTTTGTGACTGCACTTGAAGAAACTTTCAAAGTTCTTAATTTTCCGTATTGACTGACCTTCATGTCGTAAAGTAATGGACTGTCGTTTCTCTTTGCTTATTTGAGCTGTTCTTGCCATAATATGGACTTGGTCTTTTACCAAATAGGGCTATCTTCTGTATATCCCCCCTACCTTGTCACAGCACAACTGATTGGCTCAAACATATTAAGAAGGAAAGAAATTCCACAAATTAACTTTTAACAAGGCACACCTGTTAATTTAAATTGAAATGCATTCCAGGTGACTACCTCATGAAGCTGGTTGAGAGAATGCCAAGAGTGTGCAAAGCTGTCATCAAGGCAAAGGGTGGTTACTTTGAAGAATCTCAAATATAAAATATATTTTGATTTGTTTAACACTTTTTTTGGTTACTACATGATTCCATATGTGTTATTTCATAGTTTTGATGACTTCACTATTATTCTACATGTAGAAAATAGTAAAAATAAAGAAAAACCCTTGAATGAGTAGGTGTTCTAAAACTTTTGACCGGTAGTGTAATACTGTACGCCTTCTTGAATTTGATCTGGATTTTGGGACTGTGAAATGACCCCTGGTGGCATATATATATATATTAATAATAAATAATATAATATGCCATTTAGCAGACGCTTTTATCCAAAGCGACTTACAGTCATGCGTGCATACATTTTTTTGTGTATGGGTGGTCCCGGGGATCGAACCCACTACCTTGGCGTTACAAGCGCCGTGCTCTACCAGCTGAGCTACAGAGGACCATGTCTAGTGGGGTAAGTGTGTGTGTCAGAGCCGTGTATAAGTTGACTATGTAAACAATTTGGAATTTTCAACACATTGTTTCTTTATAAAAATAAGTGATGCAGTCACTCTCCTCAACTCTTAGCCAGGAGAGACTGGCATGCATATTATTTATATTAGCCTTCTGATTACAATGAAGAGCAAGACGTGCCACTCGTTTCTGGGCCAGCTGCAGCTTAACTAGGTCTTTCTTTGCAGCATTTAACCACATGACTGGACAATAAGATAAGACAAAACTAGAGCCTGCAGGACATGCAGAAGTTGGCAGAGACCTAATCACAGCTGTAATTGCTGCCAAAGGTGCTTCCACCAAGCATTGACTCAGGGGGGTGGAGACTTATCCAATTTATGATATTTCAGTTTAGTATTTTAAATATTTATAATTTGTGTATGGTGGTAGATAAGTGGTGGGGATCCTTATTTAAATGCATGAAACTCTGAGGCACTGACACAACAAAATGTGAAAAGAGTTTAAGGGGGTATCGACTTTGTATAGGACATATGTGTTCTTTATTTCACTCCAGAAACATTTGAAGAGCAAAGATCACGAATCCCTGAAACAAACTGCCAGGACCCAGTTCGGCCAGGTATGTAACCTCACGCTTTAAAACCCCCTGCTGCTTTTACAGTACACTCAGCAAAAGAAAACAGACTGTCTTCATGAATATTAATCTGGAATATGATCAATAAGACAAGATGACTGAAGAAAATGTTGAACGAAGCACATGGTGTAATTGCCCTGAGGCGAGGGTAGACCTCACCAATTCTAGAGTTGTGCAATCCTGAAAATCTTGTAGGACCCCCTTTTATAACGAAGTGAGATGATTGATAAACACACAACTAATTTGTGACTCCATTACGACTAATGATTTATTTGGTTTAGCAATTCATGGTTAGAGAGATATGAAAACCCGATGACTGCTTGGCATTCAAGTCTGTCGGCGCCATGCCCGGAGGCTAGCTGCATCAGAGGTATGCCAATTAAGCCTGGTATTTTTTTTGTGTCTTTTTTTTCTTTTTCTCCTAGGAAGTGAGTGTAGTTTTGGTGAAGGCAGATGGTGCATTGAAGTCTCCCCTCAACCGACTCATGCCTGCCTCAGCTAAACAGCAGCTGCTCCAGATGGCACAGGCCAGACCTGGGGACCTGCTGCTCATCTCTGCTGGGACGCAGGAATGTGTGGTGAGTTACAATCTGATTTGGTCACCCTGGCTGTGTCCCAAATGGCATCCTGCCTATATAGTGGACTACTATTGACCGGGGCCCATAGGGCTCTGGTCAAAAGTAGTGCACTATGTAGGGAATAGGGTGCATACCTCACCCCAATTAAAGATAACCATCATGGAACAGTTTCAAAGTTAGCCCTATTGGTCGAAATGAGTGATGTGGTGGTCAGTGCTTTGAGGTTGATCGCTTTGCTATGAACCGAAATCAGTAGCACAGTATAATTCATACACACAACACACTGCAAGGTTTGATTTGTCTTATTTTTCAGAATTAAAAGCTTGAAATGTTTTTATTTTTTCTCAAATGCGTCATTGGGCCTGGGTGCAGATGATATACCAAAAATGATGGTTGTTTTGTTCAAATGAAAAGGTATTTCATATGCAGTGTCTTCGGAATGTATTCACACCCCTTGACTTGCTCCACATTTTGTTGTGTTGCAGCCTGAATTCAAAATTGATTATATTGAGATGTTATATTGAGAGGTATCACTGGCCTACACACAAACCCCATAATGTCAGTGGAATTATATTTATATTATACTTAATTAATGAAAGCTGAAATTTTAGTCAATAGGTATTCAACTCTTTTGTTATGGCAAGCCAAAACAAGTTCATGAGTAAAAATGTGCTTAACAAGTCACATAAGTTGCATGGACTCACTGTGTGCAATAATAGTGTTTAACATGATTTTTGAATGACTACCTCATCTCTGTACCCCACACATAAAGTTATCTGCAAGGTCCCTCAGTCAAGCAATGAATTTCAAACACAGATTCAACGACAAAGACCAGGGGTGTTTTCCAATGCGTCGCAAAGAAGGGCACCTATTGGTAGATGGATAAACCATTTTTTACAAGCAGACATTAAAAATCTCTTTGAGCATGGTAAAGTCATTAATTACAGTTTGGATGGTGGATTAATACACCCAGTCACTACAAAGATACATGCGTCCTTCCTAACTCAGTTGCCGGAGAGGAAGGAAACCGCTCAGGGATTTCACCATGAGGCCAATAGTGACTTTAAAACGGTTACAGAGTTTAATGGCTGTGATAGGAGAAAACTGAGGATGGATCAACAACATTGTATTTACTCCACAATACTAACATAAATGACAGCGTGAAAAGAAGTAAGTCTCTACAGAATAAAAAATATTCCAAAACATGCATCCTGTTTGCAAGAAGGCACTAAAGTGAAACTGCAAAGAAATTGGCAAACAAATTCTCTTTATGTCCTAAATACAAAGTGTTATGTTTGGGGCAAATCCAACACAACACATCACTGAGTACCACTTCATATTTTCAAGCATGGTGGTGGCTGCATCATGTTATGGGTATGCTTGTCATCAGCAGGGACTAGGGTGTGTTTTTTAGGATAAAAATAAATAGAATAGAGCTAAGCACAGGCAATTTCCGAGAGGAAAACCTTGTTCAGTCTGCTTTCTAACAGACACTGGGAGTCAAATTCACCTTTCACCATGACAATAACCTAAAACACAAGGCCAAATATACACTGAAGTTGCTTACCAAGACGACATTGAATGTTCCTGAGTGGCCTAGTTACAGTTTTGACTTAAATCAGCTTGAAAATCTATGGCAAGACTTGAAAATGGCTGTTTAGCAATGATCAACAACCAACTTCACAGATTAAGAACTTTAAAAAGAATAATGTGCAAATATTGTACAATCCAGGTGTGGAAAGCTCTTATAGACTTACCCAGAAAGACTCACAGTTGTAATCGCTGCCAAGGGTAGTTTAACATGTATTGACTCAGGGATGTGAATACGTACAGTACCAGTCAAAAGTTTGGACACACCTACTCATTCAAGGGTTTTTCTATATTTTTACTATTTTCTACATGTAGAATAATAGTGAAGTCATCAAAACTATGAAATAACACATATGGAATCATGTAGTAACCAAAAAAGTGTTAAACAAATCAAAATATATTTTATATTTGAGATTCTTCAAATAGCCACCCTTTGCCTTGATGACAGCTTTGGACACTCTTGGCATTCTCTCAACCAGCTTCATGAGGTAGTCACCTGGAATGCATTTCAATTAACAGGTGTGCCTTGTTAAAAGTTAATTTGTGGAATTTCTTTCCTTCTTAATGCGTTTGAGCCAATCAGTTGTGTTGTGACAAGGTAGGGGTGGTATACAGAAGATAGCCTTATTTGGTAAAAGACCAAGTCCATATTATGGCAAGAACAGCTCAAAGAAGCAAAGAGAAACGACAGTCCATCATTACTTTTAAGACATAAAGGTCAGTCAATCCGGAACATTTCAAGAACTTTTAAAGTTTCTTCAAGTGCAGTCGCAAAAACCATCAAGCGCTATGATGAAACTGGCTCTCATGAGGACCGGCACAAGAAAGGAAGACCCAGAGTTACCTCTGCTGCAGAGGATAAGTTCATTAGAGTTACCAGCCTCAGAACTTGCAGCCCAAATAAATACTTAATAGAGTTCAAGTAACAGACACATCTCAACATCAACTGCTCAGAGGAGACTGCGTGAATCAGGCCTTCATGGTCGAATTGCTGCAAAGAAACCACTACTAAAGGACACCAATAAGAAGAAAAGACTTGCTTGGGCCAAGAAACATGACCAATGGACATTAGACCGGTGGAAATCTGTCCTTTGGACTGATGAGTCCAAATTGGAGATTTTTGGTTCCAACTGCTGTGTCTTTGTGAGACGCAGTGTAGGTGAACGGATGATCTCCACATGTATACATTTTTACATTTACATTTTAGTCATTTAGCAGACGCTCTTATCCAGAGCGACTTACAGTTAGTGAGTGCATACATTATTTTTTATTTTTCATACTGGCCCCCCGTGGGAATCGAACCCACAACCCTGGCGTTGCAAACGCCATGCTCTACCAACTGAGCTACATCCCTGCCAGCCATTCCCTCCCCTACCCTGGATGACACTGGGCCAATTGTGCGCCGCCCCATGGGTCTCCCGGTCGCGGCCGGCTACGACAGAGCCTGTATTCGAACCGCGATGCAGTGCCTTAGACCACTGCGCCACTCGGGAGTATAGTTCCAACCGTGAAGCATGGAAGAAGAGGTGTGATGGTGTGGGGGTGCTTTGCTGGTGACACTGTCTGTGATCTATTTAGAATTCAAGGCACACTTAACCAGCATGGCTAGCACAGCATTCTGCAGTGATACGCCATCCCATCTGGTTTGGGCTTAGTGGGACTATCATTTGTTTTTCAACAGGACAATGACCCAACACACCTCCAGGCTGTGTAAGGGCTATTTTACCAAGAAAGACAGTGATGGAGTGCTACATCAGATGACCTGGTCTCCACAATCACCCGACCTCAACCCAATTGAGATGGTTTGGGATGAGTTAGACCGCAGAGTGAAGGAAAAGCAGCCAACAAGTGCTCAGCATATGTGGGAACTCCTTCAAGACTGTTGGAAAAGCATTCCAGGTTCCAGCTGGTTGAGAGAATGCCAAGAGTGTTTAAAGCTGTCATCAAGGCAAAGGGTGGCTACTTTGAAGAATCTCAAATATATATTTGGATTTTTTTTTTTTACACTTTTTTGGTTACTACATGATTCCATATGTGTTATGTCATAGTTTTGACGTCTTCGCTATTATTCTACACAGTAGAAAAAATAAAGTAAAAATAAAGAAAAACCCTTGAATGTGTAGGTGTGTCCAAACTTTTGACTGGTACTGTATGTAAATTAGATCATTCTACATTTTCTAAAAACATGTTTTCACTGTCATAATGGGATATTGTGTGTAGATGGTAGAGGAAAAAAATTAATTCAATCCATTTTGAATTCAGGCTGTAACACCACAAAATGTGGAATAAGTCAAGGGGTATGAATACTTTCTGAAGACACTGTAGCTGTGGAGCAATAGTGTACTTTTGTCTAAAGGATGTGGAAGGAATTGCAATCAAATGTCAGAATAGAAGAAAGCGAAGAGGTGTGTCAAATCCACCCATGCAATAGTCAATTGTCAGGCGTCAGAGGCTTTTGTGACCAAGCAGTTGAAAGCCAGTGCATTCTGAAAATAAACAATGTTTTTGACATGAACAACACAGAACAACCTTTTACATTGCTTTACGTCAGTTTTTCACGGTGAATGCAGCTTTCACTCTCCTGATTTCCATGATTTCCTCCCACAGCGCCCTTTGTTGGGCAAGTTGAGGCTTCAGTGTGCTGAACTCCTAGAGGGCTCCGGTGTGGCTGTTCGAGACCCCTCAGCGTTTCACTTTCTGTGGGTGGTAGACTTCCCACTGTTCCTGCCAAAAGAAGAGGACCCTGATCAGCTTGAGTCAGCCCACCATCCTTTCACTGCACCTCTCCTTGAGGATACTCATCTCCTGTATTCACAGCCTCACAAGGTTAGGGTCATATACAGTAGGAGGAGGGTTTTCTCCTTGGGCACATATTTATAGAGAAGAACCCTCTCATCAGCTTGTTTCTGTGCCCTTCCTTGCTGTTTGGTACAAATAGAAAACTCTTAAAGAAAGTGTTGTCGGACATAGCTGTCACTGTGCTATTTCCAACCTGGATGTGGTCCAAACAAGAAGTTTCGAAATTCAAAACGATGTATTCAAGTAAAACTAATAATAAAATGTATTTATTAGTGTAAACTACTCACCATAAATCAGTCTATCAATATAAACAAACTTTACATCAGAGTATCCTGTACTGTTACTTCCTATGCACTGAGACCATATCATTCATCTATTTCTCCTGTGTCAATATGGCAGGTACGTGGCCAGCATTATGACCTGGTCCTGAACGGGTGTGAGGTTGGAGGAGGATCCATTCGTATTCACAAGGCCTCTGATCAGCAGCATGTGTTGGAGACGATCCTCAAGGTAATGAACTTGGACTGGATAAGTAAGAGTACCAGAATACTGATTTCCCAAACACACAGTCATTTATATCAGGCTGAGGAGGATATGCAAGCACAGTTACCATTAGTATACCGTATTTCGAAAGGCGCTGCATTGGAAAGCAGACGTTTTACGGGCTCCTGACCAATTGTGCTCTTTTGTGTATTTTTTGGGGGCGCTGATCGTAACCTTTAGTACATAATGTTTCCGCCATCGTTTCCTATGACCGAAAAGAGCTTCTGGACATCAGAACAGCTATCACTAACCTCGATTTAGACGAGGACTTCAATGGGTCGGAGGCGAAAGACATATAGATTTTTCCGGACCAGGTCCAAATCCCTGACACTCGTTGGAGGAGGAGACGGCGCTATAGAGGCCGGCGCGTGTGCACCCTGATGAGTCTACAGCGGTGAGTGAATAAATCGCATCTACCCTCTGTTCTATTGACGAATGTGCAATCGCTGGAGAATAAACTGGATGAGCTCAGTTCGAGACTATCCTATCAAACGGGACATAAAGAACTGTAATATGCTATGCTTCTCAGAGTCATGGCTGAACAAGGACATGGATAATATACACTACATGACCAAAAGTATGTTGACACCTGCTTGTCGAACATCTCATTCCAAAATCATGGGCATTAATATGAGGTTGGTTAATCCTTTGCTGCTATAACAGCCTCCACTCTTCTGGGAAGGCTTTCCACTAGATGTAGGAACATTGCTGCGGGGACTTGCTTCCATTCAGCCACGAGCATTCGTGAGGTTGGGCACTGATGTTGGGCGATTAGGCCTGGTTCGCAGTCCGCGTTCCAATTCATCCCAAAGGTGTTAGATGAGGTTGAGGTCAGAGCTCTGTGCAGGCCAGTTAAGCTCTTCCACACCGATCTCGACAAACCTGTATGGACCTCACTTTGTGCACGGGGGCATTGTCATGCAGGAAAGGGCCTTTGTTGCCACATAGTTGGAAGCACAGAATCCTCTAGAATGTCATTGTATGGTGTAGCATTAATATTTCATTTCACTGGAACTAAGGTGCCTAGCTCGAACCATGAAAAACAGTCCCAGACCATTATTCCTGCACCAAACTTTACAGTTGGCACTATGCATTTGGGCTGGAAGCGTTCTGCTGGCATCCGCCAAACTCAGATTTGTCAGTCGATCTGCCAGATGGTGAAGTGTGATTCATCACTCCAGAGAACGCGTTTCCACTGCTTCAGAGTCTGATGGCGGCGAGCTTCACACCACTCCAGCTGACGCCTTAGCATTGCGCATGGTGATCTTAGGCTTGTGTGTGGCTGCTCAGCCATGGAAACCCATTTCATGAAACTCCCGACAAATAGTTATTGTGCTGACGTTGCTTCCAGAGGCAGTTTGGAACTCAGTAGTGAGTGTTGCAACCGAGCATAGACAATTTTTACGCGCTTCAGCACTCCGCTGTCCCGTTCTGTGAGCTTGTGTGGCCTACCACTTCGCGGCTAAACCGTTGTTTCTCCTAGACGTTTCCACTTCACAATAACATAATTTACAGTTGGCCGGGTTAGCTCCAGCAAAGCTGAAATTTGACCAACTGACTTGTTGGAAAGGTGGCATCCTCTGACAGTGCCATGTTGAAAGTCATTGAGCTCTTCAGTAAGGCCATTATACTGCCAATGTTTGTCTATGGAGATTGCATGGCTGTGTGCTCGATTTTATACACCTGTCATCAACGGGTGTGGCTAAAAATAGCCGAATCCACTAATTTCAAGGGGTGTCCACATACTTTTGTATAGATAGTGTACATCTAGCTCCATCGGCAGGACAGAACGGCAGAGTCCGGTAAGATCGGGGGGGGGTGGGGTGTGTCTCTTTGTCAACAATAGCTGGTACACGATCTCTAATATTAAGAAAGTCTCGAGGTTCTACTTTCCTGATTTAGAATACCTCATGATAAGCTGTAGACCATACTATTTATCAAGAGAGTTTATCTGTATTTTTCGTAGCTGTCTATTTACCAGACCAAACTGGTGCTGGCACTAAGACTGCACTCAACGAGCTGTATAGAGCCATAAGCAAACAAGAAAATGCTTATCCAGAGGCAGCGCTCCTGGTGGCCGGTGATTTTAATGCAGGAAAATTGAAATCTGTTTTACCTCATTTCTACCAGCATGTCACCTGTGCATTTGGCTCCATTTGGCTAATCTGACCATAACTCTATCCTCCTGATTCCTGCTTACAAGCAAAAACTCAAACAGGAAGTACCAGTGACGGGCTCAATACGGAAGTGGATGCTAAGCTACAGGGCTATTTCGCTAGCACAGACTGGAATATGTTCCAGGATTCATCCGATGGCATTGAGGAGCTTGCCACATCAGTCACCGGCTTCATTAATAAGTACATTGACGACGTAGTCCCAACAGTGACCGTACGTACATATCCCCACCAGAAGCCATGGATTACCAACAACATCCGCACACTGAGCAAAAGGCTAGAGCTGCCACTTTCATGGAGCGGGACACTAATCCGGATGCTTATAAGAAATTCCGCTACGCCCTCCGACGAACCATCAAACAGGCAAAGCGTCAATACAGGACTAAGATCAAATCCTACTACACCGGCTCTGACGCTCGTTGAATGTGGCAGGGCTTGCAAACTATCACAGATTACAAAGGGAAACCTAGCTGAGAGCTGCCCAGTGACGCAAGCCTACCAGACGAGCTAAATGCCTTCTATGCTCGCTTTGAGGCAAGGAACACTGAACCATGCATGAGAGCACCAGCTGTTCCAGACGACTGTATGATCGCATTCTTCGTAACCGATATGAGTAAGACCTTTAAACTGGTTAACATTCACAAGGCCGCAGGGCCAGACGGATTATCAGGACGCGTACTCGGCGCATGCGCTGACCAGCAGGTAAGTGTCTTCACTGACATTTTCAACCTGACTCAGTCTGTAATATCTACATGTTTCAAGCAGACCACCATAGTCCCTGTGCCCAAGAACGCCAAGATAACCTGTCTATATGACTACCGCCTCATAGCACTCACATCTGTAGCCATGGAATGCTTTGAAAGGCTGGTCATAGCTCACATCAACACCATCATTCCAGAAACCCTGAACCCACTCAAATTTCGCATATCGCCCCAACAGAGCCACAGATGACGCAATCTCTATTGCACTCCACACTGCCCTTTCCCACCTGGATAAATGATACACCTACGTGAGATGACTGTTCATTGACTACAGCTCAGTGTTCGACACCGTAGTGCCCTCCAAGATTATCACTAAGCTAAGGAGCCTGGGCCTGAACACCTTCCTCTGAAACTGGATCCTGGACATACTGACGGGCCGCCCCCCAGGTGGTGAGGGTAGGCAACAACATATCCGCAACACTGACCCTCAACACAGGGTCCCTCAGTGGTGCGTGCTCAGTCCCCTGCTGTACTCCCAGTTCACCCACAACTGCTTGGCCACGCATGATTCCAACATCATTAAGTTTGCAGACGACACGACGGTGGTTGGCCTGATCACAGACGACGAGGAGACAGCCTATAGGGAGGAGGTCAGAGACCTTGCAGGGTGGTTCCAGGACAAGAACCTCTCCCTCAACATGGGCAAGACAAAGGAGCTTATCATGGACTACAGGAAACTGAGGGCCGAACACGCCCCCATTCACATCGACAGGGCTGTAGTGGAGCGGGTCGAGAGCTTTAAGTTCCTCCGCATGCACACCACACCTCTACCCCCTCAGGAGGCTGAAAAGATTTGGATGTGCCCTCAGATCATCAAAAAGTTCTACAGCTCCACCATTGAGAGCATCTTGACTGGCTGCATCACCGCTTGGTATGGCAACTGTTCGGCATCTGAATGCAAGGCGCTACAGAGGGTAGTGTGTATGGCCCAGTACATCACTGGGGCTGAACTCCCTGCCATCCAGGAGCTCTATACCAGGCGGAGTCAGAGGAAGGCTTAAAAATTGTCAAACTCTAGCCACCCAAGTCATAGACTGTTCTCTTTGCTACCGCACGGCAAGGAGTACCGGAGCGCAAGTCTGGGATCAAAAGGCTCCTGAACAGCTTCTATCCCCAAGCCGTAAGATTGCTGAACCACATTTTGTCTTGTTACAGCCTGAATTTAAAATGTATTAAATTGAGATATGTTGTCACTGGCCTACACGCAATACCCCATAATGTCAAAGTGAAACCTTTACACATTTATTAAAAATGAAAAGCTGAAAGTATTCAACCCCTTTGTTATGGCAAGCCTAAATAAGTTCAGGAGTAAAAATGTGCTTAACAAGTCACATAATAAGTTGCATGGACTCACTCTGTGTCCAATAATTTTAAAACAGGATTTTTGAATGACTACCTCATCTCTCTACCCCACACATACAATTATCTGTAAGGTCCTTCAGTCGAGCAGTGAATTTCAAACACAGATTCAACCACACAGACCAGGGAGGTTTTCCAATGCTTTGCAAAGAAGGGCACCTATTGGTAGATGGGTAAAAATAAAAAAAGCAGACATTGAATATTCCTTTGAGCATGGTGCAGTTATTATTTACACTTTGGATGGTGGATCAATACACCCAGTCACTACAAAGATACAGGTGTCCTTCATAACTCAGTTGCCTGTGAGAAAGGAAACCACTCAAGGATTTCACCATGAGGCCATTTGTGTCTTTAAAGCAGTTAGAGTTTTTAATGGCTATGATAGGAGAAAACTGAGGATGACTCCACATTAGATATTACTGCACTGTCGGAGCTAGAAGCACAAGCATTTTGCTACACCCGCTATAACATCTGCTAAACATGTATATGTGACAAATAACATTTGATTTGATTACTACCCTAATTGACAGAGTGAAAATAAGGAAGCCTGTACAGAATATAAATATTCCAAAACATGCATCCTGTTTGCAACAAGGCACTAAAGTAATACTGCAAAACATTTGGCAAAGCAATTAACTTTTTGTCCTGAATACAAGGTGTTATGATTGGGGCAAATCCCATACAACACATTGCTGAGTACCACTCTCCATATTTTCAAGCATAGTGGTGGCTGCATCATGTTATGGGTATGCTTGTAGTCGTTAAGGACTGGGGAGTTTTTCAGTTTAAAAAAGAAACGGAATGAAGCTAAGCACAGGCAAAATCCTAGAGGAAAACCTGGTTCAGTCTGCTTTCCACCAGAAACTGGGAGATGAATTCACCTTTCAGCAGGACAATAACCTAAAACACAAGGGCAAATATACACTGGAGTTGCTTACCAAGAAGACGGTGAATGTTCCTGAGTGGCCGAGTTAGTTTTGACTTAAATCTGCTTGAAAATCTATGGCAAGACCTGAAAATGGTTGTCTAGCAATGATCAACAACCAATTTGACAGAGCTTTAAGAATTTTGAAAAAAGTAATGTTGCACAATCAATCAATCAATCACATTTATTTAAAAAGCCCTTTTTACATCAGCAGATGTCACAAAGTGCTATACAGAAACCCAGCCTAAAACCCCAAGGAGCAAGCAATGCAGATGTAGAAGCACGGTCACTAGGTAAAATTCCCTAGAAAGGCAGGAATCTAGGAAGAAACCTAGAGAGGAACCAGGCTCTGAGGGGTGGCCAGTCCTCTTCTGGCTGTGCCGGGTGGAGATTATAAGAGTACATGGCCATTAAGGCCAGATTGTTCTTCAAGATGTTCAAACCTTCATAGATGACCAGCAGGGTCAAATAATAATCACAGTGGTTGTAGAGGGTGCAACAGGTCAGTACCTCCAGGTGTGGCAAGCTCTTAGATACTTATCCAGAAAGACTCGCAACATATATTGACTCAGGGGGTTGAGGCACTGGGGTCTAAGGCACTGCATCGCAGGGCTCAAGGCTTCACTACAGACCCGGGTTCGATCCCAGGCTGTCTCACAGCCGGCCGTGACTGGGAGACCCATGAGGCGGCGCACAATTGGCCCAGCGTCGTCCTGGTCAGGGGAGGGTTTGGCCAGCTGGGATTTCCTTGTCCCATCGCGTTCTAGCGACTCCTTTTGGCGGCTAGCTTCCGGGTTAAGCGAGCAGTGTGTCAAGAAGCAGTGCGGCTTGGCAGGGTTCTGTTTCAGAGGACGCATGGCTCTCGACCTTCGCCTCTCCCGAGTCCGTAGGAGAGTTGCAGCGATGGGACAAGACTGTAACTACCAGTTGGATATCATGACATTGGGGAGAAAAAGGGGTTAAAGTACAAAAACTATATACAGTGCTATGAAAAAGTATTTGCCCCCTTTCTAATTTTCTCTACTTTTACATATTTGTGATACTGAATGTTATCAGAACCTAATATTAGATAAAGGGAACCATAAGTGAACAAATAACACAACAATTACATATTTATTTCATAAACAAAGTTATGCAACACCCAATTCCCCTGTGTGAAAAAGTTATTGCCCCCTTACACTCAATAACTGGTTGTGCCACCTTTAGCTGCAATGACTCCAACCAAATGCTTCCTGTAGTTGTTGATCAGTCTCTCACGTCGCTGTGGAGGAATTTTGGCCCATGCAGAACTGCTTTAACTCAGTGACGTGGGTTTTCAAGCATGAACTGCTCGTTTCAAGTCCTGCCACAACATCTCAATTGGGATTAGGTCTGGACTTTGACTAGGCCATTCCAAAACTTCCAATTTGTTGCTTTTTAGCAATTTTCCTGTAGACTAGATTGTGTGTTTTGGATCATTGTCTTGCTGCATGACCCAGCTGCGCTTCAGCTCACAGACGGATGGTCTGACATTCTCCTGTAGAATTCTCTGATACAGAGCAGAATTCATGGTTCCTTCTATTAAGGCAAGTCGTCCAGGTCCTGAGGCAGCAAAGCATACCCAAACCATCACACCACCACCACCATGCTTGACCTTTGGTATGATGTGCTTACTGTGGAATGCAGAGTTTGGTTTTCGCCAAAATCTGGTGGTCCTCCATCCACACATTGATTGACCTGGCTGTGTGGCATGGCACATTGTCCTGCTGGAAAAACCAATCCTCAGAGTTGGGGAACAATGTCAGAGCAAAAGGAAGCAAGTTTTCTTCCAGGACAACCTTGTACGTGGCTTGATTCATGCGTCCTTCACAAAGACAAATCTGTCCGCTTCCAGCCTTGCTGAAGCACCCCCAGATCATCACCGATCCTCCACCAAAATTCACAGTGGGTGCGAGACACTGTGGCTTGTAGGCCTCTCCAGGTCTCCGTCTAACCATTTAGACGACCAGGTGTTGGGCAAAGCTGAAAATTGGACTCATCAGAGAAGATGACCTTTCTACAGTCCAATCCTTATGGTATTTTGCAAACCTCAGCCTGGCTCTTCTTTGCTTCTCATTGATGAAGTACTTTTTTCTAGCTTTGCACGACTTCAGCCCTGCCCCTAGGAGCCTGTTTTGAACCGTCCTCGCCGTGCACTTCACCCCAGCTGCCGTTGGCCATTCTTTTTGTAGGTCACTTGATGTCATCCTACGGTTGTTGAGTGACATTCGAATAAGTTGGCGTCATCCCGGTCAGTAGAGAGTCGTTTTCGCCCTCTGCCGGTCTGTAGCTTTGTTGTCCCCAATGTCTGCTGCTTGACCTTGTTCTTATGAACCGCCGTCTTTGACATTTTAAGGATGGAAGCAACCTGACACTCACTGTATCCTCTGCCAGTAAAGCCAGAATTGAACCCTTCTTTTCCTCACTCAAAACTTTCCTTTTCAACTCTTTTAGCATGGTCAATAGTTATTTTTTGATTAATATTACTTTTGAGGTACTATTAGCACTGTTTTTGCCATCCAGCTGGTCCTATTGCAAGAGGATAGTGATGACCACAGCATTGTTTTTTATACTTTTCCTCGTTAAATAAGATTTGGTTCATGTGATCACCTAATCAGTACCTAATTCTGTAGAATGACGTGTGCCTGTGTTGGAATTCAACAGACACTGGAATGGAATGGCTGTCCTACATATTTCCAGTGGTCTCTTAATTCTTTCCACAGATATATATATATATATATATATATATATATGTGTGTGTGTGTGTGTGTGTGTGTGTGTGTGTGTGTGTGTGTGTGTGTGTATATATATATATATACAGTGAGGGAAAAAAGTATCTGATCCCCTGCTGATTTTGTACGTTTGCCCACTGACAAAGACATGATCAGTCTATACTTTTAATGGTAGGTTCATTTGAACAGTGAGAGACAGAATAACAGAAGCAATCAATCAATCAGATTCCAAACTCTCCACCATGGCCAATACCAAAGAGCTCTCCAAGGATGTCAGGGACAAGATTGTAGACCTACACAAGGCTGGAATGGGCTACAAGACCATCGCCAAGCAGCTTGGTGAGAAGGTGACAACAGTTGGTGCGATTATTCGCAAATGGAAGAAACACAAAAAACGGTCGATCTCCCTCGGCCTGGGGCTCCATGCAAGATCTCACCTCGTGGAGTTGCAATGATCATGAGAACGGTGAGGAATCAGCCCAAAACTACACGGGAGGATCTTGTCAATGATCTCAAGGCAGCTGGGACTATAGTCACCAAGAAAACAATTGGTAACACACTATGCCGTGAAGGACTGAAATCCTGTAGCGCCCGCAATGTCCCCCTGCTCAAGAAAGCACATATACATGCCCGTCTGAAGTTTGCCAATGAACATCTGAATAATTCAGAGGAGAACTGGGTGAAAGTGTTGTTGTCAGATGAGACCAAAATGGAGCTCTTTGGCATCAACTCAACTCGCTGTGTTTGGAGGAGGAGGAATGCTGCCTATGACCCCAAGATCACCATCCCCACCGTCAAACATGGAGGTGGAAACATTATGCTTTGGGGGTGTTTTTCTGCTAAGGGGACAGGACAACTTCACCGCATCAAAGGGACGATGGACGGGGCCATGTACCAACAAGGGTTTTGCCACCAAGTACTAAGTCATGTTTTGTAGAGGGGTCAAATACTTATTTCCCTCATTAAAATGCAAATCAATTTATAACATTTTTGACATGTGTTTTTCTGGATTTTTTTTTGTTATTCTGTCTCACTGTTCAAATAAACCTATCATTAAAATTATAGACTGATCTTTTCTTTGTCAGTGGGCAAACGTACAAAATCAGCAGGGGATCAAATACTTTTTTCCCTCACTGTACATACTGTATTACCTCAATTACCTTGTACCACTGCACATTGATCAGTACTGGTACTCCTTGTATATAGCCATGTTATTTTATTGTTACTATTTCCCTTTTTATTTAGCAAATATCTTTCTTACTTTTTAACTCTGCATTGTTGGGAATGGGCTCGTAATCAAGCATTTCACAGTGAAGTCTACACCTGTTGTATTCGGCGCATGTGACCAATAAAATGTGATTTGATTTAGTACCGAAATTATAGCTTTTCAAAATAAACAACTGATTAGGATCGGGAATCACAGTGCTCATATTGTTGCTGCCTCTAGCTGCAAGTTTCTGAGGTGCATGTTCTCCTAGCTTGCTGCAAGGTCAGTCTGTAATATTTATTATCACTGGTAATAAGACAGTATTTACTACTGTAGCTGTAGGATAGATTCTACTGTCATAATCCTTCCAGCTTAGCGATGAATAAAAAAGGGCAGACTTAGTGAATCCCTCTGTAGAGTTAGGAAACCCCCTGACTTTGTTCTGTCTTTCAGGAGGATCCATCTCTCCTTTCTCACCTGTTAGAGGCACTGGACTCTGGGGCTCCCCCTCATGGTGGGATTGCATTGGGTAAGTCAGCCATAATAACCATCATAACTGACACCAGACACACTCAGCTTTGCGTTTCTCATGCTTTCATATTTCACCATTTTGTTCTATGCCCCGTGTAGCTCAATTGGTAGTGCATGGCGCTTGCAACGCCAGGGTTGTGGGTTCGATTCCCACGGGGGGCCAGTATGAAAAAATTTATGAAAAATGTATGCACTCACTTAACTAAGTCGCTCTGGATAAGAGCGTCTGCTAAATGATTAAAATGTAAAATGTTCTACAGAATCTTAGTAGTAGACTTAGTAGAACTAAGTAGGCCAGGCCCCTTGTCCTCCTGCAGCCAAATGTAATACCTCATTTGTGATTCATAATTTCTTTCCCCTGACTAAAATCCCTTGTTCATTTTTCCTCTAGGTTTGGACCGCCTTCTGTCTATTATCGTCGGAGCCCCCAGCATCAGAGACGTGATTGCCTTCCCCAAATCATTCAGGGGCCATGACCTGATGAGTCGTGCTCCAGATTTCGTCTCTGAAGACGAGCTGAAACCCTACCACATCTCTGTCAACTGGCCAGCAGGAGGCGAAGGGAACCAGGAGAAATAGACATTGCTGCTGCTGCTACACCTTTGTCCTGAAGCTGAGACTCTGACTCATATTACAGATGGATTTACATTGGGGAGATGCAGGACGACATAGTACCGTGACATATATGCGATTCTCCTGCTGACATGCTGTCACTTTAGGTTTGCTCGCATCGGTATAAATTCTGTGTCGGCCGAGTGGGGAAAGACTGTGGTTTCGGAGTTGGTATTCTCATTCCCGCGTCTCTGCAACTTAAACCCAGTTTACACCTTTGTCCTGAAGCTCAAACTCTGACTCGCATATTGATGTTTCCACTTGGCTCCAGTTTCCGGTTGAAGTCTTTTCCAGTTGGCTCCATTTCTCAAGTTGCACTTTTTTGCCAGTTTGTAGTTGTCCTCAGGGGCTGCTCCTCTGCTAGCCAAAATATAGTCAGTATCGATGTGAGACTGTCCTGAAAGTGACATAATATATGTACACTGTAGACAGGAGACACTGTCACAAATAAATTGTCATGTTTTTTTTCTTATTTGCTCTCATGCTACAAAGTACAATCCTGTATACGTGCTATATAATATGTTACTCAGACTTTGTGTGAAAACATAGAAATGTCCAATAGGCGGTAGCATTGTTCCATTTGATCTTGTACAATATTTTCCTCTCATACACCCTTATCTAGGACAGCATGACATTAACTGAAGCAATTAAGGTTACATACATTTCTCAAGGGTACTACAGTACCTTCTAGTACAGTAAGCCTCACATATGCTGAACCTTCAACCTACAGATCACCTTTTACAACGCTTACCACCTAGCTACTAAATCAATGCAGTGTCAATCAGCTCAGATTTTCATTTTTTGGGCATTAAGAATGTATTCATTCCCCTTCAGACTGCAGAGTTATTTTAGTGCCACGCTGATGTAACCTCTGTGCCAGTGTAAACTGCCACTTTTACAATAACAGCTGCCTGCCCACGCCGCCTGCCTGCCACCTTCGCTAGGAGACAGTTGCTAACTCTGCCGGGTACCACACAGATGTTCTCATTAGTGCACAAACTACAGCCAACACTACAGCTTGTCCTGGATGCCATTTTGTCTGTCGTCTGAGGGGTTGAAGATGGTGCTGGTGGTAGAGTGAGGCTTTCCCCATGCCTTGGCAATTATAGAGTGAAGTTCAAAGACTAGTCTTTCTTTTTTAGTGGGATTTTTTTGCTGAGAGAGATGGCTGAGGATAGAAGGGCTTGCTTGTCTCTCCACAGTCAGTGTTGAGAGGGCAGTTAAAAGGACGAGAGCTGATGCAACCCTCATGGCCAACCCACACTAGTTCCACATTGTGATGGAAAGGCTATACCTTTTCATGTCTGTGCAGTGCAGAGGAAAGCACTTGATGTAAAATGAACAGTATTGCAAGGCTACTACTGACAGTAGGCACATTGTCTTGCTGCACATTTGTACAAAACGTTGAAGCTGTGAATTGTGAATTTATTCACAGTCACTGCCGTTCCAAATTAACTGTGGTCCATGTGTCAAACATAAAAGGACAAAGAGAGGACAATTATGTTTACCCACTGAAAAATGGTGTGAGCTTGCATGTTTAAAGTAACACTGCATAAGCATGACTGGGGCATAATTATAATGAATTCCAGAAGCTCAGCTACCATCGTTCTCAATTTAATGAGTCTCTGTATAATTCCAAACATTTTGTAATCTCTTGGGACAAGCGGTCTCAATAGTGTAACCCAGGTTGATGTGGTCTGGGGGGGTTTCTACCGGTATCTTGGAGACAAGCCCAGGGTTAATGAGCTCTCTGGCACTTCCTTTGTCCCTAATGGGCATTTGTTATGGAAAGCACTTGACCGAAAATAAACTGGATTTAGCATGCACAGTTAGATGTCTTGGCCATGAAGGGAAATTCCTGCAGAAAGAGGATTGCATTGTGTGATGTTATGCTACATCCTACTGTACATTTATTTTGACAGTTTGTGGATTCATTTTAATTAGGTTGTAATTAGTCTATAATGAATGTATTATCTTGTAGCCATGCTAAGCACATATCAGTATCAGTAATAATTGGGTTGTTCCATGAAAAGATTGCCTTTTGCATCCATTTTGATATTTTAAGTAGAAATTGTGCACCAATATTGCATTTTAAAAGCCTGTTTATAAACTCAGCAAAAAAAGAAACGTCCCTTTTTCAGGACCCTGTCTTTCAAAGATAATTCGTAAACATCCAAATAACTTCACAGATCTTTATTGTAAAGCGTTTAAACACTGTTTCCCATGCTTGTTCAATGAACCATAAACAATTAATGAACATGCACCTGTGTAACGGTCGTTAAGACACTAACAGCTTACAGACGATAGGCAATTAAGGTCACAGTTATGAAAACTTAGGACACTAAAGAGGCCTTTCTACTGACTCTGAAAAACACCAAAAGAAAGATGCCCAGGGTCCCTGCTCATCTGTGTGAACGTGTCTTAGGCATGCTGCAAGGAAGCATGAGGACTGCAGATGTGGCCAGGGCAATAAATTGCAATGTCCGTACTGTGAGACGCCTAAGACAGCGCTACAGGGAGACGGGACGGACAGCTGATCGTCCTCGCGGTGGCAGACCGCATGTAACAACACCTGCACAGGATCAGTACATCCGAACATCACACCTGCGGGACAGGTACACGATGGCAAGAACAACTGTCCGAGTTACACCAGGCACGCACAATCCCTCCATCAGTGCTCAGACTGTCCGCAATAGGCTGAGAGAGGCTGGACTGAGGGCTTGTAGGCCTGTTGTAAGGCAGTTCCTCACCAGACATCACCGGCAACAACGTCGCCTATGGGCACAAACCCACCGTCGCTGGACCAGACAGGACTGGCAAAAAGTGCTCTTCACTGACGAGTCGCGGTTTTGTCTCACCAGGGGTGATGGTCCGATTCGCGTTTATCGTCGAAGGAATGAGCGTTACACCGAGGCCTATACTCTGGAGCGGAATCGATTTGGAGGTGGAGGGTCCGTCATGGTCTGGGGCGGTGTGTCACAGCATCATCGGACTGAGCTTATTGTCATTGCAGGCAATCTCAACGCTGTGCATTACAGGGAAGACCTCCTCCCTCATGTGGTACCCGTCCTGCAGGCTCATCCTGACATGGATTGTACAATATTTGCACATTATTCTTTTTAAAATTCTTCAAACTTCTGGTTGTCTTGCCATAGATCTTCAAGCCAATTTAAGTCAAAACTGTAACTCAGGAACATTCAATGTCGTCTTGGTAAGCAACTCCAGTGTATATTTGACCTTCTGTTTTAGGTTACTGTCCTGCTGAAAGGTGAATTTGTCTCCCAGTGTCTGTTGGAAAGCAGACTGAAGCAAGTTTTCCTCTAGGATTTTGCCTGTGCTTATCTCTATTCCGTTTATTTTTATCCTGAAAAGCTTCCTATTCCTTGCCAATTACAAGAATACCCATAACATGATGCAGCCACCACCATTCTTAAAAATATGAAGGGCGGTACTGATGTGTTGTGTTGGATTTGCCCCAAACATAATGCTTTGTATTGAGGACCTATTTTTGGCAGTTTTACTTAAGTGCCTTATTGCAAACAGGATGCATGTTTTGGAATATTTGTATTATGTACAGGCTTCCTTCTTTTCACACTATCATTTAGGTTAGTATTGTGGAGTAACTATAATGTTGTTGATCCATCCTCAGTTTTCTCCTATCATAGCCATTAAACTCTGTAACTGTTTTAAAGTTACCATTGGCCTCATGGTGAAATCCTTGAGTGGTTTCCTTCCTCTCCGGCAACTGAGTTAGGAAGGACACATGTATCTTTGTAGTGACTGGGTGTATTAATACACTACCCAAAGTGTAATTAATAACTTCACCATGCTCAAAGGGATATTCAATTTCTGCATTTGTTTTTTCTGCACCTAGCCCTTCTTTGCAAGCATTGGAAAACCTGCCTGGTCTTTGTGATCGAATCTGTTTGAAATTCACTGCTCGACTGAGGGACCTTACAGGTAATTGTATGTGTGGGGTACAGAGATGAGGTAGTCATTCAAAAATCATGTTAAACACTATTATTATACTCAGCGTGAGTCCTTGCAACTTATAATGTGACTTGTTAAGCACATTTTGACTCAAGACATTTCAACTTTTCATTTTTTATTAATTTGTAGAAATCTCTAAAAACATAATTCCACTTTGACATTAAGGGGTATTGTGTGTAAGCCAGTGAACCACAATCTAAATTTAATCAATTTGAAATTCAGGCTGTAACACAACAAAATATGGAAAAAGTCAAGGGGTGTTTCTGAAGGTACTGTATAGTCCTTTTTTTATTTAACCTCTTGAGATGGGATTCTTTTTAACCAAATTACACTTCTCAAAAGGCACCAAATTGATAGAACAACCCAATAGCAAAGATTGTTTAAGCAATTTTATCTATAACATTTTCAGTATCCATTCCTTCAGAGATTGAGATTGTTCTCTCTCCTGCCATCCATCACAATGTTTTGAGGCTTAAATGATAGATTGTCTGTCATGTCAGTGGATGTCAGTTTCTGTCACAGTATGCTAAGGGACTCTCAAACACAGTCACAGGAACTAGACGGCACCATGACGCTAATGTATTCTGTGGACAAATATAAACAAATTGAATATCTGGACATTATATTTACCAATGAGAACTGAGTTCCAGAGCAGTGGGTAATTCGTTGTGTGGTGTGGGATTGGATCATTGATTAGGCATGGTTAGACACAGTGGAAACGAATGGCAGCTTTTAAATCACCATGATGTAACCTGAAAGAGACATTGTATAATTGCAAGTCTATGTAGCAATTATAAGCAGTATAAGAACAGATCAGAGTAACTCAAATTGTGATTGTATCAAACTACTGATCTGAATATGCTTAGAGGTTGCTTAAATTCTAGGACCATTTACTTGGATGCTTCTGGAATAATCTGTAGTCATTCAATCTGTTTTGTGCATGTCCACCATTTAGTAATACTGTATGTGGTCCTCGGGGAGACAAAGAGCTATTTTAATGGTTACAAACATTCCCCAGGATGTCGGAATATTAATGTGATCAATACAGGAAATATGGCCGCAGAGGTAACTGGGTCTTCCATTCCTGTGGCGGTCCTCATGAGAGCCAGTTTCATCATGCTTCTTTGAGCTGTTCTTGCTATAATATGGACTTGGTCTTTTATCAAATAGGGCTATCTTCTGTATACCCCCCCCCCCCCCCCACCACCACCACCACCTTGTCACAACACAACTGATTGGCTCAAACACATTAAGAAGGAAATCAATTCCACAAATTAACTTTTAACAAGGCACACCTGTTAATTGAAATGCATTCCAGGTGACTACCTCATGAAGCTGGTTGAGAGAATGCCAAGAGTGTGCAAAGCTGTCATCAAGGCAAAGGGTGGTTACTTTGAAGAATCTCAAATCTCAAATATATTTTGATTTGTTTAACACTTTTTTGGTTACTACATGATTCCATATGTCTTATTTCATAGTTTTGAAATAACACATATGTTATTTGTACTAAAGAATAGTACAAATAAAGAAAAACCCTTGAATGAGTAGGTGTGTCCAAACTTTTTACTGGTAGTGTAGATCTTTCATTATAATCTAGAGCAGGGGTTCCCAACCTTTTCCCCAAGGGTCCCCTTTTCACTATAGCCTATATTAAACACACCAGCTTGATTTTGTTTAATTTGAGGGACCTAGGAACATTTTGTTGTTTTGAAGCTAATCTCCTGCAATTCTTCCTAGTTTAACAAGACTCATGGCATCTTTTAGGTAGGCTATTTAATGATAATAATAATAATAATAATGGATAAGAAAATAAAGTAGACCTGATTTCCCTAAATTATTCCGCTACCAAATACCGTATGTTTTATTGTTATAATTTATATGAACCCGCAATTAATTACACATATTCTCTTTTACAGAAAGTAAATAGATACATTTATAGCGACAGAGTCGACTTTAGAAGGTCGTGGCTCAGCTTCTGAATGTCATAGACAAACCAAAGATATTCCCATGTGCATCAGAGTCGCATCTTCCTCTGGCATTTTACCGCTTGTTTCTAGCATAAAGCATCTCAGATTTTAAAAAAAAATGTTACCCCTCAAATAAAGGAAGTTCCCCGCGCCTAGGTAGGGAACCCCTGAACTAGATGGTGTTATACATTTGTTTTATTTTATTGTGGGGAATATTCGTTTTTTGTCCTAGTTGAATGATAATAGTAACCTCTGTATCTTGTGGAAGAGATGTTTCAGACTGAAGTTTAAATCAATTAGCCATTGGCCTTTAGTGCCCTGATTGATACTATTGTTAATATTTAACTCTTAGAATAATAACTTTTTTTGCTTTCTGTCTCTCTTCTGAAGATTAAGGAGGAATGAAGAAAACAATTATGGCAAATACACATCAATACATGTCCTTTTCAAATGATATAGTGACTAATAAAAACCCCTACATTCACTATACTCTAAATGTCTATTGATATCATGCAGATGGATGGTACCCATTTCTCTCCTCTTTAAAATCTTTGTCCAAGATATTTCCCTGCCATTTAGGTGATGATTTAGACTGTATGTCTCAGTTGACATTTTCTGTTTCCTTTTCTGAAAGAGGGCTGACAGTAATTGTATGGTATCCTATAGTATAAGTTGTCACATACAACCATTGACTGAGTGCAATGGAGCGCAAATATACCAATGATGCTGTTCTAGTGCAAGGTTTCTCTATTATCATTACGGCTATTGTTTTTATATACCCTGGGGACAGTATTACACCATATTACAAGCAATAACACTTAGTGCACTGGCTATATTAGATGTATTAAAATCTGCAAAGCATCATGGGATTGCTCTGCTATTTAGGCATCACATTGAGTAAATATAAAGCATGACATCCTGAGTCCCTTGTGCCAAGTGCTGTTAGGCAGCTGAATAATGCCAGCAGGTCTTAAGGCAAGCATCGATGCCACATTGTAATAATAAACTGAGCGTGGGCAGAGCAGGCAGGCAGGAACACATCAGTGATGACTTCCGAGGTCACCCTGTTTGTGGAGTTTCAAATCAATGTGTCTCAGTTTTCCACCTGGTTATACAATGCAGAAGTTTAGACACATCTGCCACTTTATATGTGAAATGTAAATCATCAAAGTGCTTTGAGAATAAATATTCTAGTTGAGAGGGCTGAGGTTTAGAATCAGTAAATGACAATTCCCATGGTTGGGTAACTGATGAATCATTGTCAACCATTGGAAATGCCTTGCATATCGAAACTTTAGGTTTCCAAGGCATTTTCAATAGTTGACAATGATTCATCAGTGTTAGCCTACCAATGGGAATTGTAATTTACTGACCTGAAGTGTCAGGCAACATTTGGATAAAAGCATGAAAAGGCATAGCCAAGTGGGGAGTTGTTAATATAGTTAACTGAATCATCTTTTGGCATAGACAAATGTTTATAATTCATCTGTTTTGTGTGTTAACACACTCTCGGTATGCTAGTTTTGTGTTTGGTGCTAAACTGTGTGTTTTTGGATGCTAGCATGCTAGTTAGCTATGGTGTCATAGTTAGCTAGCTGAATAAAGTGGGTTGAGTCTATTCCTTTAAACATTGAACCGCTGTGGTTCACAACAATTCTGATTTCTAAAGGTGGAAGTTGGTAGAGTTTTTGTTCGGGTGGTTCAGTGAAACAATTATAGTTGTTAGAAGTATAAGTTTTTGGTGAGGGAGGCCCTGCTCTCTACTGTCCCAGATGTTTAGTTCATTTCATTCCGATCTCCTCTGCATTATTGTAGCCATTTGCTACAGCCTGTCAACTATGCCTCTGCCTATCCCTGTTCTCTCCTCTCTGCACAGGCTACACAAACGCCCCACACCGCGTGGCTGCTGCCTCTCTAACCTGGTGGTCCCTGCACGCACCCCACACCTGGAGTTCCAGGTCTCAGGCAGCCTCTGGAACTGCCGTTCTGCTGCCAACAAAGCTGACTTCATCCCAGCCTATGCTAATCTCCAGTCCCTCGACTTCCTGGCGCTGACGGAAACATGGATTACCACTGAAAACACTGCTACTCCTACTGCTCTCTCCTCGTCTGACCATGTGTTCTCGCATACCCCGAGAGCATCTGGTCAGAGGGGTGGTGGCACAGGAATCCTCATCTCTCCCAAGTGGACATTCTCAATTTTCCCCCTAACCCATCTGTCTATCTCCTCATTTGAATTCCATGCTGTCACAGTCACTAGCCCATTTAAGCTTAATATCCTTGTCATCTATCGCCCTCCAGGTTCCCTTGGAGAGTTCATCAATGAGCTTGACGCCTTGATAAGTTCCTTTCCTGAGGATGGCTCACCCCTCACAGTTTTGGGGGATTTCAACCTCCCTATGTCCACATTTGACTCATTTCTCTCTGCCTCCTTCCTTCCACTTCTCTCCTCTTTTGACCTCACCCTCTCACCGTCCCCCCCTACTCACAAGGCAGGCAATACGCTTGACCTCATCTTTACTAGATGCTGCTCTTCTACTAATCTCACTGCAACTCCCCTCCATGTCTCCGACCACTACTTTGTTTCCTTTTCTCTCTCGCTCTCCTCCCACACTACTCACTCTGCCCCTACACAGATGGTAATGCGCCGCCGCAACCTTCGCTCTCTCTCTCCCACTACTCTCTCCTCTTCCATCCTATCATCTCTTCCCTCTGCTCAATCCTTCTCCCTCCAATCTCCTGATTCTGCCTCCTCAACCCTCCTCTCCTCCCTTTCTGCATCCTTT